>NC_137463.1:14980905-15671706 GCF_964235325.1 Thermobia domestica
AATAACACCCGTTTTCCACCCTGTATTGACGACCGTTCCATCACGTCCAATTACGTCGAGTTCATGAAATGAAAATCCAGCTTCAGTCAAATAAGGAAGAATGCTATTGGCAATGTTTTGAGCAGACCCAAAAGAGGATGAAACATGACCAACGAACACAGAATTAGGTTCTTGTAAAATTGAGTAATGTTCCTCTTTTATAATTCTTCGAAACTGCTTTGAGTTTACTTTCTCAATCACGAGAGTGTCATCTTTTCTTCCATCAAAATATAGACTTTGAAGTGGGTTATGCTTGTCCTTATTCTGCATTTGGAGTTCTGAGAAGTTAGGACTTTCTTCTCTTCTAAGTTTATTTTTGTCAATAACATCGATGTGGTCATCATCTACGACACTAAAATCTTGCAACACACTTGAAGCGATAGCTGCCGTTGCTCTATCTGATACTCCAGAAACGAGCGTTACTCTCAGCAGTATTTTCCAATTTAATGCGCATCTGCCATGGTGACTTACACGCAGGCTTAAATTCTTTTCGAAATCTCCATTGTTGCTATCTTCTATCTCTTCAGATGAATCACTGCCTACCTCTTTAGACAGAGTTCCTGTATCTGTATGTTTTGAACAAGATGACTGTGATAATAAATTAATATTGGACTGAGTTCTTTTATGTCTAACCAACTTCCTTTCATGTCTTTTGGTAATCTTTTTTGTTTCCTTTACGTCCTTAGTTCCAATTTTATCTATGCCAAATTTTCTTTGGGAGTACAAGCATTTTAGTTCAATAATGGGTATCTTTTTTGATTTTTCACAGTTACAGATAATAGACACAGGACACTCACAGACATATCAGTGACCTTTTGGAAATTGCAGTCTAATATTATGTTGCACTTACATGTAGAGACATCAAAAAGTAACAAAGATTTTCTTTTGAAATCTTCAACCTTCTTTTTGAACTTTTCCTTATCCATCTTAAAGGGCTTCATAAGATTACAATAACTGACATGGTATGCATTCATTAACTGAACTAAGGCGCTACTGTTGGTATTGAAGCTTTATCAAACACAGATTTAACTTGTCGTGCCACAATATTCGAAACTTGAGAAAAACTAACTGACTTCTTGTTTGTTTCCACTGCTAAGTTGTAATGTTCATGAAAAAAAAAAAAAAAAAAGTCTTCATAGGTTGGAAGTTTGTTCAATAATAACTCTTTTGGGTTGCCAAATACTGGGCAGTTAAACAGGCTGCGTGTAATTTTCTTGGAAACAGCCATGATACAGTGGTTAATATAATCAAATCACCAAACAGTTTTAAACAAACACCAGAGAAACTCACATGAACGAAGCACCGTCAGTCTCGCTACCAACAGAAACTCTTATGTTACGCACGGAGCTCATAAAAGGTGGGACAAGCACGCGCAGTTCATTGTAGGTTGGCACAGTCTATTGCGGTGTGCGGCAGACAGTATACACACAGAGTACCCACCATCAGAAGTAGTGACGGAAATATTACACAATCAGAAGAAAAAAACCTTTTGGTTTCAGTCAGTTATATATTTCTATATGTCAATTTTTGTTTAAAAAGAACAACAAAAAACGTGTTTTTATAAGTGTAATACGCTACTAATAAATTGTAAAATGTATTTCTTTTCCATTTATTTACTTTTTCTATAATTTTCTTTATTGACATATGCCTGTAGCTACTTCTTATAGAAGTTATTTGAATTTTCTCCATGTATTGGAAAAGTTATGAAAATCATATATTTTCTCAAAGTTTAGGGTCGTTCCGCTACCGCCAGACGTAAACAAATATATATATATATTTCTTTTGCATTTCATTTATCTACCATGGAGGCAAGTTTTCCGCAGTAAAGCGTTTCAAACAAAGACATTTTTTTTTTTCGGCCCACCCTAGTGTATATGTAACTGTTCTCCCGTTTGTGAAACATCAATTCTTTTAAATTATATCGTTGATTTTTACACGATACGGTAGAATTTTCATTATTCAATTTTTAAAAAATTCTTATAAAGCTTTTTACCTTGTTTGCGTGTTTGTTTGTTTTTTCAAGCTTGGAGGCATTGTAGAACGCCACTTATGTTTTCACGCCTTTCTGCTTCGAGATGTAGGGGATGATATCATAATAAAAAATCTTTGTTGTGTTTACTTTCATTATTTTTGGCGGGCTTACATTTGCACCTAGTAGATTGAAATTTTGCACACACATTCAGTGCAATGCTTAGTATTTTTCAGATTTGTTTCAGATCTCCGCGTTAACACAGGAAGTCCAGAGAGGCACAAAAAGGTATTTTTAAAAATTTATTTTTTCGCGATTTTCTCGCCTCAGACACATGATGGAGACATATGAATGGTACCGTTTGAAAGGTTGTTCTATTCTGAATAGAATGATGGACGAACTATGATCCTAGAATTAATAATGATGTTGTAGCTGATTGACTGAAAATTATGTTTATCACATTTAACCTCCATGTTCCGTAAAGAAAGACATTCTGCTTAATTTTCTGATATTTCGAAAACAAATAACTCTGATTTTCTTCCGACATTCAAAGCTGCTGCTTGTTCTTACATGTTTGTATTTATTACGTATTTTATCTTTGAAGATAACTGGCTGTAAATAAGTCTGTAAAATTCAGTTACAGTTTTTGATTAGTATTAATTTACTAGCAGTGTTAAACACTGACAAGTTTTGTAACGTGAGAGAACATGAAAGTTAGTGTGATCATTTAAATTAAGTGTTTCTTACTTTTTTTTTTAAGCAACTGTAATTGTATGGTTATGCCTTCTTTGAAAATTAATTGATCTCTACTGATGAGTGATGTGTTTTTTGCAGGCAACAGTAGCTGCATTTGCTGCCAGCGAAGGCCATGCTCATCCGCGTGTAGTGGAACTTCCAAAGACAGAAGAGGGCTTAGGATTTAATGTGATGGGAGGTAAAGAACAGAATTCTCCCATTTACATCTCTCGAATCATTCCCGGAGGAGTAGCTGATCGTCACGGGGGCCTCAAGCGAGGAGACCAGCTGCTTTCTGTCAACGGAGTTGTAAGTTGTTTAAAATTAATTATTAATATTCGTCATTATCTCAATAGTCTACAAGATTTCATTGTTTTTCTAGGTTCCGTATTTTATTAACATTAGGGATAGTATTATCCATCAATAAACATCACATGTTTACAGATAGGGTAAACAAAATGCAAGCTACTTTCAAGTGGATTATGTACACGAGAAGTAGAGGGAGCAAATGATAGAAAGAAATGTAAGCAAAAGGCTAGTACCCAGTGCAAAAACAAGAGTATTTTTCTAAGTCTAAGTAGCGCTTTCGGAAGATCCTTCTTCCATCTTCTGCTCAGATCTATTTCGAAGAGGATTTAAAACATAGGGGAGAAATATGGATAGGTTAAAAAAATAAATAAATAAAAAGAGAAGCACAAGTCTTCTGTCAAAAAAAGAACACATGCAAATGGTCACTCACTCATCACTAGAGCACGGATTTTTGCATATTTGCATGTCCTTTTTCTGAAATGCTATCAATATGTTTACATGGTTAATGTTTGTTTTATGTGTCTAGGGGTCTAAACGCGAAGTTTTATGCTTATAATTTTGCATATTTTGATTAATAGTGCATATTGGAGACGCATTGCATATATATGCATATTTAATAAAAATGACTAGTGTACAGTTAATTAACTGGAGCTTTTCAGATTTATAAAGTAACTTTTAGTCTTCTGTCAGTTTTTAGAAAACCCAGGAATGAAAGGAACTTCTTTTTTTTCGGTTCAAGCATCAGTCAGGAATTTCTAAGGACACGCAAACAAAGCCAAAGGGGAAGCTCTTTTCTGTTACATTTATCTCCCTCGACCAACTACTAAATTTAGGGGGAACTCAATAAAATTTAGGGGGCAAATACATATACCACCCCCTAGCTACGGCTAAAGGCTCGTACTAAAACATGATTGCTATAAATTTAGGAATTGTAACCGGGACATTCGTTAAAATACGAAGAAATTGAACCAGGGACCCCTCACGCCAGAGGTTAACACACTACCATTTTGCCCCCCCAACTTTGATTAAATGATTAGTTGTGGTTTAAAGTCTCTTTCTAGCACTGAGGCTATATCAAAGAGAATATATTGCTAAATGTTTGTGCTGTCATTTTTATCCGAGGCATGTTCCCTGACAAATTGAATCCGACAGTACATGTACAGAAAGCTCCTGCATTGGCTACTTGGGCACGAAGGGACTACTATAACAAGAATATAAGGTGAACTCACGTTACCCCCCAAAATTATCTCAGCCTCCCCTGTATTAGTGTTCTGGCTACGACCTGACTCATACTATAAATTTATTTTGTGACTCACATGTCACCTCAGTTTTATTATTATTATTATTATTATTATTATTATTATTATTATTATTATCAGAGTAACTATCAGTGGTGTTCAATTTTACTTTCACAATTCGGATAGTTGACTCTTCCCATGACTGTTAGAAGTATTTATAAATACCGTATTTACTTGATTGTAAGTCGACTTTAAAAATAAAATATATATAAAAAAAAAAAAAAACTTGGTTCAAAAAATGCCCACCGGTTTAGAATCGATGTAGTAGATTTTAGTTTGAATCAAGAAAGAAAGGCTAATTTTATATTGCTCACGTCTGGCTTTACCAAATATTTTAAGCATTCACAGCAAGAGAAATTAATTTCTTTAGATTTAAAAAAAAAGTCAGTAGAATTCATTAGCATTTAGTGCTTCCACTTTGTAAGCTTCGTGAATAAATTCCACTCTTTTTCTATTTTCATGTTTGGTTTTAAGGAATCAGCTTATAATCGAGTAAATACGATATATATTTGTTTATTCTGGTTGGTGGAATTGCTGTTTTGTTTGCCTGCTAGCGTTATTTTCATTTTACGAATTTTTAACGCAGATTAATATTATTTCCCTTAGAATAGGCTGTTTCAACCCATAAGAAGTTAGATGTATACAAGAAGCAAGGTTGCATGCACCGCTAACAATATTCAGTCCGATGTAGCCTTTATTAGTGATCATTTTCGGTCACCATCTAAGACAATCACTCGTTTAAAAGAACAAGGTTTGCAGCTTTCAATATCACTGGAACTCTTTGATAGTGTTGTAAAACAAACTCTACCTGGGCAAGTTCGAAAAACTTTTGAAAAAGGCAACATAAGTAATAGCCAGGACTAGTGTTGTAAAGGCCTGGGGAAAAAAACGGAAATTTTGGGTAAAACAGTTTTTTCCCGAGCTTCAAAAAAAAAAAAAAAAAAAAAAGGAAAAATTGGGAAAAATTGAAATTTTCAAATATTTTACTACATTATGCTTTTTAAATGAAAACTATTTTATATTTACTAGTTTACAGTTAAGATCATTGAGTAGTTATGTTTCTTGTATTAGAATAGGGAAATTTTGTGGCAACAAATATATTTGTGCCACTCTTAAAGTTAGCACCGTGATAGAATGGAATTATGGCTACAAAATATCCTAAAATATAATCCTGGTTAGATTAATTAATATAGACGCATTTAAATTATCTTAAGTAATCTTATAAAGTTACCGTTTTATGGCGGGGAAGTGTTAAATAACAGGCCCAGAATCATTTTAGTTAATACCAGTATGTTAAAATCAAATATATATATATATATATATATATATATATATATATTATGGAGATACATATTGTCCTTGTGCTATATACAATTTCCGGAAATTTTGAACCCATTAGAAAAAATCCTTTGTTCGGAAATATCGGTAAAACCCGGAAAATATAATTTAAATACTATTTCTTCGCCTGACACTAATCTTATTTTTGCTGTAACGTGTTTCCATTATATATACGACGTATTTCGCTAGCAGGAAAAATACTCAAAGCAACAGGTTTTAATTTTACTTTTTAGTTTTCTGATTTTTGGTAAAAATCCCTCTTTATTATTTGTATATTTTTCGAACAACTCAAAAAGAGAAATGATCTTATTTACATATACACACATACATGGCACAAGTGCATAAATTTGAGCAGCGACCAATATATTAAAGAATTTAACATGTGAAATTTCCGTTCGTTATTATTAAAGACTAACAGAATACCCGTTCTTTGCAAGGGGAGATTACGTTTCATTTTCGATATAAAGGGCACCAAAACTGTCACCAATGAACTTAGGGACCCCAAAAACTATGAATTCGACAGTAGTATCGGTCATTTTCAATTACTTTTACATGTCACTTTCCCCTTTTAGGAATAACTAATGGCTGCTGAATTTGGATTTAAACGGCATCGGAAATGTCACTGTTCATCTCAGCCACACCGATCGGCCATTTTCGATCATTTTTATATATCTACCACTTCTCCTTCCTCGAAGTTGTTGCGCTGAATTTGGATTTAAACAGCATCGGAAGTGTTAATGTTTATCTCAGAACCCCAAAAACCATGGATTCGACACTAATATTGGTCATTTTCCATCATTTTAATATATATTTCCCCTCTCCCGTGCTCCCAAGTTACGAGGATAAATTTTGATCTAAACGGCATCGGAAGTGTTACTATTCATTTCAGAGACCCCAAAAACTATGGATTCGACATTAATATCGGCAATTTTCAGTCGTTTTATTTTTATATATCTCTTCTTATTCAAGATGCGGACCTGCATTTGGATTTAAGCGGCATCGGAAGTGTTACTGTTCATCACAGCAACCCCAAAAACAATGGATCCGACACTAATATTGGTCATTTTGTATCATTTGTATATCTCCCCTCTTCCCCGTTCCTAGTTCACGGCGCTGAAATTGGATTTAAACGGCATTAGAAGTGTCACTGTTCATCTCAGCGACCCCGAGAACTTTGGAGTCGACATTAATATCAGTCATTTTCGATCATTTTTTTAATATATCACCCCCTTCCCCGTCACTAAAGTTTCGGCGTTGAATTTGAATTTAAACTGCATCGGAAATGTCACTGTTCATCTCAGCGGCCCTGAAAACTATGCATTCGCACTAATATCGATCATTTTGTATCATTTTTATATATCTCTCTCCTCCCCCAGTTTGCGGGGATATATTTGGATTTAAACGCCATCGAAAGTGTCACTGTTCACCTCAGTGACCCCGAAAACTATGGATTCGATACTGATATAGGCTATTTTCGATCAGTTTTATATATCTCTTCTTCTCCCTCCCCTAAGTTGTGGGCCTGAATTTTTATTTAAACAGCATCAGAAGTGTTACTGTTCATCTCAGCAGCAACGAAAACTATTCATTTGACACTAATATCGGTCATTTTTGATCATTTTATGTATCTCGCTCTCCTTCCCCCAAGTTGCAATGCTGAATTTGAATTTAAGCTTCATCCAAAATGTCACTGTTCATCTCAGCAACTCCGAAAACTATGAGTTCGATACTAAGATCGGTAATTTTCAATATATATCCACACTTCCTTCCTCCAAGTTGCACTTTCAAAGTGAAATGGTAAAATCCATCTCAAGCCGAACCTCATCTATGTTGAAAATTTTTATCGAGATCAATCTGGTGGTTCAAGAGTTGTTAAGTTACAAATATAGTCACCGTCATTTTATATATGTAAATATTTTGCTGCATTAGAAAACAGGTATTTGTTTACATACAAAATATTGTACATGTATTTTGATTGATTTTTGAGTTTAACGTCCCGTTCAGCAGCGAGGCTATATGAGACGTGGACCTACTGATTAACGTGGAATCCGAACCACATGAGCTCCCGCCGGGAATCGAACCCGGGTCTCCCGCGCCAAAGGCGCGTACGCTAACCGCTTAGCCACGGAGGAGCTACATGTATTTTGAATATTAAATAATGGTAATTATATGTCTTAGTGCATGAGTATTAGTGAAATTTGTCTACTGCTCTTTCTTTTAAGAAGCAATTTGGTTAAAATTAACAAAATTTTTACCAGATCAAAAAGCACATTAAGAACTCAGTTTCATTCAAGAGCGCTATTTGTTGCAACAGAAACGCTTGATGATGGTAGATGTGTATACAATTGTAAAATTTCTGTAATTAATGCACAACCAGGAGTAAACGTCTAAAAGGCACATAAAGGAAATGAGTGCAGACTTAATTTTCGCAAATAATTACAACAGTGTTATTTTCGAATGCTTCTTTTTTTTTTTTAAATATTCACAGTATTGAAATTTGTCAACTTACATTTTTCACGCGTTCAAAAAGAAAACCGGTTCCATTACTAGTAAAACTAACCTAATACAAAAATTTTTGGTATTTTCCCAATTTTTCCAATGTTTCCGGAAAGAAACCGGAAAAAACGGATTTTTACCAGCCGGTTCAAAATTTCCGGAAATTTTACAAGACTAGCCAGAACTGAAATTCTAGCAGAATGTAAATGAGGTACTAAGTGTTGTATCAACTCAAGTTTTTGAAGGAGCTCCTTCGTGGCTAAGCGGTTAGTGTACGCGCCTTTTGCGTAAGATACCCGGGTTCGATTCCTAGCGGGAGCTCATGTGGTTCGGATTCCACGTTAATCAGTAGGTCCCGTCTCATGTAGCCTCGCTGCTGAAAGGGACGTGGTAAACTCACTCAACTCAATTCAAGTTTGTGAAGAACACTCTGCAGATGAAATAGTATCACAGGAATTTTGTCCAAGTACAACTTGTGACACTGAAAGATCGTTTTCCAGTTATAAAAACACACTTTCAGACAAACGCAAAAGTTTTCTCGCGGAAAATACTGAAAAATACTTTGTAATTTATTGCAATTGCAAACGATGAAATAAGTAAAATGTATTGTGTGCAGCATATTTGAAGCACTGAAATAATGTGCAATTCATTATTTATTTGTTTAGCGTATATGTTTCCTTTAATGCATATTTCACAATTTTAAGTGCATATCCTAAAGCTTTTTTGTGCCTATTTGCATGCATATTTAGGTAAGTTGTACTGTATACCGATCCGCCCTCTACTCATCACTGTTCACTTTTTTTTTTCCTCCTACCTTCCAAACGGTGGAAATATGTAGTAAAAAGACTGCTCCAAATCACATGTATTTCTCCTTTATCTAAATTGAGTGTAGGTTTCTCTTTATGAGAGTAATAGGATTCTTTAATTTTTCGTTCAGTTGCTGTTTTTGCTTTCTCTATCAAACATGAAACTGCAATGCTGTGGTTGTAGTCTTTAAGATGCGTTGCCAGTCCGGATAACTGTTGCAAACTAGGAGATTTCAGCCTCCATTTCTCATATATTGTAATTCAACTGTCTGTAATATAGACAGTGATGGTTCTTGTTCAGTTTATAATGGCTGAGCATCGACCTTAAGTTTGAGAGTATGTGTCTTGTCTAGGGATGGCTTGAGGGGCGTGGGGTGAGCGTACAGACACCATAAGCCGTATCCGGATTTGATCCTTAACCCCGTCGCACCTTTTCACTCTTTGAATTTTGTTGAGTTTTTATAGTTTATCATAGAGCCTGAGTCTCGTGTAGAATTATTTGACGTTTTACTGTTCCTTTTTAGCACTGATATTGTACGAGTCATGGAAATATGCCACTGCCGAGGATCACCTCGAATATTATGATCAATATAGTCTCAATACACTTTTTAGGAAGATTAACTAACTTGTATGAGAAGCACATATAAGGCCTATAGACTCAATGATTGAACTGTTAAGAGTTTGGGAAAGATGCCTTTGGGTAGGAAAATAAAATATGAAAACCTATATCTGCTACGTGCATTAACAAGAAAAGAAGGTTTTTTAAGTGGTTCTTACAGTATATCTGTTAAATTTGAGTTAATATTTAAGACGATACTAATAACAGAAACCTTTGAAGTAATTCTATTTCACATTATGTAAATGATTCACATGCGACATTTGTTTACATTTTTAACCCTACACAGTATATGTGGGGTTTATAAGACCCCAGCAAAGATGTACACAGACAGTGCATGCGCTCCCAGGGAGGTAAGACGTCACGCACTCGTTACTTTTCATTTCTCCCTTTGATGGATGAACATCGTGTGTATGGGTTTCCTCTGTGTTCTCCCGTTTCCTCTCACTTCTTTCATTAATCTCTCATCACCGTCTCCTTTAACCTACCTGGTATAAACGCCGTCTTGTAAATCTTTGCTGGGATCTTAGACACCCTCTATGTGTATTGACTAGGATTAAAGAATGGACATGTGTTCTCGTATGTTACAATCTGAACGTCGATTTTGTCGTGGCGGTGTAAGTATGTATTTATGTCTACTTTTAGAATGAAGT
This sequence comes from Thermobia domestica, assembly GCF_964235325.1. Classification (NCBI taxonomy): domain Eukaryota; kingdom Metazoa; phylum Arthropoda; class Insecta; order Zygentoma; family Lepismatidae; genus Thermobia; species Thermobia domestica. Next base: position 14,991,165 of record NC_137463.1, read on the forward strand.
GTATCATACTCTTACAAACTTCACTGTTTAAATAAATGACAAACACAGACAAAAAATGTAAGTTTTAGACTGCAAAGAAATTTTGACGAAACCAAAAGTAGGCTAAACGTAGTACTGACGAAGGGTCAGATCTGTCCACAGCGATTGAATTTTTTGTATAAAAATAAAATAAGATTATATTACAATATAAAACTTATAAAAGTAAACATTACACACAAACGAAGTATTTAAAAATCAAAATCTCTTAGGAAACACTATATCCACCAAAAGAATTGAAAACTTCAATGCCGTGAAAAATTGACACACACACACACACACTTCCATTTTTTGTATGGATAATGAGTTACATTCTTCGTAAAGCTAGGTTGCAATGCTGCAAGAATCTTGTAGCTGTCATTTAAAAAAATCTTGCAACCTACAATATTTCTCCATGTAAACATAGTCGTGAAATTGACATGCAACATTTTTTTTTTTTTTTTTTCATCTTGCAAGGAGTCAAACCATGTGGGGTCGTCTTGCTTGCTACCTGTTATCGCCCTCCCACTGACATAAAGAAGAAGAAGAAGAAGAAAACAGGCTGCTTCCGGAACAAGGATTCTTGTGGACAAGGAGGGAAAGCGCGCCAAAATACACGTTTTTACTAGAGTGCAGTGCTGCATGGGTGGAGATATACTTCGTTCTTTCAGAAATGTGTAACTGTAAATAGTAAATAGAAAGATGGTATTGCAAGATTTTTTAATGACGGCTACAAGATTCCTGCAGCATGGCAACCTAGCTTAAAGTAAATGTGCATAACGTTAGTCGTCCTGAGCAAATCTCTGAAGAGTAATTTACCTTACAGAAAATAACACTTTGTTTTACAACCATATTTAAAGGTAGAATACCCTCTTCTCTGGCCTAATGGCTAGCACGCGCGCGTCTTTGGTGCACGTGGTCCCGTGACCAATTCCCTTTGGGAGAGTTGAACGCATAGCAGTAGTTTAAATTTGCTCCTTAACTGTTAGGTCCATGTCTCATATTATGTCAGTGGTGAAAAGGGACGCTGAACTTCCAATAAACAGTAAACGTACAGAGGTGTTATTTCCCGGTCGTTCGGAATTAAAAGATAGTTTTTGTGCATACCAGCTTCATTCCACATATCTCTGCCAATAATTTTCAAGGCTTTCAATCACATCCCGGAAGAAACGTGGCCCTGTGAGGCGGTGAACACCCACGTGCGGTACCGTCTCGTTTCGTATACACATCTTGTCTTTCAGTAAGTGATATAGATTCGTAAACATTTGTAGTCCATGCAAAATCAGTGGAGTAGGAGAGTGCGGAAATACGTCATAATTCAGGTCACTTACCATCTGTTTCGTATTTTTTTCTGTAATCTAGCACTGTCTTTGGAAGATAAGAGAAACCTTCCTATTGACCAAAGGTGACTGCTTTCTTCACGCACTTCCGGTGCAACTCGCCAATTTTAATACGTGACACAGGTATTAGTTTTACCAGGAAGAAATAACTTGTAATATACATCATATACATCAAGTGCTCTCGTCCTTACTAACAAGGAAACCTTCTGTTGCTTTGGTTTGAACATTTTGGGTTTTACCAGCGACAAGCAATGCCCATTTCGCTTGTGATTATCGTACAAGATCCATTTCTAGTAATACATTTTAATACGTTCGAGTGGGGGCTCTTCTGGTGACGAACCAATATCCATCCTCTATTATTTGTGATACATGATCTATGGTCAGTTTCTGTAGGACCTAGGTAATCTTTTTAATTTTCCCTGTGTGCTGTATTTGGTTAGAATGGAGACGTTAAATTGTCGATGGTGCATAGATGTGTGTCCACACATACCTTGAAAGCGTTGTTATCTACCCTTGACGTGCATCCTATGCCTTATCTTGTAGGGACTACTGTTCCGTACGGAAGTTTTCGCACGAAGAAACACACGGTCCATTTTCAAGTTGAGCCCATGCCCTCGCCATATCATGAATCGACCATTTTCAAGTTGAGCCCATGCCCTCGCCATATCATGAATCGACTATTTTCAAGTTGAGCCCATGTCCTCGCCATATCATGAATCGACCATTTTCAAGTTGAGCCCATGCCCTCGTCATATCATGAATCGACCATTTTCGAGTTGAGCCCATGCCCTCGCCATATCATGAATCGAATTGTGTTCCTGTTTAAACTCGTGCAACAAAGTTATCCTTAAAAAGTATTCTGATTCAACATGTCGCACAGAGCATGTAACAGCTACATTTGAGCATAGTAACTGTTTGTTGGGTTCCTTTCAGCTGATATTATTCACGATTCTGTCCGTCCAGTAAGCTCGGAATTAAGAAGTGTTGTGCGTTTCAACGGTTATTACAGAATCCGTTTTATAGAAGCTTCTCGAAGAAGGAAAAAATGAAATCTTTAAGTTTTACGTCCAACGGTTATGCCGGTTAGACTAAAGGAGACGGTATGATGAGAAATGAAGGAAATGGTAGAATGAAGAAAGTGGGAGGACATGGGAGAACTCCGAGAAAACACACACACACGGTGTTTGTCCACCACAAAGCTCACTTGGCGCGAGCTGAGATCTAACCAAGGACCCCATGCATCAGAGGTGAACGTCGAAGAAAAAATATTGTACTAAAATGTCATTAATAATTCTTTCCAGGAATCATTTGTTATAATGAGTACTTTCAGCTACCATTTTTTTTTTTTTTTCATTAGTTTTGGTAGATAGACTGTTTTATTTTGATTTCTATTTCTGGCTTCTATTCTCCGTTTTCCATTCATTAGTTTATTTATTTATTTATTTTTATGTTGATATAAGTGATAGTGTATTTGAATAAGGAATCTTATATTATTTCTGTCCGTTTATAGTCTGTGGAAGGAGAGAACCATGAAAAGGCTGTAGAGCTGCTGAAACAAGCCCAAGGCTCCGTGAAGCTTGTTGTGAGATATACTCCCAAAGTTCTTGAAGAGATGGAAATGAGATTCGATAAACAGCGAGCAGCTCGCAGGAGACAGCAATATCAATAAACGTAAGTTATACAACATAAGTATAGAGTTAGGAAAGATGTTTCACAGAGATTGCTTCCCAACTGCAAAATGGATTTAAAAAATATGGAAAGTTAATTTAGTGGATCTCTTGAAGATAAAATTTCTTTCAGAGTTGTAGCTGTTAATAGCCAGAAGTAACAGAATTATGGCTCAAATGATATTTGTGAGTTGAGACAATATAACCATCTATCTTCTGTCTCTCTCTCTCTTCCTATGTACAATACGGAACAAAAGTAAATGACCAAAAGAGTCATTAAAACTAATGACGATTTTGGTCGTTTATTCTTGTCCCATGCTTTATACAGGGTGGTAGGTAACTCCACCGAAAAACTTTGAGAAGTGATTTCTTGTGTGAAATGAAAGAAAAAAGTTCTGGTAAACACAGGTTGAAAAACGTCTCCTTTCAGAGTTATGAACCGCCGAAAATTCGAAAAATCATGTTTCGAAACGCTTTGCCTTAGAAACTATAGGACCTATCCCAAGCGGTTTAAGGAATTACACAGGAACTAGTATGCGATCTATCTAAATATTCATGTTTTACCATACCCTGTTATCGGCAAAACGAACGCGCCATTAATACTTAAAGGAGTATCCCTACCTCAACTCCCTTTTTACAGTTCGTTTCGCCGATAACAGACCACGGTAGAACATAGATATTTAGATAGAGCGCATACTAGTTTCTTTGTAATTCCTTAAACCACTTGGGATTGGTTCTGTGGTTTCTAAGGCAGAGCGTTTCGAAACGTGAATTTTCGATGGTTCATAACTCTGAAAGGAGACGTTTTTCGTCCCACGTTTATTAGAACTTTTTTCTTTCATTTCATATAAGCAATCACCTCCCAAAGTTTTTCGGTGGAGTTACCTACCACCGTGTACATTCAGGGTGTTAATGAACTATACTGAAAAACTGTAAGAGCTTCACATCAAAATAAGAAGAAAAAAAAAGTTCATATAGACCTGTGGCGAAAAGTGCATAGTTTCAGAGCTAGAGCTGTCCAAAATCACGAGAAAGCTAAATTTCAATAGGCCCTATTTCGAATTCCAGAAACTGTGGATGGTGGTCCTTATCAACGTAAAAGAAGGCAGTAGGGGGGCGCGGTGGCTCAATGGTAGAGCGTTCACCTCTGGTGCTTGGGGTCCCGGGTTCGATCCCAGCCCCCGCCAAGTGAACTTTGTGGTGGACAAACACCGTGCTCGTGGGTTTTCTCGGGGTTCTCCCGTTTCCTCCCACTTTCTTCATTCCACCATTTCACTCATCTCTCATAATCACCGTCTCCTTTAGCCTAACCGGCATAACCGTGGGACGTAAAACTCAAAGATTTCATTTTTTTTTTTTTTTTTGTAAAAGAAGGCACGCATACCTCAATCCAAAAGTGCATATTTCATCACTTTTCAATAAGTGTATAGGGTATTCCCTACAGGGTGCAATTCTCAGATATGCTCTCAATAGAATTTTCAGATATACCATGATTTCAAGGGGGGTGCAAGGTAGGCAAGAAGGTAAGCCTTGACAACAATGGGCATCCAATGCTTCGGAGGGAAGTCGGAAATGTTAAGAACCGGCAGTTCCTTTTTTTGTGTGATGCGATGTATTTCGTCATGGTATAATTCACATTTTCTCCACTTATAAGCGTGAAAGAAGACATCGCAGCATGCGTTTTCCCGAGTACGAGAGATCGTGCAGTTGACAATTCTTAACACTTCCGACATTGCGCCAAATGATTTCGTGTTCACTGCTATCAAGTCTTATCATTTGCCTACTTTGGAACAATCATAAAGTCAGAGCATCTCTCAAAATTCGGTTGATGGCATGTCTGATAATTTCACCCTACAGGGAAAATTTGTACACCAATTGAACATTAATGAAATATGCATTTTTGGATTGCGTATGCGTGACTTCCTTTACGCTGATAAGGACCACCATCCACAGTCTCTCGAATTCGAAATAGGGCCTCTTGAAATTTGTCTTTTTCTCGATTTTGGACAATCCTAACTCTGAAACTATGCACTTTTCCCCACAGGTCCATATGAACTTTTTCTCTTATTTTGATGTAAGGAATTACCTCTATAGTTTGTCGGTATAGTTCATTAAGACCTTGTATATTATGTTTCAGCATAAGTCTGTAAAGTAGAAAAAACGTTTGGGGGATAAGATACCCCGAGCACTCTTATGGGAGGGATAATATGTAAAAATAATCGAAAACTATCTATATCATGTCACTTTGATCAATACTTATATCCTAAGGCAGTAGTTCTCAAACTTCTTATTACTGCAACCCACATTAAGTATATTTTGTGACCCACCTAGCTAGCAAGAGGTGTTTATTCCAGTTCGTTCAATAACAGTCCGTATGAGTGATTAACATAAAATTTATTAAATCACCCCGAGCGACCACGAACGTTACAAAGTAGAGCTCGACGCTTAAATTTTAATAAATCAAAATTTACTTGGTTTCTTTTATGTCTATTGTAAATATCTCACTTCCAAATTAAATTGTAATTAAATTTATGAATGCATATTAGTCGGTACGAGAATATCAATCGCTGACGATCGAGCAAATGTACCGGTAATGTAAATATATTTCTCAATAACTGTATTTGTTATATGAAATTGTACGTATACGCAGAGAGGGTTAAATAAAAAGTGTTTCCATAGAAAGGTATCACAGAGCTAACATTACTCCGAACGCAATGCCCTAGCCCGTGGCAAATTTTGACTCACTCACTTTCTTTCCATCTTAACCCAGCCTCTTTACTGACTATACAATGGAGCAGGGCTCTGAGTAACCACTTACTCTTCACCTCATTAGCAAACGCTTCCAATTTTCATTTTCTAAATAGTACTTCACAAATGTTTCTGCAGGAAAATAAAATTTTCGTAATTAAAAGGGAAAAACTTCTCACAACTCACCAAAAACTGCCCGCGACCCACACTTTGAGAAACACTGTCCTAAGGGCATAGAGATTCAAGATTTATTCTAAAAATAAAGCATCTTAACGGGTTTATATCATTCCTCTTTCATCAAAATGCATATCATAAGGGGGGAAAAGGAATTCAAATATTTTCCATTAACCTATCTTGTTCTTGCAAAGAAAAGTCATTTCAGGTAGTTTTAAAAAAAATTAAGAGAAATTAAAATATCGTCAAAGCCACATACATTGTGCTATACAGATTTAATATGGTAAGGCTTGAATGTGTATGATGAATAAGTTGTGTAAGTATGTAGTTCCATTTGTTTTTTTGTGTTTCATATGAAAACGTTCCCCCTTTTTTTTCTTTTTTTTCATTTCCTGAATGATCTCACAAAATTATCATCCAATAATTTCATAAATAAATATCTCAGTAAATATCTCAGAAATCGTAAAAGGCAGAGAAGTGAAATTTTGCATCAAGAAACTACAGGGAGGGTGACAACGTCCTAGGTATTTTGTAACATCACCGGATGAACAGTGTTGCCACCCAATACAATGTTATATTTTTTTCAAATGACATTACGTCAGATAATTACATATTTCAAATAATCATGTCAAACGAAAACTTAAAATATCATGTTTATTATTCAGTGTTGCAAACTAAGAATGTTATAGTATCAGAAACATCCAAAGTTTGGAAGCCTCTAATACATATACAGCAAGTTCTTGCCCCGGGTGACAAAGTGTATTTGAATAACTAGTGTGTAAATCTTTTCGCCTCATTACAATATAAATGTTGATTTTTGATTATTATTACTATTTTTATTAATTATTTGTGTATTCCTGTTTCTTCTAGGCTTAAAACTCACAATTAAAGCAGTATTCAGTGACCAAGATTTGCAAGAGTTCAGTGTGTAGAATGGTGAATCAGTGATTTCATTACTCAAGTTATTGCTGGAAACTGAAAAGAGATGAGTTTCTCTCCATTAACCTTGCTTCCTTCTTGTGGTAAAAAAAAAAGATATACACGCCCATGCTATGGTTAATTGAAGAAATCGATATCATTGATAACTTTGGATTATTTTTTAAATACAAATTGCAACCAGATATGGTATAGTGAGAACAAAGCCTCCTAAGATTTGGCATATGAATATTTTAAAACAACTGGTAATGTCTACACTTACCTGGAAATGTGATTCATTGAATTTATTCAGCAAAAACATTAGCCCAGTATATTGTGTTAAATATATATATATATATATATATATATATATATATATATATATATATATATATATATATATATATATATATACCATTTAAAGGGATAAAGAAAGGAAATTACAGTGATAGGTTTATAGATCAATGAAAAACAGGTTACATTTAAACCAGAGCTATCCAGAGTTATTATAAAATCTTGCAAAACATTTTGTCTGGCTTTTTTGAACTTTCTTTTAAAAACAACAGTAAATGCAGTAAATGATTATCGTAAATTTGTTTTTCCATCAATTTTCGCAGTATAGTAGAGTCCCTAAAACTCGGCATTTGATAACCCGGTAGTCTGGATAACAAGGCCAAACCCTGGCAGACCCGTTCAAGTATTTTTTTGAGGTCTTTCTTATCAATTAAATTACTGTACACAGTGTGTATTTATTAATTTTCATTTTCATGTATAGTAAAGGCTTTATACCTTCACAAAGTACCTACCTTTCCTTTGTTTAAAGGAAATTGGGCAGTTTTTTCTCTATTGTATTCTCAAGCAACCAATTCATACAAGTACAGTACTGTATTTTCTGAGAAAACACTCGTACTTATTCTTTTTTAACCCATTCCCGATAACCCGGCATTTTTACAAACTCGACCACCCTTCGGTTCACATTAGACCGAGTTTTCGGGACTCTACTGTAAGTCTAATACCATTGTAAAACTGGTAGAAAAGTGAGGAATAAAACGGTACAGTGAAAGAAGGAAAACAAAATAAGACTGTACTAATGCTTAGTTGTACTCAACTGTTCTGTTTATTGTTACTAACAAAGAGATGTAGCTGGAAACATAAGTTGCGAAGATGCATTTCCTTTTCTCTTCACAAAAATGTCAGTGATACCGACAGCAACTTTTGACAAGTTCACATATGTTCAGATGTTAAAATTTTGCATTTTTAGATTGAACAAAAATAATTCATGTTATACTTGCTGCTCTAGTCGCAAGCATGGGTGCCTGGGATTTCAAGTTCGAATCTCGGGAGGAGATAATCGAGTGGAATATAAAAGTTGAGATCCCACTTTAAACTGTATATCTTAACCAGGCCCAAAACCAGGCACAGAGGTTTGCGGGAAGGGGGGGGGGCATGAATATGTCAGGGGGGTTCAAGTCATTAAAAATTCTCTTACAAATATCTAAATTATGATTTTTTTTTTTTTTTTTTTTTTTTTTTTTTTTTTTTTGCATTAATAATAGCATTTTGTATTGAGATCTGGAGGAGCCACGGAAAGTTTAGGGGGTCCAGGCCCCCCCCTTCCCCGCTGGTTGCGGGCCTGCTCTTAACCTTTATAGCCTTGCTACTAACAGAGAACGTAAATACAAAATTAATCAAAAAACCTGTCTGTCAATTTTGGATGTTGAATATCTCGTAACTTTTAACAAGTCTTGAGAGAGATTTTTAGAAAAATAAAGTTGAAATTGTGGAAAAGTTTTTTTCCCTCTCAGTTGCTCGTTAGATTTTGCTTTTTCAATCTCTCGAGCTCTTATTACAATTTCTGAGTTAACCATATTATCACCCTTGGTTGCAAATTATGCATTTCTTGACGATATCTCTCCTCTTTGTACTTTACTATTAAAAACAAAGAGCTTCCTTCAGTCTCTTGTTAGCAGCACGAGGCTGTTTCTGGTTTCTTCTGACAGATAGTTTATAATAATAGTGATAGTCTTTCCATGTTGGCAGTCGAAGCAAGCTGATGGCTGTCATGTTGGGTCTGGTAGCAAAATTCATGCTTGCTCAGAAGTTTCTGCTAAACATACCAGCTTTCACATATCCTTGAAAAAGGAATAACGCTTTACAAAATAACTACCTCAAATGAAACGATCTGTTTATGTTAACAACAGTTGCATCTCTTTCATAGAAGTAATAAAGATCACAAATAAGTTGGTATGCCCTCTTTACTAATAAACTAAAAGAAGTAACCCAAACCTGCAAATTTAACACGAAACAGATTTTCCTCCAAAAACACAAAGAAGAACTTAACCAGTTACAGTTTTGTTTTCAAAGCAATTTGAACTTCTGGGGTTTGTGATGTTAATATTCTTTCTACAAACCGTACATGAAAAACACGAGATTTGAAGAACATACCGAATATGTAAAATATAACACACCAATATCATGTCTGACAAGAAACTAAAAACTAACTCACTGGCAATGACAGGCCTTATGGAATTGAGCCGCTCCAACGCCATCTGTTAGCGACCGGCTGAACTACGTCTAGCCTAGCGACGAACACGTGGTTAGCGCGTTGCATTGCCCTACCTCTAACAATCGTCACGTCTTTTATTCACGTGAGTCCCTAGTTTGCCTCACGACGCTAGGTGGACGCTGAAAATTGGGAAGCACCGGTCGGAAATCGAATCGGGGACCAGGCGGACGTCAGTCCAACTCTCTATCCACTAGTCTCCATGTCCTCCAACTCACAAGAAATTACACATAAAAATATATGTCCCATTTAAAAAAAAAAAAAATCAACATCAAAAATTTAAGATAAGTTTGATCTTCATAATGCCAATACCGTCAGAATTTCAATGGTGCACCCGTGTGAGCACTAACTAGACCCGCTGCTGCTTGATTACTTTGTGTTTTCACAGGAAACAGTAGCCCAGGGCGGCTAGGACGGTTTTTTTTCTTTTTTTAAGTCAAGAAAAAACAAAAGATCTTGAATGGACGTTCTTGACCATCATCGACACCTTTATTGTAGCTTCTGAGAAAAGAAATGCAAATCTTCGCAACATGCATTTACAGATTCAAATTAGGAACACAAAAGATACATAAGCATCAAATGTTTGGAAAGGTAGCGGTAATTTTTTACCTGCTTTTTAGCGTTAGGGCACACACATTACGTTAATCAGAAGTTATATGAAGAGCACACTTTTGTAATGAAGGAACACTCATAACATTGTCGATAATTTTTCATTCTCATATATAAATGTCGTATTGTATTGGAGTGCTTATCTGCATTGAAGTGCTTGACACACTCCATTAGTTTTGATTAACCTTCGGGGCTATCCTGTAGTTTTTTGTTTCTAAAATAGGAGGCTGGAATATTATTTAAAATACCTTTTTCTGGAATAGCAGAAATCTCATAATTGTATTAGCGATCCTAAAGAGTTATTCAAAAAGCGCGCCGGTTTTGTTACATCAAATTATGAACTTCATTTTTTTCAAAACACACTAATAACATTCATAAATATGTTCATCACACATTCTGATTTCAGGTATGGTGAATGACGTCGGGCATATGACCTCTACTGTGCTGACATGCAATAACTCCGTTTATGAAATTCGCTTTGTCTGTCTTGACAAGTTTTCACTTAGAGTTCGCCAACAACTCGTTGATTTTTCCTCCTTTAATTCACGGATGGAATGGGGTTTATTGACATATACCAATGATTTAAAGCTACCCCAAAGAAGAAAATTACAAAGAGTTAAGTGGCATGACCTCGGAGGCTATTGCTGGTCAGCATTACGCGAAATGAGGCAGTCCGTTCTGATAAAAAGTTTTCACAATTAGCACACGCACTGTAGTAAACTACTCCATGTCTAGACACAGACTGAAGAACTCCATGTCTAGACAGACTGAAGAAATGTTAGAAATTCAGACTAAGGCGACAATCGGAATGCTTGTGGGTAGAGCAACAATACAAAACAATGTCGGCAACCGATAAACAAAAATTTGCCAGACGATCCAAAACCGGCGTTCATTTTGAATTACTCTATACATGCTGTTTTAGCAGAGAGAGGTAATAGGATTGTATGGAGTGCTTCCAGAAGTTGTTAAGGTCGAAAGAAGTTGAAAAGTACATGTACAGTCTGAAATAGTCCCTTAGAGTGATCAAAAGGGAGGAATATACGTCATGAAAAGTCAGGCAGCTGATTAATTTTGTATGTTAAATATAAAGTAGAAATGAAATTAGTACTTAAATTATGTTAAAAAGTAAAAGAATTTGATAATGGGGTGTCTTTATTATATTGTTGGTGATTTGTTTTATGGAATCGAACATATTTATTGTAAATATGATTTTAGTACTTTTTATTATGACGTATTGTAAAAATAAGATTATTGTCTTGTTTTGCATTTAGATTTAAAGAAAAGTGTGTTGTTTTCTTTATGTATGTGTACAGAGAGTTAAATAATAGGATATTAAATATAGAGTATGTACCTCTTTTGAATTTTAACTTTTACTAATGGATGTAAGAACCATGACCTTTTCATTTATTTAAATCAAAATAAAATATGACCGAAGCAAGTTAAAACAGGGTGATTTTTTAAAAAACTCACGGACTTCATTTGGATCTAGAATTTTTAACAGAAGTCAGATTTTCATGCGGTTTGTGGCAAATGGTCAAGGAAGGATGGGAGATTTGTGGGTCCATATTTAGTGGTTTAAATTCATCCGGGGTAATATCGGCTACGCCTCAAGAAAAAAAACGTAAATATTCGCAAGAGTACCTTAGAATTGGAATCAAGTGCGGTGTGGTTTTCTTCGTACATGGAAACCTCACCAAGGTCAATAAGAATAAGAAATAGGAAACTGGGCCGTTGTATTGGGAATTGCGCTGTACTATTCTGTGCTACTTTGTGAGTATAATCAGGAGACAGTGAGAATAGTGTACTTTTTGGAACAACATGAGTTTATCGTTAAAAGTGTTTGGTAAACGGAATCTGTTGTTGCTTCGCGAAGGTCATTTAGAAACAAATTTGCCTCACGTTATGCCCCAGATAGTAACATAATATACCTATGGTCGCTAGTGAATAAATTGGAAGAAACAGGATCGCTTCTGAGTGAGACAGGGAAGCATCGGACCCTGTAGGCAGGTCTTGTGGAAAATGTCATTTATCGACTCCTTAGATCGCCCAAGAAATCTCTCCGTTGTTTGTCGCAAGAAATCGGCTGTAGCTATTCAACATGGGATTTTTGAGTGTTACCACTAACACTTAATTTGTAACACTTAATTTGTATTCTGCAATTTCGCTTCAAAAATCCAAAGCCTCATTCCAATTGCAAGGTACACTGGCGAATATTTTCTGTTTTTCTTGAGGCGTGGCTGATATTACCCCAGATGAATTTAAACTAGTAAACAGTCTCATAAATCTCCCATCCTTACTTGATCATTTGCCACAGACCGCATGAAAATTTATTTATTTATTTATTTACGATCGTCGAACGTCAGTTAGAAATTCTAGACCCAAATGAAATCCGTGAGTTTTAAAAGAATCACTCTGTATATATCTGTTGAAAGCAGTGGTACACCGTGATTCAAACAGAATGACCTGATTTTGGACAGTAATAATTACGGAACATAGAACGTGCCGGCAAGGAAGTGAGTGTTGTTTGAATGAGCGTGGTCTAAAGTTTCAGAAAATTGCCGTTAGGTGTCAGTCAGAAATAAGATGGTGTCCGTTCAACAGAAGGCGTTTTCTGTGCTGCGGTTTGCAAAGTGTGAGTCGGTGATTTCGGTGCAGTGTGGTTTTCGTCGGCGTTTTGGCATTGATCCGCCTGCACCCAAAAACATTCGTCGTTGGTATCTTCAATTTGAACAGACAGGATCCTTGTGCAAAGGTAAGAGTCCACGTGGGCCTCGCACTTCTGATGAAATTGTGGAATTTAGCTTTCGTCTAGATGTTGTTCGTGCTGTACTGGTGGACACATAGAACATTTGTAACAGCATAATTAAAACTTGAAGATTTTGTGAATATTTTGCAATTTATCCCATTTTTGTAGTACGTTTTTATCAATACATATGGACTTTTAAATCAGGACATTCTTTTTGAAACACACTATATATATATAGTGTTGCCGAAACTGTAACACAGATTATAAATATTTATTAAGTGTTAGCTTTGGTCAGATTCTATATATTTTTGAATGATACCTAATTTACCATTCATACGAAGGATGTTCAACAATTATTGTCCCTGATATAGGAGGAGTTGAATAAAATTATTATGCTTATAATATGTTGTACTCTGAGGCTTTAGAAGTATGTATACCAAAGTGTAAAGCAGTATCAATTCTCTGTATTTTGTAGGTAGCAATTGCGTGTGGATTGTGAACATGGATAAAACTGGAGTGCGTTTCGTGACTAAATACTTCCAGATGAAAGTCCTAACACTGATGAAGATGCACTCTGGTATGATTAGTGTGTTGGGAGATAGTACTCCCTCCTATCAAGTGATAAAAAAGAACTGATCACGTGAATTCTACTGTGGCAGGCAGAGCTCTGAACATGCAAGTGGTGCTTAGTTCTCCAACAACAGTGTGTGTGTGCAGGAAAACATTAATGTTTAGCATGATCTGACAGAGGGAAAATAGTACTAAAAAAAAAAAAAATATGTATCCAGCGGTCCAATAGAAAGAATTTTGCATGAAACTTACAGTTGAAACATTTTTTGTCAGATGGATCCTAAAAATGTCTAACTGTAGATCACAAAGCACGAAAGAGCACGCGAATCAGAGACCAATTTAGCGCTGTCAGACGGAATCCTGAGAACTTGATTGTCAAATACGTTGATGAGACATGGATACACCATTTTGAATCTGAAGGTAAACAGCAGAGCATGCAGTGGTGACAGCAAGATTCTCCCTCTCTCCGAAAATTCAAAGCCCAACCAATCCGCTGGCAAAATAATGGCCACTGTGTTTTCGGATACCAAGGGAATTCTCTTCATTGATTAGCTTAAACACACTGTTACAGGTACACTTTTACGCACATTTAATTTGGAAATTTCGGCTAGCGATATCAAGGAAAAAGAGAGATACGAGGGTCGTTCGATAAGTCCTTAGAAAATCCGAAAGATGACAGTCGTAATATCGAAAAAAAAAAAATAAAAAGTGTGTACCGACGAGTTTCTGCGAGAGACATGGATACACTACAACACTCCAGAAACGTCGAACAAGGTGGTCATCGCCCAAGCGGATGCCTATTTTGAGGACCTTTCGAAATTTTACTTTTCGGATGGCTTTAAAGTGTTGGAGAAACGCTGGGGAATATGTGTCAAGCTAAAAGGAGATTGTGTTGGAAAATTAAAGAAAAAAAATAAAAATCTTTTTCTAAGAACTTGTTGAACAACCCCCATATGTTACGCGGACGAGTTCTCTTGCGTCAGGGCAATCCTTATGCCACAGAAGTCGGCACAATTGTAGCAATTGAGGTTGTAGGGTTTCAACTACTTGTACATCGTTCCTAGTTCCCAAATTTCTCTCCAAGCGACTTCCATTTCATCCAGAAGTTGAAATAGCATATTCGCGGGAAGAAGTTTGAAAATGATACGGCTGTTACACATGCTGTGGAACAATAGTTTCCTTTCTAACCATCTTTTTTACAAAGTGTAACAACCCTAGAACGTAAGAGGATGAAGTGCATTTCTGTCCTAAATGACTTCATCCATTTCAATTTCTATTTATATCAGGAACAATAATTGTTGAACAGCCTTCATATTTATATGTAGACAACTATGTGCTATGTTTCGAGCTAATCAAGGTTAATGCTCAGATTTGTGAAGAAATAAAGAGGTGAAAGGAACTAAAACTAAATAGAAAACCTAAATGTATTAATGTCATCTGTCGCTTTTAGAAAAGTAAATTTCTGTGGACCCTTCTTGTTCCACTTTCTCGATGATATTGCCATGCCAGATTTAATCCCATTTTATTATTCATTTGTTTAAATAAAAATTACTCTATAACTCGTCAATGTGTTTTAAGTTGTTCGTGTGGTTCTCCGCGATAATTTCTCTAATCTTAGTATATGTTCAACAGCCAGAAATCATACAACTAGTTTTAAGTAAGTTGTAACTGTTGGGAAATCTCATTCTTCTAATACTTGTTGTATAGGCATCACATAATTCTGAAACACGAATATTATGTAGGATAAAATTACTACAATTTACTGGGTTCTCCCATAAGTAATATCGTATTTTTAAATATCACTTAGCCCCTCCCCCGTTTTTCCAAGAAATAAGAAATTTTCGGTATGAGTTACGTCGGTGCTTTAAAATATAACTCCACAAATATCACAGTTTTTAAAGATTTTTATCTTTCTAAGCCCAAACGTTTTCCTTCGTTTAATAGATGTGTTTATAAAATACAGTACAGGGAGACCGCGATGGCTCAGTGGTAGAGCATTCACGTGGGGACCCTGGTTCAATCCCAATTTCACCCCAAGTGGACCTTGTGAATAAACACCGTGTGCTCGGTATTTCTCAGGGTTCTCCCAGTTTATGCATTCCATCACCGTCTCCTTTAGCCTAGTCAGCATAAACGTGACACGTAAAACAAAAGATTTCATTTCGTTTCATTTTCAAAATAAATTACAGTACAGTAGTTCATTCAGTGTTGTAAGGTCAATCGTATTTTTTTGTTCAGTTTTTCTCCCGTCAATACAGATACATTGTAAATAAGTGTGTAATTTGTGTGGTAGTCTACTGTACTTTATTCAATATACAGCGTTTTGTTCAATTGAGTGTCACTGGAGCAGCTTGTGGTCGAAACTTGATTTTGGTATCTTAAATTTATTGAAGTATAATTCGGGAGGCCTTTTTAAGCATTATAGTGATATTACACAATTTAAGGGCTATAAAATAGTGATTTTCGTTTTAAACGACGTTTTCGTTATCCAATCAGGGTCTGGTCCCGTGGTGGTCGGTTAACAGGAAGACTACTGTATGTATATCGAATGATGACAATTTTTTATCAAATTCTTGTAAGAGTTTATTCAAAAGTTTCTCTAAATTGTTTTTGCAGTTCATTTTGTCATACGTGAACATTTCGGAAACTGGTAATTCATTTTCTGTTGACGTAAACTGGAAGTTAAGTTACACACTATTCTAATGAGACCAATAAGAGAAGACGCTGCAATATTTTCCCATTAAGTAACAGTCAGTGGCGAATCTAGCCCGCGGCCGGGGGGATCTAGACCCCAAGTTTTTTGAGTGACAAAAACAATGTAACCTATTATATATTTTTAAAAGTTGATAGTAAACTCATTGTATACCTATCATAGTGTAGGTTCTGGCTGCCTCCTGTTTTTTTTTTTTTTTTTCTTTCTAAATCCGCCACTGAACAGAGTTGATGAAAATAAAATCTTTAGTTTTACGTCTTACAGTTATGCCGGTTAGGCTAAAGGAGACGTTGATGAGAAATGAATGAAATGAAAAGAAAGTGGGAGGAAACGGGAGAACCCCGAGAAAACCCATGAACACGATGTTTGTTCACCACAAAGTCCACATGGCGCAAGCTGGGATCGAACCAGAGACCCCAAGAACCGGAGGTGAACGCTCTACCACAGCCACCGCGCCGAAGTTGATGAAAATAAATAAAATATATTTACAAATAAAAGTTTGTATCTTTATTGTTTTACAAAAATCACTTTACAACTTCTTTGATATGACTTAACGTTTTACACAAGTTAAAAATATGAAAATGTCTGACATACAAAATAATGAAACTATAGTGAACGAATAACATACAAAATTCAGGACTTAAATTCACACTTGTCATTTATTTGTACTTCATTTTTCTTAAGAAGACACACATAATAATGTCTTAGAGCTCAAGGGATGTATGTGGCAAAGCATTTTATGACGGAATTAGTGTAAAAACTCAGCGATATTTAATTTAGTTTCTCGGTTGTCCTGCAGTCTGTATAATTTACAAGAAAAGCGGTAATTCTTGATGCTCAACAAACGTAAATATTTTAAATTAGTTTTATTTATTTATTATTTTATGATTATTCTCCTCATGCTCTAAGACCTTCATATATAGTTTTAACATATGATATTTCAACAGCGTACAATAAAATAATATTAGGGCGAATTTTCATGCAAGCGTTCGTTCTTGCGATTTCTATGTGTAGCCAACAGAAAGTTGTGTTACACTTAGAACCGTACTTAAACAACTTTCTCAATTAGCTATTCAGCCACATCGCAAGCAAAAGACTCAACGGATGCTTGCATGAAAATCTGCCTTGGAAGTTAAGCCAAAGCGGCTTTGTTTTGGTGTTTGGAATGTCAGCAGGGCCGTCCATAGATTTCACGACTTCGATGAATGTCCTCAACAGTCTTCAGCACTGTTGCCAACTCCGTTTTTATGGAAATAATTATACCCTGGCCGGCGAACGATGATTTGTGACAGCTCAGCTCGCGAGGACGACTGAGGAGTGCGGTGTTGCCATGTGCTTCTCGCGCAAGGGGAGAATCGTCTTCTTCCTCGTTGAGGGTGAGTGAAAGTTTGGCAATGTGCGGTGGTTACCATGGAGACGCGAGAGGTTCTGAGCCTAAGATTGGTTGAGCTGCTCGCTCGCCGTGGCCTTGTGCAAAGCTGTCAGAAATCATCGTTCACCGGCCAGGGTATAAGTAACAATTCAAAAGTCGCTAAATTGTTGTATTATCAATTGACTTAAACTTTATTCCTCTCACCAAAGGATGTTTAGAAAGTTGATAAGCCCATACTAACTTAGTATCTACAAAATTAATGATTATTTTGTTGCTGTCGAGAATTTCAAATTTGAAAAAAAATCACGATGTTAGAATTTCTCTCCCTTATGAACGGCCCTGGTGTCAGTAATCATTAATAAAGCTTAATATACATTTTACTTGTGACTGATATTTTCATATTTTATGAGTGCAATTGTCAATAACAGTGACTTAGCATAAAACACACACAAAAATTAAAGTGCTTTGTTTTCTCAATTGTAGCTTTTCTTTATTTTTATTCGCATGAGTTAGAGAAAGAATCGTCCCTAAAATTCATTTAAAAAATCTAGTCTATACAATTGTTGCTGAATACTTCACTCACCTCATTGGCAGAATATCTTTCTTTTTTGGATGGCTTTTACAGAATTTCATGAATTTGTACTCCAGTTTTTATTGTCTGGAACTTAGAATAATAATTATTTAGACGGATTCAAAAGTATGAGAATGCAGTTTGTACCCGCAAGACAAGTTGCTATTAATTAAAAACAAATAGTTAAACAAAAACGCCTGCGTAATAATTTTAGTACGACAGGCCTCAAAGTTGAGCTCTCGACCAGTCTAGCTTAGCTAATAGCACATATGCTTCTGATTCTGTGTTCAATTCTCAATGGAAGCACATATAGTTTTGATATTACATTAAATAAAGTTCACGTCTCGCATAGTTTTTACATTCTCAAAACCTTTACAAACACAATTATAGATTCAGATTAGAAGTGTGCACTATACCTGAATAAGTTAGCGGTGTAGATTAACGGTTAGTATATTAGATTCCGCACAGGTTTACTTTTGGTGTACAACAAGAAAGAAATTTTGAAAAATTATAATTGTTTCACTAATTTCCCTCTTATTGTTCCCTAAAAGATTTCCCCGAAAAGATAAGCATTTGTGCACCCAGGTTGGTCTATACTTTTTGTGTTATTTTGATGTCAGGAATCACCTCCCAAACGTTGTGGGTGTTGTTTTGAAACACTGTATATTTTAAATACTTCGATATTTTCTTCTACATTTCATAATTTGGAAGGAACCGAACGGAACTGAAAACAGTATTCTGAATAACTTAAATTGTATTTTTTACAATACTTTCTTCTTACATGAATAGAGCTTATTTAGCTGTATTTTATAAACCGATGCGATGTTCTTAATTATTCTTTTCAAAATAAAAGTCAGAGCAGAAAAAGATTTAATTTAAGCTTATAATATTTCATTTTTTACCTGTAAGCGATTATTGTCCCTTACAAGTCCACGAGATTTGAATTTGTAAAAGTCTTAAACTTCTACAGGTGATTCATGGTTCCTCGGAAAAGGAATGCATCTTAATAGCATCAACAAGAAATGCAATGTTTAAGAGATACTTGGGACTTCGCAACTATGTTGTATATCAAGAGATGTCAGCACCAACTGTCTTTATACTATATATGATTATGATACAATATACCATACCTAATACTATACATTATATTTAACCCTTAACGAGTTTTTGTTACCATATGGTTACACTTGTTTTGATCTTGCCTATTGCGTTTGAAGACTATTATTTTTAGGTATTGTTCCTTGTGGTTATTTGTGTACATGCTTTCCGCGGTCCACAGAAGCTATTGCCTCCTGGTGACAACTCTGGTAAATTTTACGCGGAAGGTAGTCTGTGGATATATTATTTTGCAAGCAGTGCCGGAAACAGACAGAAAAGATAGTGAACCGTAAAGGGTTAAACAGATCTAAGGGGGAAGAAAAATTTCCCCCACTTCTTTTCAACAATGAATACCTTATCTGGGTGTCTTGGCACTTTCTAACCCATTTACCTAGCTGATGTCAGTAAACCAGAAGAGGAGTTATTTTCTCTTGTGAGTATACACTACATGAAGCATGAAAAGCCGTAATTAAAAAGCTGGAATGATGAAATACATGGAGAATTGAAGCACTTGCAGGATAAAGGTGTTACGTTACATTTTTTGAAACGTTGCATTCTAGCGGTTCATGCATGTGTTATATGTTAATTATGTCACGTAACACCTTATTTAGTGAGTCCTCGTCTGGGTGCAGGTATTTAGAAAGGATAAAGGGGATATGTTAAGGGACAAAGTTGTGAAAGTCAAGTTTCCTGTCTTATTCAATTGTTACATAACACCTTTATCCTCCAAGCGCTTCAATTATAAAGATATCATTCATACAAAAAAATAATCATGACTACACTTTTCATGCATTCTTAGATATGTATATAATTCAAAATATAAGTTTTTTTATGTTTTTTTTCTAAAGTGTATAGATACAATTATGTGAGTGTGAATTATAACATAAACTATGGAAGTTCTTGCTTCTCCATTGGCAATCCTCAAAAGATAAGAAAAAATCCAGTTACCGGATCGGATAAGCTAGCGCAATGATAAAATTTTTCGTTAGATGTATTAAAAATTCTCCCTTAATTTCATTTGATTTTAATATAGTATTTTCAACCTTAAATTGTTAAAGAAAAAGTATGGGTTTGTAACAGACTTGAAGAGTTATAATAAATTCACCCAAGGTAAAGAGGAAACAAGGGTTAAATTTTGAGGAATGGACTCCTAAGTAAAAATAGCCCACGAAGGGATTGGAATGATTTTGATATATGAAAAGAGAAACAAATTCATGCCCCAGAAATTTGTCCCCAACGATTGATTCTTTCCAAATGTCACCCGAGGCAGAAATTTTATTCCAAATTTTAGGTGGAAAACAACCATTTCCAATTGAATGTTCTGTCAGGTCATGTTTTTTGTGCTCTCCTTCTCCGTAAACGAAGACTGAAAGGAGAAGGAGTAGATACAAAGCCAAAAGTTAGTAAAATACAGTGGCGATATTGAAATAACATCATCAACAGCGTAGCCGATGGTTTTGCACTCATAGTACTCGTGCACTACTAACGTATGTGTATTCCATTTTCCTGCCTTATTTCCTCCCTCTTTTGCTCCAGTATTTCTCACTACTATTCCTCAGACTGTAAAAGCCCGCTTCTATGTCACACATAGACCAGTAAGATCTGATATACACTATAGGATAAATCCTAGGAAATCTCTTTCGATTTTACCTAGGGTCAAAATCTCAACGTGTGTGGCATCAGATCGTGTCATTTCCTATGTTCTGAACTACCCCATGAGATAAAAATAAAATAAAAAAAATATTGTGCGTCAAGAAAGTTAAGAATAGTGAATTCTTAACTGACCATCCATCAGGACGTCCAGATCCTTTCATGGATCAAAGAGACAAATAACTTCTTATACCATTATAATTAATTTTTTAAATTTTTTCTATATCTTATATGTAATCTAGAAATCGTGTAAGAACCTTATATTTATTTCATGCTATTCCATTCTATGGTTGCCCACTTCCTGAAATATTTTCTCTTAACAGGAAATGCACTATTAGAAAGTGTTTCTTACGGAGGAGTTCCATCAAAGGGTGCAGATCGACTTTAGTAGGGTTAAATATAAATCCAGCATGTGGATATACTCCATAAAACTCCAACGAGAGTGCTAAAAACACGAACCAACTTGTGCTAGGTGGCCACCAAAAAGTGCGAATTCTATCTAACCGATTAAGGCAGGAGAGCAGGAAGGAGGGGATTGCAGTAGCGCAGGGGTGTATCCGCAGAAAGCAGGCACGTCAACGGACTTCCACCTTTTATACATGTGAGAGGTAAGATCCGGATGTGAAATCAAAGTAACACACTTGTTCCGCAGATTTCACGGACTTATTCATCCATAAAATGGAATAGCATCTTTTTTTTTTTTCCTTAATACTTCCGCACTAACGATTCAATAAATAATCTTAGCGTTTGGAAGAACCATACATTGACATTTCAGCCATTCTATCACACTCATTTATCCACACCCACACCTGATCCACTCGCTCAGCAAAATGATCTACAAATTCTTTATTGTTTAATATATCTGGTAATTTCTTAAACAGAGGCTCATATTTCGATATGAATTCCAGAAGCACTGTATGGGGTTCTGTTGCATTGTGAAGAAAAGCTACTCCGTTCACTGTGCTTTCTCGGAAAATACAAAAAGTCCGAAGCATGTCCTCGTGGAATTTGATAAATCGTTTCCCAGGATTTGCTGAATTTTCTGACGCTGAGTACAGTAAAGCATAACCGTCCACCATTCCACCTTCATTGTCGATCAGCCAGATGCTATTAGTCGACCTCGCTTTTACCTGAAAAATAATTTGTACAAATTAGTTTTAAATAACCAACACACAATGATTTATATTTCAAAAAATACTTTAAGGTATCAATGGTAAAATAATAATTTTACAGAGAAAGAGTGAAACAATAATTTGCGTTATTTTGTAGGAAATCGATATTGGCCATTCATACAAAAGACGATAGCTTAATAGGGCACACTACTAAAAATGATACAAAAGCTAACTTTTTTTTTTTTTTTTTCGTTTTTCGTAAGTGAAATGAGAAAATGAAATGAACCTTACCACAATAATAGATAAGTTATTCTACAACAGACAATACAAATCATAAGAATTTTCAGTGTTGCCATGCATAGAACTTAGTGTGGCCAGCATATGAATTACCAAAAAATATACGTTAAGGCAGCGACTAGAAAAATTAACTGTAATTGATAACTTATCATGTTGTCTTGGTTCCTTGTTCCAATAGTAGTTACTTTTTTTAAAAAAAATAATAGTTGTATTTATTTTGTAATTTAAACAGTACAAAATAAATAATTTTGTAATAAACATAAGTGACAATGTTTCACAACTATACAGCAAACAGCCATGATTATCATTTTATAGTTAATAGTGTATAGGAAAGAAAATTAAATGGAAATCCAAGAGAACGGCGGCAAGGAAGAAAAACAAACATGTCGACATAGAAACTGAGTATGGGAAGATTTTTCTAGAACGAAATGAAGTTCTAAGCAGACAGAAAGGATGCATTTACAACGCAAGAATCAACAGAATATTTTAGATATTGGCGGAAGAAAGTAAGAATGCCAAGAATTTGGGATACTGAAGAAAGATTTTGTGAAAGCAGTTAGCAAAATGAAGTTGCAGAATCACCAGAGGAAGGTAATATGGATACCGTAATATGGCTTTATTGTCTCATTTTGAATTATTGCATCTTCTGACTTTGTCCTGTTGGCCTAGTTTTATCCCCCCCCCCCCAATATAATTATCTTATTCGCACACTGATTTGCACTAATGTTTTCCTTATATATATATATATCTAGCTATTATATGTTTAAAATACAGTATTCTAAACCATTGCGTTTGTAAGTTACATGCGATTTTCTTTAAAATTGTTTAAATCTTGTGAAAAGTAACCCGGTCTTATGGTATTTAAGTTTATTTATAAGAAGGGAGAAAGAAACATTCTGAATTTGTACTTGAATACACGAAGAAAGAGCCTTGCCGTAAGATTTCTTAGAGACAGTTAAAGTTCCAACAGAAGATAATTCAGACTAAAAAGTATATGTGGAATATAGAACTGTTAACTTCACATTGCACGCAAGAACCAAAAAAAAATCTTAAATCTTGAAGATGAGATCATCGATTAACAAATAAAGAAGTTGAAAAATGAAATAAAATTTTTATTGTTATATATCATATCCTGCAGGTTACACTGAGAAAAATAATATATGTGGTGTACGTAAAAACGTGAGTCACGTGTGTAAATCCTGTAGTTTTTGGACTTAACGTACAGCAAACGTGTAACTGAAAAGTATATTATATACACACTTCCCGTATAAGTGTTCCTAATAAATGTACTTTCCGTACGAACGAAAGAACGTATATAGGGGGTCAGGATCTCACATACAGATGAACGTATGTAACATATAGCTGCCGTATGTGATATACGGAAGACTGTTGGATGTCAGACACTGTAGCGGCTTGAGGTAACATCTAAGCTGAAAAAAAGGCAGTACGTATGTAGCATATGAATAACATATGATCCGCACAGATTTCCGTAGAAAACATATGAATTCTGTATATCTGTATAATATACCGCTGTACGGATAACGGATTTTTCTCAGTGTAAAAGACTGATGATTAACGAAAATGAATAAATGTGTCAAACTTAAGTGAGAATATGGGAGGAAACGGGAAACCCCACGAAAATCCAGGGAAACGATGTTATTTTCAACAACTTAAATGAGAACAGTGTCTCCAAGAGGAGGAGGATCGGAGACACTTATATCGAGTATTAGGTGAAGTATTTTTTAAAGGAAACTGGAAATGTACATAGTGTTTGTCAATTTAAACACCGTTCATCAAAAGCGTTTTCCTCAACTGCGTGAACCAAGTCGTTTTGGTGGAGGTACTGAAGAATTTAGGGACGGTATATGAATATCAAAATCTCAGAAGAAACTTTCATATGACCCAACAATCAAGATAAAGAATTAAAAATCATAAAATGATAATGCAATTGGAAGAGGTGTTCGATACAATATTGTATCTCATGAACATTATTTTATCAGTTTCTGTAAGAATAACAAAGAATGGTTTGAGCAGAAAAAAGACAACAGAAGGGTTAATCAGAGGATTAGGCCATTGTTTTGTTAAAGTATGTTCATAGGGACAGTGGAAAATGTGGTGAAAAGGGCAGAAAAGAAGCACCATAATTCACGGGTGGTAATAAAGCGGTAATTCTTATGTAAAGGCGAAGAAATTAGCTGAGTGCCATAGAGCGTGCAAACTTTTAAATTTGTTCCCAGTGACGAATTCACGATGGCAATTATAATGAATTGTATTACTAGAGATTTAAAAGAGTGCATTTAATCAAATACTCCTTCCCCAGTGGCGTACGCAAGAGAAATTTGTGGTTTTAACCCGCTTCGGCAAAATATTAAGGAAAAATAAGCATTAACTATATTAAGATGTACACAGTAGCGGCGCTAGGCTCGTAATAGTAGGGGACAAGAGGGGAGGCAAGAAAAGTTTTGGGAGGAGAGGCAACCATACTTGTTTTGCTTTGATTATCATTATTATTATCGGTTGTACATATTATTATTATCGGTTGTGCATATTATTATTATTATTATTATTATTATTATTATTATTATTATTATTATTATTATTATTATTATTATTCACCAGCTGTATATAGAAAAATGGGTTGAAGAAGGGACGAAAAAAATATTGGGGTGGCGGTCCCCCCTCCTCGTCCTCCTGTAGCGTCACCACTGGATGTACACAGCAAAAAATGAAGTGTTAAAACAACACAAAATGACTAGCACTTTAGAGTGTTACTTGTGTTAATTTAACACCAAAGAAACCGCCTTCCGAGCATATCAGAATTAACAACTAACTGTCAATTAGAATTTTCATTGAATTTTATTGTTTGCTATAAATAAACCTTTATGCAATATATTTGGTATGAGTAGCGGTTCTGACAATGTGTTGATCTTATCTGTTTTTCTTATGTGTTAGGATATAAGAACAACAGATGGTAGAACTGGTACTCGTGTAACTATTGTCACACAATTAATACGCTTACAAAACTATATTCGTGACCGATTACACCAAAACATATTACGTTATTTGTTACTTTGCATAAATGTCAGATATACTGCGTAAAGCTTTGCTCATTGCAAGCACTAAAATCCAATTCAAATTCTCATTGACAATTACTAGTACTTCTGATATGCTCGGATGGCGATGTCTTTGATGTTAAATTAACACACAAGTAACACCCTAAAGTGGTAGTCATTTTGTGTTGTTTTGACACCTCATTTTTTGCTGCGTATATACAAAAATCTGATGTGTCGTGGAAAAGTATGAGATTAATGCTTAAATCGTCCTTGATGAAATTCTGCGTACGCCACTGGCCTACCCCAATTGTCTCAGAGTTTTTGAACAATTTAAGGTACAGCTACAAGCAATATGTGGTCTTATTGTTTCCCTCAATTTTAAGATGCCAGAGTAGCCCATAGTATAGATATAGCGTCTAATTTTCACAAGAGCAGTAAAGGTTTAACTCTGAAAAAGATTTGTTTATTTAATCAACACTACACCCAAGGTAACACTTACAAGATTATGAATGGTATCTTTCATTATATTGGGTTTCTCTTCTTTATCTGCCGCATCCTGCATACTGGCTACTCGGTCGTAATTACTGGTCAGGTAATCGAATACAACTAAATCACTCCATTGCATCAGCTCCCACAACTCAGCCAATGACAGTCCTTGAAGATGTCTTGAATGAACACTTAATGTTTGCTTATGCTCAAGAGCCCTCAGCACAGTCGGTGGCATGTGGTGTCTGAAAATCAGAAATTATAATTAATGTAAATCAAATCTCCTGGTCAGGTTTTCTTGGTTACCAAACATACAACGTCAGGAATTAGGAACTAGCTTTTTAAAATACAGTAAAAACCGTCAACTTGGCCACTTCTCTAAGTTGGCCACCTGCTTACCTTGGCCTAGTTCGTCTTGAACCTGCGTTTCCCCATAAGACATTTGTTACTTATTGCTCTGTTAAGTTGGCCACCTGTCTATCTTGGAAGTTGGCCGCATTGAAGCAATGTTTACCCTATGATAATGATCTTACCTGCGTATTTTGGCCACGCAAAATACCGTTTTATTATTTTTCTTAACTATTTCATATTCCCACATGAGAGGCAGGTGTTCTGTATTTATGAATGGAGACAAAAAAAAAAAAAAACAAGCATGGATTCCCATGATTTGTTCTTGGAGGTCAAAGGCCAGAACATTACCCTGATAACGGGGTGGTGAAGAAAGATGTGAATAAGAAAAAAACACGTACAGGAATTCACGAAATGACTGTACTTATTTGTTTACCATGTCTGTTTTGGTAAAACCATTAGCTGTATCGGGCCCTTTCATCAGTGGGAAGCTTTAGTAATTCCGGAAAATTCTCTAGGTTAAAGCTAACCGTCTCAACTGTCAACTATTGGCACCTGACGGTAGAGACCTGCACGGGCCGGACTTGGCCCGAGGCCCGAAACCCGGCCCGGCCCGCGGGCCGGGCTTGGGCGGGCCGACTCTATTATTTCTTTGGACCGGGCCGGGCTTGGGCGGGCCGACACTGATTTCTCTTCAGGTCGGGCTGGGCTGGGGCCGATTAATTGCAATAATTATTGACTTTCGTTAAACGATAATTAGAATAAAGACAAACGTTGAAGAAGTGTGCCCGTGAAAAATGTTACAAAATGAAACTTTTAAAATTTGTCGGGCCCGGGCTGGGCCGGGCCTAGGCACATTCGGGCTGGATTGGGCTCGGGCCAAAAATTTCAGCCCGTGCAGGTCTCTACCTGACGGCTTGTCGAAAGGTAGCGGAGTTTATCAATTCCCTCCTGATAACATCTTTTTCTCCGAGGGAAACATATGTAGCTCAAGGGGTAGACGATACTATACAAGAATTACAAAAGTAGAATATACGTATGTCCCAAAAGGAATAAAAGAAATACGTCTAGAACAGCGTTTCCCAACCGGTGTGCCGCGAATGGGCCGCTGGTGTGCTGCGAGGAAATGAAAACAAAATTATTAATGATATAGGAACCAAATTGCAAGACAGGAAATATGTGTATTTGAATTTCACATTACTATGAACCTCTATAAACGGAAAAAATACTGTAATTATAATATATTATTGTACATACATTACTACTACATAGATTGTATTTCGAAAACAGATTTTTATTAATGCTTAAAAATTGTGACGTATATGACCATGTTAATAAATTATAAGTTTCACTCTGTGTTACTTATCTGTACATTTTTAATGTTGTAAAAGTATTTATTATCATTGTTATGACCATTATTGCTTCTTTATTGTTACAGGTTATTTCGTAACTTGAAATTTGAAAATCTCATTCTATCCTTTCCACAAAGCAAACACACATACAAATTACCGCCATTCTGTTTTAAAAGTATGAGAGATTTGTTTGTTTGCTCGTTATTTAGTGATCTTCCTTAGTGAAAGGTTGGATACATTCTTCGAAAAAGAAAGTGTAGGCCTATTCTACTTTTGGATTTGAATGAAAAATATGCATAAGATTTACGATGGAGGAAAACCAGTGATCGAGCTTTATTCTCTGTGAGAAGGTGGTCAGTAATCACAGAAAAAAATACGACGGTATTTTCTATTTACAAATAATAATAATAATAATAATAATAATAATAATAATAATAATAATAATAATAATAATAATAATAATAATAATAATAATCTATGAGTGTGCCGCGAGAATTCAAGTTAGACCCGTAGTGTGCCGCAAGTTGAAAAAGGTTGGGAAACGCTGGTCTAGAATGAACCACCATAAAATATTTGTCACTGTTTAATCAGTTTTGATGAAAAAAGTTTCTTACTCTGCAGACAGTAAAAGAGCGATTTCCGATTTCGGTGTGTATGTGTTCAGTGGAAGGGACGTGTTGAGTTCATGAATTCATAACGGATTCGAAACGTTAAAAGTTGAATGAATTGTGCGTAAAGATGAAAAAGGAAGTGTTAGATTTGATAGATAAAGGTGTGAGTCAACACTCAATATCTGTACAATTTAGGGTATCAAAATCAACGGTAGAGAACATTATTAAAAACAGGGGTTCAGTTACACCGTATGTTATGATTACTAAACATACATTACTTAAAAGTAGCTGTCGTGCCATTGCTTCTTAAAATTTTACAATCAAGTAATACTAGAAATCCTATTCTAAAAATACACCAATCACACTTATTTCTTCAACTACGAAGGATCACTGGTAGTTTATTGCATTCCAGAAAGGTGGACCATGCATGGGATGTTATGCTAGTTTTATGTTAGATTATTTATTAAAAAAAAAAAAAAAAAAATGAAAATAAGACTTCCAGAAACAGGAATCTCAAGGGTACTGCTTTTGAATGACAATGCATTTGCTCACAAAACATGTTAAACTGTGCACAAACTGAATGATGAAAAATCCAGGTTCTTCGTTGTATGTGACTTCTGGCTGTTGCCTTGTGTGAGGTACCGTATGTCACGTCAGTGATGCCGACTCGTAGGAAAAATCACAATTTTTGTGCATTTTTTTAATATTAATTTCTCGAAAAGGAGTAACCGGTGGGGGCACTCGGTCGAAAAAGTGTAAAAAGCTTTTACAGGCCAGTCATCCTGAATGAGGTTTTCCTGTTTTTTTTTTTTTTTTTATTTACACCAGGCAAATACCGGGGTGGTACCTAACTTATAGGTCCCAGACAGCTTTCTTCCTTCCCCAATCCTTTCCTTTTCCCGGATAGTATGATGGCCGAGGGACTCATCCCTCATACATGACGGGCTAACATGGCCATAGATGCCGAAAGCACAGAAATCCAAATCCTAAATCCTAATCGAAAAGGAATAAAGATAATTTTCGTTGCAATTGACATCAAATATGGGATTTTTCATCAGTAACAACAAAATTCTGTATGGGTGGAGACTAGACCAAAAGTAGACCAATGACTCCTCAATAACTGTCAAACCTTTGTTACCATACTATGCATGCTAGTATAGAAGTAACTTTTATTCTAATTTTCTTCTTCCTCCACAAAAGTATACGCGGTGACATTTCTTCTCAAAATATTTAACACCGGGATCTCCATGATTTCCTATCCTGCACGGTACAAGAAACATCTAAACAATAAATATTTTTTTTAATAAACTAAATCTAGAGAAAAAAACAATAACCTTTCTAAATCCTCTATCCACTGGATAAGAGCCACAATGCTTCCTGCCTTCCAGCCTGCTTTCTCTAATGCCTCCGAGATATTTCCATTCTGCCACTGGTCGGTTCCTAGGTCGACCTAAAACAAAACATCCAAAAATAAGTTTTTGTTAACTCTTATTATGATGATATAACAACAGTGATTCAGGTTAGACAAGAAATATTAGTTTTTAAACTCTTACAAGTATCTGAAACTAGAACAGAATATGGTTAACTAGTGTAAAGTTCAGTCTTTTAATTGACAAGGGAGAAAGTCTTTTATATAAGTTATTTCAAAATACAGCACCTGAATATAAAGAGCGAAACTTGTAATGTCTGTACTATAATATCACTTTCCCACATTTAAAAACAAATTTCATAATATTATTAGGATATAGCGAAAAAGAAAATCGTCCAAAGAGACATGTACGAGATATGTTCAAAAAAACAAACCAAACTTTTGGTATAACATCTTTATTACTCATTGTACAACATTTTAAACACTGTCCCGCTAAAAGTAGTCCACTCTAATGGCAATACACCGTTCCCAACAAGGATGTTATAAAATAGAGGATCTGCCTATACAACAAAATCATGATACGTCACAGCTTCGCCACTTCCACTCTGCCCGCTCCACCCAATAAAATCGCAATGTTTTGAGCCAACATTCATGGCGGAAACGAGAGTAGCCAATCAGACTCGATGCTCTGACAGATTTTTTTTTTTTTTTTTTTTGCTTCATTGATTTAACAGGATGAAGATACGTATCGGCAGATCCTATATTTTATAACATTCTTGGTTCCAACGTTTCTGCCATTTTTGAAAAGTCTACTGGAACACACTTTCTGGGATGGTGCAAAAGTCTCTTGTCACATTATCCTGAATCTCCTCTATGATCGGAAACGACGTCCTTTCAAAGTTATTTTAAGTTTACGAAAAAGTCTGCTGGTGCTAGGTACAGAAAATAGAGTGAATAGGACAGAACGGAAACCTGATGTTTTGCCAGATAATTGCGGATGAGTAGGTAGAGACCTGCACGGGCCGGGCCCGGCCCGAAGCCCGACCCGGCCCGCGGGGTGGGCTTGGGCGGGCCTACTCTGCTATTTCTTTGGGCCGGGCCGGGCTTGGGCGGGCCGACACTGTTATTTCTTTGAACCGGGCCGGGCTTGGGTTAGCCGACACTGATTTCTCTTCAGGTCGGGCTGGGTTGGGGCCGATCAATTGCAATTCTTTAATAATTATAGACTTTAGTTAAATGATAATTGTAATAAAGCCAAACGTTGAAAAATGTTACAACGAATGCAATAGCTATTTACAGTTTGTGTTGCAGCGGCTCCACTTTCACTATAGAGGATTGCAGGCATTATGCGGTAAATTAAGCTCTGACCTTGACCTTCACTGAACTCAAAATATAACAAGAAGGGGTGGGAATGTTTTGCCTGTCGCTAAACAATATTGCCATCTTCACTTTATGCTAAAAATCAATTAAGTTAGATTTTTGTTACAGGGAATGGAGTTTTTGTTCTCTCGATGACAGGCAAAGTTCTAGGAGGCAATGGTACCATTCGGGAGGCAAGCTTCAGGTTGTGAACCAGAGTTTAGAAAATGTTTGAGGGTTAGGTCAAATTTAATACTAAATTTTGAGAAAGATTGGGCTCGAGCTAATTTCTTAAAAAAATTATCGCGCCGGGGTCGGGCCAAAAACTTTTAAAATTTATCGGGCCGGGCTTGGGCCAAGAATTTAAAAAAAACTTATCGGGCCGGGCCGGGCTCGGGCCGAAAATCTCCAAAATTTTTCGGGCCCGGGCTGGGCCGGGCCTAGGTACGTTCGGGCTGGATTGGGCTCGGGTCGAAAAATTCGGCCCGTGCAGGTCTCTATGAGTAGGTGCACCATCCAAGTCTGGTTTTCCAAGAATTCAGACGTCTTCCTGTGCACAACACCCATCAACTGCTAAAATGTCCTGGTACTACCGTTTGTTTACCACCTGACCACGTGATACAAACTCATGATGGACATTGCCTTCCCAACTAAAACTGTATAATGAAAAAACATCATCTTGATGTCTGACGGACTCATGTGTGCTTTTTATTTGGACGAGGAGAGACTGAATGAATTGAGTAGCAAGTGAAATATCTCTTCTGTAAATGTTCTGACAAGTTTGTAGCAAATTTCACGCACACAAGTTGTTCTCCAAGCTGTTTCATCGTCTCTGTATCATTTATCCAACAAACAGCTTCTGCACGTGTTCACTTCCGCGGCCGTAGCTCGCCAACTAACGGTCATAGTGATAACGCCGTAAATAGCAATTTGTTTTCTAAACGTGCCGCTAGGTGTGCTGCAGAGTGCTCTCTTTGCCGGTTAGCGCGCTATTGCAGAAGCTAGGTTTATTTCCGAACACACCTCGTACACCAATCGACAGATTTTATGGAGCTGAGCACAATGATAAGTTAAATCCCAATGCGTAGTTTTCGAGATATATCAGTTTTCTTTTCTAAAAATAATTCTGTACGATAACCACCTTCCGATTAATGTGAAACTCCTACTGAAGCGTACTCTCATTAACATTTGTCATTATGACACGTGCAAGAGACAGTTCCTAGTGTGATCAATGATATGTAGCCGAAAATTAAAAGTAATTTTCTTAAAGATAAAATGAATTAAATCCTTTAGTTTAACGTCCCAAGATTACGCCCTATAGGCTAAGGGAGACGGTGATTAAAGTAAGTGAATGATGATGAAAGAATTGGTGGAATGAAAAGGTGGGAGGAAGATATTTCCCGTTTCCTCCCACATTCTCATTCCATCAATCTTCCATCATCACTCACTTGCTTTAAATCATTCTTCTCCTTTACCCTAAAAATAAATAATTGTGGGGTGTTAAACTGTTCATTTTCACTTCTGATTGTATAACATAAATACAATTCTAATTTAATTGTAGTTAATATTGCTACCTCTGCCTCAACAACTACTACAACAACAACGAAAATGCCAAATTTTAAAAGGGACCGCGATGGCTCAGTGGTAGAGCGTTCACCTCTTGGTGCATGTGATCCAAGGGCGTCGTTTAGGGGGGCAGGGAGGGGCATTTGCCCCCCTGAGTATGAGATTTATATAGATTTTATCAACACAATAGTAGTAAGTCAGTGAAAAACGCGAAATTTTACATATATCAAGGGGTCTTGCCCCCCCCCCCAAGCCAAATCTGAAATGACGCTACTGATGGATCCTTGGTTCGATCCCAGCTCGCGCCAAGTAAGCTTTGTGGTGGAAAAGACACCGTGTGCGTGGGTTTTCTTGAGGTTCTCCCGTTTCCTCCGACTTTCTTCATTCCACCATCTCATTCATTTATCATCATCACTGTCTCCTTTAGCTTAACCGGCATAATCGTGGGACGTAAAACTGAAAGATTTCATTTCAAATTTTAAAACTATGTGGTTCGTATCTTGCCTTAAAAATTAAACAGGAGTCTTCAACCCTGAAATAACTGGGAACCACTGTTATATAATATTTTATTATGAAGCAAGCATCGACATTGAAAATAATAATAATAATAATAATAATAATAATAATTATTATTATTATTATTATTATTATTATTATTATTATTATTATTATTATTATTATTATTATTATTATTATTATTATTATTATTACAAAGCTAACCACTTGGCGTAGCGGTCCGATTTGTAGGCCTGAGCCGCTCCACGCCATCTGTTGGCGACTGCTGAAACTACGTCCAGCCTAACGACAAACAGGTGGTGGCGTATCGGAAACTTCCTAGACCTAGTGGTCATCATGTCTTTTATGCAAGTTACTCCCTAGTTTGCCTCACAACACTGGGTGGACGCCGAAAATTGGGGAAGCACCGACCGGGAATTGGGGAACCCGGGACAACCCAGACACAAATACAACGCTCTAACCACTTAAAAAAAAATGATCAACCGATCATACTTCAGTTTCTTGAGCACCCGAGTTTCCTCGTATACAAGGTTTCTTTAACCTTTTAATAAAGTTGATAGGGACACGAACACATAGATACCCAGGACCGTTAAAATATCAAAGGCTCTCGTACCGAGAATCGAAGCCCGGACCCAGTTCACCAAAGGTGGATGTGCTAGTCACTAGACCAGCGGGAAGGGCTTCACTAGACTATTACGTCATGTTGGGTTCATTACTTTGTAATTCCTGTTTCCGTAGCCATCCCAATATGAAATTTACACAACAGGTGGACGCCATAACCCTACACTACATGTGTTGTTTTGACGAAAATCAAGAATGCATTTTTTCAGATATTTGAGGCCAAAGCTCACAGTGTGTG
Organism: Thermobia domestica; assembly: GCF_964235325.1. Classification (NCBI taxonomy): domain Eukaryota; kingdom Metazoa; phylum Arthropoda; class Insecta; order Zygentoma; family Lepismatidae; genus Thermobia; species Thermobia domestica. The sequence goes on from NC_137463.1 coordinate 15,024,844, forward strand.
ACCTTGACCCCCAAAAATAGCAGAAATGGTCTGCACCTATTTTTGTTAAAAGGGCATTCCTTTAGCTTTACATCAAGCCTAAGATGATGTTTCTATCTAAATTAGGAACGAAGTTATGATTTATTTTCATTTAGCATGTATCCGACAACTACTTGTCTCTGGAGTCTACAACTTGGCAAATGTTATTTACCCCACAAGCTCTTGCTTTTCACCAAATTTCATCACAATCTGAGATGGTAAGTTTTTTTTTTTTTTGTGATGATTTAGAATTGAATGACCCTACTGCGACTACTGGAGGTGTTGACTGATACAGTCCATCTCGATTTCAACTAGTAATTATTATTAATTTCTTCATTTTAAATTCTAAAATTAAGAATTTAAAACCTTAGGAGTGCGTGAGAAACCAGTGTGTCGCGACACATCGGTTGAGAACCACTGGTATATACATTTGTCTACAAGCCATACTGTTCAACGTATTTAAACCAAATATAAAACATAGGGTTTTTCTAAGATTCTCCAGGGGAAGATTCTTTACGAATTCTTCTTCAAGTCCCAAAAAAATAAAGGTAGTTTATTTACTAAAGGACGAAATTTGAAAACTGCAATTTTGTTGGAAGCCTATCTAACGATTTTCTCTGTACTTCTTAAATCGATATTGTGTCACCAAGCCTATCATAAGGCGTAACTTACTTCTCTCTCTTTAAAAAAAGAATCCGGGAGTAGTTTATTCCTCGAGCACAACTATTTCATTCTTTCTTTAGTTTTTTTTTTTCTCAAAAAGGCTACGATATTGTTCATATTACGCAAATAAATGTATGGTTAGGCTAACAAGCCTATCATACAGCATAAATCACTTTCATTCTAAACGATGAAATGAAATCTTTCAGTTTAACGTCCCACGTTTATGCTTTTTAAGCTAATGGAGACGATCATCAAGGCAAATGAATGATGATGGAAGAATTGGTGGAATGAGAAAGGAGGAAACGGTAGTACCCCGACAACAACCCATGGAGACGATGTTGTCCACCACAAATTTACTTTGTCGGGGATCGAACCAGGGACCCCACGTACCAGAGGTAAGCGCTTTAGCACTGAACCATTGTGCCACCCTAAACCTTGTGAACGATATTTTTAAATCTGTAAACAATTAACATTGATAGAGAAGAGGATGGTTTGGATCCGTGTACCTTCTCCATCCGCTACGCCACTGGTACCTACACTCGGCGACGCAACTAAGCTAGTTGTTGCCCGGAGCAAGAACTCATCTTACCCCTCCCCCCTGACCAACCAAACCAAAACGCTACCCGACTACACCTGATATTTACATCACTCAGTAATTCTCCTATTCATTTTTTTCTTCAAGTGGTAAAACTTGATTTTCAAATTGCAGTACATCATTTAATTTTTAGTACAAAATAAAACACCAAACTAATTAGTATTTGATTGCCACATAATCTGAGATTAGCATGCTTGACATACTCTTCTACTCTTATCATAATAACTGCAAATCACAATGTTTTTGGAATTACACTATATCGGGATGTGCATATGTGTAGAATGAATCAAAATTCTGATGCTTTAGAATAGAATATTTAACTATGACAAACAGCCAAACTGTTGTCTTGAGTATTATACTCGAACTCGGACATTTTGGAAATCTCTTATATCGATGTAAGTTAAATGAAAACACAAAAAGCTGGAACTAAAATTTATCTTTGTAGGCTCTTGGCTGCAAAGGTTTTTCCAATGTCCTCTAAAGATAGCTTTGCAGCTAACTTATGCTCTATGGATACTGTGATCCTAAGGTTGGTGAGTCGTTGTTCTCCTGTTAAGTTTCTGAGGTATTTTTTATGATCTTTAGTTTGCGAAAACTCCTTTACTTGCCTTATAGTGAAAATAAATATTTGCCTAGTTTTACGCCCCCGTCCCAATCCGGCGCCCGGGCCACAAGACCTGTTTTCTCTCCCTTAGTTGCATCACTGACTACGCTGCAGTATTTTCATTGCTATAGATCAAAATTAACCTGCAACGAAAACATGCAAAGTCATTCCAAGCCTTTCGCTACTCAGTGAGAGCTTGTTTACTATGACGAACAAACAAGGTAATCTATTTCATGTTAATTGCTTTTTTTTTTTTTCTTTTCCTCTCTGCTAAACTAAACAAGGTCACACAGATGAAAAATGCGGCGAATGGTCTCCAATAATACACTGAAGAGTATCGACACTAACTGATATTTTTAAAAACAGGAAGAAGCAGCTTTCTTTTGTTACGACGACAAATTGTTACGAAACCAAACAAGACACAAATCCAGTTACGTAATCTAACGCGAAATAAGCAGAAAATCCAAACAACCAGAAGAGATTGAATGTTAATTTGGCCTTGAACACTTCTGACTGGACGGAGAGGAACAGTAGAATAAAACTTCTGTGGTATCTATCGATAAAATTATTCGTATATTAAGGACTACGATAAAATAAGATTATAAGAAAATGTCCAAGCATGCTACTCACAAATTATTTGGCAATCAAATACTAATTAGTTTGTGTTTTATCTTGTACTAAAAATTAAATTATGTAATTTTGCAATCAAGCTTTACCACTTGAAGGAAAAATGGAATGGGAGAATTACTGTGTGATGCTGAAATCGGGGAGTGCTAGGCCCGTATCCAGGGGGGTCTAGGGGACAGGCCCCCCCCTTAAATTTCGCTGGCCCTTCTAAAATTTTCACGATAGGCTTGCAAATAAACTATAATATGGTGATCAATTTAATATGGTTGGATCGGGCCCCCTAACTTCAGCCGGGCCCCCCTACATTTTTGGGCTGGCTACCGGCATGGGAAGCGCCAAGGCGATTTCTTACCCTAGGCGACAAGTAGCTTACTTGCGTCGCTGCAACGAATCTGAAAATGAAATCTTTCCGTCCGATGCTTGTGTCCTTTAGCCTAAAGGAGACAGATGACTCATGAAAAGTAAATGACTGAAATACAGCTGAACCTCGATAACTCAATTTTTTTCACATTTCCTTGAACTCTCCATAACACTCAATGTTGTAATAATCTCTGTAAGTTGAATTTTAAGGATTTCATAATCATATTTAGAAACCTCGGTAACTCGAACTTCCGCATCTGTAAACCTTTACAAGTCGAAGCTTACCTCTAAAAAATCGAATTTCTCTTGATGTGGGCTCGATAACTCGAAGCTATAGCTCTATGCATTTACGCAATTGTTATTCTTGCTAATGTGTATTGTAATTGTGTTTTACTTATTCTATTATTTTGTTTTTACTAGTCATCTTATTTAATTTAAGGAACTTTCACAACTTTTCGAGTTATAGAGGTTGAAGGAATAAAACTTTGAGTTATAGAGGTTGAATTAATAAAACTTTGAGTTATAGAGGTTGAATTAATAAAACTGAGTTATAGATGTTGAATGAATAAAACTTTGAGTTATGGAGATTGAATTAATAAAACTTTGAGTTATAGAGGTTGAATTAATAAAACTGAGTTATAGATGTTGAATGAATAAAACTTTGAGTTATAGAGGTTGAATTAATAAAACTGAGTTATAGAGGTTGAATTAATAAAACTTTGAGTTACAGAGATTGAATTAATAAAACTTTGAGTTACAGAGATTGAATTAGTTGCTTTTGATGAGGAACGCGGAACCTCAGTATCTCGAATGTTTGTTGTAGCCATCTTGGTAACTCGAACCTTGAGTACTCGAAAAACTCGAACTTTTATCCATTCCCTTCAGCTTCCAGTTATTGATGTCCCACTGTAATTGCTAGAGTGACAATTTAGGGAGAAAAAAACACAAGAGTCCCGGAAAATGCACGATATTGTGCATCACAAATTCACTGGGATCAAACCAAGGCTAGAGATTTCAATGGATTTGTATGTATGTGTCATGACCTCTAAGTGTCGAAAAAGAGGTTTTTCAGAGATCCATAATAAGTATGTTTTGAAACAGAGATGGTGTTGAATGTATTGAGATCAAATGTATTGAGATTGTCTGTTGTGTCATCACAGGAAAACGGCTGAATCATTTTAAATTAATTTTTGAGCATAGCTCTTAGGCTGAACTGAGTTTCAATCATTTTCACTGTGAGTGAAATGCCCATTCTAAGGGGAAAGGTAGTTTAAAGTTTTCGCAAAGAACGATGTCATAAGCGTATTCTTTCCGTGCGAAGAACAGGTATTTCAACTAGTTTTAATATATAGTAGATTAGATGAACCTGCGCTGTCCACACAGCGTATCATTTTAATATGAGCATGAATCTTCTTCCCACTTCCCATGAATCTCCTATGCTATTAATTTTACATCGTTTTGAATCATAAAGGAAGAGAACTGGCCACCCTCTCTATTGCTTTATTTACCCAGTCTAGTTAGAAAAATAAGTTATTAAAACACAAAGAAAAGGCATTCTCATGAGAACATACACACTACAAATGGAGAGAAGTGGATCATTTGATGTACACAGTACATGCAATTACACAATGTCTTTGTATTCAGGTATTCTATTGTGTATTTGTACTGTGTTTCTATTAATCGTGGTTAATGCACTCTCTCTGGAGTGAAAGGTCGTGAGGAAGACATTGAACAAAGAACAATGAAAATAAAAGACATAATGTGTTTACTATTACTATTATTATTAGTTGATTACTAATTCAGCTGTTGTTAAAGCTGTAGGTTTCCACTTTTGCTTTCTTTTTAATTAAATACATAAAAGGTTACATAATGGCGGAGTCTCAGGGTCCACAGAGCTTGTATATGTCATTCTAATACCACATAAACTGTCAGTAATCAGGAGGCCATTTTAAAAGCTGTTGTTGTGGAATAAGACTCGAGAAGGGGGGGGCACGATAGAATAGTTTTTTTTTTTCTGCCAATGTGAACACAAACAAAATGAAAGACTCGTCATCTACAGAAGTCATTTTCAGCTGGCCAGTGTATGACGTAGAAGCTCGTTTTTATAATCTGAGATAAATGTAATGTGCAAAGGAGGGGAAGGGAGATGTTAACAGTGTACGCGTAGTCGTGGGTCCACGAGTAGTGCAAGGAGTGGACACCCCGAGAGGTTAATCCTAACCCCCCGCCGCTCCCCAGATATGATGTATTTTAATTAGTGGTGGGTACAAACTGGTTTTCTATGAAAACAGTTTGACAAAACCGAAACCAGTTTCGGTTTTTTTTAAAAAAGTTTTGGAGAAAACAGAAATTTCGGTTTTGTAAAAAAAAAAAAAAAAAAACAGTTTTTGTTTCTCTAAAACCGGTTTTGCTTATCCCTTATTTTAATGTATATCAAGTAACATAAAATATCCTTTTTGGTACACAAGAAATATAGCTCCTCCCCCACAAGAATGTCTCTACCTTTTCGCTTGTTACCCCAAAAAGTAAAGATGGCGTCGTCATTGATCAGATCACACCTTTAAGCTCAGAGCAGCGTCACTGACGAAGTGTAAAAAGCTCAATAGAAGAGGGATAAAGGTGTAGAGAAGTGTTAGCAGGTACGAGCAGTTAGGAATCCATAACCAGCCATCAACACCAACATCGATGTTCCTGTTTGCCTTTCACGACACTACTGCACATTCCTCGTCTGCTCCTTTTGCCTGTTTGTCTGGTATACTAAGGATAGGAGAAGCTCTGTAAACATGGCGTCTCAAAGAATCGAGTTAGAAATTGATTCAGAAACAATACCAAAAGCATTTAAAACAACTTGAAACCTTATTCTTTCTTGGTTGGAATAAAAGAGATGCAAGCGAATGACGGAAGAATTTGAGGAGCGAGAAAATGTACGAACATGGAACTCTCATGCGCAAACTTACACATTCTACGATAGAACTGGAAACCCTCCACGTAAGGCGTCATTGACGGTGTGGGTCAATGAAAACTTGACCCACTGAGCCAACAACAACCGTGACCCACTCTGATTCACGACCCGCAATGACCTACCACCCATCATGACCCACTTTGACCCACGATTCACACCCTCCTCTTCACACCTATAATAAAACAAGACTATGAAATTATCAGTAATCGGAGTTTGAATTTCTACGGTCAATCGCTCAAGCACTGCTCTGTTACAATTCCAGTGGATTGGACATTTACGATATAAAATGGTAAAGTGTTTGTCGTGGGCCATAATATTACGATGAATTTCAACTTAATCATCTTATTTCCATGTTGGGGGGGGGGGGGGGCACGGTGGCTCAGTGGTAGAGCGCTCACCTCTGGTGCTTGGGGTCCCGGGTTCGATCCCAGCCCCCGCCAAGTGAACTTTGTGGTGGACAAACACCGTGCTCATGGGTTTTCTCGGGGTACTCCCGTTTCCTCCCACTTTCTTCATTCCACCATTTCACTCATCTCTCATTATCACCGTCTCCTTTAGCCTAACCGGCATAACTGTGGGACGTAAAACTTACAGATTTCCATGTTGGATTCCAGGTACTTTTTACTGGAAAATAGTCTCAAATCAATGTACAGTAAGCCAACGTTTAAAAAAAAGTAAAAAAAAAAAAAAAACCCTAAAATTGTACTGTGTCTCGAAAGTCAAATAGCAAGTCCTATTGCTATTATTACAATTAAAAATATCAATTATATCCAAAAGTGCTTGAAGATCTTTTTTTCACTACACCGTATATTCATCTCAGACAAGTAAATAAAAACAAATGAAAAAGGAGAAAAATAGAGGCCTTGGAAATAAACCGTACACAAATTGACCAGTGTTCAAAGATACTGCCTATAACGCACTGAGCAGAGTGGGTTACGTCCTCTTGACCATGACCTACTGTCCCACTCACAAATTTTGACCCATTTGACCCACGACCCACTGACTCACTCTATCTCTGGACGTCAGCATTCTATCCTCTAGCCAGAATCACTTTCCTGCAAGAGTTTCAAAGTGGGGAGACGAGTGTTAAATGCACTTAAAACCAGGGGCGGACCAAGAGCCGGGCAACCCGTTCAACTGCCCAGGGCGCCACAGTCAGGAGGACGCCAAAATGAGCCTCAAAAAGTAAATTTAAAACGTGTTTTCTACTGACTTGTTTGGTTTATATTCTTGTAAAGTAGCGTCAATTACATCATATTTTTCCATTCCACCGTGGAAGAAGAGTTTCAGAGTACTAGGGAACTGTATCGACAAATGGAGACATGGTATGTAGAAAAAAAAAAGAGTGGAAGGGAAGTTGGTATTGTTTACAGCGGGCCATGTTCTTTGTGAACTTTTCCCAGGCAATGTGAACTGTTCCCAAAAAGTCATTTTGAAGCAATGCAAACCGATAGAGAATTTGAAGAGTATTAATGGATGCAAGAAGAATTGCAGAGACTCTCAAAATCAAACCCCTATTTCCCGGTTATTTACAATTACGACCACGGAAAACCAAACGTCAGTTTGAATTTGAGGTCCCTGATGAGCGCATTGCGGATTCCAAGGTTTATTTCAAAAGTAGCTTTTATTTTCATGTTTTGGATCAAGTCATAAGCTCACTAGAAGAACAGTTTTCTCAACTAAACGATCATCATGACCTATTTGGGTTTTTATCAGTGGCGGCTAATGTTAGCGTTGCAGCGTTGCGCAACGACCAAAGTATTACAAGAAAAATATTATTATCAATAGTAATAAAGAACAGAAAAAAATACTTTTTAATACTCGCATATATACACTTTAAATAACTTTTTTTTTTTTTTTTTTTTTTACTTCTGTAACTGTCCGCTCCGTTAATCTGTTTTAAAAAGCGAAAAATAATCCGTCACAGAGTCTGTAATTTATATTGTGTTGCAGCGAGCATACAACGACCAGATTCCTTCAGCGCGGCAATTGCAGCAAAAGTTAAGTCTCCTTTCCCCTATCTCGTAAGTTAAAGGAACTGGTCGTTGCAGTGCTTCTGCAACACAGCACGGTTTCCAGTGAACGAGAAGGATTTTCGCGCTAAATAAGATTTCTGAATTTTCTTTCACTAGCAATTAGCAAATGGAATTTGTTTTTATGCATTCATATTTTTAAATTACGGGACCATACTGAAGCAAATCAATATAATGACAATTAAAAAAAAAAAGTAATTGCAGTATTACAAAATAAGAAAGAAAATATCTAATAGAGGAGAAAACAAATGAAAGTAGACCCGCATTTACAAGTTAATTCTTAGCTTATATTGATAATGAAGGCTTCTTCTACAGTAATTTGTGAATCAAATATTAATAAGTCAGTATGTAGAATCGCTTCCCCCCCCCCCCCTGTGGATAGTATTTTAGAATAAACACATTTCTTTTATAAAATAAGTATATTTTATACTCTTGATAATTTCCACATAAAACTGTATGATGGAAACGCCACATTGAATTTGGGACTAGTTAGCAATGCTCAGGGGCGTAGCCACGAGGGGGGTCCACCGGATCCGGACCTCCCAAAAATTTCGAAACTTGACTAACATTTGTAGACTTTCTTAACGAACTATACTTGTTTAACAGAGAAACGATTGATGTAGGCTAAATATTTTATTTTACGCCTCATCATGTACTCTTTCTTTTCTTATAGAAATAATCGTTCTATCATTTCGTTTCTAAAAATATAGGTGACCGTAAGTAAGAATTACTTATCGTCTTTTCGGGTGCAGAATAAGACAGGTTCCATATTATGTATACGTATTGGACCTCCCTCAAATACTTTGGACCCGTCCCAGTTAACATTTCTTGATGTAGAACTGGCAGTGCTGTTTGTTTTGATGTTCTTTGATTTTTGACTTCTGTTACATGCTGATCTTTCATCTGGCGAGTTTTGAGGTTTCCTTTCCAGAACATACTACATTGGTAAGCGTTGTTTCGCCTCATGTGGAAATATAGTGTTCATCGTGCACTGCGTAACAACCAAGACGGATGATTTGGAATGTAGTTTTTTTTTCTTTTACGCACATGTGTGTGTGTGTGTTGATGTATGAATAGGATATATATGACATTCGGAATTCATATACCAGTACCTCTTTTGTATTAGCTGTTTTGGTTTTTAATTATTAGGTTTATTTTTTGTGTGTGTGCTTTAATTCTGTAAATAACGTACAAAAAACATTGACAAGCTTTCAACTGAGGAAAAATTTGCAATTAAGACAGACAAAACAAGCAAAGGGCAATTCAGGAGAGTGTTCGAAAAAAAAAATCCAGTTTAAATTTACAGGATATCTTATGGCAGTAGTGTTGTTTGCACAATACATTTCCTCAATTTATTTTAAATTTTCCTGGATAAACTGTGAATAAAGTGTGTTCAATGTACATTTTTTTTTTATATATAACACTAATCTCTGCTACGAACTCTCTTCAGTCAACGCTGAAGAGGAATTCGGATCACTGTGAGGGACTGAGTTCGCAATAATCTAGAAAAAATGTTCAGTGAATCTACAAAGCTTCTGAAATTAATATTAACTGTACCTATGGCGTCAACCACATGAGAAAGAATTGACACTGCAAGGAATTGAATGTCCCAAGAAAGGTTATCGCCATTAGTTATGCTTTCCATCGAAAAAGACCTGACAACAAGAATACCAGAGTTCAACCAGCATCTATTAGACAGATTTGCTCCAATCAAAGAGAGAATAATAAATTTACTAATTAATTAAGGTGATTAATCGGACAAAATGTTCTGCATTTTTCATTTTTAAAAAACAGATTTTTTTTTTTAATTTAACATGTCACATAGCATTTGCATCTAAAGTTATGCTGATTAGTCAATGAGTCAACTTTATATCTTCTGTCTCTTATCGTTTGCTCTGCAACACCCGAAACCACAATCCACCGACCGCCACTGGTTTTTATACACGATCAAAAATGAAGACAAAGATTCCTTAATGAAAAATGAAGAGCATTATGATATTGAGGGTTTCCAACTTCAACAGGAACTATTGGTTTTACTCTCCCTACTACCAGATGAAAATGCTAAAAGCCCTTTTGAACAATTACAATACTTGACGAGTAACCAGCTGACTGAAGGTTTCCCTAATGTATCAATTGCCCTAACTCTTCGTGTCAGCGTGGCTTCAGACGAAACGAGCTTCTCAAAATTAAAATTAATTAAAAATTAGAGATTTACCATGTGCCAGAACGTCTCGTGGGACTCGCCATGATGTCAATTGAGTTCGACATTCTTCATGACATTGACTTAGATTAGATGTCCTTGTCAGAGATTTTGCAGACAAAGAAGTTCGGAAGGTTATATTGTAATTGTTGTGAGGTGCTGAAAACAAATGTAATTAAAATTGTTTAGCTTGTTGCTAATTTTCAGTAATAGTGGAATTTAACTTTTTATTTAATTTTTCTTAAGTTTTGTTATGCTATTAATTATCACGCCTGAGGCCAAAGGTTGCAAAATCAGGTAAACAACTTCTGTGAATTATTCTAGATTTTAAGGTACTGTTTTTATGGAAGAAAAAGATATGGACGCTTTCTCATAAAGTTCCCTAAGTTGATTATGATCTGGTTTATTTACTTATCAAACTTAGGAAAGTTAGAGGATTTCTAATACTTGATAAAACCTGTATTTAATCATGTAAGAGTGTTCAACTTTTGTACAAATTCATGAGATACATTTTCTAAATGCTATGGACTTCAACTACTAGGTCCTACATAAAAAGGGTTGTTTTTCTTGCTGTGCGTGAGACTTTCAACATATGTGAAATGAATTTATTGGTATTTCACGTTATTAGAATAGATTGTTACATAGTCGGATATATGGTGGAATTACTTGTGATGCTATTGATACAACAAAACATTTTACAATAGCAGTAATCATGTCACCATTAGTAGTATTCAATAAATGCTGTTCGATATTGCTTTTGTTTATACATATAGTATATTATTATTATTATTATTATTATTATTATTATTATTATTATTATTATTATTATTATTATTAATAATAATAATAATAATAATAATAATAATAATAATAATAATAATAATAATAATAATAATAATAATAATAATAATAATAATAATAATAATGTAATTGATACCATTTTTATCTAAGGTCACTTTGCACTGGTGAAAATTTTGCCTTGGTGCGCCCCTGTTTAAAACAGTGCACCTATTGGCATATTTTGCTAGAAAAAACAATGGCTGCTTACTTCTAAGAATTGAAAGAAGGGTCAATCCATATGAAGTGGTCCAAAGATGGGGGAAATGGTTGCTCGACCATCTCCAAAAATTATAAAACTTTGAGTGTAACGAACCTTGTGTATGAGAAGGTCAATAACATTATTCACGTTGTATGTACTTACAGTACAAGTGTTCGTGAATGGCGACCATCTTTGTTGTCGGTGGAGTGCCATTTTCTGCACTTGCAATTGTTTACGAAAACTACGGTTACTCAGAACGTACTGTACGTATCAGACGAACTCCAAACAAAAACGAATGTTTAGAGGAGAGACTGAGGTACACAAAGAACATACACTCTTGCTTCTAAATAAATATGCAGGATTGCAAACCAATACATGAAATCACTAGAAAAGTACAGACAATTACACTTTTAAAGGGGTTGTAATTTGGAATGGCATAAAGTGGGGAGTTTATAAGTTTTGTGCTGAATACTATTGCATGTAAAGAGACTACATAAATATGCACAGCTATGATACTACTGGCATCGTAGATTTATGGGGGTCCGAAAGTTGAAGTTTGTGATTTTGTTGCCATGTTTGGGGCGTAATATTTTAGGGGCGTTGCTTCTATATTATTGTTATTGTTTTAAATATCAGTATATTCCCCTATTCAAATTACAGTATTTATTCCCCTATCTAAATAACACGTGCAGACAAAAATTTTGGAAACGGTCGTATTTTGATCTCAACCCTTCAATCACTTTCTTAAATTAAAAACATGATTATCGTCACTTTAAAACTTAAAGTGTCATTTGTTATTCTAATTAACGATAGACGGCAGTTTTAAATATCAAATTCTGTAGTGGATCATTCCAAAAGGAGGGAGGGATGTTTGCTAGTATTTTGTTTGAGGATTGCGATTTCCTACAGAACTGCATCATCCGTCCAATGAGGAGGGAAGATGTCTGTAGTAAACACTGCTTCCAATAAGGGCTACGAGGCTCAGCAGTAGAGCTAATCTTCTGAGTGAAGTTCCTCCTTCGATCCCTTCTCACGCCAAGTAGGCTTCGTGGTGGACTAATATCGTGCCCATGGGTTTTCTCAGAGTCCTTCCACTTTCTTTTTACTTCATTATTTCGTTCCTTATTATTACCTTCTCTCTCAGCCTGGGGGCATTATACGACGGCAGATGACCTGAGGTACTTAGCAATGATTGTTGTATTCCCTAATGTAGCACTAATTGCGGCACTCTTTGGTAGTACAAATACTTCATTTCAATACGCTACTATCTGTAGAAGGACAAACATCGTTGTGTCAGTCGAATCTGAAAGATCTCGCAATTTTGAAAGCATCGCGCCATGATAAAATACGTCGTGAAGAAAGGAAAATCGCCTCAATGAATTTTTGGAGACATGTCGTCAATCTGAAAGAATTCTAGGCCTCTGTATACCATGGTCGAAAATTGGGCTCGCTTATTTCAATAAAGGAGAAAGAGCTGTGAAGATGATCCCGCCCAGGGCATCCTGTGGCAGTGCTCACTAAAGGAATCACAAAAGTTGAAAAATTAGTTCTGGCTAACCAAAGAATAAAACTGTGACAGATAGCGGAAGAGTTGTAGATTAAAGAAGAACGGGTAGGAGAAATTTTGCAAGAACATTTAATCATGCCAGAAAAGTTAGTACCCACTAGTTTCTGAAAATGCTGAAACCGCTCGACAAGTAACGACAATTGCAGAGTTGAAAAGATTCTTTTGGAATTAGCTGGAGACAATCTCGACGAAATTTACGCCCAAATCTTAACTGTAGATAAAATTTGGATTCGCCAATATGATTCGGAGTCGAAACAGGAGTCTATGCAGAGTAAGAGGATTGATAAGGGAAAAAAGCCGCCAAAGAAATTCAAGGAGCAAAACTCGGCTTTGAAAACTATGGCGACTGTTTTTCTTTTTGCAAGCTTAGGTTTTGTTGATCTATTATTTACCACCAAAGGCGACTACGATGAATGGTCAATATTACGCAAATTTATTGGCTCAGGTTTATGAAGCAACCTTACAGAAGCGATGTAGGAAACTCAGCCACAGAGGAGCGCAGTTCTTGAAGGATAAGGCGCCGGTCCAAACGGCGCGAGTTTCGAGGGAAGTCTTAAAGCTAGGTTGCCATGCTGCAAGAAGCTTGTAGCTTTCATTTAAAAAATCTTGCAACCCTACTATATTTCTTCATGTAAACTTGCACCAGTTTCGAGTCGAGTCAAAGGTAATTTTCTCAAGTCCAGTTCCGACTCGAGTCAGTTTTTGAAGTCGAGTTTCGAGTCGGGTCGAGTCGAGTTTGATAAATGGCTCGCTCGTTCAGCTCGTTTTGAAATCAGGGCCTGATTAGACTGAAAAACGCGTCATGAAAAATGTGAGCAATAATGTGGAATAGTTTTAGTGTTGCTCACGACAGGGAACTTCTTGCATCTCGTCTCATCTACAACGAGATAACAGTAGAATTTTATAACAAGACCGTCTCAAATGTAGTGAGCATCAATATAAATATATACTGTAGTTCTTACCATCAAGGCTGAGACCTGCACGGTCGAATTTTTGAGCCGAAGCAGAAACCCAACCCGGCTAGTGATATCAAGCGGCTCGGCTCAATTCAGCTGAGCGAAAAGCTCGAGCCAGCTTGGGTAGGATGAGTCATCGACTCGGTTCAATTAAGCCGATGGCTCAAGCCGGCTCGGTTGAGAAGAGCCACAGTCTCGGCTCAGGTGAGTCATCGGCTCGAGCCAGCCCCGTTGAAACGAGTCCACCAGCTCGGTTCGACTCGGCTCAACTGAGCCGTTGACTCGAAGCGCCTCGGTTCGGTTCGGCTCGGGCGAACCATCGGTTCGAGCCAGCTCGGTTGGATGAGCTGTTGGTTCGGCTCACTTCTCGGTGCGACTTTATAGTGAATGAGCTGTAGCCAAGCCACTCGAGCTGTTGACAACCCTAAATCCGGGCCGAGAAGTTTTGAACAAGGCTTGCCGGCGCCCTATAACTTTTAACAACTTTTGGCTCGAGCCCGAATTCTTGCTTCTGCGAACTCAAATCCAGAACCTCGTGAACGACGTCTTTGCCTCTTGAAGACTTCTCGACGACCGAAATCTGCAGTTTTTAGTATTCAGATACAAACCGTCTACCTTTCATGGTTATAGACGGAGTTATAATAATAATAATAATAATAATAATAATAATAATAATAATAATAATAATAATAATAATAATAATAATAATAATAATAATAATAATAATAATAATAATAATAAGAAGAAGAAGAAGAAGAAGAAGAAGAAGAAGAAGTATAATTTATAATACGTCTATGTAGGATACTTGAAAATAGTACTTGAAACTACACACAGGATTTAGCCCCATTTGGCTCGACTAGACTCGAAACTCGACCTGAATTCAAGTCGAGTTGTGGGAAATTTTTCGAGCCGAGTTCTCGAGTCAAGCTGAAAAAAGTCTGTTTCGAGTCAAGTCGAGTTTCAAAGAAAACTCGCTCGTACCCATCCCTAATGTAAACATAGTCTTGAAAGGGGCATGCTAAAATCTTTTCATTTTGCAAGGAGTCAAACCATGTTCAACTTTCTGGGTCGTCTTGCTTGCTATTTGCTATCGCCCTCTTACTGACAAAGTAAAAACCAGTTTTGCCGCTCCCGAAACGACGGATTCTTTTGGATGAGGAGAAGAAGTGCGTCAAAATATTACACGTTTTTAATGAAGAGGTTCACTATTTGTCCACTAGAGTGCAATGTTGCATGGGTGGAGATATCTTTCTTGCTTTCAGAAAGTTGTAATGTGTAAATAGTAAATTGAAAGATGGGGTTGCAATATTTTTTTTTTAATGACAGCTACAAAATTCTTGCAGCATGGTAACCTAATTTTGCAAAATACAGGTTTTACACAGACCACCTACTCTACAGCCCAGACCTGGCCCCGAGCTACTATTTGTTTTTCCCAATCTGAAAAAGTTACGAAACCGCAGATTTGAAGATGAGAAAGAAATCAAGACAGCCGTTAGAAAGTCATTTTGGCAGCAAAGAAAAATCCTATTATTAAAGCATTGAAAGTAGTGTTTAAGTAATAAAGTAAAGTAATTAAAGCATTCTCGGGCCTAACTTCGTAAATATACTGAACAACGATGTTTATTGGACCGTTCTTTCTGGTGAACTTTTAAACCACAACTGCAAAATTAAACCTCTAATTGCTGTAAGTAAAAATACAATTTTGCGATAATTAGGCCTATTAAGTTTCTATAATTCGGGCTCATTTGATCATCTCATGAGCTCGGGCCGAACTCGGGCCTAAATGCTAACACATATTTCGGACTCGAGTCAGACCTCACATTATAAATTCACGGAACGGGCCGGGCTAAAAATTCCGGCCCGTGCAGACTACCTCTTCAAGTGATGAAACACTAGATATGTCATTGAGAATGTGAATACGTTTCGAAACTACAACTCTCTTTTTTCTAATAACACTTCCACTTTATATTTTGAATCTCAATCTCTCTCGCTTTTTTTATTTATTTATTTAAAAGAAAACAGGAGACTGATTGTTTAAACAGTGTGAATCAGAAACAAAAAAAAAAAAAAAAAAAAAAAAGTTTTGCTTAACTGGGTCACTTATACGTATAGGACTTCCTGTCGTATTTAAAACCTTCCCCCCTTGCTATTTTTCATAATTGTATACTGCATACAGCATTTTTATCATTTAAACAGTTGTCATAAATTTTTATTAATTCTAACGGTAGGTCATGAAACTTCGATTTCTCTTCTTTTTTTTAACGCGGAAGAGAACTAATATATGTTTATAAAATAGGTACTATTGTGGAGCTTGAAAAAGAATTCATTGCACATAAAGATACATCGTACAAAAAACACTTCTTTTTTCAAACAATATCTCTGGTGATGCAATTTTCGTGTCTGCTGAATGAAATTCTATTGTTACCAAATGTAGATACAATTCGTTGCAAATTCCATACTTGAGACTTCTGTTCATATTCTGCCCGATACGTCCTTCCCGTTGATCTAGTAGTTAGCGTGGATGCCTTTGGTATAAGAAGTCCTGGGTTCGATTCCAGGTGGAAGAACATTGATCACTCCGGATTCAATCTTAAACATCAGGTCTCAAATATTACCGGTGCTGATAGAGGCGGCTCTACCATATGTGCAGCACGTGCACTTGCCCGGGGCGGCAACATGTGTCATATCATAACTATATTACTTAAAATAAATATTTCTTGTTGGAAACAGACTTCATGATGATGGTAGCTGAATTTACTAAGCTGATTTTCTATTTGAATACTAGTCATAAATCTTGTTTAATTTGCATTAGTGTGAGGTCACCTGGACTGTGCTAAAGCAAATTGTCAAACAAATTCCTCCATGAATTGCTTGATTGTTGTCAAATACAAGAACTCAATTCTCGAACAGTAGCGAAGAACACCTGTTCCATTTAGTTAGTTATCACAGTTTTGATATGAAAACTAGTCTTGTGTTTGTCACAAGCAAGTTTCTTATCAATGAAGGTGAAAACAAGCTTTTTAAAAATATTTTCAACATATGTAGAGGGAAAATCAAGAAATCAAGATAAGAGAGTTAGTTGCATTGGAATTGCAAACTGGTATATTGAGATTGAAGCTCGATATTGCATTCTATAAAAAGAATTATCATTTTCCTCTGCACGTGTGTTTGCTTTATCTTTCACTATCATAATAGATTATTATTTAAAGATTAAAAAACAGACACAACGAGATTTTATTTGTAGTGTTTAGGTCTTTCTGAGTGCGAGTGCTTTTTCCGTCTCCTTCGTTATTCATGATGGGGTGGCATACTTAAAATCGTGGCTTTTAAGGTTTGTTCTGGAGAAAGAAGGAAGCAAAAAAATGCCTAGGGCCGACCCTGATCATAGGTATTCTGTCATTATCGGCAGGTCACTTGCCGCAACTGAGAAGCTTTCATGTTCCAAGGTCTTCCGCTAAGCTCTTCGTCTTCACTGCGTCATCAAAAGATGAATATGACGTATATTTGAAAGTGCACTAACATTTAAAGACAGTTCTAAGATGGCTGCAAGAATGACGCATCGTTTGATCTTTGACGAAAGATAGCAGCATCAACTTGGAACGCTACAAGAGGTCAAAAAAGTAATATAAAAGTACCGGAAGCTGTAGCAACAGGCATCAAAGTTAAGGGTTCCGATATGTGCTGGATTTACATAATCCCTCCTATCAGAAATTGTTCGGGGCTCGTAAGGATGGCCAAAATTTTTCGGAATCCGGATGAATCGTAAATTTCACTTTGCGGATTTCGAAAAAATTCCGGAATTTATAAAATTCAGGATTCTGAAAAACTGCGGAATTCGAAAAAATCCGGAATTTTTCGAAATCGGATTTTCTACCTTCCGGATTCGGATTTTTTCCGAAATCCGGATTTTTTTACGAATTCCGGAAATTTTCAATTTTACTTTCTGGATTCCCGAAAGTAAAAATTCCGGAATTGGCCATCCCTCGGGACTCCCAATGTTCTGTTTTCCTTCCAAAACAGAAGTTAATATAATTCGAGTAATATATTAAAAATCACACTTTCATTAGTTATTGGAATAATCTACTCTTTGACACTTACTTTTGGTGTCTATTATTGACTTGTATTTAATTAATGTTGATATTTAAATGTGCATAATTTTTTTTTTTTTTTTTTTTTTTTTTAGAATGTCCCGTCTTTCAAGTCTAGAAGTATGGGGGCCTTAGTCAAAGAAAGAGAGTTCTGTTATTCGTTTGTTGATGAGGGGGAGGGACAAAAAAGATTAACTAAAGAATAGAAAGTGTAGTAAAGTAATGCGCGTCTATCATTGTACCCGATGTGCGAATGAGCTATCAAGTTTCGAAATTAGGTTAGCTCTCTTAAAAAAAAAAAAAAAAAAGTTTCCTTTTATCACCTGCGAATAGTGCCGCCATTTTTACACCACTGCTCTGTCCTCGATCTTCACTATTTTCGTTGCAAACTAATTGTTACTAAATTTTAGTGATTTTTCAAACTTTACAAATGATTTTTAAACTTAGTGTTCCCAGATAATAGGGGCGTATTTAGGGGGGTCCGATACTCTCTCCGAAACTTTTTTTTTTTTTAAGATTTTATAACTTTAGGCGAAATTGATGTATTTCGTGCCGCAAGCTAGTTTCGATTTTTTTTTTTTTAATATGCCCCAGTCAGATATCAGTAACTTTAGTAAAGAAAAGTGTCATGTTGATAAATGTTGCTGTACTTTTTCTTAATGCTTAAGAAACACTGTTGGGCGTTGAAATAGTTTAATGATTGGGGATTAATTCAAAATTCTAGCCTAATACTTTCACTTAAATGACATACTTAACATTTAATATTAATTCCTACTGTTTTTTCCTTCAGTTCGCGAATTGTATTACACGAGGAGAAAGATTTGATTTAAATTTTAAAAATCAAAAAATATATATATATGATTTTTTTCACCCTGAAATATAGTATATTCCTTAATATAGTCATAGGTAAGCGATAGATAAAAAATGTACATCATACAAAAGAAAGCAATTTGGTCACGTAAGGCAGCTTAGTTTTGTTTCATGGCAAGATTTCTCTAGTTCCATCATAAGCCCTACTAACAAATTTTGAGTTATTTTCTCACCTCGTAACTAACGTGCTCACTCAGGAAAAGCACGAAAAATCAAAGTCCTTGTATATAAATGACATCAATTACTACAGAACAAGAAATTTCAACTAAGAAACGTTACTAAGGGAAACACATTATCTGTTTACATTTATGAATGGAAATATTACTTAAGTATTATAATGGGCATAGGTCAAATGGTTCATTAATTACTTGTGATAATATATTAATTTATATAGAAAACATATTTACACTTCCTGATATAATCTCGTGTGAAACTTTGGTCCCATGTCCTACAGAGCTAAAATACATCCTCTTAATGACAATTGTTTCTATAAAGAATTACATTGCACAGATAAAGATATCTAGAGCTACCTTTGCCTTCTGTACTAAAGGTTCTGTTTTTCTCTCCAATTTTATGCTCGGTAATTAACCATGTTTTCCCCACTTTTTTCTTTCTTGAGGATGATGCATTATTAGATAAAGTTTTCTTATTACGTAAGCTATTGCGACAGTAACAATGACCTCAGAACTACACACCTTTTACGAGCAACGAGCAAGTCATGTTCAGAATTAAAGGAAATGTCAAAAGATTTTGCTCGTTTGATGAACTTCTATGTACGAGGGCTATTTTTTAAGTAAGGCCCGACTTCAATAGAAACAAAACTATTACAGATAGTGCCATACAGTTTTTGTTATTTCTTCTGTACACATTTATCATAGTGATCGACACGTTTTTTGTATGTCCACATCGTAGAAATAATCTAGCAGTGACCGAAGCCAATCTCCAACCGTTGTTTTCACTGCGGCTATTGACTATGTTGTTTCTGTCGAAATGCATATGTACGTTGTCTCACAGCATGCCTTGAGTATGAGGCAGCACCAGTTTCAGTCGTAACGCCAATGTATGGTTCAGTGCAGGTAGCAGTTCAGTGACAGCATGGTTCAGTGGATGCGATCGTTCAAGGACGGGCGAGACAATGTTCATGATAAACCGCGATCCTGCCAACAACCTTCTGTCATCACAGTCGAATTGGTGCGTCCAGTTGAAGCAAAAGTTCATGAAAACCGGCGTTTCACGATTTCCATGTTGTCACTCGAATTATCCACGCGTTTCACGGTCGGCACTGTACACAATCGTTTCTGAAACTCAGTTCCGAAAAAGCATACGCGCGATGGGTTCCCAGGCTCCTTACCGAGGAACACAAAAAGACAATATTGACTTGCTCTTTCACCTTCCTGACTCGATATAATGAAGGAGGGGATCAAATATTGGACCATATTATCACATGAGATGAAACATGGGTTTTCCATAAGACCCCACCATCAAAGCGGCAACCAATAGAAAGGCGACACACATCTCCAGTCAAAGTGAAAACCAAACAGACAATGTCTACATGCAAGATTATGGCTACCGTATTCTGGGATCGCCATGATGTTCTGTTAGTCGAGTTTGTGCCACGAGGAACAACCATTAACTTAGCTCCGTACTGTGCAACCTTGCAAAACCTTCGACGTGCTATATGAAATAAGCGCCGTGGTCTAATGTCATTTGGTTTATTGTTGCTGCATAGCAAAGCATGCCATCATTCTTCTGCTCGAATTCAAGAGTTAATCACATCTTTTGCTTGGGAAGTACTGGACAACCCATCGTAAAGCCGAGAGATGATTATCCGTTCCCCTACCTGACAGTTTCTCGCCGGTCAGCGGTACTCGGTAAGTTGTAGAAAGCACATCTAAGATTGTCAGTACGTTAGGTGTGTCACGAGCAACAGTGTATATGATGATGGAAGTATGCAGAAATTGTGGCGTGCCAATTTCCCAGGTTCATGATGTACCGGCAAGGCCGGATCAGGATTTTCTGACCGGGGATGCAACAATAATTACCAGTACATTTGAATTAAATTTGATTTTTTTTTTTTTTTTTTTTTTTAAATCTGTGGTGTGAATGAGGAATTCATTTGGAAATTCTGTGTTTGTTATTGAAGAATCCTTATCCTTCAACCTTCAGAAAATTGGCTTAAACTATTGCTTTTGCAAAACTCCTGTTTTCTAAAGCCACAAACGGAAACATGATAGCAGAAATTTTCGAAAAGTGTTGCTATTTTCACTGCTAGCTTCTCACTTTAGATAGTGTATAATTACAACGAAGAGGGGAGGTGCATGTGCACCCACTAAATCCGGCCCTGTGTACACCTATAAACTTAAGTCCTTTCCAAAAGCCAACACAGTACTGCCTCCGGAATCCGAATGGCCCAAAAGTCGAACAACTTCGAATAAGAAAGGAAAACTCAAGCAGACTTTATCCTGGGATACGTGCGCTGCTTTGGTATCAGAAAGCCCTGCACATTTTACACGTCTGTTTGTGTGTATGTTTCTCGTTTAGGTCCCCCGCCCATACACATGCTTTATGGTTTCAGTCAGTGATGCCAACCGGTGAGAAAAATCCCATTTTCTAGGATCTTTTACATTACTTACATTAGTCTTACCATAAATACTATCTGAAAGTTTTAAGTACACTGGCACAAAATGGTTAGAGATATTTTAATATCCTAATAACATGAGCTACATGAATGCATTGTGAACCAAAATAACAATTATTCAAAATGACCATCATCAGCATGCACACAGTCCTTAAGTCTTTGTGGCCACTCAACAGTTGCATTAAGCACATCATACTGACAATGTGAGTTAAGTGATGGTTTGGGTTTGACTGCACTACATGTAGTTCTCCAGATATAAGGCCGGCAAGAAAATTTTTGATTGAAATATATTGGATCTTGGATCAGGGGCCACAAAATTTTTGACCAGCCCCGAAATCGAGTTTTTTTTTTTTTTTTTTTTTCAGAATAAGCACATCACACTGAGATCGGTGATAGTTTGGCTTTGGCTACACTATTGACTGAAATATATTATATCTTCTGATTTAACCCTAGACAGTCCAAGGGGTGCCTCGGAGGCACCCAGGTCAACTTTTAATGTCATTATTCTTAACAGATATTGTTATATAATAAATTGGCACATAATAATGCATAAGGTTTTTTTTAAACAAAATTAAAATTGGAATCATATTTTCAGTGTGCATTTTCGCACACGAGAAGTAAAAAATACTAAATAAAAAGCAATAATATATGATCAAGGTTAGTCGTGTAAATAAAAAAAATAAACTTTCCCATCAAAAGCAACAACAACCAGTTAATCTCTACGTAAGCTTCTCGGCCCGTCGCTTTTACAAAATATAAACACATCTGGTGACGTCATCTAAAAAACAAATGCATAAACTTTCCAAAAAAAAAAAACAGCAGCAACAGAAATACGTATTAAAACATTTTTTTAAAAATTTTTCTGCATATTACATCAAAAGGTTAAAGAATATAAAAAGCACGGGCAAGAGGCATGCAGGAGCACAATTAACCTCTTCGTCAAATTATACGTACTGAGTCAAATCTTCAGTAACCGCCATGGAGTTTGGAACGCTTGTTTTGTAAATACCTTTTCTTTTCCTATAATATCCCTTCTCCACTTAAAAAAAAAAAAACAGTAAAACTCTGCCATCTAGCATGTATAAGTAAAAAAAAAAAAATCATTCATCATTGTGGGTACAAGTCTCCTGGTGACACGCAACCCACTGTACAATTCAGCTTCAAAAATTTTATTTTCATTTTTGTACAATTCAAGCATAATAAATTATATTTTAAATAAGGCCTCATGTTCTCATTTCAAGCCCTAATATTTAACAACATCAGAAACTTTAGGTTAATTTAAATTACACTTTTAAAAATTCAATTTTATTCACAATGTCATGCTTTTTCATTTTTTAATGTTTTAGTATTCCGTGCCGTGTCCTGCTCTCTACAATTCTCCTCTCTTTGAAATAACCCTCTGATTGCGTTTCCTAAGTTCTTTTTTCTTTCTTTTTTTTTTTTTTTACTTTACCTCAGAAAAAATAGGGTTATTTTTTATACTAACGTAAAGGCCCAAGGGGTTTCTCTGAGGCTGCTATTGAAGTATGTACTTTTCTAATTATTTGATACTGTTCATTTTTTATTACCATTGACAAATGATTTCATAGCAAAGTACTGACTAGCCTTTCCTATTAATCACGGAAAATACAAATGGTCACGGTGAGTTCAGGTAGCTTGTATATGTAGCAGGGAGCCTCAGAGGCACCCCTTGGGCTTTTTAAAGGTAAAATTAGCATGGGCTTTCTCGGTTCTTTTTTTTTTTAAGTTCTCGAACTGTAACAATTTGAAATTCGAACCAGGGTCCTGAAACAGACTAAATTTGTGTTCCACAGTATCACTATGTATGATTTTACACCTTTGAGTGGTAGCATCAACAGCCGTACCCGCTGCTCTACGAAAGCAAAGGCTCACAAATTATTTTTGTTACATTTTGTAACATTTCTAATTGCATTAAAAAATCTTTAAAAAATTGATATTGTCAAACTTGACCCCATTCACCATAAGACGTACTTGCTTAGTTTTTAGTGCTTTTTTTCCTATTTATAAACAAAGGACGTGCTGTGGGTCTCAGAGGCCCCCCCCCCCTTGTAGTACTAAGGGGCTATTCACTGCATACGCTGTTATATTCCAGTGTTTTGGCTATTTATTTCATTTTCCTTTGAAACAAATTTGGTACTATAACATGCAGGGGCACTCTGAGCTATTATTCTGGTTCAGTGTTGCCAACTGCACATTATAAAAAATTAGTATATACTTTTTTCTTTTTATGTTTTTTAGCAATTAAATATTTTATGTTCTATTAGTTTATTCCTTCAAACCTAAATATGTCACTTTATATTATAATCACACACACACACACACACACACACATATATATATATATATATATATATATATATATATATATATATATAAAGTAAAGATAGAGAGAGAATCAAGTTTCAATGGTGATTAGAAAAAACTAGGCTGCTGCAGCTCTGGTGTTATCAAGTATTTTGAATCATATAATGTACAAGTAGCAGCCTGCAACACTGACTGAAGACGCATATTTCATAGGAAATTGTCAGTTCATTATTCTGTAACCGTGACTGTATATGGGAACCTGCAGGAGAATTGCAACAATGGCAAATCATGCTCGTCGCCAAAATTAATTAAGAAAGAACTTAAAGCACTTTTAAATGAACCTGACATAGAAGGTAGTGAGCTCGAATATACCAAGGCGGAAATAACCCTGTCAGATTTTGATGCAAAAAAACAGTGATTTGAACATTTTATTTGATAATGCAAATGGAACAAATGGAAGTAGTGGTGTTTCTTGCAATGAATCCCTTGTAATATTCATGATGTTGTACTGGTGTTAGTTTACAAAACTGACAGACAAGTCGTAGCTTGTTTGCTTACGTTTCACATGTTCATTCCATAGGTGCAAAACTCTGACACTGTGCTACTAGAAAAATTGTAACTTGTGTTGGCAACACTGCTTCTCTGGTGACATCCCCTATAGTGTCCAATGAACGTCCCTCACACTATCTATCTTTTCGCGAAACAAAATTTGAAAGAATTTCGCCATCCCAAGGATAACCGGTATGGAATTATAAAAGATTAATCCTGAATTCATTGGAATAATGAAGTATACTCCACTCTTCCGCATTCTACCCCACTTTTAGTGTTGCCACGAGACGAGACATTTCTCGTATCTCGTCTCGTCACGAGACGAGACGGGACAGAACCCTCTTAGACGAGACACGAGACGAGACAGACTACTTGTCCCGTCTCGAAAACGAGACGAGACGGGACGTCTCGTGAAATGTCTCGTCTCGTGTCTCGAAAATGAAAACGCTGGCGGGAATGGGCAAGATTGAAATTGCCAGTGGTCATATAGATTGCAAAAGGAAAATCCCCTTTGTGAGAAAACATGTTGAAAAGCCTTCATAGAAAAGTGTCCTCTGTCTATTGAATGAAACAATCGTGATACATGAGCTTCCAGGAATATCATCCTTAATGTCTTGTCCCCAATTCCCCTTGCTGTAAACTGAGGAATTCTCATTTTTTTTATTTCTGGCTGGAATGATGACAAACAAAATCAAAGACAGGGAAGATTTTTACAAGGTCAAGAAACCGAACTACCACCACCATCTATTCAATTTGAAAACTGGGTAAGGTCTACACTTGTCTTTATTCTCTGGTGGCGGTATTCTTTTTGCTATATGAACCGAAAACGGCAATTGAAGTATGTCATCTTGCAACTAAAATTTTGTCTTCTCTCTCTCTCTCTCTCTCTCTCTCTCTCTCTCTCTCTCTCTCTCTCTCTCTCTCTCTCTCTTACACACACACACACACACACACACACATACACACACTTTTACCATTTTACCAATCGCTCGCTTATTATACAGCAGTCATGTTGTAAAATTCACCTCTTCGTTTGGAAGGCGGGCGGACGACAAAAGAAGCAAAGATATTATCGACGAACCCTTCAAATTGTTTGCTTTCAGCAAATTTATGATACTAATAATAACACTTTAGGTAAAGAAGTTTTACAGGGGGACCTTCGTTTTGTTACGCGGAAATGTTTGATCTGACCAGAGTGCGAAATTGCCCTCTGCTTCCATGTTGACAGGAGGGGAATACTTCCCTTTCCTAGTGAATAATATTCATTAGGACCTGAATTATCTTCAGAAATTGTTTCTTACAGGCGCACTAAACCTCTCGAACTTGATAAGTGTAAAGAACATTTGGTATAATATTCATGGAACTCCGTTGAAAGCAGAAAATATGAGAATGATCAAAATTCGAACATTGAAGAATATAATTAACAGAAAAGAAATAGGATACCCAAACCATATTTTTAAACCTGCTATAAAATGTATATCCTATATTTTTACTAATTCCTTACTCCCATGAAAGTATCCTGGGAAGGATATTCTCTCCATTTTTTTTTCAGACAGAAATCCTTTTATCCCGCACGATTTCGCCCCCCCCCCCTGACACAGTACGAAAAAACAAATGTTGTTAAAATCCATACACATGACCCTTCCGGGACTCAACCCGGGGCCTTCAAGCCGATGGTCTATCGCCGCAGACCGCTCGGCTTGGTATGAAGGTGTACGTTGTATGATTGCGAATAGATCCCGACAATATAAGGAACTTTAATCCAAAATGGCCACCCAAAAATCAACTTTTTTTTTTAGCCATTAGCTAATCTGGGTGTACTGTCATGAGTTTGTTACACAAACGGGGCAAGCACCACATAGCAGCATACACCCCGCGGTTATGGGAACAGATTTGAACCATGGAGATGAAGACTGGCCCCAAGCATTCTTTCGTCCGATGTGTCGTTCAGCTCCCATTACTATGGCACTTTAAGTAGAGCTTAGTGTGTAGTAACATATAAAATTTCAATCAAATACTTTCCATTACTCAATAAAATTATTTAGTTCCGAGCTTTTTTTTAAAAAAAAAAAATAATAATTGCAACAAATCTATATATGCTAAAATGGAAAGTAGTTTTTGGATTGTTATGGGTTAACACTGTGAAACCTAAAGGCTGGAATATATGAAATCAAAGTTAACACACATATCTATCTCTCTATTTATTTATATATCTTTCCATCTCTCTCTCTATTTATCTATATATCTTTCCATCTCTCTCTCTCTCTCGGGGCCGCGGTGGCTCAGTGGTAGAGCGTTCACCTCTGGTGCTAGGGGTCTCGGGTTCAAACCCTGCTCCCGCCAAGTGAACTTTGTGGTGGACAAACACCGTGTGCGTGGGTTTTCTCGGGGTTCTTCCGTTTCCTCCCACTTTCTTCATTCCACCATTTCATTCATCTCTCATCTTCACCGTCTCCTTTAGCCTAACCGGCATAACCGTGGGACGTAAAAACTCAAAAATTTCATTTCATTTCTCTCTCTCTCTCTCTCTGATGACACCTTTACATCGAACTTTGCTTGTCGTGTAAACATTATTTAACATTAGTGTCTTCATCTTCGACGTACCTATGAGCAATTTACTGTATATTCGTGTATTGAAACTGGTGAAACAAATTTCAATGTTTTAGAATGAAAAAAAAAAAAGAAGAAGAAGAAGCCAGGGTCGAGAAGCCTCAGACAACTAACAGCAGAGATATATTATCTTTGGAAACTATTTGTCCTTGCCTTGTGAGCTTATTTGAATTTATTTTTAAGACCTTTAGGCAACTTTGGCCGAATGGATGATGATGGGAAAATTAGTGCAATGAAGAAAGTGGTAGGATACTAGACAACTTCGAGAAAACACACACATTCGAAAATGAAATGAAATCTTTGAGTTTTACGTCCCATGGTTATGCCGGTTAGGCTAAAGGAGACAGTGATGATGAGTAATGAATGAAATGGTGGAATGAAGAAAGTGGGAGGAAACGGGAGAACCCCGAGAAAACCCACGCACACGGTGTTTGTCCACCACAAAGTTCACGTGGCGCGGCTGGGATCGAACCCGAGACCCCAAGCACCAGAGGTGAACGCTCTACCACTGAGCCACCGCGGTCCCCACACACATTCAATGTTTGTCCACCACAAAGCTCACATGGCACTAACCGAGATCGAACCGACTACCACATAACCAGAGGTGAAGGCTTCACGGTGTAGCTACCGTGACATTTCTTGTCTTGTGTGTTCTGGGTAATACTTGTAACTTACAAGGGAATTATATATCGGAGATTATATATCGAAGTGGAAGATGGTTTATATACCAATCGAAAGCACTAATGACGCCTATTACAGTACAAAACTGTAATAAAAATTTTCCGAATGCATATACTATGCGAGTTATATGGATATATAGAGTGTCCAGATAATCCGTTACCACCCCTTGAAATCGCAAACGATAAGACAGATGGCAAAACTCGAAAACATGTGTTTGATCATTTTAAAAGTACAACGTATCAAAGCAAAAATTTTTGTCACAAGGCCACCCGCAGTGTACTGGGCGGGGTCCAACTCAAAAATTACAAAAGGTAAGGGGGTCAAGTAGTATATCGTTCGAAACTTCTTGGGAAATAAAAGAAGACGGAACAAGTCTCAATACTCTAAAATTACCTTGTGCAAAATGGCGGCCGGTCAAACTGTCAGCAAAAACGTCATTGTAAAGTCGATGGCCACCCCCAAAAAAATCCTGAAACGGTGAGGCAGATGTCAAAACAGGAAAACATGTGTGTCATCATTTCAAAAGTACAATGATTGGAAGTAAAAATATTTGTCTCAGGGTCCTCCACAATGTCCCAGGCGGGGTCATGTTCAAATTGTTCAAATGGCAAGGGAGGTCAAGTAGCACATCGTTTAAAGCTGTTATTAAATGAAAGCAGAAAGAACAAGTATGGACGCTCTACGATAATACTGTGCAAACATCTTGCATTTTAGTTGTTCTTTCTGTAACCGGGTTTTAGTTTATTTTCACTTTAATTCTTGTACTCAACGGAAAGAAAGGAAATGTCCCTACTGTGAGATTCTGCTCTTTGAGCCCAATAATATCTAAATAAAGAAAACATAATAATAAAATAAAAGCAAATTAAGACATAAAGAAAAGAAAGGACAACATTTGACATCTTTGAGTATAGAACTGACTAGTTAACATATAATGTACTTCCACGAACATAAATAAGTAGAGGTTGGAGCCATCAGAAGTAAAGACTCTTACTTCTACTTATTTATGTTTATGACTGCACAACAGTGGTACTTATGCTCGTTATCTGGTTTATCAATTATAAAATGATTCAAACGAAAGAATTCATTGCACCAGGAAGAGTAAATACGTACAAATGTCTCAGAATGAAAACAAG
Source organism: Thermobia domestica (assembly GCF_964235325.1). Classification (NCBI taxonomy): domain Eukaryota; kingdom Metazoa; phylum Arthropoda; class Insecta; order Zygentoma; family Lepismatidae; genus Thermobia; species Thermobia domestica. The sequence goes on from NC_137463.1 coordinate 15,053,362, forward strand.
TGCCGATTGCAAAATGGAAAGTGAACGTGCTCAGAAAATCGAAATGAAGATGTACATTTTGACCGACCACCATTTTACACAGGGTAATTTTAGAGGATCGAGACTTGTTCCGTGTTCTTTTATTTCTCAACAGCTTTATTTGACCATATTTGCCATTTGAAAATTTTGAGTAGACCCCGTCTGGAACCTTGTGGAGGACCCTGAGACAAACATTTTTAATCATTGTACTTTTGAAAAGATGACACACGTCTTTTTCTTTTTTGACATCTGTCTTACCGTTTCAGTTTTTTTTTTTCTTTGGAGGGTGGCCATAGACTCTACAATGACGTTTTTGCTGACAGTTTGACCGGCCGCCATTTTGCACAAGGTAATTTTAGAGAGTTGGGACTTGTTCGTCTTCTTTCATTTCCCAAGAAGTTTCGAACGATATACTACATGACACCCTTACCTTTTGTAATTTTTGAGTTGGATCCCGCCTGGGACTCTGCGGGTGGCCCTGGGACAACAATGTTTGCTTTGATACATTGTACTTTTATAATGATCAAAAACGTGTTTTCCAGATTTGGCATCTGTCTCATCGTTTGCGATTTTAAGGGGTGGAAATGGATTTTCTGGACACCCTGTATATTCATATAACTCGCACAGTATATGCATTCGGAAAATTTTTATTACAGTTTTGTAATAGGCGTCATTAGTGCTTTCGATTGATATATAAACCATCTTCCACTTCGATATATAATCTCCCTCTCTTCCCTTGTTAGTTGTATCTTGATTAGCATGTGCAGCCTGCTACATTTTACTTTCGTTCCCATGGTATGCTGCTATATTTTTACGAGACAAGACGAGACAAACGAGACGAGACGAGACGAGACGGGACAGAACCTCTCGAGACGAGACACGAGACGGGACTAGCACATTTTTTCGAGACAAGACATGCTTTGCGCGAGACGAGACAGCCTGAAGTCTCGTCTCGCCTCGTCTCGTGGCAACACTACCCACTTTACTGCACCACCACCAAATTGCTTTTAGAAGCCGCCTTTGTACACATACTACACTGTACTAAGAGCTATTGATCTGTTTGATAGTTTTTCTACACAAACAAATTAAATAAATCGGTCATAGTTACTGACATAAATAAAAAATGGTATATTAAACAATTACACACATATAGTTGGCAACACTGTACTTAGAAACCTGGTAATAATAGAAAATAAAAATATATGATGTATTAGACATCCCAAGTTCATATCAGACAAGATAAATTATTTTCTATGAGAAATAATGACCTTTATGTTGTGGGCCTCGGAGGGTCCCCCTTTGGTGTTTCATGTAACCCAAAAATGCCTTGGTGTTTCTAGGGTTAATATTGAAATTAGAAGTGCTAATACATTTCTATCTTCCGGTTTAGTAGAGAGGTTAGAGTGGAGGTGGAATAGAGTCTTAGGACGCTTAGAGGAAACCGCTTCTCGCTATCTATTAACGTTTTTTTTTCTTTCTTTAATAGTGATCCAATGCTCAAACCGGAATTGATTGATTTTTATCACTTCTAGTTTGAATGTCACATTTACCAACGAACTCAACTTCTAAATTTTAACCTTGTATATCCTGGTCAAAATTGATGATGATCCATCAAATATTTCTTGAGATTTCGTGACTCACGGACTAACCAGAAATATAAAGAAATTTATGTAAACCAATTCTAAACCTAATATATAAAAATGAAAGTGACTTTGTAACTTCAAACCACTTAAACCACACAACCGATCTCTTATCAAATTTTCAACATAGATTAGGTTCAGGCCTGGGTATTTATCATTTCACTTTGACGGTACGACATAGGGAAGGGGGAGAAATATAAAAGTAATAGAAAATGGCTGAAATTAGTGTTGAATCCATAGTTTTCGGGGGTTGTTGAGATGAACGGTGATACTTCCGATGCCATTTAAATCCAAATTCACCCCTTTATGTCCAACATGAAACATATTCTTCCCGTACGAAGAACGCTACTATGTTAGCAAATTAATAAATTGTATCTTATACAGAGTGGCCCAAACGTAGGTATACAGACCAGCATCGATCAAGTATAACATTTTATTTTTTTTTAATATAATGAATTTATCTGCTTTGGTTTGTTCCAAGCTTCAGGTATAAGTGAAAATAAATTAAGATCAGATAAGGAAGAAACTAAGTCAATACCTGTATGGATAACAATAAATAAATTATATACAAGGGTCGTTCAAGGTTGACCGGGATTTTCGTACGTAAATAATCAATGAATAGCCGGATCATGATGAAACTTGCGTGTGACGTAATGTATTCTTTCTCGAGTAACTAGCGCCCAGCATGACATATTTGGCGCATGCGCAGTAGTTGCAGCGAACACGGCGGCAAGCAATGTGTCTGTGGCTGTGGAACAGTGGTGTGTAATCACATTTCTTATGAAGGAGAAAGTTAAACCAGCTGAGATTTTCAGAAGATTGTGAGCATAGTATGGTGAACAAACGATGTCACGGACAAGAGTGTAACAGTTTCGCGAAGGACGGGAGCTGGTGACAAATGAAGCGCACGGACACAATCGCCCGACTGCAGTCACACCAGTGAATATCGCACGTGTTGAGCAAATGATTCTTGAGAACCGGCGAGTAACAGTGCGGGATATTGCTGCCGAGGTGAATATCAGTGTCGGGAGTGTTGAGACAATCATTCACGACCAGTGTTTCTTCCAGACCTGCTTTTTGGGTGCATTACCCCCTGGAGCTCTGACAGTGCCCCCCGAAGCAAATTAAAATGGTACATTTATAATACAATAATAAATAGAATAGTATCAGCAGTGCCCGCCGGAATACTAAGTGCCCCCCCCCCGACCATTATTTCTGAAAGAAACACTGTTCACGACCACTTACGCTTACGCAAAATCTGTGCAAGGTGGGTTCCCCGCCAGCTGACTTTGATCAGAAATGGACACGCATGACGGTCTGTGAATAGCTTCTGAATTGGTTTCGAGCCGAAGGTGACGAATTGTTGCAATCCATCATCATGTGTGATGAAACATGGTTTCACAATTCAACCCCAGAGGCCGAAAGAAGCAGCATGGAGTGGCAACATAAAGGTTCCCACCACCCAAGAAAAGCAAAACGCAGCCGTCCGCTGGAAATATCATGACAAGTGTCTTCTGGGACATGAAGGGTGTTATCCAGAGCAGTCTTGGGTGAGATCCATGTGGATTTTCTGGACAAAGGGAGCACAATTAATGGCCAGTATTACTCTACATTGTTGAGTGGTGCTATACGAAATCCATTCGCAAGAAAAGACCTATGGGATGTTGTCTGGAAATGTCATTCTTCTCCATGACAATGCCCGCCCTCACACGGCCAAAATGACAACTTTGGCCGAAATGCGCTGGGAAGTTCTGCTCCATCTCCCTACTGTCAAGATTTAGCCCCCAGTGATTATCATTTGCTTGCACCCCTTAAAAACCATCTGGGACTGGGAGGGAAGCACTGCGGAACGATGTCCGTGGCTACGACAACAACCAAATTCTTTCTGCGCCAAAGGAATCATGGACCTGCCACAACGATGGCAACGGTGCCTCGACACGCACGGAGAATACTTTGAAAAGCTGACATAGTTTGGTGATTCTTGTGCTATGTTTCCTCTTAAGAAATAAAAGTCCTGGTCAACCTTGAACGACCCTTGTAAAATGTCATGACCGATCAATACGGGACTGTATACCTACTTTTGGGCCACTCTGTATAAGAAAATACGACATAACCTTAGCATTCAAACTATAAATGGTTATGTTAAAGATGTAAGTTAAGACCTTACGAAATGATGGGTATATGTGCCAAAAAAAAAGTTAAATATGATTGGTTTCTTCCAGTCGCACCTCCCGCGTGACGTACATTTCATTAAGCTGGAAGACAGTGACCTCACATCTTGTGCGCTCTACGAGCAATTACGTAAGACTCTCTTGTTTAACTCTTGTCTGCTAATATTAATACAAATTACGTAAAGCATACATTGGAAACGTTCCCTCAGACCAACACGCAATTTATAACCTACAACAACAATTTGCTTAGTAATTGTTTTATACTGTGTAAAATTATGGCATTTCAGGGGAAAGTACAAGAACAAGATTCTTTGCATTTCATCTCGATACAATGAAACAATGACATACGACTTCACTTGTCCAGTTTTCTGAACAAAATCCACTGTTACCTTTCAGAAACATTAGTAAATATTGAGTTTGGTGGATTTGCTTTTTTTTTTATTTATTTATTTATTTATTTATTTATTTATTTTTTTGAGGGTCTGTTTTCTTATAACTTGAAGTTAATAAAAACCAAACATCTACTCAAAAATTGTCTTATCGATCAAATCTGAGTGTATCAGCAAGCTTGTTCACAAGATGATACAGAATTTTCCTGTCAAGACAGATCTCTTCCAATAGAAACAAATCCACCTTTTTCAGCTCCCTCGTGGCTAAGCGGTTAGCGTGTGCGCCTTTGGCATGGAAGCCTCGGATTCGATTCGAGTACGATTATTGAAACTGACGCTTATTTATTTTGTAACGAAAACGACATAAAAAGGAAAATTAATCGGAGAAGAAAGGAAGGTTGTGAGTTTTACAAACTGTGTTTTTACCTCAAAACAGTTAGCGGTGCTATTTTTTGTGAAAACAGTTAAGAATGAAAATAACGATTTGGCTATGTTGTCCTGGCCTCGGAGATCATCCGATCGACAGCCTCAAACTTTTTTTTTTTTATAGAGGTTTGTGAAGGACTCTGCGTACGTTCCCCCATAGCCACACCACATGGAAAACTTGAGAGAATGCATCTCTAGTAATGTGGAAATGATAACCGAGCATACTTCTGACAAGAACTTTGGACGTCTGCCGTGTTACTCAGGATTCTTATGCCCACTACTTGAAATGGACACAAAAACTTACAATACAACCTTATTTTCTTCTCTCGGACCATCTTTACTTCTGTATATCTTTTCAGTACAAAATAAAAACGCTTTAGTTTTGCGACACTTTTTGAATAACCCTGTATATAACTGGATTCGATGTTTTTGTTTCCTAGTCACCGCAACCTTTATCACTAGTAACTGTATCGTCTCCTCTTTCACAAGCCATGTGCGCCTGTGGTGGACAACATTGTGTCCGTGCGTTTTCCGTTTTCTTCCACATTCTCATTCCACGAATTTCATTCTAATCATTCATTTTCATCAGGGGCGGATCCTGGGGGCGATCGCCCCCCCCCCCAGAAGAGGAAACTTTCTTATTTTATATATATAAATAAAACCCATCCCAAAGTTTGGAGCCCTTAAAAGTAGCAGTATGACAACCCACCGGCCCCTCAGAAGTCAGTCCTGGATCCGCCCCTGATTTTCATGAACTATTAGTCTCCTTCGGTATACAAGCCGCAATCATGAGACGTTAGACTGAAAAATTTCATTTTCATTCATTTCATGATTGTTTCAATAACGTTGAGGAAGGAGCGGAATAACTAGCTACGAAATTAATAAAAAGAGTACGCTGTATTACCCCCCTCCCCTCGAATTCCGAATGTCCTAGAGCTCCAAAAACTTGGAGTATCAACACAAAAATTCGAGCAAATTTTGTTCCGGGATCGAACTCCAACATGTCGTCTGTGTTTGTGACTAGCCTACGTTTCTTCAGTGCTCGAGACACTCGCTATGTTGCTCGGTTCCTTATCGGAAGCTGTCCTAAAATCAAATTGTCATTTATTTTTTTAAAAAAACATGTTATGAACCAACATTGTTCTTTAAATGTAATGAATAAATGTATTATTATTATTATTATTATTATTATTATTATTATTATTATTATTTAATATTTTACCTTAAAAATCCAGTACATTAGTAAATTAATTTTATTTACTACTAGCTGAAATACCCGGAGGTACAGAGAAAAATAATGTTTATGCACAATATTTGAAAATAATAATAATAATAATAATAATAATAATAATAATAATAATAATAATAATAATACAATAAATAACGAAGAGCAACGTTTTCGGGCCAGACCAGCTGACGTGCACGTTATTGGCTACAGTTGGGCTTGAATGTCATCGGGACTATTACCAATCAGCTTAGCAACTCCAAAAACTATGAATCTGACATAATCTCAGTCATTTTGGACATTCTATTTTTCAACCTTTCTCACCACGGATGCTACTATGCTACTTGTCGCCCGGGATAAGAACTCGCTTTAGCGCCCCCCTCCCCCTTACCAACCAAACCAAAACGCTATCCGACTACACCTGATATTAACATCACACAGTAATTCTCCTATTCCATTTTATCTTCGTGAGGTGAAGCTTGATTTCAGAATTGCAGTACACAGTTTAATTTTTAGTACAAGATAAAACACCAAACTAATTAGTATTTGATTGCCAAATTATCTGAGAATAGCATGCTTGACATATTATTCTAGTCTTATCATAATAACTGCAAATTACAGTGTTTTTGAAATTATATCGGGATGTACATACGTGTAGAATGAATCAACAGTCTGTTGCTTTAGAATAGAATATTTAATTATGACAGTCAAGCTGTTGTGTCGGGTATTATACTCGGACATTTTGCAAATCTCTTAAATCTATCTAGGTTAAATGAAAACACAAAAAGCTGAAACTAAAATTTAACTTTGCAGGGTCTTTTGGCACCAAAGGTTTCTACAATGTCCTGAAAAGATAGCTTTGAAGCTAACTTATGCTCTATAGGTATGATCCTAAGGTTGGTGAATCGTTGTTGTGCTGTTAAGTTTCTGAGCTATTTATTTATTTATTTTTGTTATATTTAGTTTGCTAAGACTGTTTTCTTTGCCTTATAGTGAAAATAAATATTTGCCAAGTTTTGCGGCCCCCCAATCCGGCGCCAGGGGCACAAACCTCGTTTTCACCCTAGTTACATCACTGCTTCCCACTCCTCACTCCATATAGATTGGGGCTGAACGTGGATTTAGACATCATCGGAAGTATCACTATTCTCAGTGGCCCCGAAAACTATGGATTATACGCTAATAGAGGTCATTTTTGATCTTTTTTTTTTTTTTTTTACATTTCACCCCCTTCCCATCGCCGTAAGGGCGTCTTACTTTTACAGTATCTTTTTTTTTTAATTACAGAGGTTGTTCAGTCTACATTTCGACTTACCTAAAAATTTAGAAGAATCCATGGTGCCAGGTCCGTAAGTGCTCGATGTGTTTCCCTTGGTTCCTAACAATAGCCCGACAGCGTAATTTCCACTGTAATAGGCTTCTCTGAAGAACTGGGAGGGGAATCTTGTCCCACACTCTCTGCACAGTTTTCCAAAGTCCTTCCACACTTGTCACACGCCGTTTTCCCAAAGCCCGCTTCAGCAATCCAAATCCACAGTAGTCCATAGGACTTGCATCTGGAGATTTAACAGGTACCTCATGGAAAGGTATCACCTGTATACCACTTGCCTCCTCCATCTTCCTGTAGAATGCGAGGGACGATCGTGAGGTATGTGATGAGGCCTTGTCCATGTGAATGTGCACCAGATTGGAGTCATTTCCGTACATTGTTGGAATCTCATGCTCGTAGATCGGCCGCATGATCTGCTCCTGAAAATACTGCGAATTTATTTTGCAATTCTTCGCCACCCTACGAATCTTCTGTTTACCTCGGTAACAGTAGCCAGTAACGATCATGAAGCCTTTCGGGAAGGAATCTTTACAGACACAGACCTATCTTTTGAAGTTCTTGGCGCCTTTCTCTTGATACATGGTGGCTCTCGGTTTGCCGCAGTCGGAAAGGTAAATCCATGTTTCATCGAGCGTTACGACGTACATCCACCTTTGTTTTGCCAGATGCCTTCGTATAGCTTCCGGGAATTACACTTTCGTTCCTTTTGGTGGGCATCCGTGAGAAGATGGCCGCGAGGTTTCATGACTTTTTCCAGCTTGAATTGATGGTGTAACGTCCGGCTCACAGTTCCCAAAGACAAGTCAAGACGATTAGCCATGTACCTTTGTGTTGGCGTATTTTCTTGAATTGCCATTGGGAGTTTCCTCTGCATGGTGGAGGTGGCCTTGGTGCATTCCCGCTTCCTAGGCAACTTCGTTGGTGATCCAAATGATGGAGCTTCGTTGCCCTTGTACTTTTAAATAACATTTTTTACTCCACTTAAACTGATGTTGCAACCATTCTTCTTGCACTGTTTTCTAATGACAGAAACACTAAAGTGGGCGTCATAAAGAGCCGCAACATAGCCTTCCCAAAACCAGCTTAGTTTGGGCGGCATTTTGGTCACAGAGCGGAAACCCACACACTTGGAAACAAATTTAACACAACACTGAAAACAATGGTAATGTTTTGTGCGCTATTGTCGTCCGCGCGGAAAAGCAACTCCGTTCCCAGAAAGCCACTGCCCAACACTGCAGGACGCCACGAGCCAGGTCGGGTGAGTCCATTCTGCCCGAGAGGGGGAAGGAACGAAATCGGCCAAACGTAGGCTGAACAACCTCTGTATAAGTCATATCTTCCGTTTTCCGACATTTTTCATTCTTACCCTCCACCTCTTATAATAAACTCACTAAACACTCGTCCTTATCCTTCAACTTCTATTGGCCCTTGTTCTGCATTTGTCCTCACACTCTAGGGCAAGGGGAAATCCCCCCACTGGATTTTTGAAAAAGAGTTCGGTTCTTTGAAATGCATGTCAAAACATTCTAAATTTGCTTACTCACCCACTACAGAATTTCATATATTTACTGTAGTTAATAAAATTAAGCATTAATAATATTTGTCTTACATGAAGTGTGTGTGTGTGTGTGTGTGTGTGTGTGTGTGTGTGTGTGTGTGTGTGTGTGTGTGTGTGTGTGTGTATTCTCGACTTCGCTTGTATGTCGGTCTTCCCTCCCCCTTGGAAAAAATCCTGCAACCGTTTATGCTCAGGAGGGTAGTATCCTTGTGGAAGGCGATTATGTAGAAACAAGATGCGAAACGAAAAAGTTTTATTTTGCCCGAAAGGCAAGAATTTATTTTGTGAACGATATGGAAACTTGAATGGACCATGTAAATGTTTTAATCCAGAAAAGGAAAGAAACGATTGTTTTCAAATATGCGCTTAAGTATGTTTCTGGTCTTCAGAAGTTCTACGAATTAAGACACAATGTTAACAATACTTTTAAAAATAACTGGAACCTGATGAAATTGTAGACCGGGTTAACACTTGTCATAAAAATACTGACGTTTTCCGCTGTAGTCTTGTAACAACTATTACATAAATAATTTGCAGCTAATTTCAAAACATGTTTATTTCTAATCTAGTGAATCTGGATTGACGAAATAGTTTGTCGTTTATTGATATTATGTAATGGAATCACCTTTCATCATCACTGCAATTTTCTCACTAAACGCATTCTTGTATTTAATAGTCGACCTTCAAGTCATCAGAAATGGTTTAGGTTAATCTAGCGACGATTTCATGAAGTTAATCATAAAAATGTTCATTTATTATTACTGTATTTCATTAGAAATACTTCCTATTTTGCCATATATTAGTTTAATTCGGGTACATAACACGTGGGGTTTAACCCGCTTATCCTGTTAGTAGCCAAGTAGCAAATGGTCATGCTTTCTCTCTATGACTAGGTCCAGGGTTCAATTCCCAGGGGGGATATTAAATATATACAGGGTGGACCATATATATCTTGAAACGCTCTCGTGTAACTAAAGAGGACTCATCACGGCGAAATTAAAATACCGCTAATTTTACAGTAATTATGTGATATCTTCAAATAGATAAAAGATAATCGAGAAGTGGAACAAGAGCTCCCTAGACAATATTATTTTACATGAGATACCGTTATCAAGACTCACTTATCTGCTTTCGATTTCCAGCCATTTAGAAAATCGGCATTTATTTTCGCGTTTATAAACGGCTCTAAACGGAAAGCTGCTAGGTGACTCGTCATAGCGGTACCTCATGTAAAATAATATTGTCTAGCGTGCTCTTGTTCCACATTTCGATTATCTTTTATCTATATAAAGATATCATAATTACTGTAAAATTAGTGGTATTTTAATTTAGCAGTGATTAGGCTTCTTAAATTAATAGATTTTAAAATGTTGAAATTTTGTTCGATACAAATTTTGACAGGGAGAAATCATGTATTCTGCGACACGCCCAAGTTAACAGTGTTGCAAACCAAACATAAAGTTGTATTTTTTTTTCAGATGACACGACGTCAGATTTTTATTACATACAACAATTCTACATATTTAAAAACACATACAAAACTACATTCATTATTCAGTGTTGCAAACTAAGGAGGCTACAGTATCACAAACATACAAAATTTGGACGCTCCTCTGCAACAATAATGATGATAATAAGACAAATGGGACAATTCAAAGTACCGTACTGTCAGGAGATAATACCCTAGGCATAGGCAATTTGCTGCCCTGTGCAATAGCATCATTTGCCGCCCACCTTCCTCCAGAAAGAACAAATCTTTTAAAACCCAGGATTTTAAGTATGCTACCCCATCATGAACAACGAAGGGGAGGAAAACTGCACTCGCACTCAGAAAGGCCTAAACACTACAAATACAATCTCGTTGTGTCCGTTCCTTTTCTTTTTTTCAACAATAATCTATTAGCTTAGTGAAAGATAAAGCAAACACATCTGCAGAGGAAAGATAGTAATCCTTTTTATAGAATACAATATCGAGCTTCAATCTCAATATATATAAGGGACGATCAACTGAAACCCGTTCAGTGGTCATAATTCATGAAATAAATTTTATTACGAGCGAAAACTTGTACACTATCTAGAAGCGTCTACGGTTAGCGTGCACTAGAAATATTGTTCAGAAGAAGTCACCATGAGCGCTGAGACACTTGTTCCACTGTGTCACTAACTTACAAATGCCGTCAATATAAAATTTGGACGGCTGACTATCAAACCAATCACGCACAGCGTTCTGAACCTCAGCGTCAGTCTGAAATCTCTGACCTTTCAATGCCTTCTTTAGAGGCCCAAAGATGATAAAGTTACAAGGAGAAAGGTCAGGGCTGTAGGGCGGGTGTCGCAACATTTCCCACCTGAATCGTTGAAACAAATCCTGCACAGGACGGGGATAATCAGTGGTTCGTTCACGCCCCTTCCGAAATATCCTGGCCCAGTCCACCACTGCAGTTTTGGAGACGCATGCGTTACCGTACATGTCTTTCATACGCCGGAACACTTCAGCTGGTTGACAACCTTCGGCACTCAAAAACTGGAGACGGCACGCTGGTCCTGTTTGGACGGATTGGGGATCTTGATCGCCATATTTCACTCATTATACCCGCTAAACGGAAACACGTATCAACAACATTCCTACACCCAACACACAGGGACATTAGCCATTACATACTATTAAAGAAACAATATCCTCCTAGACACTATACCAATAATACATGGAACGAACGGGTTTCAGTTAATCGCCCCCTATATCAGTTTGCAATTCCAGTCCAAGTAGCTCATTTCTCTTTTACGTCTGTTAAAAAAAATTAAGAAAAATATGTTTCCACCTTCAATGATAAGGAACTTATTTGTGAAAACACATGACTAGTTTTGGTATCAAAATTAACTAAATCGAACAGGTGTTCTCTACGAGAATTGAGTTCTTGCATTTGACAACAATCAAGCAATTTATGCTGGGATTTGTTTGACCATTTGCTTTAGCACTGTCTATGTGACCTTAAAGTATTGCGACCTAAACATGATTTATGAATATAGTATTCAAATAGATAGCTTAGTAAATCTACCTACCATCATCATGAAGTATGTTTCCAACAAGAAATATTTATTTTTAAAAAAACATAGTTATGACAGATGTAGCTGCCCCGGAAACTTGTCGCCCCGTACGAATGCACGTGTTTCATATGTGGTAGAGCCGGCCCTGGTCTTTAATCACGTATATGTTTTTTAATAGATGTAAATAACGTAATAAGTAAGACGTACAGCAATTTGTTAGCTGAAACCGTTTAGGAAATTTGATAAACATTAATACAATTTGCAACACTGCTTAAAGTTATGCAATTGAGTGAGCCTGTAATGGTAACTACTAAAATCGGAAACGTAATAGAAGTATTTTTTTTTCACAAATACGTCATTTTAAACAGTATAGCAATCTCTACGCATGTTTTTCGTGTCTACTGAACGGTCTTTGAGATATCAGAGAACGAAAAAAAAAGCCATCAAATAGCTTAAATGTTGCGTGGAGATAATACCAGAGAACAAAAAACCATGACCAAAAGACATAGAAATTCAACTGAACGCCAACTCTCTCGTTTAATGGCTACGACGTAATGAAGATTGCTGTTATTTACAACTTTTGGTTATATTAATTTATTCTTTGTTCAAGGTTACTAAAAATATATTTTGTTTGTTTGTAGCTTATCACTTCTCTGCTTTGTGAGAACCATTCCCTCACTGATCAAACGGAACATTTCGCTTGATCAATATTTTACTTTTTAATGATCTTAGGAGTGAATGAACCATTGTAGTGACGAATGGTGCCTTCCATTTCAACTCAGGCAAAAAAATATAAAATTGTACCATCACCATCTCAGATATTGTTGAAACTTTTTTTATAGCAACTAGACATGTTTTTAAGAGACCCATATTTTTTTGTTTTGTCGAAAAAAATTTTCACGCCAAGTAATGGGCCATCAAAGACGGGGAGTACAATTTATGAATTGTAGAAGACATGGAAAATGGTCAACTTCGGAACCTCACCATTCGGCTATGGAGACAGGTAGAGTTGTAATTCTTGTTGTGGTATGTACATAGGGATATAAATAAACTATATTTTATTGTAGTTTGGCTTGCGCATGCGTATCTTTTTGTACATAAATTAACAAATGAACGTCAATTTATCTGAAAAGTCGAAGTATGCGAATTTTTTTCGAGCACTTCCGGTTCGAATTTTAAAATTCTGTTTTCGCGGTTGGTAAGACCTAGCTACCCGCTTTCCGAAAAAAAATTTGTATCGCTTCTGTGTGCAACCGTTTTGTCGCAAAATATTCGAGAAATTGTAAAATTTTCAAAAATCGCCATTTTTGGGCGCCATTTTCTCGAAAACACCATTTTTTAAAATTCTGAAATTTTGTCAGATGGTTAAACTTTACATGAATAATAAACATACCAAATACCATTCTCGACCAATGCTTCATGAATTAATTGCAGCCTTTTGAAGTTAGCGAAGTTTCGTTAACTTTGATGTCACAGTTAGCAACACTGGGAACAATAAAAGTGCAATGATTTGATGATGTTTGTGGTTCACATTCATTAAATGAAGAACAAAAGCTTTCATTGACTGTTTTTTTTTTTCATTATTTTGATCAAGAAGGCTCTCTCAAATAGTAAAATGAGCCTCCCCCTACTCCTCCGTTTTCTTAAACCGAAATAATCTGAGGTAGAAATTACGATTACGAAACGCACACATTTCAAGTTCACTTACTTAAAATGGTCTTCGGAAACAAAATTGCACTGATTTTTTTATTTATTTATTTTATTTTATTTTATTTTATTTTATTTTATTTTATTTTATTTTATTTTATTTTATTTTATTTTATTTTTATTTTTATTTTTTTTTTTTACATGGACCAATCATTTGCTTGGTTGGTGTTTTCTTCGCTAATAGCATGTAACCTTGCAGGTGCTCCAATAGATGTTGGCTCACAACTCGTCCAGGAGTGGATCTAGGGGGAAGAAACTTTTTTAATTTTTTTAATAAATAAAACCAATCTCAGAGTTTGGAGCTCTTAAAAGTAGCTCTAAGTAGCAGTATAACCTCCCCCCTTCCAGAAGTCCGTCCTGGGTCCACCCCTGCGTAGCACATTGTCGATAGTCACAAATGCTGAAGATCCATGTGGAAGCATAAACAGCACTTCAACTTCACGTAATTTATGATTTGTTCATAATATTTCTGCTACGCACCACTGGTTATCATACATATATGTATGTAACAAAGTTCCTTTTTGGAGATTTCTTAAATCTACACTTTGAATTGCACAAGTTCGATTTTGGGGGAAGCATAAAGTTAATTCATGGTGACCCGTTACTGGCATCAAAACTTCGCCATTTTCCGAAAGCTAAAGATGACTTCGTTGAATATTAGTTACCGGTCGCATACTTTCCCTTTTTTTCTTCTGGAAGTCGTCGAATTCAGTTCCAGGCAACAAAACGAGAGTAATACCCGGAGTTTGTACTTGCATTATACTCACGAATTCTTATGCGGTTTTAGTGGGGGCGCGGTGGCTCAGTGGTAGAGCGTTCACCTCCGGTGCTTGGGGTCCCTGGTTCAATCCCAGCTCACGCCGCGTGGGCTTTGTGGTGGACAAACACCGTGCTCGTGGGTTTTCTCGCGGTTATCCCGTTTCCTCCCACTTTCTGCATTTCACCATTTCATTCATTTCTCATAATCATCGTCTTCTTTAGCCTAACCGGCATAATTCTGGGACGTAAAACTTAAAGATTTCATTTTTTTCTTCTGCGGTTTTAATACTGTGTATCTGTGTTTGCTTAAGGTTATGACGCGTTGCCACATCCTTTACACCTCTCCCCCCCTCAATACCGTCACACAGACCCTTGCATGGCCGGTTTCACTGCAAAACCACTGGTTTATCGGACCTGTCTGCATCTCGAACATCTGAAAGCGATTTTTAAAGTGGGATACAGCACCATCAGAAATCACTGACACGGTTTGGGAAATTGTAGACACTTATTTTCTCGTATTCAAATCTTTTTCTATAAAATATATTTTCGCTTTTCTTCGAGTATTTTTAGAATCTTGTCTATGGCTATGAGTACATGAGCCGAATCGTGTGTTTTATCGTCGTTTATAACAACAAAACTGTCATTTGTTTCATATTCCGGTGATAACTGAATTTCACTTTGCAGAATAACAGTTCAGTTTTCAGCGAAGTCCATATGAAGTAAATTAGAATTTGTATCTTGAAATTTTATACGGTGCTTTTCGGTAGCAATTAATTCTCTTTGGATTTTCTTGATGTAGTCATGAATTACAATTCTTACAGTTAATCCAGCAATGTACCATACGAAAACAGAAAGTCGCACAGTTTTTTAACGACATTATTGTTTTCCCATATGGTATACGTAACACTTTCATTTTCATCAGGATCAATAATTAAAGACTCCACACATATTCCTTCCACTCCAGGACATTCCCCACATTCTTGAAGAAGACAGTTGTCATTTTCTACGGTTCATACTACTAAAGGAAATATGTCACTCATGACAGCTTTAATACAGGCTGCACCTTTGATTTGTAGCAACGCAGTAGCAGCTAACTTAAAATTTGCACAACACACACACACACATATATACACACTTCCCTCGCAGGTTGCGGACTGACCCACTTTAGTCGAATACTGTAAAATTCCGAGTGACCCATTCTTATGTTGGGATTCTTCTGTTTAAAAAGTCAGTAAATTTCTTTGGAACGCGTAAGAAAACGTTTCGATTTTTTAAACTTTTTGTCCTTTTTCAATCACTGTAATGACATCGCACTTAATTGAGACTTTGTCTGGAGCATTCCAAATCATCACTGAGGTAATAGTTCAGGCTTTTTGTAGATTATCAGAATTTATTGGATGGTCATTTCAAGTAAACTTAAAATTTGTGTGTTTCGTAATCGTAATTTCTACCGCAGATTATTTCGGTTTAAGAAAACGGAGGAGTAGGGGGGGGGGCTCATTTTACTATTTCAGAGAGCCTTCTTGATCAAAATAATGAAAAAAACAGTCAAGAAAAGCTTTTATTCTTCATTTAATGAATATGAACCACAAACATCATCAAATCATTGCACTTTTATTGTTCCCAGTGTTGCTAACTGTGATATCAAAGTTAACGAAACTTCGCTAACTTCAAAAGGCTGCAGTTAATTCATGAAGCATTGGTCGAGAATGGTATTTGGTATGTTTATTATTCATGTAAAGTTTAACCATCTGACAAAATTTCAGAATTTTAAAAAATGGTGTTTTCGAGAAAATGGCGCCCAAAAATGGCGATTTTTGAAAATTTTACAATTTCTCGAATTTTTTGCGACAAAACGGTTGCACACAGAAGCGATACAAATTTTTTTTCGGAAAGCGGGTAGCTAGGTCTTACCAACCGCGAAAACAGAATTTTAAAATTCGAACCGGAAGTGCTCGAAAAAAATTCGCAAACTTCGACTTTTCAGATAAATTGACGTTCATTTGTTAATTTATGTACAAAAAGATACGCATGCGCAAACCAAACTATAATAAAGTATAGTTTATTTATATCCCTATGTACATACCACAACAAGAATTATAACTCTACCTGTCTCCATAGCCGAATGGTGAGGTTCCGAAGTTGACCATTTTCCATGTCTTCTACAATTCATAAATTGTACTCCCCGTCTTTGATGGCCCATTACTTGGGGGGAAATTTTTTTTTGACAAAACAAAAAAATATGGGTCTCTTAAAAACATGTCTAGTTGCTATAAAAAAAAAGTTTCAACAATATCTGAGATGGTGATGGTACATGCTCTGCCTGAATTGAAATGGAAGGCACCGAATTTTGTTTCATTTTGTCCGATTTACTGGCTTAATTCTCACACATAATTAGCATTTAACAACGAGAATTTTAGGAAAACCAAACATGCGTCAAAAGATTGCCATCTTGACCAATAATTAGTTTTTGGGTCAGGGACCACAAAAGTTTTGAACGGCCCCTAAATCGTGTTTTTGCATTTTCTACGGAATAAGCACATCATACTGAGTTAACTGATAGTTTGGGTTTAGCCTACACTGTATGCAGCAAAGAACTACGCGTGCAGTCGACGAAGAGACAAGCAGTGCTAATTCAATTCTATAATGTCATTTCTCTTAAGATTTCAAAATAATAATTATTATTTTACCAGAAAGGTTTAAGTCATCATTCGTTTTTTTCGATATTGATTTGAATTCGATAAGTGCTTCTAGCTGAAAGAAAGTCATACCCTTTATTTTCGAGTATGTTTTTCCTGATCCAAGTAGAATAAACTATTACACTGCAGGAAGAATAAACTAAGACAATATTTTGTTTGTTTGTTTGTTTGTCTTTGGTTGAATCAGAACACTTCTTAATTTCCACATAAATGAATAATAATATTAAGTAAAAGAATGCTTTATGCGTGATATATTCTTTGCTATTTTCTAAGAAAAAGAGTTCTATGTAGAATAAAAAGAAGCTTTTACATACAAAACATCTTTGTATACTACTAACACATTGACCTCTATCAAATCAAGGAAAGATATGTTAAACTGTGTTAGGTGAGATACGTGTATCTGCATTTATAATAAGTGTTAAAATGGCGCGCGTAACTGTGGATTAATTAATACGTTGGTTTCAGTGTGCATTTGATCAGATAATATTTGTTTAGTTAATTAACTTCAAATCCTTTCTTCCATTTTGGGTTATTTGCTTTAAAATCCTAGTTTACAGTTTTGGCTTGTTTGAATGTTCTCCCCACAAAGTTTTAGCTCCCAGGATAATAATCATATGAAAGCTTATCGTTTCATTGTAAGTGCATGGGTGAATACACCCCCATATATATATATATTAGGGATGGCCAAAATTTTCCGGAATCCGGATTCCGGAAATTTTGTTTTCCGGAATCGGAAAATTTACTTTCCGGAATACGGAAAAATTCCGGATTTCGGAAAAATTCCGGAATTCGGAAAAATTCCGGAATTCAGAAAAATTCCGGAATTCGGAAAAATTCCGGAATTCAGAAAAATTCCGGATTTCGGAAAAATTCCGGAATTCGGAAAAATTCCGGATTTCGGAAAAATTCCGACATTCGGAAAAAATCCGGAATTTAGAAAAATTCCGGAATTCGGAAAAATTCCGGAATTCAGAAAAATTCCGGATTTCGGAAAAATTCCGGAATTCGGAAAAATTCCGGATTTCGGAAAAATTCCGACATTCGGAAAAAATCCGGAATTTAGAAAAATTCCGGAATTCGGAAAAATTCCGGATTTCGGAAAAATTCCGGAATTCAGAAAAAATCCGGAATTTTTCCGAGATCCGGAATTTTTCCGATTTTACTTTCCGGATTCCGGAAAGTAAAAATTCTGGAATTATCCATCCTTAGCTAATAGCTGTTAAAAGAGAAACACAATAATGAATAGGCTATATATACTGTATTAATTTCTTGTAGTTGGATATGTCTTTATCATTTACGTAGACAATTGCTACTGCAGTTATTTACTACTTTATGAGAAAGGTCTTATTTTCACACACAAAAAAGTCGCCGGTATGTCTCAAACATTATCGCGTTCCCACCTGCAGCTGCTCCAAAGCACTGCAAACTACTTTTTAATCAGGCGAAAGGCAGTGAAGGAAAATAAATCTCAACAAATATTCTAATAACATTCGCTTATTGTCAACATACCTACAGTGAGCGCAGAAAGTGTTCGTACACCGTGCATAGTTTATATTGAAAACAGCTAGCATGAGAACGGGAGGTGGAAAAATATATATATAACCAGAATTAAGACTACACATTCATACATTTTATTTCTATATACAAGAGAAAGGCCAAACAAACACAATCACTGTTTTGTTCAGAAGAAAAGAGAGAATTCCTTTTTTGTAAACGCAAAAAGTCACCGTACACTTATGCTTGAATTAATGCTTATAAAGTATATTACGTTATTTAATATTTTGTGGGATTACCCTGTGCGTTAATGATTGTCTGTAATCTTCGTGGCATTGATTTCACCTGTAGTAGTTCGTAGTTCTGTAGCTTCGGGACTGATTAGGTCCCATTCTTCTTGAATAGCTTTTCTTAGGCCTTCTTTAGTAGACAAGCTGTGCCTTCTGATTCTTGTCTCCAGAACAGATCATAGATGTTCTATGGGGTTCATGTCTGGGGATTGGGGAGGTGTGCGAAGCTGTTTCAAGGTATTATAGAGTCAGGGGCGGGTCCAGAGGGGGCAATCGCCCCCCCCCACAAGAGGAAACTCTTATTTTATACATAAATAAACCCATCCATAACAAGTTTGGAGCTCTTAAAAGTAGCAGTATTACCGCCGACCGCCCCCCCCCAGAAGTCCGTCCTGGATCCGCCCCTGGCAAACCTTGCAGACAGGCCTTGTTCAACAGTACAAACAATAATTGCGATGTATAATGTTTCTATCACTGTGCGAAACCATAAAAAAAATAATAAAAAAAGAACTCGAAGACCAAGAGTGTTGAGTGAACAAGTTAAACGTTACATTATTAGGGAAAGAAAAAAGGTTCCAAAAAGTAGTGCTGTGCAATTGGCAACGGATCTGGAAACACGCGGTGTTAAAGTATCAGCCAGTACAGTGCGGAATATTTGCAGGGTATCATGGTCGGATAGCCAGGAAAATGTTCTGGGTGAACAAGACAAATCGTATAAAGAGACTAAAGTTTGAAAAAGAGTATAAAGATAAGGGATCAGGCTTCTTTCTGGAATAGGGTCATATTTTCGGACGAAAATAAATTTAATTTTATCGAGTCCAATGGGAGGCGTATGGTATGGCGCAAGGTGAATACAGAGATGAATCCTCAAAATCTCGTCTCTAAAGTAAGACACGGAGGAGGGTCCGTGCTCGTCTGGGGTTGTATGAGTGCCTCAGGAGTGGGTCGTCTCCACCTTATCGATGGAGTGATGATCCACAAAGTGTATATTAACATATTAAAAGAATATCTCCATACTAGTGCGCAGAAGATGGTTCTTGAAAACAATTTATTGTTCAGCAAGACAACGACTCCAAACATACAGCGGAAAATACTCGATTGTGGCTACTCTATACAGGGGCGGATCCAGGACGGACTTCTGGGGAAGGGGCGGTCGGCAGTAATACTGCTACTTTTAAGAGCTCCAAACTTGTTATGGATGGGTTTATTTATATATAAAATAAGAAAGTTTCCTCATGTGGGGGGGGGGGCGATGGCCCCGATCGCCCCCCTCTGGATCTGCCCCTGAGGTTTGCTATCTTTCTCAAAGACTTACCCTTCTTATGCATTTTAATAATTACTTTTCTTGTCTCCTCATTTGTTTCTGTTCGGTTGCTTCCCATTTCGACAGCCCACCGTGCAGTTTTTTCACTCCTATTCACAACTAAACTCATTCTGTTACTCGTCATGCTATACAGAGGTGTATACTCAGGTGAATACTAGTGAACCCCAGTTGTGGTATCTTTGTTTCGTATTCGTACGTCAGGTGTACGATCATTTTTTGCGTCTACTCTATATATTTTCTACGGAATTTATTTACTTTCTGACCATTAAACTTGTCTTTGTGGTTCTTTATTGATATATTCATAAAGCTTAGTTTTCATTATTCATATTGTGTGTGTTATTACACTTCTTAAATTTTCTGTTTCTTTTTCGCAGGCATTCTCGTTTCAATAGCATAGGTGTACGAACACTTTCTGCGCTCACTGTATGTACAGTAAATACAAATTTATAATTTTTGACTTTACGAAGTATACAATGTAATTGTTCAATAATTAACATAAGCAGGCATTCATTAATTTATATTAATATAATAGTTAACAAAACTAATAAGCGGGTGATTGATGACTCAGTGGTAGAGTTTTCATCTATGGTATTCTAACCCAGGACATGTGGGTTTTCGATGGCTAATTTTGTGTTCGAAAATTTTCCCGGTGGTACTCTTGGTTCCCTTTCTTATATTTGTTCCATCATCACTCATTAACGAATTTAGTTTATCAAAACTCTATAGCCATATATTCATTCTGTCCGTCAGTGAAACAAACAGTCTCAAGAACTATCTGATGGATTACCAATCAATTTTGGCCATGATGTACAGAGTCAATAGTTAAGAATCGAGTTCCCTGATGAATGTAATATTCAAACCGGAAGCGGTACAAATCAACCATTTCCGGTTTTAACGTTAATCATTATATAGTAAATATGGTAATAGATAGCGAGAAGCGGTTTCCAGTAATCGACATATATAACATTCATGTAGATAGCATGTTACCCAGTTTGTGCATCTGCTGAAAATAATGAGCTTAGGTATTTAGAGAGCATTTTCCGCTTTAGAAAATGTGTGCTTGGTAAAGAATGTAGAGATTTAGCTGAGTCAGGCACGTAGCTAGAATATGGTAATAGGAAGGGGGGGGGTCTGTCACGAAATACTATGGTTATTTACCAGGGGCTCAATCATTCTAAACTATTTTATTGGCAACATATATTGATTCGTTTAGCCAAGATTTCTAATGGGGGCGTGATATGAAATACTGTGGTTACACACCAGAGGCTCGATCAATCTAAATATTTTACTGACAACATACCCATATTGATTGGTTAGGACAATAAAATGAGGATATATTAGTAAGTATTTTAATAAGAAGCTATGAAGAAATCTCGAGTAAAAGAATATAAAAAAAGTATTGAAAAAGATATCGTCTTCCGAGGTCATTCGAACGGTGTCGAGAATTTTGCGTCTGGGAAATTTGCGCCCTACCTCAAGAACAGGGAAAATTGCGCCTGCGATGTACCTCCACCGGGAAGTTTGAGACCTGCGAAATAAAAGAACCTATTGGAGCTTACGCATTTCCTCGGAGGGGCTGACATTACAGCATAAACAATCCTCCCCCCACAACCATGCCATTTGTGATTTATTTTCATTGTGGCTATATAAGGGGAGAATAAACTTCAATATAAGCCAAAAGAACACAACGGATCAACGCAATCACTGCTTCTTCCAGAGATGATTTTGGGGGAACACTGGCCTCCCCAGAGCTCTCAGAGTGCCCCCTCGGAGGAGACCAAAATAATACGTCTATAATATAATAATAAATAGAATAGTACCAGCAGTGACCCCCCTCCGGAATACTAAATGTGCCCCCCGGAACATTTTTCCTGAAAGAACGACTGAACGCAATTGTGTGTTTGAAGTGTAATTCCAGCAAGTAAACACACTGTACATAGTTTTCTTGATAATATTACTGAACTGATTTTACATTCACTTTACATTTTCTTTTCTATATTTTGTGTCCTGAAAAGCCAAACAACTCTCAAGGATTGTGAACAGAGATATCTGGGTAGAGCCAAACAGCCTTTTGTAGATTAAATTATACTCTTTGATTATATTAATAAATAATTATATATCAGTCATTTATACGTTTATTGTAAATTTTGTAGTATAATGAAAAATTGTATTTGTATGGATTGCCCTTTAGTGAACTAAAATTGTATTTTTTTTTTTCATTTGTTCGGAATATTATAACGGATGGAGTAACTCACTGAGACGATGAGAGGCAAGCCTAGTTCAAGTGCGAGTGGAAGTTACTTTACACAATACAATAATAAGTTGAATTGTAGGGCGCTAACATCCCAGTGCAAATATATAGCCGGCGCATTTTCCCCTCTTTTTGGGGTAGGGCGCAAACATTCCAGTGCAAATATATTGCGAGTGCATTTTTTCCTATTTTTGTGGTAGGGCGCAAAATTCTCGCATTCAAGGAAAATATAATGTCCGTGAAGTTGACAAGCCACTTATGTCAGACTCCAATTTCGACTTTAAACGTCGCTAGTGCTACGTTAGTGTTCGATAGTGACGCAAATCGTTAGTACTCCAACTGCATGCCAACACGCCCACTTCTAAGAATCATCTCAAAAGTGAGGTTAACCATTAGAGCAAGTAAGTGCTCATTGGTGCCATTAACATTAACGTTAAAGCCTCCATCGTACGGCCCTTTGAGTAATAATAACACCACGTTTTTTGCTAGTCTCAATGCGTCCCTATATTCTCGCGAATATTCTGACGTGCCCAAGTTAGTTACTTTTTTTTGGGACTATTGTTTATGTTATTGTTTATTGTTTATTGCTAGTCTGCAGAGTAGTCCTTACATTAATATGCCATTGTCCTTGATAATCATTGCGTATTTACAAGCAATTTGTTATTACTGTTAGAAGATATCAAAAAACAACAGATAAAATCTACTACTTAACGGTTCATATTTTTCTTTTACAGTACATAAACGATTAATAATAATAATAATAATAATAATAATAATAATAATAATAATAATAATAATAATAATAATAATAATAATAATAATATTAACAATAATAATAATAATAATAATAATAATAATAATAATAATAATAATAATAATAATAATAATAATAAGAAGAAGAAGAAGAAGAAGAAGAAGAAGAAGAAGAAGACTATTCCAGCATAAAAGTTATCAATTGCATCACACTGGCAACAAGCGACGCATATTTTAACTTCATAAAAAATCGTTTCTCACGATTTTCTGGAAAACTACGTATGATAACATCTTCATTATGTCAAGTTGTTTATCTCAGTGTGATATGTCTTACATCTGGACAATATCACAGTAAAACGAAAATTAAATATTAGGAGTACATCGTACTTTTGGACTACATCTCATTAACCATGGGAAGATTGAGTAGTGTATACTTTAGGATGTAAGTTTCAGCTTAACTTGCATCATACATTCTTAGGATTACAAAAAGGAAATTTGTTCGTTTGCATTTGAACAAAATTCTTAGGATTACAAAAAGAAAAAATAATTTTTCCGAATTCCGGAATTTTTCCGAAATCCGGATTTTTTCCGAAATCCGGAATTTTTCCGAATTCCGGAATTTTTTCCGAATTCCGGAATTTTTCCGAATTCCGGAATTTTTCCGAATTCCGGATTTTTTCTGAATTCCGGAATTTTTCCGAATTCCGGAATTTTTCCGAAATCCGGAATTTCTCCGAATTCCGGAATTTTTCCGAAATACGGATTTTTTCCGAATTCCGGAATTTTTCCGAAATCCGGAATTTTTCCGAATTCCGGATTTTTTCTGAATCCCGGAATTTTTCCGAATTCCGGAATTTTTCCGAATTCCGGAATTTTTCCGAATTCCGGAATTTTTCTGAATTCCGGATTTTTTCCGAATTCCGGATTTTTTCCGAATTCCGGATTTTTTCCGAAATCCGGAATTTTTCCGAATTCCGGAATTTTTCCGAAATCCGGAATTTTCCGATTTTACTTTCCGGATTCCGGAAAGTAAAAATTCCGGAATTGGCCATCCCTAATATATATATATATATATATATATATATATATATATATATATATATATATATATATATATATATATATATATATATATATATATTTCAGGTCCTTGTATAGAGCCACGAATTGCACTATGTGGCAACGTCGCAAATAAAGAACCATATAATAGATCTACTAATCTACCAAATAGTTGCATCGATTATTTCCAGATGGCAGCTAAAGTCGATATAGATTGACACTAGCATCACCTATTAGTATGGCAATCGATTTAACCGCTTGATATATTTGTAGAGTGATGCTAATGGTTCCAAATTAATCTGCGACGTTGCCACATTTGAAATTTTGATTCCCTATAGCCACTGAAGGAGGCCCCGGAGGGCATATCATCATATAACATTTTTGCTTTATTTTGCCCTGTAGAATAGTGCTCTGTGGTCCGTGTGCGCCATTTTTAGAACACCCGATATATATAAGGCAGGGATGCAAACAACCGTTCGCCCACTCCCACTATTTAATATAATACCGAAGGTAAGTAAATGATTTCTATTGTGGGATGTGAGCTACAAGCTCTTTTCTTGGGCGAGTAAAATTATGTTGCTCATTTGCATAACTGATATAAGGGGTTTGAAAACAACAACGTTTGGGAGGTGGTTCCTGACCAAGATCAGATAAAAAGTATAGATCAACCTGGATGCACAAATGCTTCCTTTCGGAGTTATAGACTGCCGAAAACACTAAAAAATCACCTTCAACAGCCCATAGCTCCAAAACTATGGGACCTACCGTAGTCGGGTCAAGAAGAAACTAATACGTACCCTATCCGAAAATTCATGTTTCAAAATCGTAAGGTTCATCAACTACCTCTATAAAAGTTCTTGCGAAAGTACAGCAGGATTCTGAAACATGGATATTTGGATGGGCACATTATTATTATTATTATTATTATTATTATTATTATTATTATTATTATTATTATTATTATTATTATTATTATTATTATTATTATTAGGTATTCTGTCTTTCGGCAGGTCCTAGGACTAATGACGATTTATTTTTATTATTTTAGATTTGGGCCTTGAAATGTTTCTTCTACTTTTGTTCATCTTCAGCTTCCTCTTTTAACTCCCAATATTTCCTTCTATCTTTCAAATCATCGATCAGCTGTGTTCTTCTTCTTCCCATTCCTCGCTTCCCTTCCATCTTTCCTTCTATGGCGGTGTGAAGAAGACAATTTCTTCGCAAGATGTGCCCAATCCAATTGGCCTTTCTATGAAGAATTCTGGCTAGAAGTGTCCTCTTCTCTCCTATCCGTTTTAAAACATCTTCGTTTGTTGCTCTCTGTCCATTTTATCTTCCACGGGATATTCTCATGACTCGACTTTTCGATGTTAATTTCCATTCCATACAGTTTTCCAGTGTCAACTATTTTGTCAATCATCTCCTGTAGTCCTGCTTTGATTTTAGCTATTATAACCGTATCATCTGCATACCTGATCTTGTTAATGATCTGTCCTCCAATCTTGAAGTCTCCAGTTCCCATCAATACTTCCTTCATTAAACATTCACTGTAAATGTTGAATAATTGGGGCGACAAACTACATCCTTGTCTGACTCCTCTTCCAATCTCCATACTATTGGTTTCTCCTTCATTCAAGCGCATCTTCACTCGTTATCCTATGTACTAGTTCCTAAATAAAGTCTTGACCCAACAACAATAGGTCTTATAGTTGTGGAGCTATATTTAATTATTAGGTTTAAAAAATAAGCCTCATCCCTAAGCTTGAGTAATAAAACGAAAATGACAGATGACATAAATAAAAAATATAATGGAGAGAGATTTGACTAGTGTAATAGCAGTAGCGTCTGTCAATAAGTCCTAAAATATGGCAAAGGCAGGGGGATGTGAAGGGAAAATGAAGAAAATGGGGGGGGGGAACGTTTGTTATAATAATTCTTGATAATTTAATTAAATACTAACCACTTAACCATCAAAGGTAAAGCTCATTAGGTATTGGTAGGAAAATACTTGGTCAGAGGAAAACTTTTAACTATAAATGTGTATCATATTACAGAGAATTAAATGTTAACAGAATGCAAACCATACAAAAACAAACTCTTCTTATGTTCATGCTTCTTATTCGTTTGTTTCATTTATGTGTGACTTGTGATGCAACAAAACACATGCTTGTAAAGTGGCATTTGTTACTATATACTAACACTTTTTGAATACACTGCTAATTGCAATTAGAATACACACTTAACCAGTGCCAATTAGTAATCAAGTGTGGAATCTTAAATGGTTGATTCAATGGAATTGATTCCTCAGCATCTCCGTTATATTCAGTGAATGAAGTTCACACTAATTTTACGAAAACAGAGAAAAGAAAAGAATCCGAAACCAAGGTAGCCCGTCATGTGTTCTTATTTAAGTGAAGCATAAAAATGGATATTCATATAATACATAATTAGAAGTAGTAGCATAGGGCAATGTATTTTAATCTTTCAAAATATGGACTACAATGTTAAAAATATTGTTTGTATCAGGTATAATATCTATTTGAAGTATTATTGTTTAAATAAGGTAAAGTGTATCTTTAAAATACTCTGTAATATCTTTTGTTCCAGGTACAAAGTCTCTTTAAAATAATATTGTTCCAGGTACAAAGTCTCTTTAAAATAATATTGTTTGTTTCTGATGTATATTGTGACTTTGGTCATACATCAGATTTTGTTAACAATAGTAGGAAGTTAGCAACCCTCCTTGAGAGGACGGGATGAATTAAACTGTGAAAAATTGGATGGTGGAACTCGGCGCACGAGACTGTAACTCTCTGTATTTTGGTTCATTTTGTGTAAATGATTTTATCATCGGAAATTTCGGCAACTCTATTGAAATACATGTCTATCTAATAGATGACGATTTCGAGATGTTCTTGCAGGCACTAGAGAAGGCCATCCTTCACTGAACGTAAAGATTTGTTCTGCATCTTTACCCGTAAATTCCTAAACTACATCGTCACTATCGAAGGTATGAAGACGGAGTAAGAAGCAATTAGACTGGTAATTCATTATTCCCGTTCACAGACGAAAAGACCTTTGGAACGAGATTCGGATTAGTGCAGTATCAGCATCATTTCATCTCGCAGAGGTTTGCACACCACTTACGAAGTGGGTCTGGTCAGAAGACTGCGAACAGGCATTTGCTACTTAAACAGGAGATACGAGAAGACGTCATGCTTTCATATCCAGATTGGAACAAAGAATTTTTGTTCCAGAGCGACGCTTCGCATGTATCACACTACCAACATGTCTCAAGCAAGAATAAGGAAGTCAGAGCACAACGCTCCAATATGCCAGTAGGGCCCTGAAATTGGAAGAAAGTAACCACTGCTCTAGTGAACTTGAATGTTTAGCGATCCTGTTTGCTATACGGCGATGGTTAAACTGGCTTATATGCCACAACCAAGGATTGAGGAGGTTGAAAGTCGCTAGCAACTGGAGTACCAGGCTAACCAGATGGTCCATAGAGTTCCAGTAGTATGATTATGAGGTCATTCAGGTACCTGGCAAATCTAACGTAGCTATATATATGCACTATCGAGGGTAGCAGTCAAAGGAATAGACCAGGAGTACAGGGCAAACGCTGTACAGACCCTGTGTAGGGAAGTATACCATGTAACTCCAGTCATGCTCAGTAGCCAACGGGAACAATATGAGAACTTAATACCAATCATTTCCGCCCTGAAGAATCCTGAACAAATAAGGACAGAAGATTTGCTTACTGGAAGAATTATTGGCTTGACAATGCTGCCTTGGTTGTGAAGGATCCCTACAAACCCCAATAATGGCGTGTATGTATTTCTGGTGTTCTTATGCTTACGGTACTAGAAATAAGTCACAATCGAACGGGGCCCTTCGGAGCAAATTATATCTATAACAAAACATCAGAAGTGTTCTTCTGGAAGAACATGGGCAGCCATATGCAAGAGTTTGTGCAAGACTGTGTCGATTGTATGAAAGATAAAGCAAATCATCATCCCGGCAAGATCGATGAAGGTGTTTAAGGCATCAATGCCAAGATAAGTTTTGTGCATTGACTCATTATTTTGGTCTTTGGCCCGCATCCAAGTACGGTTACCGGTACGTCCTCACAGCCACAGATGCCTTCAACAACCATGTGGTAGTTTATCCTTGTATCCAAGCATGTACCAAAAATGTAATTAGATCCCTGAAGACATATTTTGCTCACCTGAAAAAAGTCATACAGAAGTCTGTGAAAATTAATCTATCTTCAGGAACAACGAATTCACCCATTTCTTACATAACCAAAATATCGAGTTCCGATTTACCACAACTTATCGTCTGGCGTGTAAACGTGCGGAAAGAAATCACTTGGATCTTATTAAGATGTTAAGGACCACCTGACCATTGTATTGCGTTCGATCCGGGACCTGGTGAACGAACAGCACATACTGTGGTCACAAGACTAAAAAGAGAACTTTGAAAAAAAGAGAAAGAAACCACTACCGTAGAATTTGTGACTGTAAGCGTGTGTTGATTATGCATTGTCGTGGTAGATCTCCTCATTAGTATATTCTAGTTTCAATGCCGAATTCAAGCGTGTGTGTTCAGCGTCCCTCTTTAAAATGTAACCGTGGCATGTTATTCAGAAAATGAAAAAAATATAGAGTAGCCAAGGCATATCTAGGGAGAATGTTGCGATAGGAACGCTACAAAAAATCTCAAATTTACACTGTGTAAATCTACATTCTGAGTCAATTAAAAGTTGTCTTTCTTTCATTTTTTTAAAAAATAAAATAAGACATTCTATCGGAATTTAATTTTTCTGAATTCAGCCTTGATAACTTCAGGTAAACTACTTAATTTTAAACTTACAGTATATACAAGATTATTGCGAAGACAGTATTTATGCATGCATTATAAAATAAGAAAGTATGTAGGTTATCGAGAAATGCTGTTACATTGTAAACAATTTATTCAATATAAGCTATGGTAAACGCGCTCTGAATTTCAGAATACGCCACTGGATGAGACCCTTAGGCTTTACAGAAAATTCTAATAACTTGAACAAGATGAAAACTATTACTCCTTTTGATAAATTTATTTAGAAACAGAAAGAATAGACCATGGAGACTTAACAAATAATTGGGGCTCCTTTATGGTTAAATGTTTAGGATACATGCTGTCGGCGAGGGAGACCAAGTTCATTACCACTGACAACCCATGTGGTTCGGATCCAGCGACGACGCTAGAAGGGGAAGCAAGTGGGGACGCTTCCCTGGTGGCATCGTCCGCTCCCACTCTCTTCATCGGTCCCCGGACATATTGTGTTACAATGTAGGTCAGTGTTACTCAAAATGTGGGTCGCGACCCATTGATGTGTCTCAGGCCGTTTTTGGGTGGGCGGCGTGAAGTTTTTCTTTCTAATTATGAAAATTATATTTTGGTGTAGAAACGTATGTTATCAAGTACTATTCAGAAAATGAAAATTGGAAGCGTTTTTTAATGAGGTGAAGAGTAAATGGTAACTCAGAGCCAGGACCGGATTAACGCATCTGGAAACCCGGGGCTAGAAAATTATGTGGCCCCTGCTGACTTAGCCTAATATTTTTCTGTGAAAGTACAGAAGAAAGTGGAGGGAATATGTTTCATAATGATGATGATTGCATCTTTATGACTCTTTTTAGATAGCCAGCTGAGATTTTGATTAGAGAAGAAGCCCCTATCCACCTGAGCGCCCGGGGCTACAGTCCCTCTAAGCCCCCTTTAATCCGGCCCTGCTCAGAGCCCTGCTCCGTTGTAGTCATAGAGATACAGGATTAAGATGGAAAGTGAGTAGGTGAGTCAAAATCTGTCATAGGTAGGGCATTGCGTCGGGAGTAGCACTGTGTTACCTTTCTATGGAAACACTTCTACTCTCTGCGCATGCGTACAATTTCATATAACAGATAGAGCTATTAAGAAAGAAATTTACATTACACTTGGTCGATCGTCACCTACTGATATTCTCGTACCGACAGGGCCACTATATTCATAAATTTACCCCTCTTACAATTTAGTTTGAAAGTGAGATATTTACGATAGACATAAAGGAAACCAACTAAATTTTGATTTATTAAAATTTAAGCATCGAGCTCTACTTTGTAACATTCATGGTCACTCGACAAACTGGAATTAGATATATCATTTACAAAATTCAGCTTCTTTGAAATACATCACCGTTACCTAACGTAGACTGTGAATGTGTATTTCAATAGAAATAGGTGAGCCAGAAAATACTTTTTATTATTTAATGTGGGTCGCAGTATCATTAAGTTTCAGAATCACTCATGTAGGTCAAATAATATAAAACTTGTTTGAATATGCAAAGAACAACTTCAACCCAAAAGTATCGCTGCCCTTCCGCTTACCCCTCCAACAAGAAATTAAAGCTGGCGTCGCCACTGTTCGGATTCCTTATTAAGCTGTAGGTCCATATCTCATATAGTATCGGCGATGAAAGAGACGTTGAATCCCAATCCAACCAACCCCAATACATACATACATACATACAGATATATAGGCGCGGATCCAAAGGGGGGCTATAGGGGCTAGCCGTAGTCGAACACCGCAAAACTCTGCAGTCGACATGGTCTGGAGCGGAATTTACGCACGTGACAAGACCGCCCTGATGTTCGTCGACCAAGGGGTCAAGTTCAGCCACGACGTGTACTGCCGCGACATTCTAGAGACTGTGATACTTCCGTTGGCCTAACGGCACTTCGGTGATACAGAATGGACTTTTCAACAGGGCTCTGCTCCAGCCCCAGAGTGAAATGGCCGCAAGACTAGTGTAGAACCCATTTTCCGGGTGGAATAGCCGCCCCACTTCTCGGATCTCAACCCCATGGGACTACGGTGTATGATCGGTTTTGGAGGTCAGGGTATGCACTACGCGCCACAAAAGTTTGGAGTCGCTGAAGCAATCGCTGCATCGTGAGTGGAACCGATTCCCGCCCGAGGATCTGCGGCCCATTGCCGAACATTTCTAAACACGTTTGGACGTCTGTACTGCCGCCAAAGGCGGCGATTTTGAAACCAGCTGAACATATTGTTCCTAAATACTCATCATCTTGGTATTTCGTGTTGTTTTGCTAAATGCTTTCGGTTTAATAAATGTATGGTAACAAACATTTGTACCGGTTATTTGTTGTCACCCTGTATAATTGATTTTTACATATTTTGCGTTGGTTACAGTTTGCAATTTTTCCGAAGGGTGCTGCGGAATGTGTATCCAGGTTTCTCTTCTTTATTTTATGGATTGTCGTTCGATTTTATCTATTCTACCTGTATGTGCTGTAGAGGGATCAGTACACGTACATGTATCAAGTTTGTAATACTGAATGGAGACATGCATATTGCTGTACTTGGTAATTGAAAGCATCGACAAATTATAATCAATAATCTCCATAACGTTATTTTCCTTCTAGACAAGAACACGTTATGCTTAAATTCTACCTTTGTGGCTTCAGGTGTCTGTGGTGAACAGTACCCAGATGGAAAATAAATAAATAAATAAATTCTCGATTTTAAGGAGTTGGATTAACCAAATCTCACTTAAATATTTGCCGTGCCTGTGTATCCGTCCATCCGGAAGAAAAAGTTTCGAGACCTCTCTTGAAGTATGGATCACCAGAAAATTTGGTAAGGATTTAAGAGGGACAACAGTTAGCAATCAAGTTCGTTGGTTGAGGTGAAATTCAAACCGGAAGTAGTTGTAATGAACAATTTCCTGTTTTTAAGGCGATTACTACAGAGTAAAAATGGTAATAGAATCGCGAGAACGCGTTAGTTTAATTTAAGCATCCCAATAATATATTCAACTTAAATCTTT
This sequence comes from Thermobia domestica, assembly GCF_964235325.1. NCBI lineage: Eukaryota > Metazoa > Arthropoda > Insecta > Zygentoma > Lepismatidae > Thermobia > Thermobia domestica. The sequence goes on from NC_137463.1 coordinate 15,085,376, forward strand.
AATTCTCTGCTAAAACCGAAAGTGATAGAAATTCACTTCAACTTTGGTTTCAATAACATTTTAATCAAGTTTTTTTTTTTTTTTTTTTTTCCGGCGGGATCAAAAACGAAAGTTCACTATGTGGACCGTGTAATGGTAATGTCAATGTCTCATTTCTTGGAAGGCGTTGCAAATTTAGAGCTTAATATGAAAAAGTTCCATACTGACACATTCAAAATCAGCTACGAGTTAGGCACTCTGTAGAATGACCAACTTGGTGTTTTTTTAATTCTTTTTTTTTTTAACTAAAATATAATTGACATTACTTTTTCTTACCTTTGCAGTATCGTATTTGTTTATAATGTATATACGAACTTCTCCCGTTTTATTATTTCATGTCCAATAAATGTCACTATGATTGTGACTCTGTACACTCATGTCCAAAATTATTGTCGCATGTCTATAAATATGTTGTTGTACTAATATAATTTCATAACGAATTCACCCGGTATTTCTTATAATGTTAGTATGTGTATAAATCGGCAAAGACACGTATATAGCAAATTGAATGTCAAAACAGCAGTAAATATGAACAATAAAACTTTCTTGTCCATTTAGCAATATTTTGTTTTACTCATTCTCATTTTCGTATTTATAATTCTTTTCCTATGAAATTTACCACAAAAATAAAAATACATTTCCCGATTATACACATAGTATCAGTATTAAAAGTACTCTGCAAAATCATTATCAAATTATATTCTTACAAGAAGACAATTATAGATATGCGACAATTATTTTGGACACGACTGTACCTCTTGCACTACCCGAACGATCTCGATCAAATTTTCAACAACATAGATGAGGTTTGGGCCTAGGATGTTCTCTTTATCATTTCTCTTTGACGGTACAATGTAGGAAGAGATAGGGGGAGATATATAAAAATAAATAAGTTAGTAACTCTTGAACCATCCGACCGATCTCCATCAAATTTGCCACATTCGGACCTGAAATGCATTTTATCATTTACTTTGATAGTACAACTTAGGGGAGGGATGGGGGAGATATTTAAAATGATCAAAAATGTCCGATATTACTGTTGAATCCATAGTTTTCGCGGTCGCTGAAACGAACAGTGACACTTCCGATGCCGTTTAAATCCAAATTCAGCCCTTTATGTTCAAAATGAAATGTATTTTCCCCATGCGAAGAACAAGTATTCTGCTAGTATACAACAATAATAATAATTTTCTGTACTGCTAAAATTGTAATACAAACCCTACAAATTGTTTTGCGAATTTAAATTGGATTAGCAAATTGATACGAAAAAGGCAACATCTAATAAAAACACTGTTGAATGCTTATATTTTTTGAAGTAGTATTAATTAAAATGTACTTAATTTTATTTTGGTTTTAATAAATGTAAATATATACAGTGTGTTTCAGAACAAAACCGACAATGTTTAGGAGGTGATTCCTGCATCAAGATAAGAAAAAAAGTATAGACCAACCTGAGTACAGAAATCCGTCATTTCGGAGTTATAGGCTGCTGAAAACATGAAAAAATGAGCTTTGAAGCTCCATAGCTCCAAAACTATGGGACCTACCGTAGTCGGGTCAACTCTTCACTTAGGAACTAATATGTGCCATATCCAAAATCCGTGTTTCAGAATCCTAAAGTACTCACGCAACAATTTATATAAAGGGACTTTGGCTACGGGCATATAATTTGAAGTACTCACCAACTACCTCTATAAAAATTGTTGCGGAAGTACCGCAGGGTTCTGAAACATGGATATTTGGATAAGAAACATACTAGCTCCTAAGTGAAAGTCTTGACCCGATTACGGTAGCAACAATTATTACAGAGGAAGTTTGGCTACGGGCATATAATTTAAAGTACTCACCAAGTACTTATATAAAAATTACGGATTTCTGCACCCAGGTTGGTCTATACTTTTTGTCTTATCTTGGTGTGAGAAATCAGCTCCCAAATGTTGTTGGTGTTGGTTTGAAACACCCTATATTAGTTTCCTTAAATAATTGACGACTAGAAAGATATATTTTATACAATAAATAAGGTAATACATTTTGTAAATGTCAGTGCTGAGAGAGAAACATGCTTGCTTTTGTAATTTCCAAGCTCTGTTTGAAGTTCTCAACCGTAGTGTGTGATACGCACTTCATTTGAATTTTATTTTTCTGATTTTTTACACTACGTTTCAACCGAAGAGGACTATAATGGCCAATATAATGGCAAACTTCGGGAACCACTTGTAGTCCGCACACCACTGTTTGACAAACACTAAACTTAGTGAACAATAAATATACATACATTACTTCTTGTTTTATTACCAGTGGCTTTTCCTTTATTGTTTTTCTACCCATGGCTTGCTTTCCCTAAGCAATGAATCCGATACGAGAGGTGAAGAACTTTGGAACAAATACGACAAAACGTGAACAAACTCAAAATAGTTTTTGCAACCTTTTGTTGAAACAATGCGACACTCCATTATAGAAGGAATAATGCATAGTTATTATTATAATAAAGACAGAGAGATGTCATGAAAGAAGAAGTATATATCCAGTTTGGACAATCAGAAACAAGTATCTGTTGACACTTTCCGGTTGTGTTTCTCTAACATGTATTGTAGCAACGACTGGAGCCACGGTGGCTCAGTGGTAGAGCGTTCACCTCTGGTGATTGGTGTCCTTGTTACGATCCAAGCTCGCGCCAAGTGAACTTCGTGATGGACAAACACCGTGTGCGTGGGTTTTCTCGGGGTTTTCCCGTTTCCTCCCACTTTCTTCATTCCATCATTTTTCTTCATTTCTCATCTTCACCGTCTCTTTTAGCCTAGCCGGCATAAACGTGGGACGTAAAACTCAAAGATTTAATTTTTCTAGCAACGACTTCTTATGTGTTTTCTATAAATTGCTCCAAAAGCCACTAAGTTATTAAAGAAAATTCGTGACAGTGACATATAATCAGCGTTTAACGAAAATAAACGTTCAAACATAAGACTTATACCAATCAATTGGTCTCATTCAGCTAAACAAAATATGGATCAACGTAAATACTCGTCAAGAGCGCATGGTTCGCAGGGTACGCAATCATGGTTCATGCCTCATTCTCTTCAGATGAAGCAACCTTCCAAGCGGTACCATTTGCATGACCGTATCATATACATGAAACAAAAAATTCGAGGGATTTTTTTTTTTTTTGGAAAATCCTATTTTCAAAAGTTTAGTCTCCTCTGGACCGACCCTGTTTTAACATACATATATCTCAAAATCTCTTGAAAAATGCTGTCTGATTCTCATGTCGACGGTATATATATATATATATATATATATATATATATATATATATATATATATATATATATATATATATATATATATATATATATGTGTGTGTGTGTGTGTGTGTGTGAGTGTGTGTAGGTGTGCGTGTGTATGTGTCTTTGGATCCCCTAAAACCTCTTAGACAGCATTTGCGAGAGAATATAATAAGCCTTTTGCATTTTACTCTTGAAGGCCAAACATATGACGTCATGACCCCCACCAACTTGATGAGCTTCTTCTCAAAACACATGTGACCTGATTCGTAATGCATGTACGACTAAATAGCACCTGCGCAAGAATACCATAAATCTCGAAAGGGTTAAACTAATTTTAAGTTTGCGACAGAAATTGTCTTCCAATGTCACACAGGAAGTTTACATCGTTTCCCCTCTGCTTTACGTTCGTCTGACATCGTTGTCACCCGCGCTTGTAGCGTTCTATTACTACTGAGAATACTGTTGGTTTGCTGCAGCTGTTTAACGTAGCAACGCTGCACTAGCGCGGCGTGACCTTGGAAGACAACGTTCTGTTGCACATTTTAATTTGCTATAATAATATGTCTTACCTGAGAAAGCACTACAACTGGTACATTGAGGATTCCAAGCATACGTGCAAGATAGAAGCTCATCACCTCTCCTTGGATAAGATAATCGTGAGGCGACCTATACCGCGCACACGCTTTGGTTACATTATTTAGAATAACAAACTGGTTCTTCGGTCGACCACACCGTAGCCACGTTGGCGGCTGCACACGAGTCACAATTTGACTTCGAAGTTCTGTCATGATATCCCAAACCTTATCATTTGAAATGCCCTTAGGCGCAGCGTCCTCCACTTCCTCCGACCAAAAAATCCCATCACGCACCACAGGGATACCCATGATAGAGTCCAAACAACTAGTTGACTGAAACTTAACAACTGCGGAAGTGAATTTTGGTACTTCCCAGTGCGTGGGAGCAAAATCCTCTTCTTGGAATTCAGGGTTCGTGTAATCATCATCATCTTCATCATCGTCGGCAGGGTCTTCCACAATGTCATCATCCCCAAACTCCCCCTCGTCTTCGCTGTAAGCCTGCCCGCCATACTCTGCATCCAGTCTTCGGTTCAGGGTAAGAGAGCGCTGCTTCCGTAGGTTTAAGTCTGTTGATGGGGGATGCCAATGAAGATTTGTCACTAGCAAGAATATTATTCCGGTGCAGCAGGTAAGCAAGGCTACTCGAACAGCCTTGCGCAAACGCATGCTATCACCGTAACACACGAGTCTCTCGCTGACTTCCTTGCTCTTTCATTCTGAGTCCCTTGGGGTTACCCTGTAAGAAACAGAAAACGTATTGTTAAAAAGATGCCAAATTCTACAATATTTCAAAATCAAATTCATTACTCTCATATACATATGGACACTGTTCTTTTCTATTAACGTTTTTGTGTGTCCCATCTCTATTTTTATGGTTTAGTAAGCATATCTGATATTTTCTCGTCATAGTTACAGTCGTGTTTTTTTTTTTTTTTTTTTTCGTTTTCTGGTAATATACAACTGATTTGTGACATTATTGCGCTGGATAGATAATTTATTTCTTGCACATAGTTGCTTTTGGGTTTAACATGTTGTTTCTGCTTGAAATTACAGAAGATTGTTCGGTTTAAATCGGCTCGAATTAGAAACGGTATTGTCTGGGGAATGACGCTAGAACGACGCGTCTACTGTCGTGAGCAGTAGTGTGTTTGCAACTGACGGTAAGTGTTGCCAAAAGTTACTAAGAAGAGTATCTCATAGTTCTTTTCCATATTCATCTTTCCTTCATACGCATACACTGCGGTGCCGTGGGAAATCAGCGCCTGGGTAACAGCATACGACGGCGCCCTCGTACATATGAATGAGGTGGACAGACCAACCTGGAAGCGTCACCATGGTTGGTATGAAGCGTAAGAAAATTTTCAAAAATAAACCCTACTTTTCCTTGATTTTGAACACTTTCTATTACTTTTTCCTTCCATTTTATATATGTGCACATGCATTTTCCTAACATGAGTAACATTACCCTGGTCAAATTATCAGATTGAAAAATACTGCTGTTGATCTAAAATATTCCAAATTATTTTTCTTATCTTTTTTTCTTTCCTTCTTTTTTCCCGCCCGAATTTTGCGTCACCTTACTTAGCGCCCGGGGCCGTTGCCCCGCTCATCCCCCTACCAGTACGGCCCTGCACACATAGTGAAACAATGTCGGGCGAATAAGTCCACACTTGGACGAGACGACTGTTGAAACATTGTGGCTCATTACACAAATCAGGAGCTTGTGACGAGACAATTGCCAACGACAAACATAGAAAAGAAGACTCTAAGGAAAGCGATAACCGGGTACAGCAAGAATCCATCGATTGAGGTGGATCACCGATAGAACATGCAATGGGTAATTGATTCAATTTGGCACCTTTAACTGTAAACTCATGCATTCGTAAGTGGCTTCCGCATTGCAGAACGAATAACGAATTTTGCAGAAAACTGTACAAAAGCATCTAACGGACTCGAAATGCCAGACAGCTATCACAATGGATGAAGCCTCACTGCTGATGGTCATGTTAGAGCGACAATGATGCAAAGGGCCACTGTAATTTCGATGCGAAAGTTTCCTGCGTGCAGGGCCGGATTAAGGAAGGGGTTTAGGGGGGCTCTAACCCCGGGCCTCCAGATGGACGGGAGCCTCCACTCTTATCAAAATCTCAACTGATCGTCTAAAGAGAATCATACAAAATACAATCATCATCATAAGATAATATATGACCAAAAATATGAAATACTGTACTTTCACAGAAATGTATCAGGAGGAGTGAGCAGAGGCCACATATTCTTCCTAGCCCCGGGCCTCCATATGGGTTAATCCAGCTCTACCTACGTGGGTTTATTATTGTTACGGGATTCAGTTATGCAGCTAAGTTTCTAATACGTAAGGTTGGTAATAAACGTGAAAGTGAATAAAAGATCCTTCCAGGTATCCATTATGAGAATTTTCTTTCGGATCGACATCCAAAAATTGTGTAGTGCAGACGCGAACCAGGTGCGAATCCACAAGGACAAGACTTCACATTTAAAAAAAAAAAAAAAAAAAAATCAAGAAATGGAACGAGAACGAGAATTAGAAATTAGTGTCATTCCATTTCAAGATATGCCTGTAAAGAGCCTTGATGCGAGTCCAATGGATTTCTATGCCTTTGGCTTATTGAAAAGAAGTCTTGAACATCGACATTCGCTCACATTCATTGGTCACTAGAACACTTAGGCCTATAGGAAGGGTATCCCAGCTCGCGCCAAGTGAATTTTATGGTGGACAAACACCGTGTGCGTGGGTTTTCTCGGGGCTCTCCCGCTTCCTCCCACTTTCTTCATTCCACTATTCCATTCATTTCTAATCATTACCGTCTGCTTTAGCCTTGCCGGTACAACCGTAGGTTTGAAATTAACTAACAAACAAACAAAAAAGTAACTCAATTGTAAGTAAAGCAATAGCCTAGAGTGAGTGATAATTAAGTGAAAAAACATTGTAGTGTCGTCCGCTTTAAGCATATGCACAAATTTTCAGTACTTGAGTTAAAATGGAATTGCGTGAAATATAAATTCCAAAATTTCACTTTAGTGAACAAACAGAAAAGTAATCTATTAGAAAGCCCTGTAGAATAAGCGATAACAAAAAAGGAAAAAAGAAAGACAGAAGAAAAGAAAGAAAATGTAAATAATTTTCTGTAAAAATATTAGGTAAATGTAAATAATAATATAGCACTTATTCTTGTAACTACATGGTTTGTTTCAGAGCTGTTTTTGTCAGTAAATTATTAGGTCTATTATTTTTAAGTCAAGGGCGCCCTCCCCCTTCATCCATTACGCCATCCTCCACTCTCTTTATGTAATCCCCCGAAAAAAACAACATAAAAACAAACTCGTTTTTACACAGCGTTTCTGACGTAAATTACTCCCTCCTCATGGAAACTGTTTTAATTAATATGTCTTCTTGTAGTTACAAAGTACGCAGTACTTACACATTGTTTTTAAGTTGATTTTCATGTTCTCTAAACGATTCTTTTGCGACCGTGCATCCTAAAATTTCAATGGCATATTTACATCATGCTCCCTATTGTGGGTACGTCTGTTTAATTTCATTAGAATAGTTGATATTGAACTGACTGATTGAATAGTTAACATTAGGGCCGGCCCTAGGCAACTCTCCGTTCCGTGAAATGACATTACTTGCCGCTACCCTTTCTCCACAAAGAACAAATCTTGAAATCCCAGGATTTTAAGTATGCTATCCCATCATAAACAATGAAGGGGAGGGAAATAGCATTCGCACTCAGAAAGGCCTAAACACTACGGGCCTTATGTAGAGTCGTTTTGATGTATGATTTGCGTAATACTAAAGATGTGACTAATGCAGGAAACATATGTTAGTCGAGTTCTTTAGTATGTCACTAATCACGCGTCAGAACGACTATGCATAAGGCCCTACAAATACAAACTCGTTGCGTCTTTTTTTCTTTCTTTAAATAATAATCTATTATATTAGTGAAAGATAAAGCAAACACACCTGCAGATGAAAGACGATAATCATTTTTGAGAATTTAATACCCAGCTTCAATCTCAATATATTAGTTTGCAATTCCAGTCCAACTAGCTCTTTTATCTTTATTTCTTGATTTTTTTCTTCTACATCTGTTAAAAATTTGTCTAAAAAAAAACTTGTTTCCACCTTCAATGATAAGGAACTTGTTTGTGACAAAGACACAATTAGTTTTCATATCAAAACTGTGACAACTAGCTAAATGGAACAGGTGTTCAAGAATTGAGTTCTTGTATTTGACAACAATCAAGGAATTCATACTGGGATTTCTATGACCATTTGCTTCAGCACTGTCCATGTTACCTTACACTAGGGGTGGATCCAGGGGGGGCGACCCCACCCAGAAGAGGAAACTTTCTTATTTTATATATAAATAAACCCATCCATAAAAACTTTGGAGCTCTTAAAAGTAGCTCTAAGAGCAGTATTACTACCGACCGCCCCCCCCCAGAAGTCCGTCCTGGATCCGCCCCTGCCTTACACTAATGTGACATGATTATGAATATAGAATTTAAATTAGAAGGCCAGCTTACTAAATTTGACAACCCCATCATGAAGTATGTTTCCAACAAGAAATACAATATTTATTTTAAATAGTTATGATAGATATTGTCTCCCCTCGAAACTTGCCAACCCGCGCAAATGCACGTGTTGCACATTGGTAGAGCCGGTTCTGGTTAATATGATCTGAGTATATCATACCTGTCCATAAGGAAATAATAGTTCTTATCACTGTAAAAGGCACGAATACGTTCTTCCAGACGTGAAGTCTCCATGGCATGCAGCCCTCCTTGATTGTAGCACCAGAAGCTATGTGCAGCGATTAGTGAAAATAACAGTCTTAGGCCAACTGGCAAACTGTTTCTGAATGTTTTTCCAACCTCCCAATTTCCTGTGCGGCGCGGCGTTGCGTTCTTTTTTTGGTTAACGGCGTGTGATAGGTTAGGGATGATGTCTTTGTGCCTCTCCCCTCCTCTTCCCCCCAACTACAAGCCAAAAAAAAAAGAAAAAAAGAAAAGAAAAGCCTCAACCATACTCGTGACATAGCTAACACATCTTGAGCTTTATATGCTTCGACTTCAAACCCAATTTGTAAAGCGTCAAGCCCTAGTGATGAATGACTGGCTATTATACAACTGTGTTTTTCTGTTTTTTCGCGGGAAATAATGTTTCGCGTTGGATGCTTTTTAATTCACACAATTATTTTAGAGAAATGATGAATGGAATTTGTAATATTTGTGCTATCCGTTGATAAAAACAGTTATTAGGATGTACGTTGTGGAATGTACTAGCTAAAAGATCGTTTTCTCATAAAAAAAATTCCAAACTTTCTGTTGTAACAAAACACAACATGCAAGCAGTCAGTTTCTCAGCTGGCGGTCTATGCTGTGAGACGGAAACAACACACAGCGTTGCCAACTCTCTTCACGACCTTTTTTTTTTCAGTACTACGTTTCAGTTCTCTCTTCAAGGTTTTGTGTTTTTGTGTTTAAAAAATGAAAAATTAAATTAATACATTCTACAGTTTTACGTGCTATGGTTTTGCTGTTTACGCTATAGAAGACGGCTAAGGTTGCACCGACGACTGCAAACAAATGAGTTGAGGGCCGCATGTGGGCCATTATTTTGATATGCCTGCATGGCTTTATATCGATGATGTTTAATTGACGTATGCAAAAAAAAAAAAAAAAAAAGTTCAATGAGGCTATAGTTATTGAACTGGTGACAATTCTGAACGTAATTAGAAGTTGGCCAGAAAGAAGGGGGGGAGGGTCAGAGTCTCCTTCGGCCACCTTCACATTTACTTGTTTGTTTAGATAAATACGGTAACTGTTAAAAAACTAAGACATCAAGGGCATGTCTCAAGGACTACTTGTCGTTCGCGAACTACATTTGTGAAACATTGGAGTAGCACATTCAGACAAGAAAATTTTTGGATTTTTTTTTTCGCAAAACTCTGTTGTCACCTTGAATACTGCATACTTTATAAAGAATATTCATTCCCCCCCCCCCCCATGATGATTCTGTAAATTCTGTACAGATCATTGACTCATGTATGACACTGTCTAGTGACATTACAGGTGACGTAAACATGTTGACATTTCTGCTTTCCTTGTTACGTAAACTGGTTGCATATTATTTCGATGCATCAAACTTCTGTTCTGACTTAAGTTAATATTCTGTGACATCCAAATACAATTAACATAAAATAATAATTCAAATGCAATTGCCATTGCTAGAGCTATTTGACTCTCGAACTATTAACCATGACAAGTGGGAAGGAATTTTTCGAATCGGCATTAAAGAAACCACTCCAGCATTTGCTGGCATGACAAGTAGTGGCATGTAAATTAAGTCTGGATACTTTTGATGATGAATATGAATATTAAACATATGTAGTGACGTATAAATTGCCGTAATCTTGCTGGTTAAATGCATATTCCAAGTAACTCATGAGTCCATTTCTGTGGATTCCCATGCATCTAATATAATATTATTCGTATCTAAGTACTGTAATGGTGTCTCTTCTCCTTAGAACTTCTACTTGCAACTTAAACTTCGAGACACATAATATAAAATTCTCAAAAAGTGTTCGCTAATTGTCTAGGTCAGTGATTCTCAAACTGTGGTTCGCGACTCATTGGTGGGTCGCGGACCGTTTTTTGTTGGGTCGCGAGAAAATTTTCCTTTTGATTATGAACATTTTATTGTGATGCGTAAACCTACATAAATAAAACCCATTCCAGAGTTAGAAGTTCTTAAAAGTAGCTCTAAGTAGCAGTGTGACAACCCACCGCTCTCCCAAAAGTCCGTCCTGGATCCGCCCCTGACCTCGCAACAGAGCGCTCTATTGCTAAGCTACTGCCCCAAATGTTACTTTTATCCGATAAGGTATGGTATGGTTTATATTAACAACGCTAATGATTAGGAGGAAACTTTTGTTACTAAAAATAGCTGCAATATCCGCTCTTCGCATAGGAATAGAGGATTATCGAAAATATATGAAAGGTATATTTGAGCCCCTTTCCCGCCTTTGCAAGGCATATTTTAATCACAGTAAAATGAAAAACATAGCTCGATCCAAGTCCTAACTATATTTTAAAACGCATTATAGACAATGCAGCCGTTCTTCTTTACAAAAAAATTGAAATGTAAATCCCTTCGTCCTTCAGGATACGCATGTCAAACCAAGTGCTATGTTAAAAAAAAAAAAAATCATTTTAAATGTTTCAGCAGTTTAGCCACTTTAAGAATACAAAAATTGAAATATTTTAGAAGTTCGCCTCTTTAGAAATGTGAACTTGCATGATATTTAGTAAAGAGTTTATGTGTCAAGCTAACTTGAGGTGCTCATGAGATATTGCACTTTTAGCCTGCACTTTTGGTCTCCCTCCCCCATTCAGAAAGAAACATGACAAAAACGTAGCTCGAGTCTCGTGTTATGTTCCGAAATCCATTTCAAATGGTACAGCTGTTTCCCCGTGATGATGAGTCAACGTTGAAAATATTTTAGAAATTTTCACACATATGCACACCTTATAACCGGAATATTTGAAAACGCTGGACCACATGATAATTTATTTTTAACAAGGAATCTATAAACATTTTCATCTCCCTAACACGAGAGGTTTGTGACATACTGTATTTTTGGTGCACACGCTTAACTGCATCATCCCATGTAGGAAACATATTTCAATGAAAATGACATGCTAAAAAATACAGTTCGAGGACAGTCCTAATCCTGTTCAAAAACTAATTTTAAACGGTTCGGTCATTTCCTTGTGATGTTAAGATAGACAGCATCAATTTAAATGACAAGGAAACATTTTTTAAAAAAGAGACTTCTTCCTGTCTCCTTGAGAACAGAATTTTCGAAAACGATGAAACATGTATTACAAACAGACAGGTAAGCATTTAACCTCACATCTCAGAATCAGTGCATCACAGTTTAGAACCACATTATGAGAAATTTCGATCATTAAGATTATTTTTAACGTCCAAATAGTTTGTAAGTAGAGTTTAGTAATACAAGAGTTTTGTAAAATGTACCATTGATATTTTAATCAAATATATTGGCCTGCATAAACTTTTTTAAATTTCCTTTGACCCTCTTCTAAAAAAAAAGAAAGAAAGAAAAAAGCTGCCCCCACTGGCTTAGATAGACCATCTACTTGGGCATAACATGTCGTTGAGTGTTAAGCCACAAACTTTAATTAATTGTTTATTCACTTATCAAGGAAGTGCCAAAAACAATATCTAACACCATTTTATACAAAGACATTAACAATAAAGCCATCCGGGATCCTTTATATTTAAAAGTACTATACCACCGTTCGTGTGGTGGGTGTAAGTTAGATTGGAGATGTGGCTTCAGCACCAGGGCTATATGAGGTGTGTACTTACTGTTTAAATCCGAACTACCGTAATGCATTAAAAGTTTTCAACGCTTTCCCATCGAGACTCCGTAACTACACCAGAGGTGCGTGCGCAAGCCACTAGACCAACGGAAAGGGCTATTGGATGTAAGAAATACTGTAACAAAAGTTAAACATGACTAAATACTGTAACAAAAATCGGTATCTATGAGATATCTCGGGGTTCTCCCGTTTCTTCCCACATGCTCATTCTACCAATTCTTTCATAACCATTCACTTACACTCACGTTTCCTTTATCCTAAAGGGCCGCGGTGGCTCAGTGGTAGAGCGTTCACGTGTGGTACATGGGGTTCCTGGTTCGATCCCAGCTTGCGACAAGTGAACTTCGTGGTGGACAAACACGGCGTGCGTGGGTTTCCTCGGAATTATCTCATTTCCTCCCACTTTATTCTTTCCACCATTTCATTCATTTCTCATCATTAATATCTCCTTTAGCTTAGCCGGCATATCTGTGGGACGTAAAACTCAAAGATTTAATTTCATTTCATTTTTCTTTAGCCTAAAGGGCATAACCATGGGATGTAGAACTAAAGATTTCATTTCATTTAACTTTCGCGGAAAATATATGATTACATCAGAGAATACCATCTTTGGTTCGCAACAACTCTGGCTGTTATGCACCTCGATAACTCACGGATATTTATCATTTTGTCTTATTTAAAGGATTTAATCGTAGTAGCTACTTCAATTGAAACAACTATAATCACAGTATATAACCATGCTATGAAGTTCCCTATCCGGACTGGTCTATCGGTTACCACTGTCAGATCTGGCAAGCACTCACCGAGGGTCATGTAGACAACTGAGGAGCTGACTGAGGATTAAAGCAAAGGAAACCCTTAACAACCAGTGGTACGTTAATTACAAAGCACAAATCCCGAAGTTTCAAATCACCCTTCCCTCGGAGTCAGATCGTTTAGTTTCGTTACGATGACAGAGTAGAACTCGGGCAGTAAAAAATAAATGTTTATTACGGAACAGAGATGACAAAACCTTTCTCTTATCGTTTTCTGTAGAAAATTAGAAAAGCCTTCGTCGCTTAACTAGGTCATGAACTTTGTTCATGCTAAGAGTTTAGCATGAAACTTGGACATTATCCAATTTCCCAACGGAGACTCAGTACAGAAATTTTTCCTTCCCCGTACGTTGTACCTGGTAACCCTGAATTTCTGGTATGCGTGCGAGGAAAAGGATGCTCTTCCGCTGCGAGAAATATTTATTATTATGCGGCACTACGGACAGTGAGCATGAGCACTAAACACAAAGTCCGTATCGAGAAACGTTCGGCCTTTTTTAAGGCTGCCATTGCTCTTAATCTCAAAGATGTTGAAAAAAAAAAAAAAAAAAGAAAAGAAAAGAAAAGAAAGACTGCGTCAATGCGACCTGTGCTAATCAATATGTAGTGTTTTTCAAGGTTGTTGACAGGCTCTTAACTTATTTATTGCCTTGTAAATGTGATGTGTTTATTTTAAAGACCACATGACTGAAGCGCGTGTTCTCTATGAACTTGGGTGATTCGACGAGATAAGATGCCACTTGGTTGGGCAGTCCTTGTGCAGAAGCAGACTCATCAACTGCCACAATGAATTTCTAAATTTTGCTGCAACTTAGAGGAGCTTGCCATCAACTTGTTAATCTTAGCATTTAAAAAAAAAAAAAAAAAAATACTTTGACATTAGTTTCTTTCACATACCAATTTAGAGAAGAAAATGAAAAATGAAATGAAATCTTTCAGTTTTACGTCTTACGGTTATGCCGGTTACGCTAAAGGAGACGGTGATGCTGCTGATGAGAAATGAATGAAATGGTGGAATGAACAAACTGGGAAGAAACGGGACAGCCCAGCGGAAAACTCTCACACAGTGTTTTGTCCAGCCTAAAGTCCACTTGTTATGAGCTGGAATCGAACCGGAAATTCCTCACCAGAGGTGAATGCTCTACCACTGAGCCGCCACGGCCCATTTTATTTTGGGAGAATAGTAATAGATCAATGGACGATAGTAATAGATCAGTGTATCGGCCTAATTCTCAAAACCATTAACCTTTTTTTAGGACTAACGGCTCAGGGGTGAGCCAGCAGTTTAAGCCTTCGTAGCTCGGCTTCTAATTAACGTAGAGAAATGACTTAGGTGTCTATCTCTTCAGGAAAGATTAAACTTCTTAATGGTGTGCATTTCATCCACATCCGGGGAGCCGCAGCGGAAAACTAGGAAGAAAATTTTATGTTTTAAGTTCCCTGTTCACCTCAGCATTGGGGGTGGGGGAGAAAACTTATCTCTAATTGTCACAGAGATATAAGCCATTCATCGTAGTAAAGCTTATGGGACACAGATTCCAACGAGGTAACTTTTGTGTCCCCCGTGTCCAACCCCTAAAAGAACAACAAGACAGTCAAAAAAGTCGGGGAAAATACACTTTTTCGAAGTTTGTGGGACTATGGCAACACTGTTATTTGTCGTACGCAAGAGGGGGTCACAAAAGTTATCTTGTTAGAATCTGTGTCCCTTGAGCTTTCCAATGAGGTATAGCTCATATCTCTGTGGGCAATTGAGGGGTGTCGCAAGGGCTGCCAACGTTAGAATAGACGGGTTACATGCACAGGACCGACACGGCATAGGATCGACACGGCGTAGGATCGACACGGCATAGGATCGACACGGCATAGGATCGACACGGCATAGGATCGACACGGCACAGAACCGAAACGGCACAGGATCGACACGGCATAGGATCGACAGCAGAACTTTCATACGATCGAAATAATAAAAAATACATTATTTTATAATTACGCAATATTAAGTAACAATTATTTTCTCAAGGATATATAGGAGAGAACCGTCATACGATCGAAACGGCATAGGAACGAAACGGCGTAGGATCGACACGGCACAGGGCCGACACGGCATAGGACCGAAACGGCACAGGATCGACACGGCACAGGACCGAAACGGCATAGGATCGACACGGCACAGGATCGACACGGCACAGGATCGACACTCTGTAGGGTGGTCAACACTTTCTGAAAATATCAATATCGCATATCCCTCACCTTGAATTTGTGGATATAAAAAATTGTAAGGATAAATAATTCTAAATGGTCTATTTTTTAAAAAATTATGTATATATATATATATATATATATATATATATATATATATATATATATATATATATATATATATATATATATATATATATATATAATATACAAATTGTATAAAAATATTGTGCGTAATATATCCATGCCGTAATAAATACACCTTTAATTTTGTGATATTAAAAAAAATACGCTAAATAACTCCAATAGTTGATTCGAGGTTTTCAATACCGAATAAATAATATTATTTGTCTGATATTTTTATAATGCTGTAATTTTTTATGTATACTAAGTTGAAGTATGTACATGTAACTGCAATTTTAAAACTGTAGGCTTAGAATTTGCGTTTGGATTTTTTTTTTTTTTTAAGCGAAACAATGCACCTATGTTAAGTTGCCTCCTTTCAAATTTCGAATTGAAATCGGAAGCCAATCGTTTGTTTTTCGTTTGTTATTGACTTTTTTGAAGAAAAATAGTAAAAATCGTATCTTTCTTAAAACATAAAGAGAAGTTTACAAAATAAAGTTGGTATATGGCCAAATTTACCCTTGTTCCTCCACTTAAAATTTTGATTGAAAATCAAAATCAATTGTTTGATATGCGTATGCTACTAATTATTTTGAAAAAGAATAGTCTGTTTCGAAAAACATAAAGAGTCTTTTCAAGAGAAATGGGTGATGGAATTTCATATTGGCTCCACTTTAAAGTCTCGAATCAAAACCGAAGCCAAGCGTTTCTTATTGGTTGATTTTAAGAGCAAATCGCTTGTTTCGAAAAAATAGAGAAAGAGATTTACAAAATAAATTTAGAATGTGATCAAATTCAATCTGATTCCTTTACTTACAAATTTCGATTCAAGACCAAAATCAATCGTTTGATATGGATTTGTTGTTGCTTGTTTGGAAGAAAAGTAATTTGATTCGAAAAACATAAGAATATAATTAAGAAATAATGTTGATGAAGGTGATTTGTTTCGGGGCGGTTTGCTTATTTTGAAGAAAAAATCACTTGTTTCAAAACAACCAGTAAAATATATCTATTTCCAGGATACATTTGGTGGTCAACTTCATACTGTTTTTTCTGCTTTTAAATATCGATTCAATACTCAAGCTAATAACATGTTTTCCTTTCTTATTGATTGGTTTGAAGAGGAAATAGTTTGTTTTGAAAATTATTAAGAGTCATTTACAAAATAAGGTTGGGTGGGCCAACTTTTTGGTGGTATTTCAAATTTCGATTTAAAATCAAACTCAATCATTTATTTTTCGTTCGTTATTGATTGTTTTGAAGAAAAACTAAGAACCATTAAAGAAATTTTTATAGTAAAGGTGGTCACCTTCACAGGGTTCCTGCACTTCAAATTTCGTTCAAAGCATAAAACGGTTAAAATAATAAGAGAAACACAATCAGTACTCTACGCAAATGTTTAGGGGGTTCAGGGGCTTTAGGAACACAAGTTTATAAAATATATCAAGTGTTTATATATATAAACGTGCTAATATGATAAACGTGCTTAATTTTGCATAATACCTTGCTCAAGGGGGGTTTCAAAGTCCTTAATCCCTTTACTTCAGTACGCCACTAAACATCAATTATAAGTCATTCGTTATCCAAATTGTACTTCTTGTACTGATTCAATCCTTAATTTTAAAGTTCAAAATTATATGAGCACTTATTATGCTATTGGAAAAGAGCACATATTTTACGACAGTGCAAGGTAGTTTCTTGTTTTAACAATTGAAAGAAAGGAAAACACCAATAAAAGTAATAATAATACCTGACACGAATTCCGATAGTAAATCATATTTTATTATCTTATTTGAAACTTTGAGAAAATTGAAGCTCTACACCGAATACAAATTGGATAATAAGCAATGCTTTATAATTGCTTGATAAATTTCAAATTGAGAACAAAGAGAGTGATACTGTTTAAAAGAAAGATTGGATAAAAACAAGAATTTTAGGAATGATCTAAAAAATGGATCAAAGTATTATGATCTTGGCTAATATTAATTTTTGGATCAGTTACCATAAAATATTCGAACGGTCTCTAAATCGAGTTTTCTCCAGATATGTAGTTTTCCAGGTATAAGGAGTACAAGAAAAATTTCGATTAATTAAATATTTTGGATTTTTTTATAACGGGCCACAAAATTTGTGGACGGTCCCTAAATCGACTTTTCATATTTTTTACGCAATAAGCATATCTCACTGAGTTAAGTGATATCTTGGGTTGGGTTACACTATATGTAGTTCTCCATATATAAGACATACAATAAAATTATTGATTGAATGAAATATATTGGACTTTTTGGATCAGGGGCTACAAACGTTTGGACGGTCCCTAAATCAAGGTTTCGTATTACTTTCGGAATAAGCACATCATGCTGAGTTAAGTGATAGTTTTGGTTTGGCTGCACTATATGTAGTTCTTCAGATGTAAGACGTACAAGATTTTTTTTTATTGAATGAAATATATTAGATTTTTTGGATCAAGGGCAACAGAATTTTTGAATGGCCTCTAAATCGAGCTTTCGTTTTATTCAGGCACTAAGCACATCATACTGAGTTCAGTCATAGTTTAGGTTTGGGTACACTATATGTTGTTCTCCAGATATAAAGCCTACAAGAAATTTATTGTCTTCCTTTTCCGAGCTGTCAGTTTTCTAGTTCCAGATTTTGGATAGAACCATACATGTTCAGGAGATCATCTGAAGGATTCTACACTATCTTCTTAGATGCATTTGCAGGTGATCCATGAAGCTCACTTTGACCTGCAGTCTGAAGTTCTAACTGAGAAGATGAAAGGAAACAACTACTACTGGGCACTGCAAGCAATAAGCCATCACTGTTGTCCTATAATAATAATAATAATAATAATAATAATAATAATAATAATAATAATAATAATAATAATAATAATAATAATAATAATAATCGACAGGCCATCTGTCTATAATGACAATTTAAAACTTTATTTTTAAAGAAAGAAATGATTAAAAAGCATTCTATTAAGTATCTAAATCTCATATGTATTAATGTATGCAGGTTAATATCTGAGTAATAAAGCTATCATTATTAATTTCCTGTGTATAGTATCCTAATTTGTAGTTTGTCCAGTTTTTATATACGTGACGAATCACATTAGAAAGAAACTGATCAATTATATAATGACCTCTATAACTATATCTTAAAGTTAGAAATAATATACTTACAAGCAGAGCACATAAACAGGCAGAATCTTTATTAAGCCTATTACTAATATTACATATTAATATTAGCAATAATAATAATGATAACTAAATTCATGGCGCAACAGCCTTTAGAAGGCATGGACTTATGGCACTCATTTCTGTGGGGTAATGTGTTTATAGGTCTGCACGGGCTCGGGCTACTATGATAACCGTAATGGGGTTAGCCATACTGACAAGTAAACCTTACGTTTGGGTGAATCGAGTTGCTGACTGAGACACATATGAGAAAGTAGTACTAAATGTGGTCAGTATTTCAGTGAAGTTTTAGGTGCGAAGCTCCAGAGGTTTAGGAGATACAGCTACCAGAACATCACATGGAAGTACAGAATAGTCATCATACAGTTGGAGGTAAAAGCTCTGTAAGACCTCTTGTAACGACAAAAGGTGAATAACAAATATATGGGTACATATTAGGACTAGCGGGAAGTCATATAGTAAGGGTATACCTGACGGCGGCCATCTTGAAATCCGCCATTTTGAATTAAGGTTAAGTTTTTAAAATAGGAATAGGGTTATGTGATACATGATTTAAGGCGCAAATTTAATCAGAAGAACAATGGTAACATTAATTTTAATTTACGCGCAATTGGTAAAAAGTTACAGGGAAATTAAATATTGTTGCAGCATATGTATTAGTCCTTTACCCCACCTTGTAAATTTTGTGTTAATGATAATAATTAAATAAAAAGCAGGTGAATAAATATTAGATCTATGGTAAGAGTTGTCTTGATGGCGTCCATGTTCAAATCCGCCATTTTGAATCAGACAAACGTTTTAAACAAAACGCATAACATTGACACCTTATTAATAGCAAATTTTACCATAAATCCAACGATATAACCATTTTTGCTTTATCATTACCCAGCATTTGTTATCGCATAAACAAGTTGCAAATTTAAGGAAAAATGACCAAAGTGGAATTGAGTCATAATTGAACTTGGGTCTTTCTTCCAGAAAAGTCCTCAATTAGTACAATCAGTATGTAGTTCAAAAAAGAGTGCATGACTTGCACAAATGCTCTGCTCACAGTGAGCACACCTGACAAAGGCAATCGAGTTACACTTGACACATTTGTCGTTAACAATTCCGTCAAAGCAGTAGTCGTAAGGAGCGATCCATTTAATTTTGTGCTGGTTAATGATAAAACAAAAATGGTTATACCGTTGGAGTTATGGTAAAATTTGCTATTAATAAGGTGTCAATGTTATGCGTTTTGTTTAAAACTTTTGTCTGATTCAAAATGGCGGATTTGAACATGGACGCCATCAAGGCAACTCTTACCATAGACCTAATATTTATCCACCTGCTTTTTATTTAATTATTATCATTAACACAAAATTTACAAGGTGGGGTAAAGGACTAATACATATGCTGCAACAATATTTAATTTCCCTGTAACTTTTTACCAATTGCGCGTAAATCAAAATTAACGTCACCATTGTTCTTCTGATTAAATTTGCGCCTTAAATCATGTATCACATAACCCTATTCCTACTTTAAAAACCTTAACCATAATTCAAAATGGCGGATTTCAAGATGGCCGCCGTCAGGTATACCCTTACTATATGACTTCCCGCTAGTCCTAATATGTACCCATATATTTGTTATTCACCTTTTGTCGTTACAAGAGGTCTTACAGAGCTTTTACCTCCAACTGTATGAAGACTATTCTGTACTTCCATGTGATGTTCTGGTAGCTGTATCTCCTAAACCCCTGGAGCTTCGCACCTAAAACTTTACTGAAATACTGACCACATTTAGTACTACTTTCTCATATGTGTCTCAGTCAGCAACTCGATTCACCCAAACGTAAGGTTTACTTGTGAGAGCTTTATACAGTTCTACCTGAGTTAGAGCGGCAACGCCGGAATCTGGTTACAATGAAGGATTTATGGTAGGGACAAGTAAACCCTTAGATCTTTACTTACTATATATATATATATATATATATATATATATATATATATATATATATATATATATATATATATACATATATATATATATATATATATATATATATATATATATATATATACATATATATACATATATATATATATATATATATATATATATATATATATATATATATATATATATATATATATATATAGATAGATAGATAGATAGATAGATAGATAGATAGATAGATAGATATAGATATAGATAGATAGCTAGATATCGAGTGTTGCAAAATAAGTGTTACAACTCTTGAGAGGTGACTCCTGCCACTGAGACAAGAAAAAAAGTTCTCTTGAACTTTCGGCTATCGGACATAGTTTCAGATCTACAAAGCGTGGAAAAATGAGTTTCGGACGCCAATAGTTCGGAAACTAACCAACATAAAGAGGGCGGGTAAAAAATTCACTGAAGAAGTCATACCTGCTCCATTGAATTTTGCATGTTTCACAATCCTACCATGCACGCGCAAGGGTTCCCCAAAGGAACGTAGGGAGTCCCGGATAATCTTCCAAGTGAAACTTGGTCTAAATGGATATGAATTGATAGGCTTGTACCAGGTAACAATAATTCGTTTGTATTAAGTCGATATCTGGAACAAATATAAAATGGCGGACACCATGCCCGTTGTGTGTGGTTGCATAATCGCCAGGTATGGATGCCGGACAACAGTGATGTTCTGAGTATTAAGTATAGCGAATTTGTACTCAAATGCTCTAGAAAGACATCTGCAGTGTCGGTAGAGCATAACAGTAAAGCAGGGTGATTCAAATGTGTGGAAACACTTTACGAAAAATCCCCAGAATGCACTCATACTCAGTAAACGTGAGTTCAAATCGTCGGAAATGTAAGGATTAGCGTCAAGAACATGAAAGCCATTGCCAATTCATCAATAATATTCCCTCAAACTGATGCAATGTGATGTGCACGGTTGCATACCAATAAGGATGCGATAACTGAAGCCAAGTTACTTTACATATATATGATTGTTATTAGTAAGAAGATAAATAAGAAAATAATCAGGCAGTATAAGGAAAGAACATTAATGATCATAACGAAGGATTAGGTATAAAATGCACGATACGTATGATATAGTAATGGGCGTGAATGATGTGGCGAGATGCATACACAGGACAACACGTGGGTGATATTAGTTAGACAAATGAGCTTATCTTTAGCCTAGAGGCTGCTCTATTCAATGATGAAAATGAATGAGTCCCATGTTAGTAAATAATGGTAATCACTGTGCTGGAAATGATGGGTGAATGAGAGGAAGATGTTCATGAATGACGTAATCGGCGATGATAAGTAAAGAGGGATCTAACGGTGGTAGATTATAGGAGCGAAAGTGGAGAATGATAGTAACGGTGAGGTGTTGGGTGAAGTGCTAAATAACGCATTGTATCCTGAAGTAAAGGATGTCGGTTTTCGAAACGTCTGGTGATATATGTTAGCCGAAGTTTTCCAAGAAAGTATTGTAAGGTCGGAAAGATAATTTGGCGGAGTGTGCAAATAAAACAGTTATCGTGGAATATGAAAAGAACACGAGAAGCTGACTTCCAATACGAGGCCGAAACGTGTAAGTAGCCAGTAATGAAATTTAATGCATAAATGATATATTTACTCTTAAAACAATTCTAAGCGATATAGCCCAAGGCTTATCCTATGTCTGGCGTGTTATTTCTAATCATTTTGCTAATATGATAATCTTTGTAAGTCAAACAAAATATCTATTATTATTTTAAACTCTGTTAAACTAACCTTTGTGACACACAGAGTTTGACCCTGGTTTAGCAGATACACAGTAGTGACCAACAGATTCCCTTTTGTTGTATGTATACCTTATGTAAATAAACTATCATCAACATTATATATTTTCTCTCTTATTCCATTTTGCAATTGTTAAATAAGATTAACAAAAGGTTGTAAGAACTAATAGCGTTATATTAACAAAGGTTCACCAAGTAGTTTATAAAATAATATCGTCCTTATTTGTAATGGAATTGCAGGGGCTTATCGCCCAGCCTTGTTAGGAAGAAGAAGCATATACAGTTTATTGCATTGCAGATAGCATACCCTACAGGGAAATAAAATCATAGGTCACACTCTATCACTGTACTACCAAACCAAACTAGTAATATTCCAAGACAAGAACCATTGTCTTGTTCTAAAAATAACACTAGACTAGTAAGTGATAACACAATACGTGTACAGAAACCAATACATAGTCATTCAGGGTATAGCCAGCAAGTTTTTCTAGAGGGCCTTCATTTTTACAAACTAAAAACAAATCAAAAGTTTCTTTCAAGATTATGAAAGAATTAATAACACATAGATACATATGTATTTCAGAAGTACATATTATTATTATTATTGTTATTAATATTTAGTAGTAGTAGTAGTAGTAGTAGTAGTAGTATAGTAGTAGTAGTAGAAGTAGTATATTTCATATATGCTACATTTCTGAGACTTGAGTCTTGATAGTACGTGAAGTTTAAATCAAAGGTTATGTTACGGACGGCAAATGATGGCTTAACACCAAAAACATATTCTGGCCGGGACCGGAGGTTAGTCTGTTTTATGTTTATTAAACGTGTTTAATAATTACAGCAAATGAAATATGTTTATAATAGAATGTGAAAGAATACAGTTTTAAAAGAATTAAACTACGTCAACATGTTAAAATAATTAAAAGAACCTAATTAATCAGCCACTTTGTACTCTCGTTTGCTTAACTGGATGAACCGAGGCCTAAAGGAAAAAGAGTTTTCTGCCCAAATCTCATAAGCAGTGGGATATTTTAATATTATAGAAACTGACCCTCCTTTCGCTTAGAAGTGTAATTTTCAAGACGCTGAAACATATAGTATTTTATTACTTTTAGTTAAAAGTTCAAATGCCGAGTTTCACGCATCTAGCTTAAACAAATCCTTCCTTAATTTATTTACATATTTTCTGAGTAAGTAATGGGGAAATCGAACATAAAAAAATGTGCTCCCTTTGCTCTTTCCCTTTTATGTGTTCAATTTTTAATTTTCAATTTTCAGTTTTTTTTTAATAGGAAAGCTTATATGCCAAGTTTTGTTTTACTAGCTTTAGAAACTTGCGAGATACACTACCCTTTAAAAAAATCTTACCCCACCCTTTTTACGATACTTATTTCCAAAAATTCTTTCTTATGTACTGCTTTTATAAGAAAATTATATTTTATAACTAAAATTTATCGACTCTACTTGTAGTAGTTTGCCCAAAAATCACTCATCTTTACTCTTTTATATAAGAGTACAGAAGATAAATACAGTCAAACAAATGGACTTCCATGAACAGTTTCCGATTTCTTATAACTAACTTATTCGTACATTTCCCACAAGCTGTGGTTTTAAATTTACGCTCTGTCAAGGTCCAGGTTTCAAAAAGGAAGTAACTGGAAATACAATAATATTATGTATTTATGTACATGTGTAATATGTATAAATTTATTGTCTTATTGAAGCTTTCGTAATCTGAAAATAAACTTTTGATTTGCTTTTAATATATAAAAATCAAGCTCCCCTAGAAAAAATTGCAGGCTACACGCCTAAATGACTATGTAGTAATTTCTGCAAAAATGGCACAGGACCTAAAATTTAGGTCTAGTGCCTATATTTTTAGGACTTGTGCCGTTTAGAACTTATGAATGTCACCCAATGTATTGCATAATAAATGTTCTTTGTTCAATTTTAAATCTACTGCGTTCTTTATGTATACCGTTGGTATTTAATGTTCACTCGTGAAATGTCTAGTGAGCTTTTGTCTTAATTAAGTAAACTTTGGTGGATTTTTGTCTTACTCTTAATAAAATTCGCTCCACACAGTATATATTGAAATTCTGAATGTTTTCTTGCTTTCAGAAGTCTGGTAAAATGTGCTTTTTAAACATTTTTTCAATTTTTTATTTATTTATTTTTGTTTTAGGAATTTGTCTTGGGATTCTCGTATCTCCATTCGAAAGAAACGAATTTCTTAACTAATTATGTAATTAATTCTTAGAATGAAATAAGTTGTATTATGTAATTCACGTATAAGTGCAGAACAGATAGTGATAATAATAATCTTAGTAGTACAAATATAGCTGTTATTGTTTGAATTAGCTACGTTCGTGACATTATTGCCAACTAGTTGCTGCATCGTCGCAATTTCGTGGGGTGGTGGCGAATTTCAGAACTTAAGCAAGTGAATGAAAAAGGCACAAGACCTAAACGGCACAAGTTCTAAAAGGCAGAAGTCCTAAACGCCAGAAGTCCTAAAAATCATATCGCGGCACAAGTCCTAAACGGCAGAAATCCTAAAAATCATACCGTGCCACAAGTTCTAAACTGCAGAAGTACTAAAATTCAGGTCTAGTGCCTATATTTTTAGGAGTTCTGCCGTTTAGGACTTCTGGATGACACCTGACACATCATGCTGCCTCAGTGATGGTTTGGTGGGGAGTGAGCTACTCAAGCACAACCCAGCTGTATTTTTGCGAACAAGGTGTTAAAACATCTGCCAAGGTATACCAGGACACAGTGCTAACACCTATAGTGTAACCACTATCTGCTACCATGTTCCCTGGAGAAAGGTGGACCTTCCAACAGGATTCCGCTCCAGGCCACACAGCGAAACCAACTTAGGACTGGCTGGCGCGGAACGTCCCTCACTTCATTTCTACCACTGATTGGCCTTCTAGCAGCCCGGATCTTAACCCGTTGGACTACAAACTTTGGGCAGTACTTCAGGCAAAGGTCTGCCATAAACGGCATCCATCTGTCGACAGTCAGAAACAATCTTGGCCCGAGCAGTGAACAATTTTCCCATGGACAGTTTTGGGTAAGTTACATGTAAAAATGTAACGCGTTACAAGTTACTTTACTTTTTCCTAAAATGTAACGCGTTACTTGCCCCCAAAAAGTAACTGTTACTTTACTTCGAAAGTAACGCGTTACTTTTAGGTCTGAAACTTAGAATATGTGAACAAATGTTATCACTTCAATTTTCCGTACTACTATTACTATCGCTTTTATTATTATTATTATTATTATTATTATTATTATTATTATTATTATTATTATTATTATTATTATTATTATTATTATTATTATTATTATTATTATTATTATTATTATTATTATTGCCCTTTCTGAATTGCTTTATGTAAATGCAAGGACACATTTTTACTTGACAGCTATAAGTTATGAATATTTTCATATAAGGTAACATTGGCTAAAATGCCATACTGCGTTACTCGTAGGGATGGGCTAGGGTAACCAGACGTACTGATTTTCGCAGTACAGTACTGTTTTTCAAAGAGCTGTCCTGCGTGTTGCGAAGATGTCTAGGAAATCGAGAAATATCCTTCTTCTTTAAAATGTCCTGCGAAATGTCCAGAATTAATTTATTTGCAATATCTTAATGTTTCATTCTTTATTCACAATATTTTGAATCAAACACACTCTTTTCCTGAATGATGAACCGCTGTGTTTTTTAACACTCCTCAGAAGACTAGGGATGGAGAACAATCAACAAACCATTTTTTACAATACATCGCTTTTACTGAGAAGGCCTTGTTGAGATATCGGTAAAGTAGGAAAGGTTTCTTATTGAACTTATGACAGTGATGCTAACCAAGTTAAATAGAAGTTCCTTTGTGCCGGTCTAAATTTTCTTTCATTTCTTAAAATAATACCACGCTTCGAAATTTATTATTATTATTATTATTATTATTATTATTATTATTATTATTATTATTATTATTATTATTATTATTATTATTATTATTATTATTATTATTATTATTATTATTATTATTTAGCCCAACACGAACTTTGACTGTACGTTCATAAAATAAACCAATTTGTTATTCATCAAAGCATTTGGAGTTGTGTTTAATTCCTTTAATAATTTTGTTCAGTGCTTCTTCTTAACAAAAATGTTCATTAACTTAAGGTTAACATTATTTGAAATAATGATATGCGTATTGCCGACGCAGTAAGATATCATATACAGTACTATTATACTTGTGTCCTACTTTTCGATTGTTAGAATGTGGTCATCCTACGATGGGCACGAGTGAGTACGAGCGAGTATTCTTTGAAACTCGATTCGACTAAAAACAGACATCTTTGAACGCGATTCGAAAAATTTCCTCCAACTCGACTCGAATTCGGGTCGAGTCGAACCAAATCTGGTTTGTAGTTTCGAGTATTCTCTTCAAGTATCTTGCATAGACAATATAGGTTATCAATGATACTAGTACTACTACTAGTACAACTTTTATTATTATTAATAATAATAATAAATAATAATTATAATTATAATTATAACAATACTGTGTTTAAACATGAAAGAAACGCGGTCTGTGTTTGAATACTAAAAAACTAGTTGATTGCTAACCTCGGTAGTCGTGAATTCTAGGAGTCAAGGATATTGTTCACGAGCTTGTGAATTTGGGTTGAGGGCTTAGGTTGAGTATTCGGGCTCGAGCCAAACATTGTTAAAAGTTATAGGGCACTGGCCAAATATCTTCAAAACTGTTCGGCCCGGGTTTACAATTGTAAACAACTTGAGCAGCTGGGCTCACAGCTCACTCACTATGGACCCGAACCTAGAAGTGAGCCGAGCCAACAGCTCACCGAACCGTGTCAGCAAGAGCCTTCGGCCCAGATGAGCCGAACCGAGCAGATGGTTCATCCAACCAAGCCAGCTCGAGCCGATGGTTCACCCCGAGCGAGCCGGCTCGAGCCATCGGCTCAGTTATTACTTCCCAACTGAGCTTCTTATTAAAAAAGTCTCTTGTGGTCTCGATATCGAGACGAGAAGACATGCGAGCATGTTTCCTCTAGTGAGCAACATTAAAAGTATTCCATATTACTACTTAGCTTACATTTCTCATGGCTTTCGCTTTCTAGTGGAATCAGGCCATGATTTCAAAACGAGTTAAAACGTAATAATAATAATAATGATGATAATAATAATAATAATAATAATAATAATAATAATAATAATAATAATAATAATAATAATAATAATAATAATAAATATAAGTATTCCATACATATAGAAATGCTTTTGACCAAGCACACAAGAAATTATATTTTGTCCATTTAGCACTATCATTCTTTTGTCACTCACAATTATTAATATTCATATAGTAAATATCTTATAATTCTTATATTTTAAAATCAATTGACAGGTCTCTGATTGCTTTTATGAGAAATAAATATTTGGTTTTATAGATACTACGCAGTGGGGATGATCGTGCGTTGTTTCGGTCCTATGCCGTTTCGGTCCTGCGCCGTGTCGATCCTGTGCCGTGTCGATCCTGTGCCGTGTCGATCCTGTGCCGTTTCGTTCCTATGCTGTGTCGATCCTGTGCCGTTTCGGTCGTACGTATTCTATGCATATAACTTACACAGGCATAGAATCGACAGGAGTTTATAATTTGTAAGAGCAAAGATTAAACAGATAATAAAAATATTATTTTTTTAGGCACATGATTAAAAGTTAAATTATTTCAGAGCAGCGGCGTGAGAGCAAAACGGCACAGGATCGACACGGCATAGGACCGACACGGCATAGGACCGAAACGGCACAGGATCGACACGGCACAGGACCGAAACAGGTTTCTGAGCTGAATTGTCGGTCGTATGCCGTGTCGATCCTGTGCCGTGTCGATCCTGTGCCGCATCCCCGAATAGACGACAGTTCATTGGAAAATACACAGGATGGTACTATGTTCGGAATTTTTTACTCCGTTGTTATACGCCCTTCATTTTTTTTTTTTTTTTTTTTTACATTGATCACCAATGTCCGGTATATATGTGAAAACTTTTTTTCTTGCGTACGACAAGTAACAGTGTTGCCATAATCCCACAAACTTCGAAAAAATGTATTTTTTAAAATACTTTGATTTTCTTCTTCTTTTTTTATGGGTTGGGCACAGCTTGGGCACAAAAGTTACCTTGTTGGAATCTGTGTCCCATAAGATTTCCAACGAGGTATGACTTATATCTCCGTGACAATTAGAGGCGTCGCTAGAGCTGCCAACGTCAAGGTAGACGAAAATATTTCGAAAAATATGTACAGGGTGATTTTCTTAGGAAACACGTTTGGAACTTTTCTCACTTGGTATTGAACTTTCGCCCTTCATTTTTTCTATGTGATTGTACCCAATATCTGGCGTACATGTGCAAATATTTTTCCCGCGTACAAGTAACAGTGTTGCCAGCCTCTCATAAATTTCCAAAAACAATTCTCATTTTTAAAAAAGTTTTTCTTCTTCTACAAGTTTGGCACGGGGGCACAGAAGTTAGCTTGTTAGAATCTGTGTTCCATAAGCTTTAGAACACGGTATAGTTCTTGTCCCTGTGACAATTAGAAGGGGTACTAGAGCCACCCACCAACGTAAAAGTCTACGATTTTCTTGAAATCCCTGTCCGTCCTGAAAAGGCTAATCTTGTAATACTAGTGCAAAAAGTTTCAAAGTCAAATATTGCACGATTGTATATACCAGAAAATTCATGACAAATCTGGGATATCAGCATTAAAAATGACTTTTACTATGACTAGAGATTTTACTTCATGATATTTTTCGACTTGTAAATACTTTTGGTACAGGCGATGGACTTTGTAAAGGGTGTTTGCAGAGAAAATGCATTCGTACCACTGTAGCACACAAAAAGTGAAACACTCTCGCCTCCGGTGCGAGCGGTCCCGGGTTCGATTCCCGGTAGGGGCACTCGGTCGAAGATGTATAAAACGCTTTTTCAGGCCAGCCACCTTGAATGAGGTTTTCCTGGGTTTTCCTCATTCCCACCAGGCAAATGCCGTGGTGGTACCTAACTTATAGGTCCCAGGCCGCTTCCTTCCTTTCCCAATCCTTTCTTCCTTCCCTTTCCCCGGATTGTGTGCTCGCCGAGGGACGTCATCCCTCAAAACGTGAAGGGCTAAATGGCCTTAGATGCCGAAAGCCCAGAAATCTAAATCCCATCCCCCCCAAAAAGTGAAACATCTGGGAGACTGTCAGAACGAGAATACATAATTGGGCAAGGAAAACGCACTACACTCGTACTTCATATAATCCCCTGGAACAAAGTCCTTATGGCAGTACCTATAGACAGTTTTCTTCGTCCCCAATCCTTTTTGCTGTTGGCAGCATGGAGTACACCCACCTCCTAACTGTAATTATGAGGTTCCCATTGACACAGGTCACCATTTGGTGTTTCCCTGTTGTGAAGTGTCTATTTTCAGTACGCTGTTCTGTGACAAATAATATAAACATGACTTATACCTTTTCCAGTACTACGTTTCCTTACAGAGTATTGCTTAATCTATCTCTCGACATATAAAAATGATAAGTCTGTTCCTACTAGCTTCTTGACTTCTCTCACTGTGATCTGCAGTGGCTCCGTGGAAGAGCGCGAACCTCTCGTGCCCGGGTTTCCAGAAACTCTTTTTTATTATACCTAGCGTCCTGCTGTACGTATAGGTCATATGCCATGCAGTATCCATACTCTCCACATGACACTCTATTCCCTACAGGCATGATGCGTACGTGTCTTCCAGCTGATTCGTTCGCTACAGGGCATATTCTACTGTTGTCCACTTAGTTCGGGTAGATCCCTTCCAGGCAGGGTTGGCAAGGTAGTTTACTTGTTACGTATTTTACATAAATTACGCGTAATTTACTAGTAATATATCATGTAGAAAACCAGTTTTTTACGCAGACGTAGAAAACTATATTTCTTTCATTAAAACTAAGATCATTTTGAATAGTCGGTTATATTGTAAGCTTAGTTTTCTTATTTAAGCGTTGAAACATAATTATCTTCTAAACATTATATTTAAAAGTAATGATTTCATGCCAAATCATAGTAATAAAAGATAATTTTGGATAGCCCCTCGCCGGCCCACTACTACTTTCCACCTATTAGCGCACACCCAAACACAACCACCCAACATATAAGCTCACACATTAAAAATATGTGTTGGTTCGAATATGTTTGAAAGTATCAAGTAACCTTTTGATTATAACAATTTATTGTTATACCTTTGCAGCTTTTAATATAAAACTCGAAATATTTCAGTATACTTTGAAACTTCTATTAGAAAAGAAAAAGAGATTGACTGTTAGGCTCATTTCACCTTCATATTACATACTAACACACACACATAACTGATACGAAAAATACTGAACAGAATATTGAAATAATGAAATTTTAGAATAAACTGATTTGTTTTTCTTCCACGTCTCAACGATACTATATATACCACTTCACTTAGCACTGGGACATATTGAATTTTCGATGTAAAAGTTGTTAGATTCTCATTTTAAACACACACAACTGAAAAAATATAAAAGTATCCAACAGAACATTACTACATTTTTCGAAATGAACTCATTTATTTTGCTCTTTTCTTCCAAGTCCAACAACAACACTAAATATATTACTTCCCTTAGCACTTGATTATCATTTGAACTTTTAATGTAGAATTTTTTTCCATACTCATAATAAATAGACAAAACTGAAAAACAAAAATTCTCAACAGAATATTGAACTACTTGTTTCTTCGTTGTTTTTGGAAAGAAACAATTTGCCTCTCTTCCTAGTTCGAATGCTGAATATATTTCACTTGGTTCCAACAACACTGAGTATATCATTTCATTTAAAACTTAGCCATTATTTTAATTCTAAAAAAAAGTTACATGCCATTTCCATTATAGTTTAGTACAATTCGAACACAATACTCTTAATCACATTAATATTCATAACTCGAGTGATCTTGTAATTTGAGGGTGTAGTATATTTGAAGTAGTTTCTTCGAAAGTTCGAAGCTGAACCGGTTTTTTGTGACGTTATGGACAAAGGACCAATTTGAGAAAAGTCTTTCAATTTGCGCTGAAGATGCTAGGATGTTCAGTAACTTCATAGCAAATTCCGACAACTCCTTATGTTGCCGAGTAGCGAAATACCAGAATGTGCGTGGTGTTGTAATTCCCTTCTTCATAAGTTCTTCAAATTTTCCACATTTTCCCCGATATTGCTGATAGCTAGTTATTCCTGAAGGGCCAAGGTTTTCCAACAGAAACTCCTCTACTTGTTCGTGATGCTTCTCTCAGACATCGCAGAAAGTCGTCACAAATGGAGACAACGAAGGCTTACCATTGTTGTTGTATTGCACAATAGTTTCTACCACGGCTACTCTGGCATAAAACTTTTCTCGATTACAGAGGGTTTAAAACATGAAACATCATGAAATGGATTTTGAACAGTCACGCGTGCAAACCGTATTAAACAATGCTACTTTGAAAAGCCAATACAAAATTCCCAGTTTATGCGTACGGACTAAGTTGTGCAAAATCCAGCTAGATTCCATACAATTTTAGGAAGAATTTTTTTAAAGCTCAGCGCGTAGAACGTTTTCTTTTAATTTGTAGACCTGTTTCTAATTTTTACGTACTTTACGTATTCTACGTAAATTACGCGTTTTTTAAGTGTATTTTACGCGTCACGTAGAAAACCTTTTTTTACGCGTAATTACCCAACCCTGCTTCCAGGTAACACGGTATTTTTTTTTTCTCATTTGAAAATATGCCTGGAAATTCTCAACAGCTGGCTAAAGATACCAGATAAACTATGATTTAGGGTAGGTATCAGAGTAGCTTAAAGAACGCGAAGACCCTCCCACAGGGCCGACATTTTTGCTTATAATAACCTTGTGCTGGCCGAAGTGGATATTCAATTGAAAAATGAAGGCAGAAAAAAAGGGGGCAAGATGTTGAATACTGAAAAGTTAAAAAAACAAGGAAGTAAGAAATCTTTTCATTCAAAAATTCGAAGAAAAATATATTCGAACGAAAAAATGTATTCCAATCATTACATATTTCTCAGCTTGAAGACAGTATGATGAAAACTCTTTCCAATTGACTTCATAATACTCCTTATGTTATAGGGCCTACATTTAGCAATACTTATTTTTAGAAACATTTACAACAACTTGAAAAAAATGTCAAATGGTATACGTTTCACCGCGACTAATTCAAAATTAACAGAGGTATGCTCAGAATGACGTATCGAGAACAAGTTTTGTGGAATTTATCAACTCGTCCTTTCAAACTACTCTTAACTGTCAACAAGCACTTAATTTTCACATTTATAGATAAGAATCTTCTCATAGAAAAAGAAGAAGAAGAAGTAGACGGGGCAACTGCCTGTTCTGGCTACACGTTCTAGATCACTGCATGGGAAAGGATATGGAAGATTGTTAACAAGGACTCGCAGATAGTGAAATAATGAATATGCTAATTTGGAAAGCATGTTATTTTAACACTTACAAAAACTAACTAAATAAAATAACTATTTTCAAGATGTTGAACAATTTGCAAATATCACATAAATGATAGGTAAGTCCTGCTATGGCATTTAACATGGACGCCCGGACAGGGACAGGAGAAATATTTGATCTCGCCTCCTGGGTTTTTAAAACAATGTTGAATTTTAGAGTTGCCTAATTTACAACTTAAGGTATTTTTGCCTTCGTGGTAATTTGTTTATTTTTAAAGTATTTTTTATCCTTGTGTACATAATTTGCAATTGGCAATATACAGGGTGGTAATGAATATCGTGTCATAATTTCGGAAGTGATTCCTTATATCAAATTAAGAAAAAAAGTATAATAAACATAGAGTGGAAAACGCCACCCGTCACAGTTATAAAACTACCGATAATCCGAAAGATTATGTTTAAAAAACGCCATGGCTGTAAAATTATAGGACCTAACGGAACCGGTTTTAGGAATTGTACAGAAACTAGTATGCGCTCTAAATATGCTTCTCTCAGAATCGTCCGGCACCGGCGGAACGAATATGCCTAATACCGGTATAAAGTTAGTAGGGGTACGGAAATACATTCTTAAGTACGAGGCGCATCAAGAAAATAAATTTCCCTAAGGCCTTGAAACAAAACACAATTGAATGGAAACATTTATTGTACCAGAGACAGGATGTGTTTAGCTATTTTTCAATATATTCACAATAGGAACTCAGACATTTGTCATACCGTGGGACCAACTTGTCTATACTTGTGTCATAGAACTCGGCTGTCTGCGATTGAAACCACTGTTCGACAACCTCCTCCGCCTCGCTCCGTCATTCTGAAAATGCTGATGCTGACCTGACAAGAATCTACTGAGGTGTAATAGCAGATGGTAATCGCTCGGGGCGAGATCGAACTATACAGTGGATGATCCAAAATGTTCCACCCGAACTGCTGCAGGAGATCTGTTGTCTGGCGAGCTGTGTGTGGGCGGGCATTATCGTGCAGCAGGACAACACCATCACTAAGCATCACACGCCGCTTGCTCTGACGATGGATTTCAATCGGCGCTATGCCCTGTGCATTCTAAAACTTTATCACTGCTCGTTCTTCACACGCGACGAGAGCTGGAACAGCAACGTCCATCTTCAACCACTGCCACGACGCTACTAAGAGCACTAGGGAAGTTCCGCTGGCGCATGCGCCATGCTAGGATCTTACTCTCTCACGTGCAGGCAGTCGCTTCGTGTAACATACGGTTTCCTAGCTATGGGACGCGTGGCAAAGTTACTTTCTGGAAGTGTCTCGTACTAATTGAGTACTCGTTGTGTGGGTACCAGATGATTGTGAAACATGGATATTTATACAGAGCGCGTACTTTATTCTAATTCATGTCAGGGGCGAATCCAGGGGGGCGCCCCCCAGAATAGGAAACTTTTTTATTTTATGTATAAATAAAATATATAGTTTATTTTTTGACGCTCATAAATGTAGCTCTAAGTAGCAGTATTACAACCCACCGCCCCGCCCCACAAGTCCGTCCTGGATCCGCCCCTGATTCATGTATAACTCTTTGAACAGATAACGATCCAGGCGCGCACCCAGAAATTTTTGTTGGAGGTTCGAAGCTTTGAGGGAGGGTCCAATACAAGCCACAACGTCTGTTTAGTATTGAACGGGCATTATTCTGCACCCGAAAAGAAAATAAGTAACTCTAAAAGCACCTAGCTAAAGCATTCGACACAATATCACACAAACTTCTCTTAAACAAACTAGAGGGATGTGAAATAAGAGGATATCGCTATCTTGGTTTAGCAGTTATTTGAAAGACAAAAAACAGGCTGTCCAAATAAGTACTTTTCAAAGCAATTATTCATATGTAAAACAAAGAGTCCCACAAAAAAGTGTATTTGGTCCAATATTATTTTTAATTTATATAAATGATTTGTGTAATTTAAAAACAGACGGGCATATACAATCATTTGCTGATGACACCTAACTTACATTTACTGGTAAAACATGGACAAATGTATTCAAGAAAACTGAAACAGAAATGATGAAAGTAAAACAATGGCTTGATAATCATCAGGGTTTTCGCAAACTTTAAAAGAACAGCCGCCGGAAAACATGTCACTAAAATTACATTATTGTCAAAATACTGAGAAACGTAATTGTAGTCCACTTATTAGTGAAAACAATGTAAAATATTAGGTATATTTATTGATAAGCATCAAAAATGGTTTTCTCACATTATACATATCGCAACATATTATACTTACATACGGTATATTAATCTGGGGTGCTGCTTGCCCTATTCATTTAAAACCTTTGATATTCAGCAAAATAACTAAAGAATATGCTTAAAAAGGACTTGATAGTAGACTAGATAGACTCTATGACCAATTTTCAGTGTTACCACTTTCAAAATTATATTTGCAATGTTAAAAAGAATAGAAACAAATGGGACGAAATAAAGCATATGTACATAACAGAAATGTGACACACAAAAATTTAGAAATTAAAGCAACGAGTAAATCTATAACTCAGTATCAAACATATTACAGAGCTCCGAAGATCTATAATGAACTCCCAGTCCGAATCAAAGAGGAAAGTAATTTTAAAGTACGTATATAAAAAGTTGATTTTACAGTGGTTAAAAGAATCAAAACATATTTTAAGAAAGACCTATTGTTAACTAAAAGTAAGAATTGTAAACCTTATATGTTACGGTAAGAAAATAAATATATAAATAAAATACGAGATTCAGGCTCACACACAAGTATTTGCTTATGTGAGACATTTTGTATCTTTTCTTTATTTAAAAAAAAAAAAAATACTTCCACCTATATTTTCATTAAAAAAAAGCTAGAACTAGAATGTTTTTGAGAAAGAGTACAGATGAAATATAAGATCAATTTTTATGCTACATCAATCACTTCCATGCAGGGCCGGCGAGAGGGGAGGGCAGGAGGGGCCAGAGCCCTGGGGCCCAGGGCCCCAAAGGGGGCCCGGCGGCCGAGGATAAAGAATTACTAAATGTTGTATATTTTTACTCAGTTCGCTTCCAATCAGTGCGCTCTTTGTGTAACAATTTTTGTGTACTGTGGTCTTGCAAAGAAATGACAGGTGACCAGATCCAAGAACAAGCAGCTGCACTAGTCCAGCGATACCCAAAATATTTAGGAGATGATCTTTCTGATGAACTGCATAGCCTGAAATTGATATATTCGTCCAATTTTGGTGAGAAAACGCTTTCACCATGAGATCTCCTAAATAACATCAAAACTTTGAATCTAGAAACTTTATTTCCAAATCTGACAGTGGCCTTTCGTATATTCGCCACAATCCCTGCTACCGTTGCTAGTGCAGAGCGCTCTTTCTCTCTGTTAAATAGAGTAAAAAAAAATATTTTACGCTCTACAATGTGCCAAGAGAT
Source organism: Thermobia domestica (assembly GCF_964235325.1). Taxonomy (NCBI): domain Eukaryota; kingdom Metazoa; phylum Arthropoda; class Insecta; order Zygentoma; family Lepismatidae; genus Thermobia; species Thermobia domestica. The sequence goes on from NC_137463.1 coordinate 15,121,831, forward strand.
TATCAAGCTTAGGCTTGTTGGCAGTGGAGACAGAACTTGTCAAGTGTACCAACCTGGATGCTATCATTGATGAATTCGCCCTGAAAAAGGCCAGAAAGGTAATTTTGTTGTAACTATACGTAGAAAAGGATACATTGTAACTGTAACAGTTGTCTAGTAGTAATACATATAATAAATTTCTCCTACAGACAATTACTATTAATATCACATTATTAATCACACTATAGTTAATTTGAGCAATATTTCATTGAAATAACTAAATTAGGCCTAATGCCTCATGTCTCTAGTTAAGGAAGACTAACTACATAGCTTACTTCTATATAATTATTTATAGCAACAATTTGTGCAAAGATGTGCATAGTACAGGGTAGGTTGGATGGTTGAGAACATTTACTTTCTCAACTTTTATTAACTATTTAATGCTTTCTTTTTGTATTTCCTTCACAAATTAGTTTGTTTTGAGCATTTGATTGAGCATTAGGGGAGAACTTTTGCTATTACAAATAGATAAGTTACTTTTTTCCTATATTTTGATACCATTGTATTTAAATATATAATTTTTTTATTCATTTTAGTTTTGAAGCCTTCAAAAATCTTAGAACCAACAAGTATAGGGTCTAAACAAAATCATAAATAGTGAATTAATGAAGTTTTTTTTTCAGCGAACAGTGAACATAGGTTGGGTTCAGAGTTCTTATTATTCACTTATTTGGAGATATAGCAATACTGTTGAACATGTAAATTAAACGCATTAATGGTCTAATAAAGAGTTCAAAATAAGTCTTAATGTTCATTTTAGTTTATTTCCGTCCAAAGTGGTAAGTACGTAAAAAGTCATAAGGAAACATGTAAGGGGCCCGGGATTGCTCAGCCCCGGGGCCCGCGACCGCTCTCGCCGGCCCTGCTTCCATGTTAAACAAATATAGTTTTATTGAGAAAGTGTATACGTGTATGTTGGGTTAGGAAATTTTGGGAGGGGATCCGGACCCAGTGGACCTCCCCCCGTGATACGCCCCTGGATATATCCCATAGTTTTCAAGCCAAGGTGTTCCAAACCACGCTTTTCGGCTGTTTATAACTATGGAAATGAAAATGAAATTTTGAGTTTTACGTCCCACGGTTATGCCGGTTAGGCTAAAGGAGACGGTGATAATGAGTAATGAATGAAATGGTGGAATGAAGAAAGTGGGAGGAAACGGGAGAACCCCGAGAAAACCCACGCACACGGTGTTTGTCCACCACAAAGTTCACTTGGCGGGATCAGGGTTTGAACCCGAGACCCCTAGCACCAGAGGTGAACGCTCTACCACTGAGCCACCGCGGCCCTGTTTATAACAATGGAGAAGGAGTTACTCTCCCATGTTTTTTTTTTTTTTTTTTTTCGTTCGTTTCATATAAAGAATAATCTCTAAATTTATAACACGAAGTTTATTACATCCTTACAACGAAATCGACACTTATGGATACATGAAACAAAGTGGATTTATTTACTGTTTTGTTTTAGCAAATATTTTATTTCAAGATTTCTCACATGCTTGAATATTAGGAAACTTGTCATCACTATGGTAACGGCGGAAGTGACGTAATGACGTAACTAGTCTGTAACAATCAAGACAAGTAAACAAACAGGAAGATGAAGAATAGAGATTACGATGGGAAGGAAAAATAATCTTAAAATAATGTTAAAATTCCCACATTATTATTATTATTATTATTATTATTATTATTATTATTATTATTAATTATTATTATTATTATTATTATTATTATTATTATTATTATTATTATTAAAGAAACTCATTTTATTATAGATAACAAACTCTTTTTAAGCGATTATATAAGAATGAAAATTCGTTGAAATCAAATTGATATCGTATTCTATTTGTTAAAACAAATACTACAAATTAATATCAGCAAATATTTACGAAAAATATGGCACAGTACAAAGGCCAGATACAATAGCAGCAGTATTTTGTAAGAAATGACAATTTGAGTCGCCAATCTGTATCACTTTACGATAAGCACCGTGGACTCTTTTTTTCCCCCTCTTATCTCTAATATCATATAGTAAACAGATTACTTAAATTATCATGAATTGTGTTCTGTATACACTTACCAGAAAATCTAACATGACTTTCCTTGTACATAGCGTTGATAAGCCTTGTTTTCATCGGGATTATCTTCTTAATACCGTATGTTGTTCGTTTCTACACTTGCACTTGTTATCATATGCACAAAAGCACTTCACATTTGAACACTGACAAGGCAAATTCCGAAATTCTATAAAAGATATTTTGAACTCTAGACTGTATAACTCTTGCACTGAAAATGGTATATCCCGCAGAGATATTTTAATTATAATAAAAATGTAGCAATACTTTTCCGCTTCTCGTCCTATGGATCACTCTTCATTTAGCTAGGAGTTTATTATTTTTTTTAAATAGTTCTATCTATAGATTAACATTATATTAATGTAATTACATCAAATTAACTTTATAAGGTTTGAAATGGTAGTAAACAAACTCGCCATGTGTGTGATTCTGTGTCTTTTCGCCCGGCAAAACAAAACTTTAGGGCTTCGGGGCAGCACAAACCGAAGCGGCATCGATCCACGCTACCCGCCCCGACATACGAACGAAGTGAAATTCAACACTGGAACAGGTTTTCCAGATGCAGCGTTGCCATATTTTCTTCTTCGTCCCCTTTCCTTTTTTTTAAAGAGGGATTGAATCATTAAAGCAGCTAATTCTTTAATTAGTACTGGCGCCTTTACAATTGGTTTATCTTCTTGTTTATCAAGTTTTCTGCCATAACATGTCTTTATCCGCGTCCATGCCAACTCCGCGTATAAAAGCCCTACATTTTTCTACTTAGAAAAAAAAAAACTATGATAATTGATATATGAAAATATAAACACAAAGGTAGCAAAATAGATTTAAGAAGGATGGTCACCTGCTTGTTTTCGCTCTGAAAAAGTTGCATATTATATATTCGATTCCCGTAATTGCTAGTTTTTTTTCAAGACTCCAGCAGCTTTAACAAAATTTCGGCTGTTTTTCGTTTACTCCCAATATTATAACTAGTTCTCTCTGACTGTGATTAATATTCTGTTCTCGATACAAGAGACCTGGGTTCAATAGCTTATTAGCAGTGGCGTCTCTTGGGGGAGGTCAAATCCATAAAATTTACAATTATAACTCTGCAAACTAAGGAAAGAATGTCTAAGGTCCTAATTTTTGTATGCAGGTATTAGAAGGTTAGATACGTTTTCTTTCTAATAAGAAAATATTTATTTCTGATTAGATAATATTTATTTATGAAATTTCTTTCCAGCCGCAGGCTAGTTTTTAGTAATAAACAACAACAAAGCCTAACCCTCCCACTAACCCAATCGCTAACAGGCTCACCATTAATACACGTAATTCTAGGTTTGGTTCCCGGTGGGAGAGAATTAAACATTACTATGTTCGAATTCCACCTTAAACTGGTTTCATGTCTCATATAGCCTCGGTGCCGAAAAGGAACGCTAACATTCAAAACGTAACAACAATAGCGACAACAACGAAAAATAGGTAAGTCAGTCAGAGCCAGGCACTACTCCAACGTTCACCTTTGAAACTAGCAAACTCTGGGAAAACTTCATATAGGAAGGATGGCTGGGAGCGGGACATGAACTTGGAAATTTCCGATTTAAAGTAACAATACTAACAATACTGATAAAACTACGTCTATTTGATTAAATTCAATTCCACGTTACACTCTAGCCCAGCGTTTCCCAACCTTTTTCAACTTGCGGCACACTATGGGTGTAAGTTGAATTCTCGCGGCACACTCATAGTTATTATTATTTATAAATATATATAATACCGTGATATTTTTTTCTGTGATTACCGATCTCCTTCTCACAGAGAAGAAAGCTCAATCACTGGTTCTTGCCCGTGGTAAATCATTATGCTTATTTTTCATTCTAATTTAAAAATAGAAAACAATTGCAATGAAATATTGGACTCAGCTTTTTAAAACTAAGCTTTCTTTTTCGAAAACTGTATCCAACCTTTCACTAAGAAGAAAGATCACTAAATAACGAACGAACAAACAAATCTCTTTTAGTTTTAAAACACAAATGTAGGTAATTTGTATGCATGTTCGCTTTGTCGAAAGGATTGAATGATGTTTTAAAACTTCAAGTTACGAAATAGTCTGCAGCAATAAAGAAGCAATAATAGTCATAACAATGGTAACAAATACTTTTTTTAACATTAAAAATGTACAGAAAAGTAACCCGGTATGAAACTTAAAGTTGTAGATTCATAGTAGAGGTTCATAGTAATGTGAAATACAAATATACATTTTTCCTTTGTCTTGCAATTTGATTGCTATAGAATTAATAATTTGTTTCGATTTCCTTGCGGCACACCAGCGGCCCATTCACGGCACACCGGTTGGGAAACGCTGCTCTAGCCACTTGGTGATTCAAACCGTGTAATATTTTAGTTATAACATACTAGCTGAACCTGCGCTATCTACACAGCGCATAGTCCTAGTATGAGGATGATTCTCCTTTCTATTTTCTCACTATATCTGTACATGTTCCTTTACAGATACGAGTGAAGGACGGGTGGACTTACAAAAGGAGTGAATAACTATAGACAAATTTATAAAAGTAGCATTTTTAATATATAGATGTTGGGGAGAGTTTGTGGTAAATTTGGATAAGTTATAGACGATATGATTTTTTTTCCGTATAAATCCATATTCGAGCTTCTTTGCGGCTCCACAGGTCTTTAAAGTTGTCAGCGTAAAGTAAATATCGCAATTCAATTTAGCAAAGCGCCTGCAATGTCCGTCAACCGGCTATACGTAGCTCTTGTACTGGTTGCCGAAGATGACCGATATTAGTGTCGAGTCCATAGTTTTCGGGGTCTCTGAGGTGAGCAGTGAGACTTTCAGTGCCGTTTAAATCAAAATTCAGCGCTTTGATGTCCAAAATGAAAAGTATTCTTCCCGTGAGAAGAACGATTATAATGCGAGTAAATAAATAAATAAATAAGTCCATAAACTCTTTATGAAACGCCCTTTATAGTAAACCACAGATGGAATTAATTCAAGTATCCTAAGAATTTACGTATGTATTCAGCGTATATATATTCTGATTAGACCAACGCTACGTCCTAATTCCTGTGTTAAAAGCACAGGTGATAGGCGTTCACTTCCGGTTTCGATTTTGGATCCTCATAATTTAGAAGTTTATTGTAGGTTTACGACGTGAAACGATACTCATTTGTTTCTGAAGAAGACTGTACGTTATTGAATTCAATAAATTTACGTTGCCAGTTGGATGGGTTTCAAGAATGTTCGCGAAGATTTAAGCAGCGTAAAAAAATCCTGACATCTGCATAAGCGCTGAAAATACACAACAATTTATATCACAATTTATAGTTATCAACAATTTATTTCACACTTTATTATCCCCCATAATAGTCATGTCCATCTAATAAGTTTCTTTTTTTTCGTAAACGTAGTGCTTAGCAACTGTACATAAAACACCATTTGTATGTTGCTAAAATCACTTCATATTATCTCTCACCATGTCAGGTAGTTGCTTTAATCGCTTCCATTTTAACAACTTACTCTAAAATGTGAAGAAGTTGAAATTGCAACAGCAATGTTTCTAAATTTGACGAAGACTGTACTCAATTCAGTTAAACTACGTTGCCAGTTATGTGAATTTTAAGTTTGTGGAGGTTAAGCCATGTAAAAATTTCTTGACATCTACATAAGCGCAGTATTTGAGATGAGTAACAATACTGGTGGTTATCGAAATCATTAAGAAAACAGGAAATACATGTTACATCCATATTTGCAGGGGAAGAAAACGTAACATTCCCAAAGTAGAGAAACATTTATTGTAGCGATAATCTGTATAAATATGTAAATGTTGTTATGGACAATGATCCAGTATCGAAGATATTATTTTCTTTTATGACCAGAGCTGTACAATTATGTTGTTAAGTTTTGTGGCCAGACAGATTTCTTTATGCAGTTAACATATCTAATACATGAGGACGCCATTATGAATGGATGTAGATTTAATTTATAAAGAATACATTTTGTGAAAATATGAGGTAAATGTTGAAATATATTCGAAAATACATAAGTTTAAATCTATTTTATTCTGTGAATTATTATTGAACATTCATGGAGTATATTACGTCTTAAGCAGTTCAATAATCATATTTTGATGAACTTAGGGCAAATATGTAACCAACTATTCAGAACAGTTGAAGTTAGTAATATAAATGTTACATTTTGAATTGAAAAATAATAGTCGAAAATAAATAAGTGAATAAAAGAAAAAAAACGAATCCGAAGAGTTTTGCACTTTGTTGCTTTATATTAACCAGTTGAATACATCTTATGCTTTTTTTAAAAAAATAACGAGATTTTAAAACAAAGAACATTAGGTCATCGTACGAGATAAATTCTTTCCTAAAAGTTACTCAAATCATGAAATTCTAATCTCATATCTCGAATTGAATTTTCTCTTATAAAGTAAGAAGAGTTGATTTGATTTTGAGTTTAACGTCCCTTTCAGCAGCGAGGCTATATGAAACGTGGACCTACTGATTAACGTGGAATCCGAACCACATGAGCTCCTGCCGGGAATCGAACCCGGACCTCCCACGCCAAGGACGCATACGCTAACCGCCTATAGCCACGAAGGAGCTCTATAAAATAAGAAAAGTCCATTAATTAGTTTACATTACAAAACATTAATATAAAAAGTTCATTAATAAAAACTTTATAACTATTAATTACCTTTGCAATATATCATGTAAAGGCAGGCGCGGATTAATGAATTTTTGTTGGGAGGGGTTCACGGTTTGAGGGGAAGATCCAATACTATAAGCCACAACGTCTATGTATTATATTTTCAAAAAAAAAAAAAAAAAGAAAGAAAAGAAAAAGAAGAACTATATATATATATATATATGAAAGAGTGTAGCTGAAGTGTAAGTCAAATGTCCATGCTACATCAACAATTTCTTGTTAAGCAAGTATAGTTTTATTGACAAAGTATACAACTGTATGTTAAATTAGGAAGTTTTGGGGAGACCATCTCAGTTTACTTTCCTGCAGTTTTTTCTACTACTGGTCTCATCTTTACTGTTCTCCGGATCACTTCATTCCTAATTTTGCCTTTCCCCGTCACTCCATACATCCACCGCAGCATCTTCATCTCCGCAACTTGCAACTTCTGTTCCTTTCTCTTCTCTATAGTCCAACATTCCACTCTGTATAATAAGACAGTTCTCATTATTGTTTTTAAACTTTTTCTTTAAGGCATATTCGTTTCATACAACACTCTTGCCGCTTCTCTCTATTTCGTCCAACCGCTTGTAATTCTACTATTTACATCTTTTATTCCTGCAATTTTCTGCAGAATTGATCCCAAGTACTCATGGGCACCGGAAGGGGAGGGCAGGGAGGGCCCGACCCCCCCTGCTTCACGAAAATATATTAAATTTCCTAAAATTTTCTAACTACAAATTAAAAAATACCAAATGTAATATAGCAACCAGAGATTTGGAAAAGATAAATGAAATCTTTAAGTTTTACGTCCCACGATTATGCTGGTTAGGCTAAAGGAGACGGTGATAATGAGAAATGAATGAAATGGTGGAATTAAGAAAGTGGGAGGAAACGGGAGAACCCCGAGAAAACCCACGAGCATGGTGTTTGTCCACTACAAAGTCCACACGGCGCGAGCTAGGATTGAACCAGGGACGCCAAACACCGGAGATGAACGCTCTACTACTGAGCCATGGCAACGAGACGGATATGACGTCATACTATTTAGTAGTATAGATCGTAATTCTCACCAACTCAGTCCGCAAATCTCACCAAAATGGGCCTAAAATCCGCCATTTTGTACAAAAATTCACCCAGAGACCAGAAATCTCACCAAAATTGCTGCAAATTCCCCTCATTTTTCACGAGAATTAGTGTACAGACCGAAAATCTCACCAAAATGGATGCAAATTTCCTTCATTCTCACAAGAATTGGTCAACAGTGCAAATTTCTCACCAAAATGGATGCAAATTTCCTCTGATATGTTTTATCATATATTTTAATACAATTTATGTTGATTTATACAATTTATGCTGATTACTTACCGTTTTTCCCCAAGCCTTTAAGAAACTCGTTTCTTCCTTTCTTATTCCTCTGTCAAGTGGTGAACAATAACTGAAGGAACTTCAGAACATGTCCACAGAGGTCTTTTTTGTTAATCTTAAACACAGTTGGTCTTGGTATTCAAAAAACTAATTCTAAAGAAAGAACACACATATAATGAAAGAATGGAAGGTCGTAAGATGAGGTAACCACAGGGGAAAGGGCACAGGAGGAGGGAAAATACAGTAGGTATATTCCAAAATGTATCCAACGTGTGTGGCCGTAGAAACAAAGGATTGGAGACAAATACCTTTGTATTCGAAACAGAGAAGCTTCTTGTAACTGTCACATAAATTAGAGCTTTCTAGGATTATTACAATAGAAGATACTGACACTTGAAAGTGAGATATAGGTTTTGGTGAATGCTGTAGTTGTAGGGGGCAGAAAAGAGTATTTTGAACATGTCACATAACTTAGTTACATGTATTTAGAAACAGCGGAAATGTCGATAATACATTATTGTTAAAAGACAGAGAATGATAGCTAAGAGACTAAGGAGATGTAAGAGAATCCTTTGACGGCAAGTAAAGAGAGGAAAGAGAGGCAGCTGTAATGTATTTGGATGGTCCAGGTTGTCGGAGAGGTGAAGTGTAATGTCCTTTTTTGAGTAAAGAACTTCTTTTAATTGGGGCTGTGACTTGTACCCTATGGAAAATGAAAAGATGTGGAAAAAAGAAATAGCACTCATTATTGTGAAGGACAGAGATTTTTAGAAATACCTTGGAAATGTTACATGTCACTTTGTGAAAATTACTGCAATGGAAAGCGAAACCCACATACTGTTGGACTAGACATAGGATTGGGGGACGAACTGTAATGTTTTTTTTTTTTTTTTTTTGTGAGCAAAGGGCCGCTTTTAATTGGCGTGCGACTTGTTACGCATTTGTTAAGAAACTTGCCAGCTAGAGGCAGAGCGAGACTGTCCATTGTTACCTGAGTTTGAAAGGGGATAAAGAATGAATGAAATGTGTACGTAAGGCAACTTTCCCTTTTTGCTTTTGGAAGAAGTCTTGAAAGAAGATTTCTTTAAGATATTTTTTGCATAAATGATTTTATCCTTTTAAAAACTAGTTTAATGAATTAATTATTTATGAATATTAATGAGATGGTAATGAATATTAATGAACTGGTAACGAAAGGGGTTAGAAAGAATGATTTTTCTTGTTTTTCGTATATTTTAGAGGTATATTGGGATATATGTAATATAGAGTAGTACATATTGTACATAAATGTATTAGAAATTGTGGGAGGAAACCGCTGCAACTCTAAGAAACGTATTTTATGTATTGATATGGTATTTTCAGTAGCTGATATGGGATTTTAGCATAGAATATTATCTTTTGGATACTGTATGGGTCTAATGGTGTACGAAGCTTAGACGAATGACAAATTACAGGTATATATGAGTATATGAATATATGAATATATGATTAGTTTGTAAGTGGGTACATGTATGTATGTATATTGGTTTTGATATGTGGACAGGAATATATGTAGCATATTGTAGACATATTATCTTTCGTTTTCATGTAAGTGTTTAAGGAAGTGTTGTTGAGTTGCATAGCTTTAGGCGCTATGGTAGTATGGATAGCTCGTACCTCTTAGTTTGTATTGTAGGGTTATATATTGCGACTTTTAATTCGGGTAGCCTTATTTTAACGTAATGTAGAGATGTATATTTTGTTTTGGTGATATGCTAGGTGAATGCAAACGCCTGAAGTGTTTGTATTGTATTAATATTGGATTATATTGTGGGCTTATATATTGTGACTCCTTATGTATATAAGTGTTTTAGATTACCTTGAATAGCATGTTAGGATGTATATATTGTGATTTTTACGTACATAGATGCTTGTTAGACATGTCCTAGTGGTATTTTAAGCACAAAGGATATCAATGTGGTATAAGCAATTTACTTATAGATATCTTTTCACTAGAGTATTCTAATGACATACAGCGGTGTATATTGCTACCTTTACTTAATTTCAAGATGCTTCTTCACCTTGTAGAAGACATTATAACATGGTTTCCAACTTAGGATGATTTATTGTAGGACTATAAAATATGATAAATACGTATAAATAACCTTATATGAAGCATACGTATTCTTCCTTTATCTTATATAGAATACAGATACTTCGTAATATATCAATATTTGTTTGTATGTAGGCATAGGAATAAAACATATTATTGTAAATTGGAACGCTTTATTGTATTTATATAGTCTACAATATTCTATTTACCATATTGGCATATATATATATTTAAATAAGATATTTACTATACTTAGAATATTCTTAATAACTTATTCCCATATTTACATTATATATACGTAGAAGTACCAACAGATAGGGGACATATTTGATGATATTATGACTATGTTACGACAACATGGTACCTTTAGACAGTCTACTATTTACATATTTACTTCTATATACAGAATACCAATCATTTAACACACTTAATACTTTGATAACCATATGGCAATGTCCTATAATCAGTAATACTGTTATGATTTAATCGTCGTCTTTTATTTTGAACTTAATGATGTGTTTTAGTTTCAGACTTGGATACGATGACAAACCCTGGCTTACGAACAATTCTTCCCGGATTGTGTAACTGTTTTTTGTCAGCTTTATCTCGAACTAGTTGATAAAAATGTTCAAAGTTAATTTCTTGTACGATGATTTAAAGTTATTCCTCTAATTTCCCTGTTTGAACTTCTTTCATTCTATAGGCATAATTTTTTGGCCCTAAGCCTATAAATGCATCAATTTCCCAGCCATCAGGAACTTCATTAGTTAACTGACCCAAATAGGAACCCAAAGAAAGTGGAGGCTCTTCATTACGTCGTTGTACAAACATAATACTATCAGTGTCGCAGTACAATACACGATCAGGATCTATAGCTGTTAGTAACTCGTAAAATTTTAGACGCGCCCTTGAGGTGATGAAGGCTGTAAGGACAACATTGGAAAATTTCCATTGTTTGCTTTTGTTCTCAATATTTTTATATGATACAATGAGATGTTGCTCTCCAATAGGCAATACAGTTTGTACCTCATATTGTGGTGCCCATAGATAACTTAAAATTTTTTCTGGAGTATCTACAATTACAGATTGAGATAAATCTGTTCGCTGTCCCCATTTGCCATATAAGGAATTGAGAAATATTTTGGAAATATATCTTAGACCAGGATTTGATTCAATGTTATTTTCCGTTAACTGAATGCATTCATGGACATAATAGTCTGCAATATATTTTTCTTGATCTTGTTTAGTTTTGCACCAGTTAGGAAATCCTGAAGACTCCTGTTTCATTTTTAAGAAGGAATTGACATAATCTTTAAACAGATTATTTTCTGATCCAGATATTTTGAATTCCCAAATCTCGATAATTTGTAGAATTTTGTATCCGAGATCTAAAGCTACATGAAGTTCAGGAGTACAGTATGTACCAGTAAGGACACGCTCGGTATCATTATGCATGCAATTGTTATTACTTTGTTCCATACACGTACGACATAACCCAAACAAAAGGCGTTCATTACATGTATATGGTAAAATTGGAAAATATAAGTCTTTGGGAGGTAAGATACTTCATTTAACTAATCCATGAATACTTTGCACTCGTGGAAAGTTAGGCCCCTTGTATATTATAGGTTTACCTATAGGCAATGGCTTACGTGCCATCACCCAAGGATATAATGAAGTTACATCATAATATGCCACAAACTCTTCACTGGTACATTCGTATAATGCATTAAAACATTCTGTACGTCCACCATGAAAACTATCTTTAGGTACCAGATGATCAACAAGATCATGACACTGTGTTTGAATAAAGTGTTGTAATTTTTTGTCATTTTTTACCATGTGGTCCCATTCACATTCCCACATTGTGCCCTTTCCCCTGTGGTTACCTCATCTTACGACCTTCCATTCTTTCATTATATGTGTGTTCTTTCTTTAGAATTAGTTTTTTGAATACCAAGACCAACTGTGTTTAAGATTAACAAAAAAGACCTCTGTGGACATGTTCTGAAGTTCCTTCAGTTATTGTTCACCACTTGAGAGAGGAATAAGAAAGGAAGAAACGAGTTTCTTAAAGGCTTGGGGAAAAACGGTAAGTAATCAGCATAAATTGTATAAATCAACATAAATTGTATTAAAATATATGATAAAACATATCAGAGGAAATTTGCATCCATTTTGGTGAGAAATTTGCACTGTTGACCAATTCTTGTGAGAATGAAGGAAATTTGCATCCATTTTGGTGAGATTTTCGGTCTGTACACTAATTCTCGTGAAAAATGAGGAGAATTTGCAGCAATTTTGGTGAGATTTCCGGTCTCTGGGTGAATTTTTGTACAAAATGGCGGATTTTAGGCCCATTTTGGTGAGATTTGCGGACTGAGTTGGTGAGAACTACGATCTATACTACTAAATAGTATGACGTCATATCCGTCTCGTTGCCATGGTTATGGCAATTTTATTTTCTAAACAACATGGCCTAGGAAGCTAAGTACAAAGTGAAAACAGTCATGTGTTAACTTCGGGATTGCAAACATTAGAGTAAAAGAAACACCTGCATATGTAAAAAAATATTTCCAATGTATGCAACTATGAAAAGATAGAGAATGTATGCAGTTAGGTAAATAATATGTTAAAATGTGTCAAGTGTTGAAAGTGAAATGTTTTCCCTGATATCACAGAGTTTGTGTATTTATATATGTGAAGGTTTCGATAAGTGTAAAAATATAGTTAACTTGTAATTTATTCTAGAATTATAAATTTAAATAATTCTAGAAAAAAATGATTTAGCACCATCAGTTTCACATCGTACATTGCAAATGTGTAGGGCTACAGAATTAGTGTTTAAAACTTGTGCTGAACCACTCATAATTGGATGTTTTCTTGTTGTACTGCCAGTGTATATTTTATTAAAGTAAATAGGAAATATAAGGAAAGATCCGATGCATGTTAATCGATCAGAAGTTGGTCCAGATTGAAAATTCTCAACACGCATATAGTTACAAGCGTAGTGTCGTTTTTTTCTTTATTTCTTTGTTTCTTTATTTTGTAGCTACTATAACTATGCATGCATATTTTAAAGGTTGGTCGTAAAAAAATCCAAATCCGCCAATATAATTAACATTATTTTCAAAGTAGACAATAATTTTTCTTTGTAGATAAATCGTATATCTGTTCTATTTTCATTGTGCCGACAGCTCGTCAGTCCGTACCTTAAAGATTTTACACTGCGTCTAGTTGCTTTTGTTATTTATGCATTACTTGGCAATGACATTACATAGGCAATTTCTATCTTATCGGTTTAGCTATAGGGGTGGCCGCTGTAGAAAAAGGTTCCTTAGATGTTACTTCGTGAATTACTAGATTTTACTCGTAAATTTTCTAAGTAGTGGCATCATATTGTTAATCTGTACCTTTTCCCGTCAACTTAACTTTATCTTCAAAATATTCTACAATTGTCTTATTAACAGTATACTTCACAGTATTCTTACCATGCCATTCATTTGTTTATTTCTTTTTAAATATGGCGATCACCATGGTAACGAAGAGGAAATGACGACATCACTATTTCAGTCTATTCTAAGCTCTTTGCTCTCCCATGCTTCTCTTCAGGCATTTAATTTCTCTTGTAGAGTTGCCTTGGTCTCAGTCACCAGCCCAATGCCATCCGCAAATAGGATATTCCAAGGTGCTAGTTCTTGGATATTCTTTGTAAGTTCATCCATCATAATTGCAAAAAGGTATGGACTAAGACTATATCCCTGATGAAGAACCACTTTAACTTCGAACTCTTCTGTTATTCCGCAAGTGCTCTTCACTCCGGTCCTATCTCCATTATACATATTTTGAAATACTCGTACACATATGTATGTGTTCGGAACGAACTTCTTCTTCAGGTCTCACCAAATAAGATCTTGTGGCACTCTATCATACGCTTTCTCTAATGCTGCTTGTAGACGATCCAAGAAAGCTTGAACAAGACCATTCAATACCTCAAATTTACACGTTCAAAGGAGTATTGTTCAAGACACTTGAACAAGAGTCTCGAATGAACTTGAAACATCTTTTACACGATCATAGAGGTATTGAATCATGTTTTATATACTTATTGATAGTGGTAGTTCAAAAGAAGTGACTGTAACTATGAAAACAAATCAAAGCGAAACTGAGTACTAATTTCGGCGTCGCTAAGGTGAACAGTGATACTTCCGATCCCGTTTAAATGCAAATTCAGCACCGCAATTTGGGGGAGGAACGAGATATATAAAAATTATCAAAAAATACCATTATCAATGTCGACCTCATGCTTTTCGAGGTCATTGAAATGAACAATTACACTTTCAATGCCGTGCGTCGCAACATGGCGAAGGAGGAGATATATAAATTTATTGAAAATGACCGTTATTAGTGCCTAATCCATAGTTTTCGAGGTCTCTGAGACGAAGAGTGACACTTCTGATGCCGTTTAAATCCAAATTCAGCCCCGCAACTTGGGGAAGAGGAGGGGAGAGAAATATAAAAATAATCGAAAATGACCGATATCAGAGAGCGCTTTACGAATAGTAAAAACTGACTGACTGACTAACGAAATATATTATTATTATTATTATTATTATTATTATTATTATTATTATTAGTAGTAGTAGTAGTAGTAGTAGTAGTAGTAGTAGTAATAGTAGTAGTAGTGGTAGTAGTAGTAGTAGTAGTAGTAGTAGTAGTACCCAACGAAGTGGGTAGCCTAATTGATGCTAGTAATACATATTCACAAGTAAGACTTCAAATAACTTGGAGTTTGATGCCGTTATTTTGTATTTCTAATACAGGTCGAAAGCATTTATATAAATTGAGTTTATACCAGACATAGACATTTCAATCATTTTGAGTTTTCACTCAAATTATTCTAAAATATTAAGAGGTTTGATTATAATAATTATTATTTTAATTTTCTCTTTCTTTTTGGTCAATATTGCTAAACATATCATCATCATCATCATAGCTATTCTGCCATTATTGGCAGGTTACTTGCTGCAACTGAGAAGGTTCGACGGTCCTCAGCTACTCTCTTCGTCTTGACGTAGCAATTTTCTGTTTTAATACCTTACTTCAACTAGTCTCCTTCGCTCCCTCCCCCTCTTTCCTTCCACAATACCCTCTAGCACGTCCCTCATAATACAGTTCCTCTTCAGCCAATATCCTAATAACTTCTCTTCCTCCTCAGCCAATATACTAACCAGTTCCTCTTCCCCAGCCTTAACAATATCTAAAATTCTTCTTCTTTCCCCCTACTGCTAATATTTCTAACACCTTCCCATTCGTTTTCCGTTCAACACAGCTAATTCTCCCCTTTTTTTCTCCATGCCCATGTTTCGAAAGCCTGCAATTTTTTCATCGCTTTTGCGTAATGTCAATGTTTCTGCCCCATAGAGTACATATTGGAATCTGTAAAACAAAATTTCAATATTTAATTGGAAGTTTGTTTAATATAAAGATTAGCTAGCTAATCGTGATTGAAAAGAAAGATCTGAAGCCTTTAGAGTGTAAAAATAATTTTGCAATTCATGGTATTTCAATAATCTGTGCCGTCTTGATTTTCTTTCATGCGTCTCAGGGGTAGACTCCTCAATTTGGGAACCAGTGGCGCGTTGCATAGGTTAAAAAAAATATAGAAAGATTACGAAACGTTGTGATTTAGGCATATCTTATAAGTAGTGAAGCGTGGGCACTCATTAAAAAATAATAAAGATCGGCCTATGTTGTAAAAAAATAAATAATCAGCTATGTTGTACACTATCATCATACTTACACGAAGTTAAACTATATAACATACACTTAGAAACATACATTGTATTTCCATTACTAATGGCGCATTGTAGAGTTTATTATCCCTTATACCCATAGTAAAATTTACCTATGAAAAGCTTGAGATTTCTTAAATACAAGACTTGCAAGACTCTTGCATGCAAGACCAAGACCAAGACCAAGACTGGATGTGCAAGACCAAGCCAAGACTAAAAGTTCCAGTGCAAGATCAAGACCAAGACCACCGCAGTCTTGGTCTTGGTCTTGCATTTGCTCATCACTACTAACAATTATTAGTAATTTGAAACTACGTATATCAATAATAAATATAAGATATGTTATTTTGTTATATTGCAGTTTACTTCATAACAACTTTGCATGTTTGAATTCTGACTTTATAATCCTTATCAGGGATCTCAAAAATATGTCTAAACTAGTTTTCAGCCTATTTGGAGATTTTTATTAAAATGTTTGCCCGCCATAACGGATCCATCATGTTGATTTTTTTTTAATTTTTGACCTCATAAACGATATCAGCAAACCTAAAAAATATGATGAAACTAGTTTTCAGCCTATTTAGAGAGTTTTTAAATGTTTGCTCGCCATATTGAATCCTCCATTTTGAATTTTTGATTTTTGATATCATGATCCTTATCTGGGACCTCGAATACCTATATAATCATAATATTTTGCAAATTGAACAACATTTTCATATTTTGATCAGCTTTTGATGGTTTCAGTCCACACTGCATTGTACGCAAAAAGGGAAAACCGCTGACTCAGCAGGATCAACTATCTCCAGCACCAAGCCAAACAAGTGGTGGCTTAGTGGTAGAGCGTTCACCTCTGGTGCTTGGGGTCCCGGGTTCGATCCCAGCCTCCGCTAAGTGAACTTTGTGGTGGACAAACACCGTGCTCGTGGGTTTTCTCCCGTTTCCTCCCACTTTCTTCATTCCACCATTTCACTCATCTCTCATCATCGCCGTCTCCTTTAGCCTAACCGGCATAACCGTGGGACGTAAAACTTGAAGATTTCATTTCATTTTTTCATTAATAGTCTTCTAATGACAACCAGATTGTTTGATTAATCTGACTGTAAATCACTTTTCATTGTAGACGCTATATACAGTACAAGACGGAACTTATTGTTTAAGGGTGTCCATCAACTTTGAACCAAGAATGTTATAAAATAGAGGATCTGCCCATACGTATCTTCATCATATGAACTCAATGAAGCCAAAAAACAACCGAGCATCGTCTGAGTTGGCACGTCTGATTGGCTACCCTTGTTTCCGCCATGATTGTTGGCTCGAAACATTGCGATCTGAGTGGCGTGAAATGGTAGAATTGGTGGCGGAACTATGACGTATGGCTTCACGATATTGTAATACGGGTAGACCCTCTATTTTATAACATCCTTGCTTTGAACCCATTTTTTCTAGGTAATGAAGACATTAAGGAGTAATATTTAAATTTGTCTCTGTAAGTTTTTAGTGAGTACAAAATATTACACAATAAATTAATTAGTGTTTCCAGAGGGTTCTATAATTGTTAAGGGTTCTCATTCTACATCGATATGTGTCAATGCAAATCAAAATGTGCAATTTAGTTTGTGATATTCAATATCTCCTATTGATATGACGTCAATCATTCTAGTTTTGCTGTTTGAAATAGTCTTTTCTCAAGAAACGTTTTCACAGACTCACCACCAAAAATCCTTGGCGCAATTTTTCATTGCATTGCGGTCCGCAAAATTTGCGTAAATTGATACGAAATGTCCCAAATTATAAGTTAACCCTGCAATTTATAGTGGGACAGATATGGATCATAGTGGTAAATAATCTGTGCTTTCCTACATAACGGTATGTAGTCAGGGGCCTCATTTCAGACTTTGCTTGAGGGGGAAAAGAGCACCACCGACATAAGACTTTCACGTTTTGTACTAGTATATTAGTAGACAATCGATTAAAGTGTATGTATTCCTCAAACACTTGGGAAGGATTGCCCCCTCCTGCCCCCTAAATGACGCCCCTTATGTAGTTGCTAATGCATGTTGAACCAGATTGGGGACGTTCGAAGCTAATTGAAATTCCATATAGATGGCACTATTAAGGTACCGGTACTTCTGTTATTCACTTTAGTTTTCTCTTGCAAAACTACTTTTTGTCAGAAAATAAAAAATCGTGCATTGTATCGTTAAATATAGGCCACATATTGATTTGGAAGTCATATACTTTGGAAGATATGAGGTTGTATCGACTTCACAACTATTTCAGTAAAAGTTGTTTTCTAAATAGTAAAGGGTTAGGAAAAATAGTTTGTTATTTTTTTGGTTTATAAACATCTTGAAAAAATACACCATGACGGTGTTCGAATCACTACTCAGTTTGTTTCCGAGAAAAGTATCCCCCACCGTGTATCGAACTCAGAACTCATGCTGAGAAAACACACACATTAACCACCTGGCTTCGAAGAGTTAAGTTGATTTTGAGTTTAACGTCCGTTTCAGCAGGAGGCTATATGAGACGGGGCCTACTGATTAACGTGGACTTCGAACCACATGAGCTCCTGCCGGGAATCGAACGCGGGTTTTCCACGCCAAAGCGCGTACGCTAACCGCTTAGCCACGAAGGAGGCCTTGGCTACGAAGAGTGCCTGATGATAACCAGTGTAGAAAATGTATCACATAACATTTGTTTATCCATTCGCAAAGTGCGCGTATGAGTCCAATAATAATAAAAATGATTTACAAAATGATTTCTAAAATATTGGAACAGTATAATATGATTCTCTCAAAATATGAGTTTCCAATTTTAATTTTTACACTTGGTTAACTGGTGGGGAAAATGGGTATAAAAACCATATCGACTTTTGATGTTAGTGCAGATTAAAAGCCTGAGTTTCAATGTTTTATAACTATGTAAAATTTAGTAGTATTTAAAGAAAGAGTAATAGCCAGTAAGTACGCCAGAAATTTTTACTTGGGGGTGGTGGTGGTGTTCAAAATAAAAGGGATATGTGCTCTCAGTATAGTGATATAATTTTTAAACAAACTCAAATAAGAAAACAATATATTTTGTTACGCAACTACTGCAATACAACTATTTAATACTATTACTACTACTACTAGTAGTAGTAGTACTACTACTAATAATAATATCAGCTCTTCGCAGTGGTAGGTTTAATAAAGTAAGTTCACACATTTGAGCATTTATTATTATTATTAAACTAAGTAATACAGTGAAACCTCTCAAAACGGACATCGGTGGAACCGATTATTTGTCCGTAAATGAGAGATGTCCCTAAAAGGAACGGTTCTCTCATAACACCACAAGATACATATTTATGGCATGGAAGAATAAGAACGTTTGTCCTCTTACGAAGATCTCCACTATTGAGAGATGCCCGTTAAGAGACGTTTCACTGTATTAGGAATTAACCTGCACTATTTTACCCAGTAATTACATGTGAATTGATTGCATACGAATTATTGTAATTATTTTGCAAATCTGCTATTATTTCAATGTATTCAACCCCAGTAAGTTTTAGTGGGTGATTTTTTCCCAAAATATTAACTGGGAAAAAATTTCCTCGTCCCATTCTGAAATCACATTCGTTTAGTAATTAGGGTCTAATACTTTACATAGTTCCAATTTCATTATTTTAATATTCTAACCCTGTTGTTAACGTTGTTGTAATATTATTTGATCTCTTAATCTCCGTTCCTACCCCTTCCTGGCTACGTTATTGGCTCTGAATATCTTTCATAAGAAAGTTATTCATTGATTTAGTTGTTTTTCAGAAATCCAGTTTTTCAATTTACAAATATGTTATATCTTTCTGTTTTGTCTTCTTTAATATACCCTAATTTTAATAATCCCAGAGTTCATAGGGGTCTGATCTCTTGTAAATAGTTGAAAAGTTACCAAAAAATGGCCAAAAGCACACGAAAAAGTGACCAAAATCTCACCATGCCCCTTTTTTCCTTTGTGAATTTCTCCATTACCTCTCTCTTTGTTTGTTTTGTTTCTTCTTTACTTCTTCTTTTTGAGCTTCCTCCTTTCTTAGGTTTTCAAAGTATGCTTTGTAGTTATGGTAAGCAGACTTAGCAAATGTAAAAAACTTCTGAGTAAGTGGAACCAGTTCTGGCCTATTTCCGAATTTCTTCATCCCAGACATTATATTTAACTTCGCATTAAGAGTTCTCAAAAACGTGAAATAGTCAAATTCATCACCTATTCTTAAGAAGAACATACAAGAAGCATAAAACAAGACGAACATAATGAACCACAAACACACACACATATAACGTTGAACGGAGCGTTAACTATTACGAGAGAAAACTAAAAGATTATTATGATAGAAGAAAGAATAGACGCAGAAGGGCTCTTAACCCACCTTGAGAGCTTAAGCATCCACCAAACGTCCATTGTGCTTTAGAAAGAATAAAAGCTGAAGTGAGAATAAAGCTGATTGTTTCACATTTGGCAGCAAGTACTGAAGCTTTCAGAAGAGTAATGAGTAACAAGTTTCTGCCTTTTTTCCATTTGTTTTTATGTTTTTCTTAGAAAACTGCCAATGCAAAATATAAATCACACGAAAAAGTCGCTTTACCTCTCAAAAAAGTAACTTTTAGTGACAAATTTTAAAAAAATAAGTAACTTTTAGTGACCAACTTGAAAAAAAAGTAAATTTTAGTTAAAAAAAGTGACTCGTTATGAGCCCTGTTCTGCTCAATGAATTTACGTGAATAAAAATATACTTTACAAAAATTAAGCTAGCGTCAAATGCGTTCCTGCATAACACTAGAATCAGTCTAAAAATATATATAATTCTTACTTCTATCGATCTCTTCATTTCTAAAAACGTTTTGACTACACCCTTCTAACGTCCGTCCGTTGATACACCACTTGCAGAGCAGGCTCGAAACCAGCCACAGAGCTTTGGGGTCCATGAATATGTTAGGAGGGGCCAAGTCATTAAAAAATCTCTTACAAGTATCTAAATTGTGCATTTTGTATTGAGGTCTGGAGGGGACATGAAAAATTTGGGAAGGGCCAGGCCCTCCCTAGCCCCCCTCTGGTTGCGAGCCTGTTGCAGAGTAGCACTTACCAACTGAATCTGGTATAGGCTTATTACTATATTGTCACATTTTTCCTTATTGAGGAGGAGGTAGGTGAATGACCGCTCAAGATGTTGCCAATTTCAGTCATCTGCATCCGTCCATCAATCTCTTTTCTCGGAAACGACTACGGACCCCAAGAAGGTAGGTATCAGCGGTCTGTTTTGTCAATTGTTTCGATCGAAACACCGCCCGAAACAATGAGGCCATGTGGTTCTCTAAGCCATACAGGAGAACGAGGTCGCTTCGTATTTTGAAGTGAAATAAATAAATAAGAATATTGCCTTCTTTCCTAAACGCTAAACCTTTTTTAACTTGATGTAATAAATAACCTATATGATACTGATTGATACAATTGGATTTGGGGGAGTATTCTTTTTCCATCCAGGGGTGTGTGTAAAGAAATTTGGAGGGGTGTTGGGGTGTGTAGATTATTCCCTGGTAATAGCTAAGTAGATTACTTATGAAGAAATCATAATTAACTTTAATAGTAAGATGATGAAAGCATAAATAAGGTAAGCGTCATTACTGTATAATCTTTCAAAAAATGAAATGAAATCTTTAAGTTTAACGTCCCACGCTTATGCCGGTTAGGCTAAAGGAGACGGTGATAATGAGAAATGAGTGAAATGGTGAAATGAAGAAAGTGGGAGGAAACGGGAGAATCCCGAGAAAACCCACGCACACGGTGTTTGTCCACCACAAAGTTCACTTGGCGGGGGCTGGGATCGAACCCGGGACCCCGAGCACCAGAGGTGAACTGTATAATCTTTCAGAAGGGAGGCATTTGCACACAATACAAATTTTCTAACGACTTCTCAGGGTATTTTTAGTCAACTCTTTGTGTTACTCGCCTGCCTGCACTACAGCTTGTTGAGACCCTCACAGATACAATGAGTTGCGAATTAAACGTCTGGTGCGAGCATTCATAATAAAAAGGAGTGCTTTCAATAATACTAGAAGTTGTCAGTGGGCGTGAGTTGAAACAGGGCAAGAAGGAAATTGCCCCTCTGACAATGAGATATGCTTGTGTATATTTTAGCTAATAGTATAGTAATATAATAATGAAAACTGGTGGAAACTCTTCTTATATCGTTGGAAAATCTCCCCTTCTCCAGCAAAATTTGAAAAGACGCTACTGGGTGGGAGCAGGCACGTAGCCAAGGGGGGTCCGGACCAGAAATGAAAAAAAAAAAATTAAGGAAGGACGAAACAAAATGAAATGAGAAAAAGAAGGATCAGCGTCAAAAATAAAAAAGCTACAGGAAGCTTTTGGTTACTCTTTCTTATGAGGAGATTTGTATTACTTGCAATACATGGTGGCGAGGTGAGCGAGATATCCTGAAAAAGTCAGGAAATTTGAAATTTCTAGAAAAGTTACAGAATTATCAGAGTTTCTGCTACTCGTGAGAGAGATTTCAAGCTTCCGAATGCATAATGCTTTTGTGTCATAGCTTGGACATTTTTTTATCATAATTTTTCGTCATCGCATCCTTGCAGTATCAAACATGTTATTTCATAAAGAATTTCTGCTGGTCCTTTAACCTGTCATTTGAAACAGACAGTAGTTGACGGAAAAATAAAAACAAATATTTATGTGAAAAGAAAGTTCTGTTAAGATTTGATTCAACAGAGAAAGAGACGCAGATGTAAAATATTTTACAAGATATTATTGATTATGTACTTTTCATAATGGTGAATATATACTTTTTATAATAGTTGAGGTCATAATGAAAGGAAAATTGTTGTATTTGAATGAAGAGAGGAAAGACGTAAATATTGTAAAATCTTTTTCAATACATTTTTTGCCTTTTTTTTTACTATTTTACTCGAGATTTCTTCATATTTTGTTATTAAAATACATACCAACATATCCTCATTTTATTTTCCTAATAAACCAATATATGTTGATAGTAAAGTAGTTTAGATTGATCGAGCTCCTGGGCCTTCAGAATTTCTTCACGCCCCCCCCCCCCCCCGAAATTCTGGCTAAACGAACCAAAATACGTTCCAGTAAAATAGTTTAGAATGATCGAGCCCCTGGTGTGATGACAACAATATTTCATGTCACGGACCCTTCCTCCCCCCTTCACGAAATCCTGGCTACGTGCCTGGTGGGAGGCAAAGGGTAAGTAATAACATTCTGAATGTATCTACATACATAATAAGCCTCTGAGGACATTAACAGGAAGCTTTATGTTTTTTACAAAGTACTATTTTTGTATGTAGTATACGGTAGGAACCAGATCCAAAATATACTCGCACGAAGAACAAGAATTAGGAACATTTTTACTTTGGCCATTTCATTCAATGAATCGATGAAACGTTCAATGATATTTTTTTTAGCATCTAAATAACAATAACAATAGCCTTGACATACATAAGTATACTAGTAACTACGGCGGATATATTTTTCCACAGGTTCATTCTGATAAAATGGCGATTGTTTCTAGCTTGTTCACACGTTGAGCTACTTAGAATTCACTAGCACTTGAAATTAATCTCTATGGCAAGCATTGCGTTCTTCTTTTGTTTTCCTTGCGCTGTAAAATGGGACAGTAGTAGTGGAGCAAGAGGAGGAGTGCTTCGTCGTGTCCGGGGTTGTGTTGAGTGCGATATCATACAGTAAGAGAAGTTTATGTATTAAATCGTCTATAACAGTACAAACGTTTCAGAAAATATCTCCGAAGTTTAATTTAATGTGGTATGTTGTTTTTGGTAGGCACACGTAAGTAGGTTATTTCGTTCTGCAGGATTCAGTGATAGCAGACTACATTATAAGCTTGTGTAAGGAAGTACTTCGTACATGAGTGAAATCAGCATTTCTCTTATAATATTTCTAGTCACCCAGTATATGCCATCTGCTTTCACTCTCGACGCAGGAAGTGAAGCTAGTGATAATTTAATGATATTAGTGCAATTGGAAAAATATATCTTTTGTAGAAAAGCAAACAAGAAAAGGAAATACGGACTTTTCGGTATTGTTTGTTTGGGATTTCACGCTTGAGAAATATTCGTAAGTAGCACAACAATTTTCGACAGAATACATTGTTCTCCTGGGATCTTTCTTTCACATACTTCTTTATTTAATGATTCAATAAATTTGTGTGACCACTAAATGCTAACATACGTAAATATTTAATATGTTTTTTAAGTCTTAAGATATATATTTTTAAAACATGCTGTGATTGACCGAAACAATCTCGAGAAGAATAAAAAGTGAAATTTATTTTATACCACTTTGTAGCATTACAATGGAGTGTGTCTTTCTTGAAATCTTCGTAAATAAACATCATTTTTGCATTTCTTCGTGAATTAAGGAAGAAATAGCGAACGCTTATGATGAAGTATTAATTTAGGTTTGATAACAGTGAACATTAGTATCCTATGTAGATACTGATAGCTAAATATTACAGTAAATAATTAGTGTGTACTTTTATTTGTCTGCAAACAGTGGACTGTTTAAATAACTTGAAGTAGGCCTACGGATTTTCATGCATCAGGTTACGTGCCTTAGAATATGTTTCGCGATAGCTAAGATTGCTAATATTGTTTGGAATGATTTTTTTTCTCTTTTTATCGTCTTGAAGTCAAAGAAAATAGGATGCAGATTTATAATACACCGTTATAAAAATGGTAATTTTGCGGTTAAAAGGAGTAAATGCATATAACAGAGGACTGTCTAAATGTTAATTTCCCCACAGGGCTAAGCATTTCTGCACAATGTAGGAAACCAGTATTTTATGTTTACAGGTGCTATAGTACGGTTAAAATGAGTGAGTGCATTTGAAAGACGACTATGAAACATATTAATTTCCTTGGGCTGAGTGTTTCTACATAACATAGAAACGTTTGTTTTATATTTACAAGTATAGAATTAATACTGTGAAACCATTACAGCAGCGCTGTTTTTATGAGATGTAAAGTGTTTTTTCACAGTATCTCGTCTGTGTGCATACTCTCCGTCACAGACGTGCCTGCCCCCCTACGGATGCTAGCCCGCGTAGTTCCGCTCCTGGCTTGACTCTGTTAGATAGCATTCGTGCTTTTTAGCTTAGGTTGATTAGTGTTTTTTGCACAATAGGTTTTATAGCATTTGTCCAGACTCGTAATTATACCCATGAAGGGTCACATCAGTTGGCAATTGCTTACACATTAATAATATGTGTACAAAGGAAATAGGGTGCAAAATGTCTTAGGGAATCATTTAGAGCAGGACGTTTGGGCGCAAAGCCGTATACCTGAATAGGTTAATCTACTTAAATGGGTTTTAATGTATTTCGTAAGTAGAACCCGGACATATACGCACAAAAACCCTTGAAAATAGGCAATAATATCACAGACGCAAACAAATAACTACACAACCTAAAAAAAATGAAAGGTAAAATTTGACCCCAATTTTCTTAAATAAAAACTATAAATTTTCGTTGTTATAGTATGTCCTATGGTAAACAGTCATTGAAAGTCTCAGTTTGTATTAAAGGCTTGGTTAGTTCTAGTAAATTGTTGCACAACACAAAAGGAAAAAATATACGGATCCAATTATTTTGTTTCTAGAATGATATATCCAAATTTCAGGAAAATTGGAGAGAGTAACTTGCAGAATTTTTTTTTCAGCATAAATCTGTATTGGACTTGTTGTAGCTATCCTGTGACACTCCAAAATAAACTTCTGTGAGGTTACCTTTGTGTCATCTCTAACGTAAAGGAATATATATTCATAGCTATTCCTAACATTGTATTACTGTTTATTACTATGTAGTTGTAATAGAGCAGGGTTGGCAAGAACCGTGGTTTTTATTTAAAAAAAAACAACAGTTTTTTTTTTTTTGGTTTAAACCAGGCTTTTTTTTGGTTTAAATAATTTGCTCTATGTATTTATATCACATATTCACAGAAATACGCTTATTTCGCCTTGGTGTTAGTATGCAACAACCAGGTTATGCTGGAAGGGGTCACATAAGCTTAAAGCGGAATCCAAACCGCTTCTCGGCTTACATCCAAGATAAATTGTCCTCCATTTGATCTCGAAACCGGGACTAATTGGCCACAAATGCGATACGTCTGCTGACTCACTCACGAAGGATTCCTGATAAAAATACGTTGGACTAATCTTTACATATTTGTTAATATAATCGTCAACAGTCATTTCAGAACAACAAAAAGGTAAGCAATTGCACAAGGGGAACCATTATACAGAATTACATATGGACAATTTCAAAGTACTACAGAGTACAGAAGAACTAATTTAGTCCAAGTCAGTTCACTACGACTTTTATTAGTCCAACTTAAAGAAATATAACGACTTACTTTGCATATCGGTAAGAAAAATGAATAAAGATACGAATTATTTGAGTCCACTTTGGCTCTGACCCATTTATACATAAATAGTTACCAAAGATTCTTATGATTTCAATAATTTCCTCTCGTGGGGTTTGTATGACTCCACTCTCAAAAAAGTACGGCATTTCGATGTATTTTATCAATAGTAAACATTATTGAAACGAAACATTGTTTAGAATTTTCCTTTGGTTGCATAACAATAATAACAAACTATAAAGAAATCACAAAAGAAACATCCATAAAGTTACATAAAAAAGAAGGTTGCTTTTATAATATAATCTCTGAGTAATGAGTGTGGAATTTAGATCTGAATATAGTACGAGTAATATATGGGAGTGAAACGTGATAACCCACAAATGTGTGTTCATTAAGATTTTACGAATAGTTACATTTTTACGAACATTTTTCGTTTTTTTGTTTAAACCATTGGAAAAAAAAAAAACAGCCAACCCTGCAATAGGGACAATTGGAAAAGAAACAACTGAAATATAATATAGATATTAAATAGTTTATTTTTGTCTTATGTTAAAATTATCATGGAATTATGGGCCAAACCCCACAAGTATTCTACAATGTTAACAGTTTCAAAATTCTGTAGAATACGCCGGATTGTTTCATGTGCCTGCATATACTTTCTTCTCTTCTTGGCGACTCTTCTCCTGGAAACAGTGCCTGGTACACTAAGTCGTGCTCTTTTGTGTCCTCCGAAGTGCATTAATAAAGCGCCAAATCGTCGGATGGTGCATTTGAAGCTCCGATTGCAATCCACAATGTGCTGCTTCGGTGATATGTTCGTTCTTGACTATGGTCATTGACAACTCTATCATACAGATTCCACATCCTTATTGGAAGTAATACTGTTCTTCTTGTACCATGCGTTTTAATAATTTATTATAGAAGAAGAAAGTGCGAAAATGAAAATATATACAGTATTGTACGAAGTAGGCTACACAGTGTAGTATGAATATATGGTCGCATCTTTAACATAACTAAACATTAACGGGGAAAAATATATATATATATATATATATATATATATTTTTTTTTTTACACAAATTACATTTCTTCATTACATATGTCTTATTTTATTAAAAACAACTAAGCCACATAGTACGGAGTACGGATATTGCGACCCGGATAGTCGAGAGTCTCCTGCATTTCCTTCCTGTTTGTTTGCAACTGATAGAGGCAAGTTGTGGATGATGTCCAAAAACTTTGTTGTGTTCAAGATGTTATTTTTTAGTTTTTGCAAAATTATTTGTTGAAGTATTTCGAAATTTCCAGTGTCTAAACAACCGGACTCTAGTTATGAAACACACTATAACATATATAGGTAGGTAAACCTATTTGGATAAAAGGTTTTGCGCCCGAATGTCATGGACCCCGGAGAAAGGTGTTTATTTTTTTTATTTTTTCGTGCAAACGACAGAGAATATGCTCATTAAATCTATTTCTACAGAAGTCGTCTTTGCTCTTAAACGTAATCTTTATTCCTTTGACAAGGCCTATGTATTCCTTTGACTTCAACACGGTGCTTGCAAGGTCAGTAGCAGAATGAAAAATAATGCACCAAGTGTTCCTCTTGATGAAACGTGTAAGGAGGTAAAGAGACACCCCTTTGTACGCGCTTCCTTTTGCTATAGTCAGAAGTCTATCGTATGTTTGACGGAGATACTTATTGCTTGTTATTGTATTTCTTCCTAATCACACTTCAGCTCACCATTGCTTTCTGTTAAACCAGATACTCATTTTCCACATTGCATCTACTACTTAACATTTTTACGAAGTTCCAGCACTACTGCCCATAAGGTATTTATTGCTGACTAGTATTTGTAATCGCTCGTCTACATAAACGGCAACTTCAATATGTTATATTAGGCAGATAGTATTGCACTAAGTTCTGGATAATTTTTAACATAACCAAAAGTAGAGTTCTCATATTGCAATAGCTCAATGTGATACTATTGTTTCACGTCCTGTACTGCGATCTCGCAACTTTTGTTACTGCCTGGAATTAAATTAGTAACAAAATGAGAATATCTCACCTTCTGTCAATTTCCTTATTTGTGTAACTGGTCTGATTTATTTTACTTCATTTAGCGTAACCTAACCTGCACGGTGAGATAGTTTCTGACATAGACCGCAGCCATTTAATGACATATCAGTTTGTCAGTACAGACTGATTTGTTTGGCTCTATATCGGATAAGGCAAAGTTGAAGGTCCTACGCGAAAGTGAGTATGTGTATGTGTGTAAACAAAGGCACTCTTTCCTTTCGTATTTTTGCATTGAATTTTCCCTCACACTGGAAGTCGTGGTAGTTTGAAACCGAAATGATCGATCATTATTTATGGATATGAATATACTAATGTTTATAATAATTAGTGAACGTATTATTTTATGTACTGCGTCTAATATTTACTATTCTATTAACTGCACTGTTTTGGTGTTCCTTGACACCTTCCTCAACAGATCGGACAACTCACTTGCAGTTGAACTTCAGATTTCCTGTTGTGTTATTTGGTAATATAATAATATAAATTGCTTGCGCTAGAAGTGGTCAATATTATTGTTCGGCGTAATTTCCCATTTTTGTGCTGTAAGGTGCGGTCCTCATTGCTTTATACTTTTGTTTAAATGAATTTAATGTTTGTATTTCGGTAGAGCAGAGCAGCTCAGTGGTAGAACACTTACCTCTAGTGCGTAGGATCCCTGGTTCGAACCCCGGCCAAATAAGATTGTGGTGAACCACATCGTGTCTGGGGTTTCTCGGGGTACTTCAGTTTCCTTCTACTTTCTCATTCCACCAATTCTTCCATCATCGTTCATTTGCTTTAATAAGCTTTCATTTGCATTTTTAAGAGGATTATGTTACTAAAGCAAACGCCAAAAATATAGGCGGGTTGCGCGCGCAACAAAAAGTGGGTGGAGAGAGCAACAGCCAACTAGCAACCTGCGCACTTGCCATATTTACATTTGTCTTGCTCAGTCACTGTCAAGGTTTCATGTTTCGCGCGCGTGTTGAAGATTGGTTACGGTAGAACGCAGGGTTTGAGCTATGGCTAGGTAAACGGCTGTCGTCTGCTTACTCCTGCAACAGATGGGGAAGGAGGTGGCACATGACAACGGAGAGTTGACAACAGCGAGCTGTAAGGTGCGCGCGCAACCCGCCTATATTTTTGGCGTTTGCTTTAGTATAATTTTTGCAACTAATTCTGTTGCCTTAAACAGCTAGTCATTAATGAGCTTTTTTGAAAGCATAGTTCTTTTTTCACATAAAACACTAAAATCAACACTAATTATTGAAGTGTTAGAGTAAAGACAACCACGACAATTACTCTTTACATTTTAGTTTGTACAAAGCACGTTTAAAGAATAATGTTGTAATTTGTTTTTTAATTTTGGTATAGCTAAGTTTTGAGCTAGTGTA
Source organism: Thermobia domestica (assembly GCF_964235325.1). NCBI lineage: Eukaryota > Metazoa > Arthropoda > Insecta > Zygentoma > Lepismatidae > Thermobia > Thermobia domestica. The sequence goes on from NC_137463.1 coordinate 15,151,794, forward strand.
TGTAGTAATCTCTAATTTCAACACCTTAATGCCGATTTTAGTGTGTTGTGTGGAAAAAATAGTACGCTGAATAAATTTTAAAAAAATGAATCCAACGCTTTTTATTACTTTTAGCTGTTGAAAACAAGACTGGTTCCCAAAATCATACTAGTACCATATTCATCCTTTTATTATTCCCAGGGCATATTAGAGATCAGTGTTAGGTAATCTTTAAAAAAATATGTAAGGTTGTATCTGTATTAAATTATTAACTATGTATAAGTGCAAATACAAATGAAATGACAAAGCTTATCTTCGCACCTGTGATGCTTTTCTTGTACTTTAAGTTGATATTTTGACTCATTCTGAAGGCATATTAAGTTTTTTTTTCTTTGTTTCTTTTGAAATTTCTATAATACTATCGTTATTTGTTTATGTAACTCCTGTAAAGGAGATGGACCCCAAATCTTCGGACTCCACTACATTGCTTGAACCTTATTCAGTTTACACTTCGTTTCCAATTATTATCGTGCTTGTCGAGTGCTACGCACGATATTGAATGTCGTCTGAACATTGTTTTTTACTAATATAAAATAATATTTAAATACGAAAAGGAATTTGAACATACTTGTAAATACTTACATTTCATTTATTTCTGTAAGTATAGGATCAGTGAGGATGATTATGAGACATCCATTACTAATATTCAACCACTGTAGGATAAATATAAATTAAGAGCCCAGGCATTTAGTAACATCCTTCACAATGCTTTGTCTACATTTTTAAGTTTCAGTTTACAAAAGTTTGGATGTATCTCTTTCTTCTTGTTCTTCTTCTTCTTCTTATTATTATTATTTTAACAAATATTCAAAAATAATTTGTTTTGAAATTTGAAATCCTATCATTAACGTTCACTACTCATGCAGTAATATCACTATTGTGAAACCAGTGCTTGTTGGTAGAAGGTCAGCAGTCACAGGTTAAGTTGAATTTGTCCCTTGGGCTTTTGTTTCAGAATTACGTATTTTTTCGTTGTATCTCATTTTGCTTATATGGAGGATAATTGTGAGATGCATGCTAGAATCTGTCTCTGTATCCTAGTATGTTAAGTTTCAAAAAAGCTGTATTCTGTAGTTAGGTCGTCCTATAATCTTGTTTCTTAGTAACTTTCAAAGTTGTAGACCTACATTATTTTGTTGAAAATAACCTATCCTAGGCTGCAATATACTAAAACATAAAGAAATAGAAGTAGCCTAAGTTGTTTTTTTGGTGAACAGCCTAGAACTTGGTCTAAATTTGTTTCATAAGCCTGTTTTGTAACCTGAAACTATTTAATAAAGGCTATTAGCGTATAGACCTATTATAGTTAACTCACCAAAATGTTAGAATAACATCAGTGGCTATTTCCACTTTCTTTCTTAGTTATTTTCTTATAGCTCAGCCAAATATTTGTATATCTTTATGTAGTAAACACAAAATAACGAAGACTTCTTTGTTGCACAATTAAACTCTTTCATACCTCAATATTACATACAGAAAACGGGACAATAGGTATTTCATAATTACCTTTGTGGAGAGAAATCACGGAAATCATAAATTTGGCATTTACTTATTAAGTTACGAGATGACAGGAAATTATTTGGAAGCAAACTGTTACTCTATTGCCACTATAACTGCTTTCAGAACTAATGTAAGTGAGTAACATGGAGAAGTTGTGAAATATGTCTCATAATTACCCTCACTGACCCTACATGAAAACTAGTGTGCATAGCGACTAGTAAATATGAACATCAAGGAAGAACATTTGATACCATACCCGGTACTAGAAATAAGCAGTTCTTATTTGTGTGTTAGTAGAGTAGACCGGTAATAATTGCAAGTGAAATGAGAAGTGAATAAGATTATAGAAATCTAATGGAGCCCGGGGATTCGGGGTTCATTTTCTTCACAGGACTTAACATAAACAAAGAACAAGAATATTATAGGAGTTCCAGCTCGTCAAAAGAAAGAAAAAAAAAAAGTTGCGAACATAACTTCAGAGCGAGTCGAAATATCATTGTAAACCAAAAAATGATGATGACGGGTGCAAAGATAAGCACTGTTATTTTATTAATTTAAGATTTACCCCATAGGATCTATCTGTAAATATTGCAAATAGATGTAGTTTACGTATGTTACGGCAATTGGAAAAATCGGTTATTATTTCTTAATTATTACTGCAATATTGGACGTATAGCTGTGTACTTGGTTCGCTGTTTTAAATATTGTTGATACACAACCGAAATCGATCAAAATACTCAATGTAATCTATTAGCTGAAAGGAAAACATTAGGAGCTGCGTAAGTATGCTGCACAACCGTCAACGTTTGGCGTGTACACAATGCATTTTTACAGTAGTAATGATCACAACCATCTTGAAATACGACTGAGATACTTAACAGTGCTATGTTACTTACTTACATTGTGGCGTCCTTTTCTACCCATTGGTGTCGAGGTGTTACAGAGAGCTCTCCAGGCTTTCCTATCTGCCGTCATTTTCTTGGCTTGGTTCCACTCCAAATCCCGTGGTTCCAATATCTCTTTAATATTCATGTTCCTGGTTTTCCTTGGTCTTCCTTTTGATCTTCGGCCTTGGGGGCGTGCTTCCAGTACTTGTTTCGGCAATCTCGTTTCATCTATTCTATTTACATGTCCAAACCATTTAATCTGGCTACGATCCACTATTTCTTGTAATGGTTGAGTGTTCAAGGATTGTCTGATTGTTTGATTTCTTATTCTGTCCTTTCTGGTTTTCCCCGTTTTTCTCCTTAGGTAGCGCATCTCCATGGTTTGTATAGCTCATCGATGTCTTCCGGTTAGGGTCCAATTTTCGCTACTGTACCTGAGTGTTGGTATGTAGGTAGTTCTGTATACCGTTAGCGTTGTCTTTGTGGATATTTCCTTTTTACTAATGAAACTCCTGTTTTATCATTTGGTATAATTTTCGTGTCTTCATGGTTCTATCCTTTATTTCCTCTTCTTCTCTTCCTTGGTTGTTTACGTTCATTCCTAGGTATTTAAACTTTTCCACTTGTTGTAATGTTTCATTATCCAGCTTGATTTTATGTTTCGTGCTTTTCTTGCCGATTATCATGGTTTTGATTTTCTCCTTGCTTATTACCATATTTTCTTCTTTAATTCTGTGTTTAGTATATTTAGGTTTTGCTGTAAATCTGTTTCTGATTTTGCTATTAGTACGTTGTCGTCGGCGTATAGAAGTTCTGTTAGTTTTATCATTTTCATATTCCAGTATTTTATATGAAATGGTTTCATTTTTTGTGGCATTCTTTGAGTACTTCATCTATTAGGATTATGAACAGATATCTCCTTGCTTCACCCCAGTCTTGATTTCAAATTCTTCTGATTTATGATTGTCAGTCCTCACGTAACTTCGGCAACATTTGTACCTACTTTGTATAGCTTTCAGGAGGTTTTTATTTACGTTTCTCTTTTCTAGTACTTTCCACATCTCTTCCCATGGAACTCTATCGAATGCTTTTTGTAGATCTACAAAGCACAGATGTGCGGTTATGTTGTATTCAATAGATTTGCTGATGATTTGTTTGAGGGTAAAGATATGGTCTTGTACATTTCTCATTGGTCTAAAGTCCGCTTGTGTTTCTTCTAGTTGTTCTATTATTTTCCTGAGTCGACACCAGAATTCTTGAGTAGATTTTCCCTGGTACACTGGGTAGATATGCCTCTGTGATTTTTGCATTCCCGAGTGTTCCCTTTCTTTAAAATTGGTATTGTACTGAAATCTCCCATTCTTTCGGTATTGCTTTTTGTTAAGATATTTCGTTTAGTAGGTTTAGGAACAGTTCTTCTCCAGGTTTCCCCATATATTTTAGCATTTTTGGTGTTACACCATCATGTTCACTAGCCTTGCCTAGTTTGTCTTTTTAGTGCTTGCTTTGGTTCCTCCATGTTTTATTTGTTTCGTTCGTTTCGTCTTGGTTTAATTCATCTAGGTTTATGCCCTGTTCTCTGTTTTCTGTTTGAGCTCCTTCGTGGCTAAGCGGTTAGCGTACGCACTTTCGGTGCGGGAGACCCTGGTTCGATTCCCAGCGGGAGCTCAAGTGGTTCGGATTCCGCGTTAATCAGTAGGTCCACGTCTCATATAGCCTCGCTGCTGAACGGGACGTTAAACTCAAAAATCAAATCAAATCAAATCTGTTTTCTGTTTGGATGTCTGCTTGCAGTACGTCTTCAAAATATTCTTTCCACCGTTGCATTATCTCTTTTGGTTTCGTTGAGTTTACCGTCTTTTCCTTTTACGAATTTTAATTGGCATTTCTTTTCTTTCTCATCGTTTTTTAATATTTCATAGAACAATTTTTGGTTTTCTGTGCTATTTTCCTCCATACTCTCCGTAAACATTTCGCATGCCTTTTTCTTGGCTGCTAGTACTTTGATTTTCACTTTCTCTCTCTGTTGTCTGTACTCTTCAAAACTTTCCAAATCCTTTTTGGTAAGATTTTTTCCACAGCTTTTTCTTTTTCTTGACTTCATCCTTTACTTCTTGTGTCCACCATAGAGTTCTTTTCTTATTGTTACCTATTTTTACTGTTCAGCACGTTTCCTCTGCTGCTTGTAGTAGTATGTTCTTGAATTCCCCCCACAGCGTGTCTATGCTTTTTTCTTCATTACTTTCGTTTCTTTGATTTTCTCTGATATTAAAAGTTGATATTTCTCTTTTGTCTTTATTTATTTAATTTGATTTGTACTTTATTCCGTTCTTGACTTCTTTTCCTTTCCTTCCGTCTGATTATGTTGCTTTCGATTACCCTTTCTATGATTAATAGTCTGTGGTCGCTTCCTATTTCTAGACCTTTTTAACTCGGACGTCTCTTATTTTCTTCTGTGCTTGTATCTGTATTATGAAGTAATCAGTTATGGATTTTTCGTTGTTGTTGGTTCCTCTCTTGTGTATTTGTGCATATCTTGGTGTGAGTATTTTGTGTTCGCCACTATCATATCATTTGCTAAGCAAAATTCTAAGATTTTGCTTCCGTTATCATTTAAGGTGTCTTCACCGTACGGCCCTATAACTTGTCTCCATTTGTTTATATTGTTACCCACTCTACCATTCAGGTTTCAGACTATTATGACTTCTTGATTACTGCTATCTGTGATTTTTTGGAGAAGAAGTTTTCTTTGTTTTCTGCTGTGTCGTCCTCGTTTGGACCATATACTATTATTAATGTTAGTTCGCAATCTTCCTCTTTGATGTTGGCTTTCATTAGTCTTTCATTTACAAACTCCCATCCCATTAAGTTGTTTTTATTATCATTGTTTACCAGTAGTGCTACTCCTGCTCTGGCTCTCTCTTCTTTCGGGACTCCGCTATATATGAGTAGGTGTCCTTCATCCAGTTCTATTATTCCATTTCTTTTCTTTGTTTCCGTTATGGCAAGGTATCGTACCTTGGTTTTCTTTGTTTCATTTACGAGTTCCGTTTCCTTTTCGTTCAGCCCCTTATATTCCACGTTCCGATATTCGTGTACCTTAATCCTAACCAATTTTCAGTCCTGTAGGTCCGTCCGGGTAGCTCTCGTTTTTTTTTTTTTTTTTTCTTCTAATCATCATGTTCGGAAGTGCAGGGGATTGGCCTGCAGCTTCCTCTTCTTTGCTCTCATGCTCGCAGGAAGGTTTGAGATGTTTCTCTCTTGTGCTCATTGGTCGGAGGCCGCTTATTCGTCAAGTTCTTGCTAGAACTCGCATATTTCGCAGCTAGCCTCCCTTTCTGAAGGCCATTCCGCCAACCGCCACGTTGTGGACCCCCTACTGGGCTTGAGCTACGCCCATGGACAACGCTATCTAATGAGATTTATAAATGACTATACATTAAGAGTTAATATATTCTGTAAATTGATCCGAGGAGCTGGTTCCTGACCCGGTGAAGGGTTTGGGTAATTTTAGCAATGCCTTTTTGATAATCTTCAATAGGTTTAATATCTCGAAGTTCTTTTCTACCGTCTTTCAGTTTGTCAGATTATTACAGCTTATTATTTCCATAATTGCTCGTACAAGAACTTGTAAGGATTAATTGGGAACGACGTTTTCTCATAGTTATAGTAACGTAATTCTTTGTCCTTACTCAGTAATTATTAAAAAATAAAAATAAAATTAAAAAAAGAAAAAAATCGTACGCTTTATAGCTTTGATAGAGAATTTGTATCATGTGGCCTTCATTGCAGTGATTGTTGTTTTTACAGGAGAGTCTAGTGTTGCTTAGCCGTTGTTCGTGATAGGGAAGGAGCCATGGCAGAAGCCCATTCAGCCGTCGCATTTTCCTTCACCATCACCCACGATGGAGTGGATGTCAACTTCGACCGTGAGGTATTGCAGCTTGTGTGGCAGTCAGGTGTCCGCTCGTGGAAGAAGAGGCTTGCACGATTCAAGGTAGTATTACACACAAATTATACTTATATTACAATAGAGGTAGTCTTAATTTGTATTTCCACATTTTCCCATTCAAATGCTTGTTCAGCAACGTAAAACTTCTCGTATTTGGATGAAATTCTTGTATGTAAATACAAAATATTGTGATAGACCAATGCCTTGACTAGCTTATTACAGAGTTGCAAATTTTCCTACTTTTCAGTTAGAAAATAAGTATATGTAAGTAATATTATCAGGGCCTTTACACTGTATTTTTCTTGAAACACTGTGGTTAGCTTTGATTCCAGCGGCTGAAAGAGTTATAACTCAGTTACCAGCAATAATGACAAAATAAAATAATCAAAGTTTCCCAAATGAAACTAAAAGTTAGGACAAAACAGCCGGTGTAAATGGACACTGCAATGGGTAAAATATCCTCATTTAAGAACTCTTAGCCAATTACGTTTTCTAATACATGAATTTAGCTATTTCGAAAGAGGAATCACTAATTTATGTATTTCAAGAAACAGCTTACACCCATGTCAAGTGTTTGTTAGGTTCCTTCGAAAACGTCAATGAGTTTAGTTCAGAGTCTGTTAAAGAACTTATTCAGACAAAATTTCGAATTTCTATATCAAGAGTTAAATAATACTGAGCTAGAAGTAGGATCAGAAACAAGTAAAGTCTTAAAAAATTAAACACAGTGAGCTTTTTTCCCATGAAATGAGACTTTTAACGGAAGGCTACAGAACATCTTTTCAAAACTACACTGACCAATCCTGTTCTGAAAAACAGTGTAAGTTATCATAACTTCTCTAAAACATTGTCTTCCACAGCCAATACTTATCTGAGATACTAGTTTTTCTTGTACCTCCAGGAAGAAAATAGCCATAATTGATAATCTTTTGGCTAGTATAACAATGAACCCTTTCGAGACAGGGTTATTTTTGTCGTTTTCGTAGGCTTGCACTGAATGAATTATAACTCAAAGACTATTTACTCGATTGATGGGGTTAAGGCCTTTGTTTTTGGAAGAAGATGTGACAGGTTCATGGCGTAAGTTTGATTACAGTGTTGCCAACTGGCGGGAATTGTAGGGATGAAAATTCATTTAAAAAATTCCTAACCGAATTTTAAGATGTAGGTATGAAAATTCATTAAATTTCTAAGCGAATTTTAAGAGTTTTTAGAACTGGCACCACTGTTGTCACATGGCTTCAAGTCGCCTCAAAAAATTCTTTGGTGTGTCTGCAACGCATACTGAAAACGTGAAGTCGTTGGCTGCCACACAAAAACAGGAAAAAATTCTCTCTCATCGTACATTCGAAATTTTTCACTTTTTCCGCCTCAGAAGCAAAACTCAAGGTGCTGCAGCGTCTCTAATTATTCTATTAAAACTTTCTATGGTGCGTTGTGTTGGCCAAAGACGAGGCTTCCAGATACTGGTAAGTTTGCACCAATGTAGCTAATAAGAGGGAAATTACAGAGGGAAAAGTGAAATATTTTCAAAAATTTTCATCTAAAACCGGGAGTTTAAATTTTCTGTATCTGAAAACACTGCTAGCAGATAGACGCAAACTATCTTAAAATAAACTTTGGTACACCACTAACATATCCTACAAGTATCATGTCGATATCTAAGAAACGAAGCTTGTAATTAAAAAAAAAAAAAAAAAAAGGCCTTTGGCGTGGGAGACCCGGGTTCGATTCCCGGCGGGAGCTCATGTGGTTCAGATTCCACGTTAATCAGTAGGTCCACGTCTCATATAGCCTCGTTGCTGAACGGGACGTTAAACTCAAAATCAACTGTAATTAAAAAAATAATAATAATTATGGTAAACAGAAAATTAAAAAAAAAATCAAGATTTAGTTTAACTTAAATTCGAATTTTTCTTGCGCTCCGTAATTACCCAATTGTAACGATCTATACATGCCTCTGTTCAATAAGGATACGTTCAACTAGCGTTGACTTGCCACGTACAGGTACGAATTTATAAACATAAATTTCGATTTTTTGATCGAAAAATAGGAAAATTTTAATTTCCTTAGTTGGCAACACTAATTGTGAGTTCAAATTGATCTAAGAAAGAAAAAAAAGGTATTCGTATGAGGTATATACCTAACAAGTCCTAAGTAGATCTCTCTAAAACGAAGGAAGTTGTACTGAAAAAACTAAAAAAGAAAATTCGAAACTCTCGTATTTCTTACTTTAGGCTCAAATTTTAGAAACTCAGGAAAAAAAAAAAATTGCCTTCAGGATAAACTATGGTCCAACCATATTTGGCATTAAAAAAAATCATCCCAATATCTTAATTAGTGCTCACGCAGGAGATAATTGATTATCACTACTCTTAGTGACACTTCGGCAACACTGTCTCGAAAGGGTTAATAAACATTATGCAAATTACGATATCGAGTCCAAGTATATAAATATATGTAGAAAGGATGTATACTAATGATCCTGCTTTCAGTTTTTTGTCATTAAAAGTCGCTTGAATCTCTGTTATTGTTCCTTTCCATAAATGTTCCAATGCTCTTAATACTGTATCGTGTTTGCTGCGCAGAACGCATTATGCAAATTGTAAAAGAAATATAACTTGTTTCTCTCGGTCGTTAATACTTTATTTACTTTCACCAGGGTTTTGTTTGAAACAAAAAGTAGCTCCAACAACGAAGAGAGAGAACGTTTTACCAACGAAGAGTCAGTAGAAGCCCCTAAAATAGGTATTCCCAAAGAAGCAAAAACGTGGATAGGAATTCCTTACTTTCCACAATTATCCACAAAAATTCAACGTATTTTTGCAAAGCATGACATATCTGCTTCCAGTATTACCCCCTCCCCCTCCCAAAAAGTTTAGAAAAACATCTTATTGGATTTGAAAGTTATTTTGTTGATCCACTGAGTAAGTCAGATATTCATTGTGCTCAATGCGAGTGTGATTCTTCATATATAGGTCAAATGAAACGCAATATGAGCACCCGAATTAAAGAACATATTAGTCAATCAATAAAAGTCACAAGAAGAGGGCATGTCGGGATTGGCCCTTTACCTAAAACAACATTCACGCAGTATAAAGCAGGTTAATGCGATAGGTTCAGCAAAAACAAAGAAACAACGGAAGATTAAGGAATCATTCTTTATTCACAAATATAAACCCGCTTTAAATCTGGATTTTGGCAGCATCGATAGAATTTGGTTATCTACCTTTGATGTATATTTTGGATCTGGCAAAAGTGACGTTACATAGACATCACATTCCTTCAGCTCAGCTATTCTTTCGCACTATGCTCTGCTCGTGGTATTTTAGCATCTTTCACGTTATATTTATCTATTCTGTGGTATGTATTCCTTCCTCCAAACTTTTTTTTTTCTTTCTTTCATCCGTTTATATCCTTGTTACCTTACCATTGAAGACGGAACTAGCTTATTGTTCCGATACGTTTGGAGAATATTTAGTTTTCCCACGGGAAGATATATTGGCAAGTAACCATTTTTTTTTTTTTTTTTTTTCTAATTTGAATCATCCTCTCATGCGCCTTCATAATAATTTTAGAGAATGTTTTACTTCATTACTATTATTTTTGATGATATAGGTTTCCTTTTCCTTTTACAGAACAACATAAAGACTGGCGTGTATCCAGCACCATTGTACAGTTTATGGGCGACGATAGCAGTGATTTCCATTTTGCACTTCAGCCAAGTATATGCGTTATCGGAGATAGTATCACTACTTGTCAAATTCCTGCCTGGGTAAGTAATTCAATGCATTCAGGAATCTGTAAGAAGCTCTATTTTCACGTCTGGAGAAAGTAATACCTTATCTGTAATAGGGATGATCACAATCAGGGCGAATATAATGAAACCGTCATAATACGGACTTTTTTTTCCCGAATATTTATACAGGGTGGGTCAAAAGACTAAGGGGTTATAACGGTTATTTATCGTATGTTTCCATTGATATTTCACAGACAGACCAAGTATGGGAGATTGTGTACACTGAATGTGCGGAATATAATCTCAGGTTGGTGTCCGTCATTATGGGTCTCACAGATACGGACCCTGTGTAGCACATGATTCATAACAAGGTCAACACTGTTGGTCCGAGTGCCCGTTTTTCTGCACGAATATTGACCTTGAGTTGCTGTATTTTTTTTTTTTTTTTTTTTTCATGCATTTTGTCCTTCAAATAGCTTCAAGAACAATATTCGTGAAGAAATACGAACATTCGGACCAAAAGTGTTGACCCCTGTCTTGAATAATGTGCTACGCAGGGGTCCGTATTTGTGAAGCCCATAATGGTGGACATCTATCTGAGATTAAATTCCACACATAAGTGTAAAAAGTCTCCCATCCTTGGTATTTAAGTCTATAAAATAAGTCAATAGAAACCAGTGATAAAACTCATTCACAGTTATAACCACTTTGTGACTTTTGGTCCACCCTTTATTTCATTATGGACAGAAATCTCTCTTTTACGGACATGGACAGTATTCTTTTCCCTCTGATAATTAGTAACCTCTTGACAACGGACAATAATTATTTTTTCATGCGTATTTACCACAGAAAATATTTTTCAAATTGCGATTTGAAAATAAATCTGCGACATAATATCGTAGACAGAAGATCTCTTCCCCACTAAATGTCTTTGTCACAAGTGTGATCTGGTAAACCACTATAGAGACTAGTTAACAAGCTTTTCTCTGTCTAGAATAAATTGTTTTGTGCTGGAAATATTACAGAACCTTCTGGGTAAAGACAATCGTGGATAGTCAGTTGTGTGGACATCAGTTATACAGGTAACTTTTTCTCTTCCCTTATTTTTTTTTTTAAATAAAAAAATCCAACATTTTTCACTCAACAATGTCATGTAGACCGTATATCTGGAGAACTACATATAGTGCAGCCAAAACAAAACTATCAGTTAACTCAGTATGATGTGCTTATTCCGTAGAAAATACGAAAACTCTAGGGGCCGTTCAAAAATTCTGTGGCCCGTGTTCTTTCAGAAAATTATCCTACATACCATATATACAGAAAGGGAATTTTCCCTCATCCCCCAGTACTTCGAACACTTGTGTACAATATTTCGATATTAGCTTATAGTTGCATTTTAACTCCTTTATTTATTGTATGTTGCACACAATTACAGTATGTACTGTAAGTAACCTAAAGTTGTCACTCCGTGTGACAGACACTTCTCGTTTATGGCCAAAGAATTGCACATCGTTGTCCGTTAGGCAGAGGTTTTACTGTATTATTCTATTATTGACAAATCATTTACCCTCAAATGGAGAAACTTTAATGTATAATGATCCTCAGATAACCTCTTCGCCTTGAGGTGAGAATAATCTATTTTAATCTAATTCACTAATTGTAGTCTCCCTATTTTTCTTTACACCATACCATCTGTCACGTCGGAAATGGAGGTGAACTCAATGTGGCGAATACAGTGGGAGGTTTTATTAAACTGCATTTAAAATAATTTGATTTATCTCATTCGTTAGATATATTTGAAATAACCGAGAGAGAACTCGTTACAAGAGAAAAATAAAAGTGTTATTTAATTATTTATGTTGATTCTTTTCCAGGACGACATTCACGTGGGAACTAATGGGATGTGCCTTGATAGCAGTTGTAGTCTGGCTTACTGTAACGTATGCCATACGTTACACGTTAAAACTACTATTAATGTACAAAGGTATGTAGAGATATTTTTATACAACAGGAATTTAATGGAAAACAATAATTATAATGGTTCAATTAGTATTGTTTCATTGGCTTTGAAGTATGTTTTTTTGGTATCTTTTCAGGATTCTTTTAAGAACTACTGTCTCAGTTTTTCTTACTTTAAGTAATTGTTTTCCTTGTTGCTGTAAGGAATGCACGGTGCTCATTACCAGAGCACTCACCACTAGTTCGAGGAATTTCTGATTTGATCTCAGGTCATTGAGTTGGTTGTGAACAAAATGTAGTGTACCAATAAAAGGAGAAAACAACCGAATGTTTTACACATCAGATCCTCTGTAGGTGCAAATTCAATAATACACAAAGTGTGAAAAAGAGAATGACTAGAACAGACTCGAACCCGGGATCTTCGTCATACCGTGCCGATGCATTAACCACTACGTCTATTTCCCAGAACAGCCACACATTCTCCTATTCCTGAAGTCAGTGCTCTACACTCAGACCACATGGCTTGTAGTACAGTCTAGCTGCTATGCTTGGACAATGCAGTATCCATATATTGAGTACGCCTTTTGACAGCTGTAATTTCATATCTATATATTCATATCTATATATTCATATCTATATCTATAAATACCAGGTTTATATGTTTGTTGTCAAGAAAAGTTTATATGTTTGCGGCCAATCCTTTCGACAATGAAATCTCGAAAACCACAAGTGCTAGAAACGTGCCGTTTTCGCTGGTCAATTCCAAATTTTGTATTGATTTGCTAGTTCTCATTTCAGAAAACTTGTCTTTATTTTTCTATTCCTCATTTTAAGCATCGTTTTGACCCTAGTAGTTTAATATTGCCACTCGGGCGTTAAGGTTGATACCCTTGTGAAAAGCAACCAGTAGAAGAGCAGGTTGATGGACATTTCAGGCGCTTTGCTTTAATCTGAATGACAAAACCTAGTGCTAGCTGGTTGGACCCACAATGTGGCGTGCTCGGATATGGTATTATAAGAAAAAAATATTTAAATTTGTGTCATTTATTACTTATCCAAGTTTGCCACAAACTCCTTCCAATACTCTATATATTAAAATACTACATTTATATGTTTGTCTATAGCAATTCACTCCCCTTGAGTCTTCCTATCCTTTACTTGTGTTTGTAAAGGGTCTTGCGTAGATATAGTGAGAAGTGGGAAGGAGATTCACGCTCATATTAGAACTATGCGCTGTGTAAATAGCGCAGGTTCAGCTAGTATTAATGAAAAGGGGAAATAACTGAACGGTGAAGAGCATCGGCTTCAGGAATGGGAAAGTGTGCGGCTGTTGTGGGAAGTGGAGTGGTTGGAGTAGTGGTTAACACGTCAGCACGGTATGCCGAAGATCCCGAGTTTGAATCCTGATCCAGTCATTCATTTTTTTGTGTATTGAGAAAGTAGTGGTTCGTAAATTTTCTCTAATTTTTATCTTCTTTCCACTTAGTGAAATTTGAGGTTTAAATTACAGTACAGTTAATAGTATATTAAATATTAGAAAGCTTTTTTTTCGGCTATATGGGTAGCATACGCTCTCTTGTGCAGTAGACCGGGGTTCGATTTCCGATGGGAACTCACGTGGTTCGGATCCCACATAAGCTGTAAGTGCATGTCTCATGTAGCTTAGCTGCTGGAAGGGACATTAAACGTTAAATCAATCAAACGACCAACTACTTAAATATTAGACGCAGGAAGTGAAAGATTACAAATTAATTGAATTTCATTTTACGCTGGTAATACAGTTTTTATTTATTTATTATTTTCTTTTCAGGGTGGATGTACGAGGAGCGTGGTAAAGGTCGAGTAATCTCGAAATACACTCGCATTTGGTTATTATTTGTAAAGCTTCTGTCAGGCGGTAACACTCCCATGCTCTACAGCTTCCAGGGTTCTCTGCCTAGACTACCACTGCCCTCTTTAGGGGATACCATGCAGCGAGTGAGTACTTAAACTTAGTTCGTTTGATTATGAAGCAAAAACAGAATAACAAAATGCGTAACATATGACTGTTATAACGTATTTTAACCAGCTATAGTTTCAAACCTCATGTGTTTTTTCTGTTTGAGTAAGGAGAGGAAGTTGTTGGAGGCGGTGTTTTATCGATATTCAAAATAATCTAGTTTCTTAGATATAGAAAACGTTTACTAGAATGAAACATTGTTACTTGAGAATTTCTGTGTAGTATAAGGTAATGCATGACTAAAAGGAAATAAATAACAGAACCTGTCTTTTTATTATTATTACAGTACCTACGTAGTGTCCGTCCATTATTGAGTGATGAGGAATATGTGCGCATGCAGAAACTAGCCAAGGAGTTTGAAACCGGTATCGGGATAAAGTTGCAAAGATACCTCATTTTGAAGTCGTGGTAAGTTCTCTATAATCAACTCGCGGACGTAATATGTTGTTGCATTTCATAATCTTTTTTTAAGATTTCATATATAGCTAGTACTTTGCTAATGTTTCTTGACCTCGCTTTCTGTTCTGGCACTATAATTAATTTTCACTAAATGAAAATTCGCTTTACAAAGTACCCAGTTCAGATTATTTCTTTGCAGTCGTTGAAAATTCCGTTTTTTCTTTAGAGGTAAAACTTGCTTCATTCGATAGTAGTTGTTTAAAATATGGGTCAAAAGTTATCCGTGCGTGCTTTAGTCGCAATAAGAAAATGTACAGAAAGTGCAAAGTAAATTTATTTACTAAATTGACACTCTTGTTTGTTTTATAAAATAAAGAGGTGAAATATAAGTGAATGCCGCTAATTAAACATGTTCGGCAGAGGCATCACGAGGAACTTCGTATCGAATGCTGAGTTGATTTTATTGGTAGTAGTATCTGAAATTTTTTAAACAAATTTATTTAGGATACTTTTATTTATTTATTTATTTATTTATTTTATTTAAAAATAAACTGACACAATTGAAAGTTTTGCTTTCCTAAATTAGAAACTTTTTAAGTTTTTGGATCAATACTCTGGAAATATTATACGTAAAGCTTTCATATTCATGATTGACATAGTGGAAGTTTTTACTTTGGCTACAATTTCATGGTTATTATTTCTCAAAGCATTTGTGAAATATGAATCACTTGTGAAAATGTATGAAACAAAATTTGTGTCAATTTGTGAAACAAAAGAATGGTAACATTTTATCAATATCTCGTATTAAAAAATCTCTCACCTTAAGACAGCCTAAAGACATAAAACATGCGAGTTTCGAGCCGCTCCTCACCCTCTTGCGTAGCACATCTAAAGAAAACTCGTTTCTACGGTAAAGATATGTTGTATGAAATTTTCTGTTCGTTCATCTCCGAAAATGAAAGTTATGGGGTAAGTTTGTACTTGTATAGTAAAATTTCCTTCTCTTCCTAGTTTTTGGGTATTGAAAAGTTCTTGATAGGTATTTTAACGTAAGATCACATATAACGCTCAATTATCGATCTTGAACTAACATTCCGTTATGTCTTGAACTGAGAATAGGGTGACCATAAAATTTTCAGCTGTGTTAGTGCGTAAATTAATTCCTGTTTACCTTAGCAATACCTAATACATTTATTTGTAATATGACATAATATATATAAGCTACAAAATATAGACAGAATTTAACTTACAATATAATAGGATATGATGCTGCCTTGCATCTGCTCCTTTGCCCTAGCAAGAATCCTTGATATTACATTATGATATTATAATTATTAATGAATTGATATTATCCTTGATATTATAATTATTAATATTTTTACAAGGAGTTAAGATATTAGGTTTATTACTTACTTCTTTCACTTGCATAAAACGGGACAAATACAACTTTTTTTCATCTACTGACGGGACGGCCGGGCCTAAAACAGGACATATAGTCGCCCTAACTGAGAATCACTCAGCAAACTGGTCATATTGTAATATACGTCTACAGTTTTTTTTTTTTTTTTTTTTTTTTAATTTGAAATATTTATACTCAGTCAAGAAATAAAAGAAAGTACTTGATGTCTATTGAGATTTCTGAATAAAAGCTTGAATCAACTTTTTACTATTCTGTAAAAATCACTTTGAATGCATTATTTCAAAAAGATGAACAAGTGAAGATCAGACTGCGGTAATTTACGTCATAACGAAATTCAGGAGCATAATTCGGTGATTATATAATCTACTGCAGTCTGTTCTTGTTTGGATGTTTTACTGTATGAGAATTACGTACTGTTCATGGATATGGTTCCCATCGTATCAATTAGCTAGTCGATAGCATGTTAGATACGTATAAGTTCAGAACCGATATTAACATTCTTTTGAGTATGCACGGCAAGTGTTCTTACTACTAGTTCTACTTCGGCATTTTTATAAAACTGAAGATGTCGCCTGTTGAGGTAATAGGAGGTTTAATTATTATATTTGTGCCTTATAGCAATAGATAATGAAACTACGTAAATATTAAAGAACAGTACCGGGCGGTAGTTCCATCGGTTAAACTACCAGTTAATTAAGACTTGAGGAATAATGCTTCAAAAGAGGTCGCGGTAGATTAATAATACAGCGCTCTCCTCTGGCGCGTGGGGTCCCTGGTTCGATCCCAGCTCTTGCCAAGTGGTCTTTGTGGTGGGCAGACGCCATGTGCGTGGGCTTTCTTGAGGTTTTCCCATTTCCACCTTCTGTCTTTCTACCATTATCATCTATCTCATCATCAGCGTTTCCCATAAGCTCGGCGCATAAACGTGGGACGTTAAACTAAACAGAAATGAAAGTGGGTCCTGCCGTTGATTACTGAATTAGTAGAGCATGCGTTTTGAGGGGGCATGGTTGGTTAGTGGTAGAGCGTTCATTTCTTGTGTATGGGATCCCTGGTTCGATCCAAGTGGACTTTGTGGTGGACAAACACCGCGTCCGTGGGTTCTCTTGGGGTTCTTCTGTGTCCTTCCACTTCATTGATTTCACCATTACCTCAATTTTTCATCATCACCGTCTCCTTTAGCCTAGCCAGCATAATGGTGCGACGTAAAACAAAGATTTCCTTTCATTTTTTCTTTCTCGTAGTTTATCTCAAAATAATTTGAACGTGTCTTGTTTCAACTTTTTAATATACATATTGACATTCCAGGACATGAAACCAGTTACATTTAGCACAAAAATCAACAGTATAGGTTTGTTCCAGATGTTGTAATTGAAAAATCTACACATACATAGTTTATTTCGTGTTCATCTTAATCTCAGAAGATTTTTTACTGTTTAAGATGCTTTCTTATGAATAAGCAAAACTTCTGTTACCATGTTACTTTGTGTTGTTCAGATGTTACATCTGCTGTTCAAAGGCAAAAGACCATATCTTAAAAAAATGAGAAAATCAATTTTGTGTTTAGCTAAAAGCCGGGATACGATAAGGCTTACGCCTGTGATAAAGGCACTAATGTTATAGATAGGGGGACGGTGGCTCAGTGGTAGAGTGCTTACCTCTGGTGCGCGGGGTCCCTGGTTCAATTCTCGGCCAGGTAAGCGTGTGGAGGACTACATCGTGTCCTAGGGTTTTCTGTCAATGCGCTATGGGCATATGGTTTGCATCGTGTTAATATCTCATTTTTAGCCAGATCTTTAGATACGTTTTTGCCATTGTACAGCAGATAAACCTGCATATAGTCAGTCAGTTCATTGATTTTTGGGATAGAAACTGTATTTTTCGTTTAGTATGGTCTATGTGACATTTATGTTATTTCATATAGATTCAATTCTGTTTCAGGTGGGCAACCAACTATGTGTCTGATTGGTGGGAGGAATATGTATATCTGCGTGGTAGGTCGCCTTTGATAGTGAACTCCAATTTCTATGGGATTGATGCTATCTTAATGCATCCAACCACGATCCAAGTGGCACGTGCAGCTAGAATGATCCATGCATGCCTTATGTACCGTCGCCTCATAGAAAGACAGGAACTAGAACCAGTAAGTTTGTGTTGTTAATTTTGTGAAAACATTATTATTCATTATGGCTGTTTGCGTGGCCCCAGGTAGGTTTGACACTAATGCTCTAGCTTTTGGTGCGAGGAGTCCCTAGTCCTATTCCCGATGGTGACACGGTCGAAAAGGTGTAACAACGCTTTTAGGCCAGCCATTTTGAGTGAGAGTTTTGCTGGGTTTTCCTCATTAACACCAGGCAGATGTCGGGATGGTACCTAACATACAGGTTCCAGGCTGCTGCTTTTCTAGACTCATTCCCTGGATAGTGTGCTCACCGAGGGACGTCATTCCTCACACGTGAAGGGTTTAAAGCCATGGTTGCTGGTAATGCGTAGAAATACGTCTAAATAATGTTCATCTTTATTTATTTATTTATTTTTTTGTATACTAGCTGAATATACCCATTCTTCGCATGGGGGTGGTATTTGGAAGTCAACGCCTGTGGGAGTATCACTGTTCATTTCAGCGACCACGAAAACTATGGATTTGACACTAATATCGGTCATTTTGAGCTAGTTTTACATGTCTCGGTATTCCCCCGCTGATCCCCGGCTCGCATACAATGGTAGCTAAATTTGAAAGTCATCGTTAATGGAAGTGTTACCATTGATCTCAGCGACCGCGAAAACTGTGGACTTGATAATAATATCGGTCATTTTGGATTACTTTTACATGTCTCGGTATCCCTCCCTCCGGTGATTGCCGGCCCGCAGCGGAATACAGTTAATTTGGAAGTTAATGCGACCAGAGTTTCATCATTGATCTCAGCGACCGCGAAAACTATGAATTCGACACTAACATCGATAATTTTCTACTGCTTTTACATGTCCAGGTAAACGCCCCACTGAGACCCCCCCTGGCGAATTTTGAAAAAAAAAAAAAAAAACACGCTTCGCCTTGGTCTGGGGCCTGGACCAAGGTATCCGTGACCAAACTTTGGTAACTCTCGGTCAACTTGTGTGTTCCCTGGGCCGGTTCCGGTAAATCCCCCCTCCCGATTCAAAATTTAAAAGAAAATAAAAACCCTTCGTCTTGGTCTGGGGCCTGGACCAAAATACCCGTGACCCAAATTTGGTAACTTTCGAACCACTCGTCTGGTTCCCAGGCCGTACATAGACAGACAAAAAAAAACACACAAACAAACTCTTTATTTTATTTATATTAGATAGATATAAAAATGGATGCATGTGTGTATTTATGTTCCACCATAACCTTGGAACGCTTGGAGTAATTTTAACTTGGTACATATATTACTTGCAGTCTGAAAAGAGTACTGTTGAGGTAAGATCCCACTAGCATGACTAGGAAAGAGGGGAAGACATGAAATGATCGAAAACGACCGATATTAGTGTCAAATCAATAGTTTTCGGGTCCATGAGCTGATTTGTGATAGTTTCAGTGCTCTTTAAGTCCAAGGTTAGTTCCTAGTCAGGGTGCCCCCTTGCACACTGAGAGAAAATGGGATACGTATAAATATTAACACCTCCGGCGCCGTTTAAGTCCGATTTAAGCTCTCATTGGCACCGGGGAGGGGAAAGGGGGAATGGAGACAAAAATATCGAAGAGGACCGATATTATCGAGTCGTTAGTTTTTAGCGTCGCTAAGTTAATTGATGATAGTCCTGTTACCGTTTAAATCTAAGTTCAGCCCTCCCCCTCCAGTAGGACAAGTCTCCCTGTTAGCGCTTCTAGAGGGGGAGTGGGAGGGGCAAACAAAAATTGTAAGAAACGACCGATATTATTGTCGAATCCATAGTTTCCAGGTCGCTTAGATACAGAATAATACTCCAGATGCTATTTTAAGTTCATCCCCATTAGCATCTTGAGGGGGAGGGTGAAATTGTGACATGTAAAAGGATTGACAGTGACCGATATTAGTGTCGAGGATCCGTAGTTTTCGAGGTCGTTGAAATGAATAGTGATGAACCCAAATCTAAGTTCTAACCGCCATTTGCGGAAGATAGGGTGCGAAAGGTGAAAAATAAATTGTCAAAATGGCTGAGATTTGTGTCGAATTCATAGTTTTTCGGGACGGGAAAAAGTCTGAGCCGTTTGAAATGATTTTTGGAATGTAGGTAGTACCTACTTCAAGCTTGGGTTTTTACAGTAATTATATCAATTTAATTGAAGACGTCCTCTGTGGGGGTAGGATGTTTTAATATTTATGCCAAAGGTAGAGCATCATCTGTATTTTTATCTTTAAACTTTCATTGAAATAAATGCTCTTAAGTAGGAAAGTGATTAAAATATCCCGTAAACCTATTCTCCCCGTGCGAAGAACGTGCACTTCAGATAGTAAATAAATACATAAATAAATAAATAATGGCTCTTAGCTACGTTCCTTCCTTTCGTCTGATATACATTTAAGTAATGCAACAATGTGAGAATTGTACGAGTGTTTATACCAAAGTTAGGTGAAGGTGAAGCCATTGCTTCTGGGAAGAAAAAAAAAAAAAAAAAAAGAAAAAAAAAAGGTTTGGATCCTACTTTAAGGAAGTTGAGTGAGAAGTCTTTGATTAAGAGACCTTTGGATTGGCTTGGAATAGGGTAACGTATTTATTGAATTATAAACCGACTTCCCGAAAATCAGAAACGAAAACAATAATTATAATTGATTAATGAAGCAAACGAAGCATAAAAAGTACAGTTTTTGCCTCTATTAATTGTTTAGTCAGTCATCGCAATCAAATGATTCAGATTCATCGTCGCTTGTTTCTTTGTTATTGTGTTGGCATAGAATATATCTTTTGTGACATCAAGAGCATTCAAGATCGAATACTTTCTGAAAGCACGACCTACGGTTTCTCTCGAGCTTCTATAAAACTACTGTAATTAGAAGAAAATGCACTGACTCAGCAGCTCCAAGTCTACACGATGGTGAAAACCAATGTAAACAAAAGTTGTACGAGTAATGCTAACCGATTGACTAATCAAGAATGGAATAGCCAACGAAAACCGCTGAAACAGATGATAAATAAATCAAGATGTCCGTAACGATTCTAGATATTGACAAAATTGCAGTCATTACTCGCACAACTTTCATTCCCTCTGGCCAAAACTTACAGATGGCGGTTTCATGCAATGTTTTTTGGTACTTTTTACTGTTGCATCGATATAGAATGTCCTCAACTGGCCGTGTTAACGATAGTGATTCTAAGCCGAAGGACTTTTTTTGAACCAAGAAAAAAGTTCTTAAAAAAAGGTCGACTTACAATCGAATAATTACGGTAATAGGTTTTTGTTTTTGCGGCCGAATTTTCTGATTTAAGCCGTAGCATATCTAGGGCGCCAGTACTAACCATTTAGAGAATCCATGAAATATTTCTAAAGCAATATTTTTTTTACTGTTATTTTATAAATATTTAATAGTGACTTATGGAAATAGTAATATAAGAGGGAATTAAGAGCGTATCTAAGAGCCATAAATATCTTGCACTATTTTCACATTATATTAATAATATACAAAGTATAAAAAAGGAAAGTTATTTAATAAGTTAATATCCAGCTCACTTGATTAGAAGTACTAAGTGATAAAATCATAATTAATAGAAAGTGACATTGTTTCTTCTTTTCTTTTCAGATTTTAATTCAGGGCGTTGTCCCTCTATGCTCGTGGCAGTATGAACGAGTGTTCAACACAACACGCATTCCTGGCATAGAGACGGATCGTATAGTACATCTGACTGATTCTACTCATATAGTTGTATACCACAAAGGAAAGTATTTCAAAGTTCTCATCTACTACAGAGGACGAATACTGAAGCCTTGTGAGATAGAAGTGTAAGTTTGGATTTCATTACTATTATTAATTATGTAGTGGTTCACTTTTTATTTACCGTAGATCTCCGATACACTTAGTAAAGCATATATTATTGTTTTGTGATGACTTACCTTGAAATACGTCTTAATTTTTAAACAGATTAGTTTGTTTTTCATTGTGAAATCACGATTGATTTCCAAACAATGCAAATTTAATATTGAAACCGGAAAATAATAGTTTTATAGCTTTCGCTTGCGTCCTAGGAATAAGGTTATAGATAGAACCTGTTCGTCAGACGCTGAATCCATATCAAAAACAGTTTCTCGCTTTCTCCCACGATTAGTACCAACCATTTTCGATTCAGTGCTGCCACCTG
Source organism: Thermobia domestica (assembly GCF_964235325.1). Lineage (NCBI taxonomy): Eukaryota > Metazoa > Arthropoda > Insecta > Zygentoma > Lepismatidae > Thermobia > Thermobia domestica. The sequence continues at coordinate 15,173,982 of NC_137463.1, forward strand.
GCATATCATATAGGAACTATGGGTTTGCTGGCGGGAGCAGTGTTGTGTCTGACTTTGTAGGTGCGTGAGTGTTATCAAATGGCGCCGAAAATCAACCGATATTGGGAGGGTTGCGTAATGGCCTTTTTCCGTGCTGTTTTCGTGTGTACAGATTGTGAAACAGACTACTGTGAAAGCTATGGTGGCCCGTTACACACAATAGGCTCCCCTTGCTAAACAATCACCCACGAAAACCACCAGGAGAAGGGCTCCAAGCAAGGAGGATCCATCGATTGGCATGTCTAGAAAATCCCCCGATGCAACGTGATATGGGCCACTGGTTCCACCTCACACCGTCAACGTGTGCGTGGGTTTTCTCGGGGTCCTCCCGTTTCCTCCCACTTTCTTCATTCCACCATTTCATTCATCTCTCATCTCCACCGTCTCCTTTAGCCTAACCGGCATAACCGTGGGACGTAAAACTCAAAAATTTCATTTCATTTCATTTCTCACACCGTCAACTGTGAACAGAACAATTCACAAGCGCCTTAGGTTGAAGTGTGTGCGGAAGGCCCGTGTACATCACCTGCTACCGCATCACATTGCCGAACGTAAGACAAATTGCAGGAAATTGCATGAAAAGTACCAGACGAGTTCCCAATAGAAGAAAGTTGACACAATGGATGAATCATATGTCCATCTCACTGCTGGTGGTCACAGTCGGCCGATCACATACCGTGACATTGACGGCAAGGAGCGCAGGAACTTTGTTCATCAGTGCAGGGAAAGTTTCCCTCGTGGCTTTATGGTTGTTATGGGATTGGAATATGAGAGTAAGTTGATGATACGTAAGATGGACAAAAACGTGATAGTGAATACAAGATAATTCCAAGAATCCATTCTGACACCTATCTATTAAAAACATATCCCACAATTGTACGCGAATCAGGGGATACTCCGTATGACAGGGCTTCGGTAATAGCGGCAGAACATCACTACGTTTTATCAGGAAATGGCAGCCGAAATAGAAAATCGTGTCATTCTGTTTGGAGTCATTCCTGTGAAAAATCCCAGATGGCAGGCCAATGGATTTTTGCGCATTTGGATTGTTGAAACAACGTCTTCAACATCGCCGTCTACACACATCCTGGATGGTCTATGGAAAGCATGCAGGGAGGAGTGGGACAGAATTCCCATGCCTGTCCTGCGGCGGAGCGTGCTGCAATGGAAACTGCGATCCGTGTGATAGTCCACAATGCTGGGAGTCCAATAAAACAAGCAAGAGCTGAACAGAATCAGCTACATGCTGAAACGAATAATGGCCGTATGTATCACAATATTGCGAGCGGTGATTATATTCAATGAGAAAAAGCGAAAAGGCTACTACTCACCGCAAAAAATATGTAGTAGAATTTTCTTCTACATGCAACAGGTAGCGCTTTCGGAAGATGCTACTTCCAAGGGTAAAAAGTGGTTAAAAGGTTACGACGTAAAAAACAAACAAAAAATATTTTTTTTAACGTGTCTTAACCTTTAAACCATTTTTTAGCCTTCCTTTATGTCTTTTATCCTTTTTGGAGTGTACCACATGCTAAAGAGGGAAATAGCATTCTTCTAACCATTTTTTACCCATCCTTCATATTGTTATCCTTTTTGAAGTCTACCACAGGCTGATGAAGAAAATAGCATCTTCTGAAAGCGCTACCTGTAGCATTTAGAAGAAAATTCTGCTATATATTTTTTGCAGTGAGTAATAGCCTTTCCGTTTTTTCTCATTGAATATAATCACCGCTCGCAATATTATGATATGATACATTATATTTCACTGGCTCCAATCAGCCATACTAAGATTTACTTTTGATTACTCATAATAGGAGTAAGTGCAAAATTACACAAGTGTAAAAAGAATAACGTGTGAGTGTAGGAAAAAACATATTATCACCGTTGGTATACGTGTGAGCATCGCGCCCATATTCACGACAAGCTATTTTTGAACAATGCTTGAACTTCAACAGATCAGGTTGCGCCACCACAATAGCTACATTCCTTGATTACAGAAAGTGCAAAAGACAGCTAGAAATAATTTCATAATGCTTCTGTTAGTAATATATGAGAAATGATCGAGTTTCCCCGCAAATGAGCGGCGCGCTCACACGTATAACAGTATAACAATCTAGGATTAAAAGTCGATCATCAAAATATATTGTGAATATTATTCTCTTAATGCGTAAGTTAATTATTTTGTTGTTCATTTATTTTGTAGGCAGCTTCAGCAGATTCTTGCTGATGACTCTCAACCAGCTGTTGGAGAAGAGAAACTCGCGGCGCTCACAGCAGGCGACAGAGTCTCTTGGGCAAAGGCGAGATCAGAGTATTTTAACAAAGGGATCAATCGTTATTCGTTAGATATTATCGAAAAGGCAGCATTTGTAGTAGCATTAGATGAAGAACCATATGAGTTTGATGAGGTGATTATAATGGTTTAGTTTTAGTATTAAAAACATGAAGCACACTGTAGACTTTTTCGCTAAAATGCATTATCAGATAGGAAAGGGAAGAAATGAGAAAAGAAAACTTAAAGAACATTATTATTTTTTCATTTTTTATTTGTTTTTTAAAAATCTTTTTCCTTACATTGTACAAACTTTTCTCTTTATGCACTGTTTTCCGGTCGCTTATATTGTTGAACCGACCTTCCCATTTTCATTAGTTTTATCTTTCTCCAATGGATTTCATGTACTTTCGACTTCATAACATTAAATGAGCACATAATCCTGAATTCCAGCAAGGCACTCACTTGGATACTCCAAAGTTTCTATCTTTGCTTTTTAATTCTTATTTTCTTGGGTTTCGGGCTCGATTCCCAATGGGAGAGCCTTTAAAAATTCGAACTCCTTGCAGTGGTTCGGATTTTACTTTAAACTGTAGGCTCATGTTTCACATAGTCAAGGTGTTGAGAAGGGTCGCTGCAGTTCAACAAGCAACAATAATTTAATTTTCTTCTTCTTATCTGATGAAGCCTTTTAGCGAAAGCGTTTAATATGTTTCATTAGTGTGTTTGATTATACAGAGTCCGTCAGAAAAATGTATACACTCTTTGTCATCCTGTATCGGGATATTGGCATTGACAAATGTTCTGAAATGTATGTATGTTGTAGTATGGTTTTTCGCCCAGCAGATATCTGCATTGTCAATTGTTTTCAATTTAAATAATGTTGTAGAATAATTTTTCGCTTAACAGATGTCGGTACTCTCATCATGTTTAGTGAGATAAGATAATGGCAGGTGCATGCTTGATGTTCGAGCAGAAAGCCCATTGAGTTCCCTCCCCGTTCGCCAGATCTTACACCCATGGACTTCTTCTTCTGGGGAACTGTGAAAGATGAAGTGTATCGAAGGTAAGCCGCGCACGCTCGAGAACCTTCGCCAGAAGGTTACAGAGGCATGTGCGTAGATCTCCATTGACCGCTATAGCTGCAACGACCACTCGTCGTTCTGTTAAGTGTTTGGTCGCCAACAACCAACATTTTGAACGTCCAATGTAAACATATGCTTACTTCAAGATTTGTAACACATATTTAACAATAATTAAATGTAATTAAGAAATATGATATATGTTTTTTGTAAACAGTGTATACATTTTTCTGGCGAACTCTATATTTTCACTAATTTTCGTGTGTGCGCTGTGTGCGGATATATAATGCGTGTGTGAGCTGTATAATTTAAAATAGTAGATTCGTTGTAATGTATTGTTAATAATTAAGATAGACGCGGAACGTATGGCTTACGCGAAAATATTGGTGTGTTGATTAGAAAGCCAGTAGGGAGAGGCTTTTGGATAGGCGAGGGGGGGGGGGAGGATTTATTGATTGAAAGTTAACTTCCCTTTTCATCGCCAAGACCATGAATTGTCGCGCAACTTCCTATCTAAAGTGGGATCGGAACAGTTTTTGAGTACTAGTAGCAGCGTGTAGACCATCTACCATGCAACCCTGACCTAGCGTCTAGTGATTATCATCTTTTCTCGGTCTTGAAAGAACATCTTCAAAGGCACAAAATCCGAAGTGACGAAGATATCTAAACAGCGGTGCAGCGCTGGTGCGACTGTCAGTATCACAGATTTTACGAAAGTGTCACGGACAAGTAGTTCGTCTCATGGTTAGACAAATGCTTCAATCTTTTTGGTGACTATGTTGTAAAATAAAGTGTTGACTATAGCACAAATATGCATTAGTTTATGTTCAACATAGAAATATAATTATTGCCAAGTATACCTGGTAAACGTACTTTTGGGACATCCCTCGTATTTAAATTATTCATAATTAGAGTTGCCAGACGTCCTGGTTTTCAATGAAAGAACTGTCCCGAAAAAGGCTTTCGGGACGCCTGTTTGTTCTGGTTTTCGTTCTTCAGATTGAAAAAAAAAAATCCCGCAATTACTAGTATGTCTCACATAAAAACGGAAGGTATTCGAAGTTTCATTTGAAATGCCACTTCAACGATTACAGAATTTAGTTGTCTAATATATTTTCTCATGTGTGGACATTCAATAATTTTGGATTTATATTTTTCCTTTATCTGATAAAGTTTTCAGTAATTTTCAGGTTAATATTCCGTAAGAACCTACTCTAGCACAAGAAGTGGCAGTTAAACGCTAAAAGTATGTATTGTTTAATTTTGATACTGCATTTTTTCTGCCAAACTTTGAGCGCTTACATAAGTCTTTAGAGAGATTTAATTTTTGTTTATCATTCTGAATTTAGTGTAAATGTATTTTTTCTTGCTAAATGCTAAATTTTTAGGGTAGTCTTTCTGACTCAGGCAATGACGCAACGAAGAAGAAAAAAGTATCTCTTCAGTCATAAATGGGAGGAGGGTGTGTCGTAATTGGCGCAATATTTAGGACCTGTTACACACAACAAATCCAAATCCGGAATAAGGTCCAGGCAGCTATTTTTGTTACCTTTCACATTCTTTATAGCTCTCTTATGGGGCTTGGTTTGTGTTAACTGTGTACAGATTGAACTGGAAATTGTGAGTAGTAACCTGGAAGAGACAGGTAATTAATTAATTCTGACTAAATGAGTAGTAGTAATCAGAGATTGGTGTCCCGGCTTTTCGTTTAAAAAATCTGGCTACCCTATTCATAATAACCGTCGTGGAAGTTTAAAACAATATTGAAATGTAGATTGACCTTAAGGATAATCACTTGTTTTTTTGGAATACCAATCTAGTTATTATTTAGAATTTCTAAGTTAACCATTATTGTTTATTAACTTTTTTTTGTGTGTATTTTTTTAAAGATCATTTATTAAGGTAAGATTGTTGTGTCAAATAAAAGTTAAATAGTGTGTCCTTTTTTTAACGTTACAGAAAGATCCTTCCAAATTGGACCACTTTGGGCGTGTTTTACTTCACGGAAAAGGCTACGATAGGTGGTTCGACAAATCCTTCACTTTATGCATAGGAACTAATGGAAGGGTAAGTTTCTATTCAATTATTGATTCGATACAATTGATGGGGCGCGCAGTGGCTCAGTGGTAGAGCGTTCACCTTCAGTGCTTGGGGTCCCTGGTTCGATCCCAGCTCGCACCGTGTGGACACCGTGCTCGTGGGTTTTCTCGGGGTTTTCCCGTTTCCTCCCACTCTTCATTCCACCATTTTATTCATTTCTCATCATCATCGTCTCCTTTAGCCTAACCGACATAATCGTGGGACGTAAAACTCAAAGATTTCATTTCATTTTGATACAATTGTTACCAATTGTAATCTGGTGTATGGGCCATTTCATATGAAATCAACAAATCAAAGTGGCTCATGTGTGTTAGATTTTCTTCAAATTTTGTACAAATTTTGTGGTATCCAAACATAGCACACATATCCAATTTTACAACTCTACCTCAAAAGGGACTGCTGTAGGAGCCATTCGAAATGTGGGGGTTTTGTGCAAAAAGCACCTAAGTCCGCCTTCGACTTAAAGTACTAAAACCGCTAGATCTCAGGAGATATTGAAGCTATTTGAAAATGGTTTTCATTAAAACAACCTTAGAATTTGTAGGAATTAAAACACTGCAGTAATGAACTTCCCAAGTGGGATTAAGCATATGAATTTCACCATCAAAGAGAGAAAAAAAAATGTCAAAATTTGGCAAGTATTTCTTTGAGGATGTTAGGTGGATCTTTTCCAGAAATACTTGTCAAATTTTGACATTTTTTTTCTTTTTTTCTCTTTGATGGTGAAATTCATATGCTTAACCCCACTTGGGAAGCTCATTACTACAATGTTTTAATTCCTACAAATTCTAAGATTGTTTTAGTGAAAACCATTTTCAAGTAGCTTCAATATCTCCAGAGATCTAGCTGTTTTAGTACTTTAACTCGAAGGCGGAGTTATTTTTTGCACAAAACCCCCCACATTTCGAATGGCTCCTACAGCAGTTCCCTTTGAGGTAGAGTTGTAACATTTTGCAGGTGTGTTATGTTTGAGTACCACAATACATGTACAAAATTTGAATAAAATTTAAAACATATAAGCCACATTTTAGTTTCAAATTTGGTGATTTCATATGGAATGTCCCATATCACAATATTGCGAGCGGTGATAATATTTAATAAGAAAAAAGCAAGAAGGCTAATACTACCGCCAAAACAGCAGAGTTTTCTTCATGTAAAAAGCGCTTTCAGAAAACCTTCTTCCATCTTCAGCTGACTTAAAATTCAAAGAGGATTTTAAAAACCTGAAGGAAAATATGGAAAGGAAAAAATGGTTAAAAGGATTAAAAAATGCAAAACACAAATCTGCTGTCAAAAATTGATTCGCATGTGTTTAATTTTTGACAGAAGATTTTGTTTTACATTTCTTAATCCTTTTAACCATTTTTTGCCTTTCCATATTCTTCAGGTTTTTAAAATCCTCTTTGAATTTTAAGTCAGCTGAAGATGGAAGAATTTTTTTCTGAAAACGCTTCTTACATGAAGAAGAAAACTGTGCTTTTTTTGCTGCCGTATTAGCCTTCTTGCTTTTTTCTTATTGTAATCTGGTATATTTGAAAATTTTGTTGGTATATTAATGAACTCAGTGAACATTATAGTTATGTTAAAATGGTTGTTTTTACGCGTAGAGAACATGGTAAATAGAACTTTGGCATTGTATGCGTTCACACATTATTCTGCTGGTAAAACCCTACCGTGAAATTTTCAGCAACTGAAGTTAATTTTCATACCGATGTTTCAGGTGCAACATTGCAACTTGTCCTCGCAGTGTGTGAGTGCGTACTTTAGATTTATTTTATTTTATTTGGTTTATTTATTTTATTTTTACATCTTAATTTCATTTCGATTCAAATACGAATCCTAAAGGGGGGTAGGGTTTAAATATGCATTTCCAGAGTTTTACCTACGTCTTATTTTTCCCGTGGTGGCTCAGTGGTAGAGCGTTCACCTCTGGTGCTTGGGGTCCCGGGTTCGATCCCAGCGCCCGCCAAGTGAACTTTGTGGTGGACAAACACTGCGTGTGTTTGTTTTCTCGGGGTTCTCCCACTTTCTTCATTCCACCATTTTCGTTCATTACACATCATCACCGTCTCCTTTAGCCTAACCGGCATAACCGTGGGACGTAAAACTCAAAGATTTCATTTTTATTTTTCCCGTGCGAAGACTGGATGTTTCTTCTAGTCCTAAGATAAAGGAAATATTGAAGGAAGGGTACTTTGATTATCTTTAGAATTCGAGGATAATAAAATAGTTCTGATGGTCATTCCAGTAAAAGGAAGTTCTAGAATGGCTTTGAAGAATCGATAGGCACTGACGTCAGTGTATACCGTATATACTCGAATCTAAGATGCACCCTGATAAAAGTTGTGCCAATTTCTTGCATTCAATTCTGAGTCGGATTCTGGATATTCAATGAAGCAATTCAGAATTTGACAGTACAAATTAAATTATACGGGTTTATTTGTTCAAACTAAACATTTAAATGTCAAGATTACAAAGAGAACAAAGGTACTATCTTACAATCTTACTTACAGTGTAAACAAAGGACACCCTGCTTAAGAGCCTGACGTACTAAAAATAATACAAATTTAGCATTTTTCTTTTGCTTGTTTTTCATAAGTGAAAAGAGATAATGAAATGCAACTTGGTACAATCATAAATAATAATAGTCTACAACAAAAAATATGAACTCGAAGTGTTGCCATCCATAGAAATTACAGTGATGCCACAGTAACATTTCTCCCAAAATCTAAGTTAAGGCAGCGACTAGAACGAACTCAACAGTATATAATTACGTATTATGTTATTTTGGTATCGTGTGAACTACTTTTTAAATAATAGTTGTATTTAGTTTGTAATAAACAAAATAGTTCTAACATACAGTTATTAAAATTAAATGACAGTGTTATTTAAACAGTATATCACAGGATACCAAAACAACATGATACGTAATCAAATGCAGTTTAGTTTGTACCTCTAGTCGCTGCCGTAACTTAGATTTTGGGGGAATTGTTATTCTGGGAACACTGTAATTTCTATGGATGACAACACTGAAAAATCTTGAGGTTCATATTTTCTGTTGTAGAATAACATTATATGTGATGGTGGCATTTCATTATCTCCTTTCACTTATGAATAAACAAGCAAAAGAAAAATGGTAAATTTTGTGTTATTTTTAGTATGTCAGGCTGTTAAGCATGTCACTTTGTATACGATTCCAAGACGCACTCCCCATTTTATACCTGAAGTTTTGGCAGAAAAAGTGCGTCTTAGATTCGACTATATATAGTAGCTTCCCAACATGAGTACCTGAACGTCGTGATAATCAACAGTGATGTAAATAGCAGGGATTTTTCTAGGATGAGTTCGTGAACCTAAATTGTTAGATCTTGTATGTTTATTTTTCAGTATTCTGTCTAGCTATTGTAGTTGTCCAGTTAGGAGTGCTACGAATAATCTGTTTCTAACTTACGTATAGTCTCTATTGAAAAAAAGAAAAAAAAAAGTAATTTTTTTGCTTCTTATTTTCAGGTTGGTTTTAATGCAGAACATTCTTGGTAAGTGGATAAAGAATATTAGTTGTTAATAATCGAATACTTTATTAAAAATGTCCATTAATTTTTAAGGTTAGAATAAGTTCAATACTTACATTCATCTCACCAATAATTACATCGTAATTATTTACACTGCAAAGGGTCATTTTCTATCTTTTGATGTGAATTCTAATTAAGAAAGACTTGACTTATCTTCTGGTTTCAAATAGAAAGATAAATGGGACACTTACGTTATTGGTTGGTTTGTAAGAGTTTTCCTGAACGGTTTCAGTCACTTATTTTGAGGCTTTCTTCACTAGGTTAAGTGACTTTTATGAAGATCGAATCCCTGTATAAACACATTTTGCGTTCTTGATGCAAGGGTTCTAAAATTGAAAAAGACGTTTTGATAAATAGGTTCTTTATGTGGCTCCACGTAACGTAGTCGCTAACCCTCGCTCCTTTGGTGCTAGCGGTGCAGGGTTCGATTCCCAATGGGGATGCTCGGTCGGCATTTTCAGATAAAACCTGAGTGACGTTTTCCCTTAATTTTCCTCTTTCACACCAGCAAATGCTAGGATAATACCTAACATAATGTTCCCAGACTGCCTCCTCCTTTCCCCACTTTCCCGGGTGGTATAATCGCCGAGGTACGTCATTCTTCATACATGGAGTTAAAATGCCATAGATGCTGAATGCTCAGAAATATAATTCCTAAAAAAGGCAATTCATATACATTTTTTTTCTTTCTTCCAGCGAATTATTTTGAAGGAATGAGTGGTTGAAACTACAGGAAAAGTCTTACAGACATAATTCAACGAATTATAAGTTTTCCACTTATTAAAAGTTACATTTATAATGCGTCAATTACTACCTACGGATACTTTCAAATAGTTAATATCTCAATGTTTGTTTTTGCAACTGTGTATAGGAGCTAATTATATTTAACTACAGGATTGTATAGGACTTGATCCGATGTGAAGCCACTGTGCAAAAGACATGTTTCACTCATTGATCAAGTTGAACCTTTAGTGAGACAGAGTACTGGAATTGCGGTGGTTAAGTATTTCTGATATTTTTTGTTTGTTTGTGTACGTCTGTGTGATGTTTAATGGTAAGTGTTAGGGATAAAGCCTGTAGGATCATATTGTCAAATGTGGTAAAGAGTTCATTCTTTCAGGAGTGTGTGAAGGGAACAGAAGGAACTCAGTAAAAGCATTTGTAATTTACATGATTTTTTTTTTCACTTAAAACTTAGATACTTTAAACAGGGTGCGAAATCGTTTGAAAATTGTGGGGAAAGGGGGGAAGAAGTTCAGTGATTCACACTAATGCCTCACTGTGCTTCACACATAAAGTGGGCGCTCCAAAAAGTTGAAGTATTCATGGATTAAAATTATTATTATTATTATTGTTATTATTAATAATAATAATAATAATAAATATTAAAACTAGTCGTCATTGTTATTTAAAATACTTTAATCATGTTATTTATTCATTTAACCTAAATTGGTACACTTATCTACTGCATTTAATATACACTTCGGTGCGTATGGTCCAGGATTAGACTCCCGTGGGAGCACAGTTCCCTTGTGCTTACCATCATATGGAGGACTGCGTACACAAAAATAGCGGTATGAGATCTCGAAGTCAAAAATTATGGCGCCAGAAAACCGATGTGCTAACCAAGCATTAGACCTACGAAGTTGAAGCGCTCCACCTGGTTAGTTATAGATCTCCATAAGCTGTAGACTCAGAGTATAGTTACATCGCATCTGAGGAATTCGGAATTTGACTATATTGGTTCAGTGATAAGTTTTTTTTTAACTTTGTAGTCTCAGAAACGCTGGTAATATGAAATTACAAAATAGTATATACAAATATACTTTGTTTCTGCAATTAAAAAAGTATGTAAAAATGTAAATAATTAACTAATTAGATCACTAACGTACAAAAGGTGAAAAAGTACTGACTGGAACCCGAAAGTTCCGGCATACCGTGCCGATGCGTTAACAGCCGCGCCACCCAGTCTGCTTCTCAGAACAGCCACTCACCCTCTCACTCTCGAGATCGGTGCTCTCCACTCGAACCACATGGGTTGTATACCACAGACCACTGCTGTTCTTGGACAATCCCTGTGTCCATATATTGAGCAACTATGACTGTTGTGATTTCATGTAGATATTAATGAAAGAGTAAACAACCGATTTGTTTAAACACACCACATCCTCTATAGATATCAATTCAATAACGTACAAAGACTGAGAAAGTATCGGAGGTCCCGGGTTCGAGTCCCGGTCTAGTCAGTCATTTTTTTCACTCATTGTACGTTAATTGAATTAACATCTGTATAAGATATGGTGTATTAAAAATAATCGGCTGTTTCTTCTTTCGTTAATAATTAATCTCATTTAGCCAAAATTATGTTTCGTAGTATTGTATTATTTGTCTCGTAATTCTAAAAAAAAATAAAATAAAATAAAATAAATAAATAAATAAATAAAATAAATAAATAAATAAAATAAAATAAAAAAATTAATAACTGACAGCATTATTATTATTTATTTGTAGCAGATATTGTAGATATTGTGACATTAGTTTTACAGAAACCATTTTTAGAAAGTACGAAGATGAAGGTGAGAGTTTCATTGTAGCTTTTCGTGTTGAGTATAAAGCAGTGGTTCCCAATCCTTTTTTTAAGCTTAGCAATTAGAAGTTCACCGCGTTCAATTTACATTAGTCAGTAAATTACTGAGAGGGCTGCAATTTTGGAGCTTCCTGTTGGAAATGTCCAGCTTTAAAGATTTGATTGCATAATAAGTATATCTCTAGTAGTATTAATGTAGGTTAATGAATGTATTTATACATTATAGGCTGTTGTATGTTCACATACTTGCAATGCATAGGAATCCTGAAATCAACACAACTTTTACTTCACAGTATTTAGTGGTCGCGCGACACAATCGCTCAGTGTTGGCGTGGGAGATCCGGGTTCGATTCCCGGCGGGAGCTCATGTGGTTCGGATTCCACGTTAATCAGTAGGTCCACGTCTCTTATAACTTCGCTGCTGAACGGGACGCTAAACTAAAATCAACTCACCTCAACAATCGCTCAGTGGTAAAACTTCCCTCTCTGATGTGAAGGTTCCTAGTTTGGTCCCAAAATAATGTAAATTTGTGCTGAAGAACATTGTTTTCTGGGGTTTCCGGGTTCCTCTTCATCAGTTTTTTTTTTTTTCATAGTTCTTTTGCAGAGAGCTTCGTGATTATTTAGTTTTTGGATCTGTTCTAGGTAATTTTACAGTTCGTATTATTTACTTTATTGGAACAGATCGAGTTATTTACGTAATATATTGCAATGTAAAACAATTAACTGTTGAGCAGCAGACTTTATCTGTCGTTGTTGTGTCTTCTTGACGGTGACACACATATTATTTGTAATTTTGCGTATTTTCCCGTGTTCGACACGATGGCTCAGTGGTAGAGCGCTTGCCTCTGGTGAGTGGGGTCCTTGGTTCGATGCCCGACCAAGTAAGTTTGTAGTGAACAACATTGTGTTTGTGGGTTTTGTCGGAATATTCCCGTTTCCTCCCACTTTCTCATTCCACTAATTCTTCCATCATCATTCACTTGCTTTAATCATCGCCTCCCTTATCCTAGAGGGCATAATCTTGGGACGTTAAACTCAAAGATTTCATTTCATTTTCTTTCTCGTGTCCAGATCCTTAATTCGACAAGGCTCCGAGGGTTTAATTTGGGAAACACTGTTATATTGTGGGCTGCTATGGCTCAGTGGTAGAGCGTTCATCTCTGGTGCGTGGGATCCGTCCCAGCTCACGCCAAATGAGCTTTATATTGGACAAACATCGGGTTTTCTCGGGTTCTTCCTTTTCCTTCCACTTTCTTCATTGCACCATTTCATTCATTTCTTATCATCACCGTCTGCCTTAGCCTCGGTGAAACGTTAAATTAAATATTTCATTTAGTTTTTTTCACTGTTATATTGTATTAATTAATAGTATTAGTTACGTGTGACTTCTTTTTAAAAGTTTACTTCGTAATATTATTGGTTATTAATATTTGGGATTGTTAACTTAAGACTTGATTAAATGTAAGTACTAATTTGTTTCCATGATGAAAAATATGGTACGTAACAGTGGTTGGATTGTTTTCCAGGGCTGATGCAGCAATTATGTCTCACCTATGGGAGTATGTAATGTCTGAAGAAGTTTCACAGGAGGGGTATGATATACCTATCTGGATATTATTTCTCACTCTGCACATAAAACACCAACACTTTTATTCTCGTCTCTTTGGTTAACTTAACTGTTTCTTTATTTCAATGAGTTCTTTTTCATCTTGTGAAGGCTTTTGTTTTTCAGTGACATGTTCGGTGATGGTGTTTTCTTTATTCGCTGATTTTGTTTCATTTCCATCAATACCAGGGCTGATGCTCCAATCGCGGCTCACCTATGGGAGTATTGTTTGGCTGAGGAACTCCAAGAAGGGTAAAATAAACTTCCCACAGATCAATGATAATACCACTTAAGATAGTTAAGAATAATAATTCCTAGCAGCAATACATTATTATTTTAGATTCAGCATTAGTGCCTACATCCTCGTTTCTTCGAAACTGTTAAATCCAAATGGAACTGTTGCCTCCTACAGATTCGTTTCTCATGAGGAAAGCAGATACTAGCTAACAGAGAACTTTCAAATGGGGTGATATTATGTTGAAGAGATAGGCGAACTGTCTTATTTGTCCACAATTTTAAGCTTTTCTCATTTTATATCAATATTAGGCATACTTCACACGTAAGAGAAGATTCGGAGGTCCCGTGGTGGAACCCTGTTGGTTTTAGTAGCTTTTGGCGCGGCAAACTCATTAAAGTACACATCATACTAAGTTTGAAATAAGCCACCATGACAAAAATATCGCCAATTTGTAAGCCGGCTCACGCAACAAATAAGTCTTAATGTCCTGGAATATTCATAAGTAGAGGCACGAGATGTTCGCAATGCATGGTAGAACGAAATGCATCAGAATTAAGTAATTTTCAGTTTCTTAACCTTTTTATGATATGCTGTGTGTACTTTCATTGGCTTTCGTTGCGCGATAAAACGCGAAATTAGGAGCTCTGCGCGAAATTTCTAACAATACGCGAAATTTTAAAAATACGTTTTCATTAACTTAAAAACGCAAGTTTTCCGTTCACGGAACGATAGGACGTGGCATGAACGGTGCATTTTGGGTGATTGGAACACGGCTATAGAGAACATCTTGCGCGTTAGCTATCACCATCGCAGCTGGATGGGGAGGAACCGTTTTAATTAGTTAGCCAATGGCATCATTGCAGACACCTTCTGTCTTCTAGTACTCAAGGTCAACCGCATAAAACAGAAGACAGTATGACTTTTCTACTCGTAGTAAGTTTACTGATATGCCTTCAGTTTGATCAAATATATATATATATATATATATATATATATATATATATATATATATATATATATATATATAATTTTCTCTAAGTGAAATTTAAAATGTCGAGTGAAATATGCAGTGTATTTTGTTTTTAGGTTACTAATAGTTTATTTCTGTAGTGATCTATGGATAAAAGGAACAATTATAAAAATGTTAGGGAATATTTTTTTCACAAGAGCTACAAAATGCGAGACTTTTTTTCTTTGAAAATGCGACAAAACGCGAAATTTTCAGATTTTTAGTGCGAAAAACTCGTGCCTCTGTATCATACATTAACAAAGCACAAAACGAGAGATGACACAATTAAAAAGAAATCATGAACACCCATACCTTTCTCGCGGCCAACGTAGGTGTAATGTCCATTAATAAACTATTGAGAAACTGACAGAAAGTTTAGAGAAAAATGTTACCTTAATGAAATTCTTAAAATAGTACAAATCACCAATTTCTTCTATACTTTTCGCGTAGCTACATAGCTCACTATTTTATATAAAGGTTCAGGTGTGCGTAAGATGAAAACTTAAAATAATATATATAAATAAATTTTAATGAAAAAGAGAGGCTGAATGATGGTAATGAAGAACAATAAAATTGTTATAATAGTCTATAATAGAGCTATAGATTGCGTATTCGTATTTGATAGAAGCTAGGGGCCGCGGTGGCTCAGTGGTAGAGCGTTCACCTCTGGTGTATGGGATCCTTGGTTAGATCCTAGCTCGCGCCAAGTGAGCTTTGTGGTGGACAAACGCCCTGTGTGTTTTTCTCGGGGTTCTCCCGTTTCGTCCCACTTTATTTCACCATTTCATTCATTTCTCATCATCACCGTCTTTTTTAGCCTAGCCGGCATAATCGTGCGATGTAAAAGTTTGATTTCATTTAATTTCAGTTTTTTGATAGAAGCTAATAACTGAAGAAAATCTTTGAAGAATCCACAAATTAGCATTACTAACATGATTTAGAAGTAGAAATATAATCCATCCTTAAATTGGGAGAATGGGGTGAAGTATAAAAGGTAAAGGGTGCTTCCTCCTCCCCCATTCTTGGCAAACCGTAGTGGCTTATAGACAGTGAAGAAGTAAGAGTTCATAATTCGTTAATTCGACACAGACACACAGAACCTTTTCCCCAGGTACTCATTTGTATAGAAGCTACATAAGCCTCATAGCAGCTTTGGAAGGATAGTAGACCAGGAAATAAAATGAATTCTGCCGTCAAGTTGGTAGGTAGATGCTTTACCAGTACTCCATTGCGAGGAATGAGGGATGTAATTGAAAAGTTGACCAATAAAACAAATCAGATTTCACAGTATAAGGTGTCCGGGAGGTTAATATGCACTGAAAGTAACACCATTTTGATATGCTTCATATAAAAGATGTTAAAAACGGACCCCTTCGAACATATCTGCATACACTTCTGTACGTTAATGTAGCGAAGATAGTTGTTACAATATATATGTAGTTGCAACTTGGTTTACAGATCAAAGGTTCTGTACACCGAAGCGTGCATTCGTAGTACACAGTAACTTTACTGACAACCGGTGTAATAATAATTATAATAATAAAAAAAGAATCTGGAAAGCAGACATACATACGTTACCTTAGTATTCCAGAATTGTATGCATAAACATAGTTTAAAATCGATCTTAAAACCATCGATCATTGTTGAAAAATCGTAGCAGAGTAAAAACTACCTTGTAGCAAGGTTATATGAAGTCACTGACAGATGCACTGGTGCCTAATTTGATATGGGAGGACGCAATATTAAGGCTTAGGATCCAGAGAACTTACACGAGGAGCCAAATACAATGGAAACAATTGTTTCTGACCTGTAAAAATATTTATTCGAGCACAAACACAAAATTTCCACAATTCAGATCGTAAAACCTAAATCAGAGTTGCAAGCCGAAATAAAACACTCGAATAGTTTTACATACGTACTAAGAATCCATCTTTCAATACTTATTAAGGCACGTTGAACAAAGTGTGGGTCAAAACACACTAAGAATTTACACAATAAGTTATATATCTCAGAAAGTGAATTGTAAACAACATAATCACCTCACACGTATATTTGTACAATGGAAAAATATCGTTAGTCCATTTATTTATTTTTTAACTTTCTAAATACAATTTTGGATTCAACAAAGTTCTTTATCCTAATCCTTTTATCCAGAGAAAAAGAGAAATGCTGACATCCAGAAATAGTAACTGTATTGCTGTGGAATATAGAGAAACGGGTTACTCCTTGACATTTGATAAACCACTAGAATTTTTCTT
The DNA here is from genome assembly GCF_964235325.1 of Thermobia domestica. NCBI lineage: Eukaryota > Metazoa > Arthropoda > Insecta > Zygentoma > Lepismatidae > Thermobia > Thermobia domestica. The sequence goes on from NC_137463.1 coordinate 15,190,748, forward strand.
CCTAAGAAAGAAAAAAAAAACTAACCTTGGTTTTTTAATTGAGTTTTCTGCATGTGTTTCAATTAATTTTTCTGATTATTCTGTAAATATCAGTCAACTAATAATATTTACATAACATTTTTTATTTATTTTTAAATTTAAATTAAGTTACTTGTAAATATCCATTCATTCATTTTTCAATTATGTTGTAAATATTTTCTCTTTGTTTTTATACATTTTGTATATAGGCATGCGCTTGCTTTTTATCACATAAGCTTTAATGAAATTCTCTGTGCGACATATTTCATGACAAGCTGAATTAGTAATAATTTTTTGATTGAACTAATTAACAAAAGTAGAAACTATCAATATTATTTCACTCAGTATGATTATAAGTAAAAGTACGGTGTGTTTAAGTATTTAAAAAAAAATATTTATGTATAAGAAGACGGAAAGAGAGAAGGAAAATACAGTTACACACAAAAATAACGGAATTTGTGTTCTCTAAATTTTTAACTTTTTAGACCCTGCCAGGGATTTTATCAAAATCGTAGACTCTCACATTGAGGGCTCTGGTGACCCCCCTAATTATCACAAAGTCATGATTCATACACCGTTGGAAAGCTTATAGACCACAGATTTCAGCGAGGTAACATTCATGCAATTCCTGCCATATTCGTAGAAGAAGAAAAAAATTAAAAAATGTGAAAAAATGCAGGGCCCTGGCAACTCTTGCAGTCACCCTATGGTGACAAAATGATGTTGATGTGTTGGCCCGACACTTGTGACAGTCATATATATAGAAAAAAAGAAGGTAGCTATTGCTGGAATACAAAGCGAGACAAAATTTCATAACGAAATTTCTATAATAACGCCCTGTGTCAAAAAATAAAAAAATCACCTTCCCTTCAGCTATAGTATCCACCACATACATAAAAAACGTACTGGCGGAAAACCTCATCCCTCAGGAATACATTGGTACCAAATCATCTTTCCACCTTAATTAGGGGCTGAGCTATTGATGTTTGTCATAAAAATAAATGTAATTTACGTCAAGAAACACTCCAAAAATTGGCCAACTTTGACCCCTCTCTACTCCCCCCATATAAGCAAGACGTACAAATACATGATCTACTTCATTGCTTCACATAGCAATTTTTATGAGTGTACCCCCAAGTAGAGGAATGGCTCCTCCCAAAAAAATTGTTGAAAAAAAAAAAAAAAACACGACCTTTACCCTCCTCCCCCGGCGTTGTATCCCCACATACATAAAATCCTGCATCCTTCAGGAATACATTGGTACCAAAATTATGTTCCTACCTTAATTAGGGACTGAGCTATTGAGGTTTAAAGCCCCGACGCAGCAGTTGCTTCAATGGGCGTTTAAAGGTTAAAAAAAGAATAACTTGTAGAAGTCAGGTTGTCATAATTATGGCAGAGACTATCCATTGTAGTTGGGGAAGGAACGGGGTGGAGCGAAAGGATTTTTGAACTATTAACTCCATTTGTATTGTGTACTATCAAATTTAAAAGCACCGTACAGGCCTAAACCTGTAACTGTTTTCGTTCGTTTCTTCATTTTGTAAACCAAATAAACTTGACTGTTTCATTTCATTGGTAGTGACTCGAAGTTGGATCTTCAGATTGTTGGGCAGCCTTGTGCACTGGTATTATGTGAAAATAAAGTAATAATGATTAAATTAGTTGAAAAGCGTCAGTTTATGCTTTTTACGCTAATGCAAAACTATAATTTAAGTAATTTGTATGGGCTTTACGACTACGCCCGACTGTACTTTCGTCTGACGTATTACAAGTCATTTAGTGAGGCCGCCGTGGCCCAGTGGTAGAACGTTCACCTCTGGTGCATGGAGTCCTTGGTTCGATCCCAGCTCACATGAAGTGAGCCTTGTGGGAAAAACACAGTTTGTGTTGGTTTTCTCGGGGTTTTCCCATTTCCTCCTACTTTCTTCATCCCACCATTTCATTCATTTCTCATCATCACCGTCTCCTTTAGCCTAACAGTGGGATAACAGCGGGATGTAAAACTCGAAAGATTTCATTTCATTTAATTTTTTTTACAAATGATTTACTTCAGGACGTTTTAGGTAACATCCTGAGTCTATTTTTGGAGCCTGACAGAAAAGTCCTTTTTAAAAAAACTTGTCAGGAGGTCCGACATCAATATTCGAGCCCGGGATCTCCTAAGTATGAAGCAGCAATGCTGTTCTTTATCTATGCTCAGTTGGTATAGGATAATCAATCAAGTTCAAAATCCAGAAATGTGAGAAACCTTGATAATACTGTTGGTCCACCAAGAAGCCCATACTACGAGATCTGAAGTAAGTTTTACGAATGAAAAAGAAGAATTATAGGAAGATAAATGAAGACTAACGTTTGAGCGTTTAACAGAAAGCAAACAGTACCTTAAGCAGTATCCCCTTTTACCTTAATTCTCATGACCGTATACAGAATTACAAATTGAAAAGATAAGATATAATAACACAGCCCAAAAAAATAAAAATAAATTAATAAGTAAAAGTTCTGTTCACCGGACCCCAGGGCAAGGATACGATCTATTTTGTTACAGAATCCCCAGAAAGATCGATCGTGTCAATTTTTTTGTTATGGGCGAAAAACTTGAGCGATTTTGGACAGGGAGGATACACGTAGCACAGTCATACTAAAAAAACAAAAGTTCTGTTCAGTGAACATCAGGGTATAGATTCGGTGTATTTTCTTACACAGAATCCAAATTTCGAAACCCTAGGACGATTGACCGTCTTTATATATATATATATATTAAATAAAAAAAAAAAAAAAACTTGGAAGAGAGCGATTTTGGATAGTGATTATATACGTTTTTCGCCCATAAAACAAAATTGACACGGACAATGGTCTTAGGGTTTCAAAATTTGGATTCTCTGTAAGAAAATACATCGAATCCATGCCCTGGGATCCGTTGAACAGGATTTTTTTTTTTTTTTTTTAATATATAGCTGTATTACGCGTATCCTCCCCATCCAAAATCACTCAAGTTTTTCATTTATAACAAAAAAAATTGACACGATTGATCTTCCTGGGTTTCCGAAATTTGGATTCTGTATGACAAAATACGTGGAATCCATACCTGGAGTCCGGTGCACAAAACATATATTTTGTGTGTGTGTGTGGGAAGGGGAGGGGCTGTGTAGTTTTTCATTTAAATAGTTTTTGCATGATAGATAAATTAATACTCTAAATTTGCGACTACTTTTGAAGAAAGATATATATACGTGTTAAATGCTATCCAGAGTTAGAATATATGATCAAACGTATTTAATTGAGTTTTACCCTAGACAATATATTAACACGCTTAGGAATTCTTAGTCATTTCTCTTACAGATAACTGTAATTCCTAAAAACACCTTGCACTTCCTAGCTTTCGACTCTCTTAGAGGGACACGAAGGTTAAACATAGAAGAAAGAAAAAAATAAACCTCAGGAAAGAAAAAGGAACATTGCCACCAGGGTCCAGCAGTGTGGAAAAATAATTGAATCAGTCATTGCGAAATGGCCATATGTCCATCCCCACCACATTTTCATTTTAGTGCAAAATCGAGACGTACACGAAAAAACGTGCATCCCCTGTGAAAAGACCAATTGTCTGGTAACATTATGTTACATATCCCACACTATTGCCTCAATATCATCGATGCCATTCACACATCGAGTACACATCGAGTTTGCAATCCAAGGATTTTTCTTTCTTCTCAACAATTCACTTTGGTGGATATATGGCCATTTCGAAATGACTGATTAAATTTTATCGAAGCTGCTGGTCACTGATCTGATGAAATAACACGCTGCAACATGCCGGATTCAATTTATATATTCTTTTGTCTGATACTGGGTGGTTGACAGCTAACGTTGGTATTTTTATTCTTTACCAATGTCGTTTGTTTCTCAATTTCTGTTTTCCATTCCATATTCAACCGCCCTTTATTTAAATTCGGCTTTGGATTCCTTAAGTCAGGTTTTCTCAACCTGGGGGTCGCGGGAGAGTTTCATAGGAATCGCGAAGATAAACACATGAGATAAATATAATTATTATCTAATACCAGAAAATATTTTAAAATATTATTTGAAATTTTGTATTTTTATTTTTATACATATTGTTGAGAACAAAAAAAAAGAAAAAAATCTACTAAACATTTTCAACAGAAGCAGAGTTGTTTAAAAATCAATTTAAATGAAAGAGGTACTATATGAAACTAATGAGAACTTCATATTGAAATACCAGAAAAATACAAATGCAACAAAACCTGCATAGTGAAATAAATTAAGATTGAAAGCTAATGAGATACTTGAGCATGGTGTGATTTCACTAGTGCTACAAGTCCTGTTCAGTCTTCGTGACCCCACATTATCAAGTCATTTTCAACTAATAAGCGATTTCTTGTCTCTGTTTTAATGCTTACCATGAAAGAAAAAATACTTTCGCACAGGTACGATGTAGTAAATGGAATTATTACTTTTAAAGCAGCAGATACCAGACCACGATATTCTCTGCTCTTCAGCTAGAACTTTGTTCAAGTCTTCGTTACAGAAAACCAGTTGCAAGGACGCTTTTAGGGAAGTTACTATATCCACTATATAAAAGAAATTGGTCCTACTGTTATAGAAATAAATGAATATCGCGAGATCTCCGCGATAGGTTTATTTAAAAAATCCCACACAAACTTATTACAAACCAGAAATTATAAGGGAGTCACTGGCAAGAGGATGTGATAAAGTGGGGGTCGTCGTGATAGGAATTAGGTTGAGAACCACTGCCTTAAGGAAATATGATAAACAAACTTTCGAATACAAACTTTTTTTCCTACCACTACAAGTGAGTCCTTCTTGTTACAGCGTATTATTCCACCAACAGATAAGTGATCAGCAACTTGGACATTTTTTCCCCCCTGAGGTATCCGTTGCTTTTACTTTCCTAGTGTTTTTATTATTTTGCTTCTGTTTTTAACCTCTGTGACGAATTCTCAGGGGAAGCTGAAAGCTAGGAAGTGCAAAGTGTTTCCACGAATTACAGTTATCTGTAAGTAAAATGAGTTTTATCCGTTTCCATTAACGAGACGAGAGTGGCGTAGAGTCCTAACCACATACACTTCATCAGGTGTTAAACCCGAATTACGTGCGCGGAAAACGTTCGTCTACTCGGAAGCTCAGATTTTTGAACGTAGTAGTTAACACTATTGGTAGCTTCTCTCTTTTCTGTCTCATATTGCAATAATAATTACAAATTACTGGCAAGCAGATTTGGTATATGTTGGTTCTAGTTTGATTTCTATGCATATTCATGTTATAATCTCTCTTAGGTATTTGCCAAACGGCCACACTCCAGGAACTCCAGAATTCAGGCCTCCGTCCCCCATTAGGCTGAAATGGGACATACCGAAGGGCTGCTTAGAAGCCATTGAAATATCATATCAGGTAAATGTTAATAAGTCTCCTTAGTAAATTAATTAAATTTTGAGTGTAATTTTAATTACATTTGTGGTTGTTCTGCATCCTTTCACATTTGGGGTCAATTTGATTTCCTAATACTTCATTCTAATTTAAGGGATATGACATCGACCACACCTGCCTTAATGTTGGTAGTTGGCTGCGAAAATCGTGGTGAGAACCTGTCAAATGTAAAGGACGCGGTTTGCTCTCTTTTGGTTGTGCCCCAGATAATAAACGAAACAGTAACCTTTATGCAGGTTCTCACCAACTTTGGTAAGCCTTGGAATGTGGGTTGCAAGAAGAAAGCGTAGGAAAAATCAAGAAAAATGTTTTTAATATCTGTTAATTTTCTACAGAACGTTTTTTTTTTTTTAAATTGCTTATTTATTTGAACTACCACCTTAGAATTTTAGATATGCAATGTTCGTATTTTTGTAACCATTATAAATCTCAAGGTTTAGTGCTTCAAAGTAAACACTCATCACTGCGTTACACTGTCTTAATTACACAAGCGGAAACACATTTAATAACACTCCGTGAAAATTCAGGTTAAGGTAAGAAGGCGTATATTGAGTAGAACACCTTGAGATTCTGACGATGTGCAGATACTCGTTATCCTGTTGGAAGAAGTTCAACAAAGTGTCTTAAGAAGAGCATTGGCCACCTCATGAATATACAATGCAGCAGTTATTATCTCCTAAATTAAGATCGGAGGCAAGCTGAATGTGTAGCTTACTGCCTCCCCCTCCCCGTATACTAGAATGCCAAGCATGGATTCTGTATGATGAAATGCGAACACAAGGTGCAGTATTTTTCCTGCTCACGTGCACATATGTAAACACGCACAATGGCTTCGTTATATCTGAGGGGGAAACTTCTTTTATAGCTGAATACCACCGCTCTTCATTCGCCTCACCGCTAGAGTTTCCCAATATCATGGAAGACGTCATTGGCGATGAACACGGTCAGAAGCAAAAACATAGATCTACCTCGAACAATCAGCAGTTTGCTTTTCGTTTTCTCACATGCGGGGCCACAGTATCTCTGATTGCACTGGTGGTTGCTATCCTGTTAGTTAGGACAGCCTGAATGATCCTTGGGGCCAGGTTCTTTCCAGTGTATTGGGAAATGCTGGAGGATCACTTCTATAGTGAGATCTTTCTGCTTTCCATCCTATACACCTTCAGTGGACTACTAATACGACTCACGCGAACGACAGTCTGCACAACGTTTATCTGGCCTCTCGTAGCACTGTACGACCACGCTTGAAGTTAGTTGCATAATAGGCGTTCACTGATACCATGTCCGACGACTTTCAAACTACTAGCAGATGCTTTCTACAGACCTACGATCAGCCTGCCCTCAACACACACATTTTGTGGTGCGAATTTCGTTAAAGTGGAAAGATGTATACAGTATGGTCTTAATGTGTTTCCACCAGTGTATGGAACTGTTCGAATACTATAGAGAAATTTGTTTACTGGATTGTTGGAGGATAAAATGGAGACCAGAGTTCGAATCCTGCGAACACATTTTTCTGTTATTTCAGTTGGCTGTAGTAATTTTCTGATCTTTATTAAGTTAATTTAAAGGTTTGAAATATATGATTTAATATGAGGCGAAGAATTTCATATGTTCCTCTTTACTTCCAGACTGCACTTTCACTTCTAAATGACGTAGATTTACGGGTGTATTTGCACAATGCATATGGCAAAGGTTTCATGAAGGAATGTCGCGTAAGTCCAGATGCCTACATACAGATGGCTCTACAATTAGCGTATTACAGGGTAAGTTGTTAGCGTTTGTTCCTTGGAGCGAATGTGTAAAGTACTTTTTCTCTTCTCATTCGGGAAAGTTTTTGACTTGTATTGGAGAAAAATCGTCTTATATTTGTACTTAATTTATCACAAGAAGGTTGGAATATTGCAACTAGAATAGTGTAGGAACAATTCTATGATTTATCGCTTCTATTTTTAGAGTTGTTATTGAGGAATTGAAGTACAAAATTATGTGTTCTCTCTCTCTCTCCTTCTTCTTTATTTTATCGTAGACACTAATGAGATTCTGTAGTGTACTTAATAGCTTTATTTCAGGTTATCTGTTGATCATAAACTTAAGACGTCCAGGTGCTGAAACATTAGACTTTTAATCAATTCATTTAATTTTGTGCTGTAAAATGCTTTCTCTGAGGAGATAGATACGAATATTTGAAAAAAATGAATAGTTACAGGTCGTTTGATACAACTTGTCCTTTCTGACAGTTGCTTTCCTCTGTTTATTTCCTTCCTGCACGTGGTCATAACATTCAGACAAGGAGAACTGTTTCTATGGCGACAGCACGTTCATCCAATTATAGTGACTCATTTCTCTCGCGCTGCAATGGTAAACATTCCATCCTTTCCGCACGTTGCCAATTTGAATATTCAAATGCACATTATTTTAGTCGAATGTCAACTTAAGTAGTGGATCTGCTGGTTATTGAGAGCATTCTTTTTAGTTCTCTTTTGTGTCATTTAATTTTATAAAACTGAGATTTACTTGCAGTGAATAATTTCGTGTTCCAATACCCGACACAAAAACTGGCAACATAGCATTGAGCACCACTTGCGTGCTGCGAGCTGTCAGAAAGGACCAGTAGTATCAATCGCAATATAGAAATGAATAATTATTTGATACCTTGAAACGTAAGATAAAAAAGAAGTTTTTATAAGCAAACTATCGCCAGACTAAAAAGACACTCAAGAAAAGTAATGGAGGAAATTTGGGATTTTAGTTGTATTATACATGCTCAAAATAAAACCCTCGTCTAAGAAGCCATTTATCATTATTTCTAAATAAGATACCAAAAATGAAAGTAAAATTTTCCCCTTCACTAATTAGTAATCCTTCTTTGAAAGTATTTATCAAACTTTAGTATAAAGAATTTACAAAATAAAGGTGGATAATCAGACATTTTGAACAGGCAGAACAAAAAGAAAAAAAACTTATCCATATAGTTTCTTTCGTTCATAACTTCGTAATGGAGACAACTGTTTGATTAAATATTTTGAGTAACGTTAAGAAGACACAGTTTTACACCAAATTGTACGCACATCAGTCAACTCATTCTGAAGTGAGAAAAACCGCCAAGGCTATTACTCACCGCAAAAAAAGGTGAGTAATAGCCTTTCCACTTTTTCTCATTGAATATAATCACCGCTCGCATTGTGATATTCACTCTGAAGTATTTTCAGATAAGAAATTGTATTGGTGGGTATCTACTTACGCTGACGACTGTACTATCGTTCGTGAATGTGTATGTTAGAGGATGGGGAAGTCAAGGGGAAAGCAAGTATGTTCATGTACTACCCTGTGGCATTACTTACATGAATCAACATTTGTGTCCTACTCTCTGATAAAAAGTTCAGCGTAATTTGTAAATGTTTCAATACTTCGTTAAAAGACTTAACAAAAGCTTCCTATTATTCAGTTGACGAGAAAGTTTCAGCGGACAACCTTTGTCGTCATCAATTGAAGAGCAGAAAACTTAAGTTGAAAAATGCATTATATTGTTGGATTGTCTCCAACTAACTCATTAATTCTGAAAACTATAGATGAAGTGGTAGAAATTGTGAATGCCGTAAATTGAAGAACTTTGTGGTTAAAACATGTGACATTATGGACAAATATACACTATTTCAACTTCTTACTGAAAAAATATGAGGGCGTCCAATAATGATTTACACTCTATTAAAAGAGGACTACAGTCCTTGGAAGTGTCTGAGTGGTGTATGCGGAAGTCACGATAGTGATGCCTGTAGCTACCAGGTCATGTTCGAACTATACACAGATCAATGCAACGTAGTAGTGTATGGACAGTGGAATGTGCGCTAACAACACGAAAAGAGACAATCACGGCAACGGTGGACTGTGTATCTCCTCATCCCCCCTAAAAAAAAAGAAAGAAAAAAAAGAAGCATGGCTACGTCGCAGATCCGTACGAAGTTACTGGCCGTATATGGAAACACAGCGCCAAGACGCAAAAACTTGTTTCGTTGTTGGATAGCTGAGTTCAAAGCCGGTAAGGATTGTGCGGAAAAAGGTCGTCCAGCAACTGCACGCATAACAGTGGGCGTCCAGCAACTGCACGCATAACAGACAATATCCGAGTTGACACAGGAGAATAGGGGAATTACATTCGATGACTTGGCCAACGCAACAGGCATGTCACCCGGAACATTGCACACCATCATCCATCACGACTTGAACTCGAAGAAAGTCTGTGCGTAATGGGTGCCCCATTTAGACGGGGAGCTGGCTCACAATTCTCTTGCAAAATTTTACCGGAGCTAGTCTCTACTAGTTTGTGTTCAGTTGGATACATTGATGATGGAATGAAATGATTTTATGCTTGCAAGTTGTGCGCCATCTGTACGAAATTGCTAAAACTAAACATTTGTTGTAGTAGTATATAACCCAAGTATGTGCTTCTGAAAGTTTGGGTGGTTCATCTCTTTCCCTTCTATGGGTAAAAGATTGCCAAAAATTCCAATTTAGAAGTTTTTTGACCTAACTTAGTTTCCTTGAGAGACTTTTTTGCATTATATGGTTATATGGATGAGTACGGGGATCCATTTTATTTCAAAGGACATCAGTACATTGATGTATCCCTCATAAATGTTGGGGAGTGTTGTCTTACCCCTTAAATTTGGAAATTATCAAAAATTAAAAATTGATAAATGTTCTAGACTTGTATCCTTGGGTAGTCCTACTTGTATCCTTCCATGGTAAACGGTTGCCAAAAATTTACGTAAGTAAAACATTTTATCATTTGGTCGACAAATAGTCGGCTTTTGTCGTAAGTTATCATCTAAGATGTTGCTTTATTACAACACGGATGTGTATACGCGTATATAGGTTCATTTTCTTTCATAGGACACAGTACGCGATAATCTGCTAGCAAGCGTAAGCGTTGCAGCCATCTTGGAATATGACTGCCATCTTAGTTTTGTACTACTTGCAAGCGTAAAATCATTTCATTCCATCATCAGGGCCCCAATCCTAGTACAGATAAGCAGATTAACGTGTCCGGTAAAATTTTCAGTTCCTGCACTAATTGTCTGCCCCAGCCCAGAAGCAGAACTGTGTAGGTATACCAACAGTTGCTGTAGCAGTACAACGCCAATCCGGCAGAGCTCTTGGAACATCTTGCCACCATCGACGAGTCATAATATGAGATTCCTCATAAGCGCCGTTCCATGGAATGGAAGCACGCTGAGAGACCTTCCCCTAAAAAGGTACAGTCAGAACTATTTGTCTGGAAGCAAATGACTACTGTCAGGAGGGAATAATCTTATTGGAATGCCTGCCTTCCAGAACATTCATCGATAGTGATCGGTACTGCACTGCGGAAACTGCATAGATTCATTCAGCAACGTCGTCCTGGAAAATGGACGCAAGGGGTTGTTCTCCAATACGAAGAGGCACGTCCACATTACACTAGGCGGACCATTGACTTATTTACATCCTGGGTAATTTAGGTTTCAGGTGCTACCTCATCCTCCGTACTGACCAGTTCTGCCTAGAGTGACTGTGCCTTGTTCGAGACAATGTAGGAGGTCCTGTGCGGTAAGAAATTCATCACGTATGCCGAGGTTTAGTCCGTTGTTCAGCAATGGCGCCGGGATGGTTTACCATGCAAATATGGAAGTGCTGGAATGATGGTAACAGTGCATAGACATGAAGGGAGACTACTTGTATTGACGTTGTTCCAATTAATCGTTATTGTAACGAATCACTTGAGTGTCGATCAGTTTTGAATGTCCCATATATATATAACGAAGAATTTAGAAAGTTTTCTCTTTTTCTTTCTTTTTTTTTTTAACATTTTACTTATGCATCCAATTATCTGTTGCTTTAATACTTCATTACATCTAATTAGAAGAGGGAAAGAAGAAAAAAAAACACGTTTTCTATTTAGAATGTGTATAAGATTTAAAAAGAATGGTATACATGTAAGATTTCCTTTAATTGAATGCTTTTTATTTCAGGATGCCGGAAAATTTAATCTAACGTACGAAGCCTCAATGACAAGACTCTTCCGCGAGGGTCGCACTGAGACTGTACGTCCGTGCACCATAGAATCGTCAGCGTGGGTGAAAGCTATGGAAGACAGTACTGTCTCTGTAGGTATCAAAGGTTCTGTAAAGAATGCTTTCAGTGTATATTGATCTCTCTCTCTCTCTCTCTCAATTATTTATCGTGTTACAATTTCTGAAATTATAGTCTAGCTACTGCTATGAAGTTCACGTGCGTTGCATAATTGTTTCCGCTAATTTCTCCAAATATAAGTATTTCCAATATTTCATGAATAGAATGTAGATGAGCGTCTACGTCACTCGTAATTTACTCGTTATGGCGAGTCTTTACAGACCCGCCTTATATCTTATAACTAGTCTACTGAGTACACGGAGTTCCTGGGGTTCTGGATCGGCTTCCTATTACAGCGTGCACAGCTCAGAACTATCCAAGAAGGCGGGTAGTGGGTTAAGCATGTTAGACTTAATGAGCCCAACTTGTAAACCACCAGATTTTAGAGCCTTTCTGTCTACCAGTTATGCCTACTGGTGGAGGACACTCCCCTAGCGAGCAAGTAGGAGCATAAGCGATGTTGAAAATTGAGTGTTATAAGGCAAATATAGTCTCGCCTTGAAGTACAAGACATCTCACTTCACTGGGAGGATATCTTAATGTCACCACCTCTGCCTTTGTCCATCGCCGTGTCATCTTTACTTTATAAGAGCAAAGAAATAGGGGTGATGTTTTAATTCTCTCAAGCCATTCATAGTATCATAACATTGAAGTGTTCGACTTTGGTGGCCAGCTTTGGTTTGAGCCCTTTCCCCTGTCTCAGCATGGGCTTGGGATCCGTCATGGCGGGGTTAAATTTCATGGATAGTACGTTAAAATTAAGTACTAATCTTGTATCCCCCCCAAAAAAAACCGATTGTATTTGGTAAATTATTTCAACCCGTTGTGGAGTTCCCTTCAACTCTTGCCCCGCTGCAATGCTTATTGTTTACTGTTAATCCACATGGGGTACATTGTTGAAGTAATTTAACAAGTATAATATATTTTTGGGTGTACAAGGGTTAGTACTTAATTTTAATTTAAAATATGTAGAACATTTCGAATCATGGATAGTAGTTTTTTTCTTGCTTTATATATATATATATATATGACTACTCGTGATGGAATTAAAATTTTATCGGTGCGACTTCTCTCAATAGCCTCTTTAAGAGAAGGGATCAGTCCCCAGGTTTCGGCTCCTAAATTTCGTGTCACATATAATTACGATTTGCATCAGTTTTTAATTATTATTTTAACTACCCAAGCTGTTGTGACCTGTTGACGTGTCATTGCTGTACGGAGACAATGGGTTTGACATGCGTGAATGTAACGATATATCTCAGTTCTCACATGTTTCTATGGTCTATTCCCAGTTCTTACTGGCATGATTTTGTGTGCATTTTTAAAATTGAAATTAACTGAGGGTAGCAGCGTGGAGATTTAAATACCCAGTGTGGACTCGCAAGCAGACAGGGAAAGTAACCACGTGAGGGTTAAATACTGCTGCAAGTCCGGATTTTCCAGTTCCAGTTCCAGTTCAAACACTAGCCTTAGCAGAAGTCAATACTTCATTATTGTAGGATGGGGAATAAATAAACAAATAATCCCAGGAGTTCCGCACGATTTTCCCACCTTGGATTATTACAAACATTTGAAAGGATGGTGGGTGTTCATATTTAAAACTAACAAGTGAGTTTCATTTCACAACGTGAAACTACGATAGGCTTCCAAATTATGCAAATTCAATACTCAGACTTGAAGTAATACTCCTGGTTTCAATAAAGGAATAAGACAAAGACAATCACTTCTTTGGATGCTAAATCCATATCAAAAAGCCATTACTTGCTATTGTTTACTGCTTTTTCCTCTATGGAAATCAACATTAAAACCAGAAATGGTAATTGTTGTCTATCATTTCCGGTTGCATTAAAGGAACTTGTCGCTAACTATTTCCGTTTTATCTATTATGTTATCAGCGTTATAATAGAAAAATCGTAGATTTTTCACTACTTCTAGTTTCAACAGATACATAGAAGTCGAAACAGAATTCATTTGGGATACTGAATCTGTATCAAAAATAACTTTCTGATATTTCTTTTTGTTTTGAAACCGGAAGTACTAGCAAATTTAAACCACTTCCGGTTTAGTAGTGTGTTACGGATAGTGACATGTGCCTTTGAGGCACTGAATTAATTGCTGAAAAACGCGTATCGCTATCTGTTACGTTTTTTTTTTTTTTTCCTATGGCGATCAACATTAAAACTTGAAATGATTGATTTCTACTACTTCCGGTTTGAAGAGAGGGTTAAGGGAGGAGATGGAACATATTGGGACTAGTGGCGGATCTAGAAGGTAAAAACTGAAGGAGGGGCAGCCAGTACCTAGACTATAATAGGTATATATAAACTTTTAAAACCATATAAATAATAGCTTAAATTACTTTGTCACTGAAAAAACTGGGGGGGGGGGGATAGGCCCTGGCCTAGATCCACCACTGATTGGGACGCTGAATTGATTGCAAAAAGCGCTCCCCGATATCTTTTAAAATTTTTGTTCAATGTAAATTAATATTGAAACCGGAAGTACTAGTAAATTTCAACCACTTTCGGTTCCTGTAGAGTATTATAGGTGATTGTATGTTGTCTTAAGACGCCGAATCGATTAAAAAAAAAAAAAAGATTGTCGCTATCTGGTACCGTTTCTGTTCTATAGCGATGAACGTTGAAACCAAAAATGTTTGATTTCTACCACTTCCGGTTTGAATAGAAGGTTTAACGGAGGAGATGGAAATATTCTTGGGACGCCGAGTTAATTGCAAAAAACGACTTCTCGATATCATTTACCGTTTTTGCTGTATGGAAATCAGTATTCAAATCAGAAGTACTAGTAAATTTCAACCGCGCATAAATGTTTAAACCGGAAATGGCTCATTCCTACCACTTCCGGTTTGAATTGAGGGTTAACGAAGGAGACAGAACCTAGTCTTGGGACGTCGGATCGATTGCAAAAACCTCTCATTGGTATCATGCACCGATAATTCTCTGATACCTATCGACAGACTGACTGACTGACTGACTGATTGACGGTCGGAAGGACGGGTATAACCGTTCTAGAAGACTTTTGACGCTTTATAGGTGGGTGACAAATTAGTTGGGAACTATATATATTTTTTTTCTTTGTGTTGTTGAACAGGTAAAATGCTTATTTGGAATTTGAAAATATCAAGTGTAGAATTTAATCAGTTAGGTGATATCTACCTATTTCTGTGTGTGTGTACAAATGTTTATTTGATTTCATTTCAAGGCTGAAGAGAAAATAAGATTGTTGAAGGTAGCGTGTAAAGTTCATCAAACAGCGTACCAAGATGCCATGTGTGGGAAGGGCATTGATCGCCATCTTTTCTGCTTATACGTTGTCTCCAAGTATTTAGAAGTGGATTCACCATTTCTCAAGGTGAGTTGAAGTATCAGGTTCATAATTTAAACATTCAGCAGACGAGTAATATTATTCTCTAGAACAGGGCACAAAATTTCAAAGTCAGACGCACTCGCCAATCCAAAAATGATGGTCACTATTATATCTCACGTACAAATTAGGAGAGTTCATCCCCTCCCCCTGGCCTTTGGTTTGACATAGAAAGGGATTACATCAGGGCATAAAATTTCAAAACCAGACAATTAGATTCAGAATAATCAATTTTGAATTGGATAATTCATATACATGTTAAAAAGTATCTTACCTTAAGACTTTACGTTTGTGTAATGTTCTTCGTGTCCCTTGTGCAGACTTAACATTTTATGGCTTCTCTCATTCAGTGATAATTATTTTCGTTCGAAACTGAAACTGCGCAACCCTATGAGTTTAGACAAAAACTGAACACTGGTTGCCAGCTATAAATTTTTAGTCGCCAATGGTGACCTAGCAACCGGAAATTTTGCGCCCTGCGCTAGAATACATATATATATATATATATATATATATATATATATAATGGTCGCATAATAAGTGTTCATTGTACTTTTGGTGCGGCGCGCTGTTTCAAATTCGTTCCGTAGTGCGGTCATAGCATTATTCAGTCAGTATCTTGAGGAATTTGGGGATGTTTTTGAGTCAAGAGGTAACGAACTCCTGGAGAGTATTGAGAGATGTAAAACGAGAGTAAGAAAACGCTCCGAATTCGCATCGGGATTTTCATATTCGACGAACGGAGGACCGACTTCGGTTCCCAGGACACTGTTTTTCGTACATGGCAAAGGACAGTATTTTTGGAACTTGGCATCGCTTTGTGCTGTTTGGTACTTGAACCCAGAACCAACGATGTATTCGATCACCTGAGAACATTTCTCTGCTGCTTCTTGTTTGTTGCTACTTTCAAACAGACAGATTCTGTATACATTGAATGTTATTTACACGTCCGTAAACACGTTAATGTAACATTATGTAATTAAAATTATGTAAGCGGCTGATTCATCGTAACCAGTTCCTTTTCGTGTATTTCCATTTCTCCTTTTATAACGAATGACCTACTGGCATTATGTAAGCTTAGTGTGTCTGACACATGGATTCTTGATTTCGGGAACGAGAAAAATGACACATGGAGGAATGGTGTCTATCGTGACGTAGGAGGATGACATCAATAGAAGTTTTGGTTAAAAACTTGAGAAAAGCAGGAAATGGAGGAACACAGTTACACAAGCAACAAAATGACAAGAGTCTTATTCTTTGAAGAGATGAAGCTGACTGCAGGCATTTGCTTTAAGGTGTAATTTATATCAAGCCACATAGACCAACGTCTGCCAGATAGCTAACTCCGTATTTTTTTTTTTTTTTTTTTTTTTAAATCCCCATCGTACCCAAGTTTCACTGCTACTATTGTTATAGAATTTGTTGTTCTATATTTCTAAATTAATTATGAATGTATTGCTCTGCCTCTATATACAATAATTCATGCCTCGTCACGTAGGTTTGTTCTTATGTATTACAATTTTGACTAAATTCTTCTTCAGTCAGGTGGAGATCACCTCCCTAATTTTAAACACAAAAACCACACAACGTAACAAAAGAAAACCAGAAATTATACCGCTTGGCCACGTAATTCTTCATCATCTAGTCGAATGTGCGCCATCTGGTTAGCTATCCCCTCGTAGGCTGTCGTAACATCATGGAGTTTAGTTACTATTAATGTTTTAACAATCTTCATGCAATGATCTTGATTATAGGTCAATGAATTTGAATCTTATAGCATATTTTTCTTTTTGGTTTGTTTTGCCCATTTACTATTGTGACTAATTAATATTCTAATATGTTGAAAGAAGTTAACATTAAATGATATTTATGCTGTTCTGTATTCTCAAATGAAAGGTTTGTAAGTTTTCAGAAATGTGGTGGTGAATTTGGTAATGTTATTAATTTCGAAGTGATATGCATGGGTAATCTGATGTAGGGACAAGTGATCGTGATGAATTACAAGCGTTAATATTTCGCATATGTTTTTGGCTCACGATGAATTGAACGGGGAAGTGTTGATGGGAATAAACTGTGGTGGAAGAAGAGTGTAGTTACGGTGGGACCTTACTTCTGGTCCCATTGAGTAAACCGATGAAAAGTTGCTATGGAACAGTGAGTTGTGGGAGTTTATTGAGTATATTAGAATGACTGTTAAATTATTTAAGAAGGTGATTTGACACATAATTATGTATTGTTGAGTTGATTTTGAGTTTAACGTCTCGTTCAGCAACGAGGCTGTATGAGACGTGGACCTACTGATTAACGTGGAATCCGAACTACATGAGCTCCCGCCGGGAATCGATCCCGGGTCTCTCGCGCCAAAGGCGCGTACGCTAACCGCTTAGCCACGAAGGAGCTCATAATTATGTATTGTGTAAGAAAATATAACAACTTGGTGCGGTCAAGTGTACTTCCATTAATCATTGCACTAAACTATTTCAGTAATCTCTATTGCCTTAACCAGTAATGGAAAACTCACATTATTAATCATTCAATAACCCATAGAGAGACCTAGTAAGGAAAACAAAAGAAAAACTGTTATAGCTAATTGAACAGATGGTAATGGAATTCAAGTTTTCTGTGGCGGTTGATGCTAAATCAGATCAAAAAGTTCCTGGAAGATTCACTGTTTGGAATTAATAAGATGAAGTAAATACCTACCGGTATGTAGCTATTGCTTAATAGATTTAGCAATTCTGGGTTTTCGGCATCTATGGCCATTTAGCCCGTCACGCATGAGGGATAACGTCCTTCGGCGAGCACACTATCCGGGGAAAGGGAAGGAAGAAAGCGGCCTGGGACCTATAAGTTAGGTACCACCCCGACATTTGCCTAGTGTAAATCAGGAAAACCCTCATTCAGGATGGCTGGCCTGAAAAAGCTTTTTACACTTTTTCGACCGAGTGCCCCTACCGGGAATCGAACCCGGGACCGCTCACACCGGAGGCGAGTGTGTTAGGGAAAACGCTACGCTGGGGCCTAATATGAATTTCAAGTGAGTGGTAACTTGAAAAATATGTAACCTTAAAAGTTTACAATGACGACAGTAATTTTACAAGTATTTTTCAATGGTGAACACAATTCTGCAAAACTAGTTCTATACCACTGTATCTTTACCAAAGAAGTTGTAGTGAAAAGTAGTTGCAGTAGTAGACGTCCAAAGAAAAGTTGTTTTTGAGTACGAGGGACTTACACGAACCAGAATTTAAATCTCATGATTTCTTAACTGGGCTCATGAGAAGTGTGTGAAGTAACATTCTGATTTTATGATATAATTCTTCAATTTAGTATCACTTTCAGCAGCGAGGCTATATGAGACATGAACCTACAGCTTAACGTGAGATCCGAACCACATGAGTTTCCGCCGGGAATCAAACCCAGGTCTCTCACGCCAAATGAAAAAAAAATTAAAAAATGTGAATTTCACAGAGGTGCTGTCGAAGGCAACAGAGATTACTGAAACAGTATAATGTAATTCAAGTGCATTTGCGTGCAGTAAGTTACATTTTCTGTTGCAAAGTGCTAGTTGTATGGTACATTTTGTGAGGACACTTTTAATGTGGTTGAGACAAGCATCTCTAATAATTTGAATAGAATAAGGAGATAAATTATGAGTACACTGAATATCCCAGAGCAGAATCGCTTGTTATTGAAAGCATAGCTGGGAAAACAGCTGATAGTTTTTCGCATTACTTAAAGTTTATTATTACATTCGCCTGTATTTTAAGATATTTTACCTAAGCTTTTTTATAGTCCATGATTAAGGTAAGAAAATATAGATTAAAGAGTAGTCGAAATCAATAAGGTGATTATCAGAGATGATATGAAATTTGAAGGATACGGTAGCTCATGGTAGATCGTTCAGCTCTAGTGCAAAGGATCCGTAATTCGATTCCAGGCTGAGTTTGTGATGGACAACGTAGCATAGGTGGGCTTTTGTTATCCACCGTTTCTCCCCGCATTCTCATCCCATCATTCTTGCACAATCATTTATTTCTGTTAATCATCCGTATCCTGCAGCTGCAGAGCATATTCATGGGACGTAAAACTGAAAGAGTTTTATTTTCATTTTGATCTCTTTCGTGGCTAAGCGGTTAGCATACGCGCCTTTGGTGTGGGAGACCTGGGTTCGGTTCCCGGCAGGAGCTGATGTGGTTCGGATTCCACGTTAATCAGTAGGTCCCGTCTCATATATTCTCGCTGCTGAAAGGGACATTAAACTCAAAATCAACTCAATTAATTTTCATTTGTGATACGAAATTTTCCTTGAGTTCTTGAGTCCATTTCCGGATTCCAAAATGAAAGAAACAGCAATCTCCTAACATCGATTCATTTTTTGTTTTCGTAACTTACCTATATCCTGAGGCTATACCGTTGTAGATGAAAAGCATAGGTAAAATAAAAGTACTTTTATGGAGGAAGGCAGGTGAGAGCATATTATGAATTCTGCGGATGGCAAAAGGAAACAACGTGATAACCAAAACTCGGGAATCGAACTCTGGAATCCATTCAGCACCTTTATGGAGGAAAGCTATCAATGAAAGCTTCACTAATGATAACCTGAATGCTTACAAAGTTGTTTGCATACAAATGCTGTTTCCTTGCAAATTGTGATGTAATTCAATCAAAACGAAGTTTTGTTCCAACCTCAGCACAAATAACCGCAATAAATCACAATAAAAGCAGTAACTTCAGCAATATAAGTTCACTTGACAGCATATAATATAAATAAACCTATAATGGACGGACTGTGCACATAACAAACAACGATGGAATCATTGATTTCAATGCATCTGCAGTTGAATTAATTATATTTGACAAGTTTATAACAGCTACGTATTTACGTTGTTTGTTGAAGAATTAAACAACAAGCACAACGCAGGTCTAATTCCCCTATCTTGCGCAATACTGTGTCGTTCTCCCTGCTTCTCAGACGAAGTCCCGCCCATGATTCTAAAACCCAGGCGTAAAATGTAACCTTGGAACCCTTAATTCACGCAAATTTTTATTCACTTCGTCTGCACATATTCTCTCATTAGCTGGAGCATTATCATGACGTATAAGCAGTCTGTGAGAGTACATTATATATACGGTTCGCAAGAATAAGGTTCAAACGTGAATAAAGAGTCTATTGTAATGTAAAATGAAATAAAAGGAAATGCACCTCTTTAAGCCCATGGCACAAAATAAAATGAATGTCCTCAAAAAGTGCTTCATTATAATAGAGATCACTATAAGCATAATATGAGTTTTGCGCTTTCAACGACGAAATTTGTTATTTATTTATTTATTCTTCTATACAGGAAGTATTGAGCGAGCCCTGGCGCTTATCTACCTCGCAGACTCCTCATGGTCAAACATCGAAGCTCGATTTGAAGAAGTATCCTCACTGCATTTCAGCGGGCGGAGGATTCGGGCCAGTCGCTGATGATGGGTATGGTGTGTCGTACATTATAGCTGGAGAAGATCTGGTATTTTTCCACATCTCAAGTAAAAAGAGCTCGCCTGTCACAGTAAGTAGTCAGTTTCACTAAGAGTAATTACCGAACACACACTCTACGACTACCGTGTGTCAAGCTTTCCAGTCAAGATTTTATTATCTTCTTCCTCTGAGATCCGTGTGTTATACAGGATGTCTGAAAGTTCAAATACATTGAAGATGTTAACAACGGATTCCTTCAGATGTAGAAGCATACGCTTTAGCACATTAGTGTAGCAAGATCTTCCGCAGATAGTGTCCATAAAGACCGTTGTCACACCGTATATCTTCGAAACGACTGAATATGAGAAAACGCAAAAACATACGTCATTATTTTAAGGGATTGCAGTTGTGTATTGTAAAAGTTCCACCCCAGATCCCTCCCCCAAATAGGGGTACGAGGGTAAACTTGAATATTTCAAATGACAACAGGGGTCGTGTAATTTGAACAGGCTCGGCAAAAGACCTTTTGCTGTAAGTTCTAAATTTCCTAGGTTGCCCACATCTAAATTGGCGGTGAAGTCAAATTTCGAAGTGAAGAACTTTGATGACTTTTAGATATTCATGGCTTGTGAATGTGGTCGTTCTACGTTTTTGTGATTTGTAGGCAGGGTGTAAGTATTGTAAATACGTTTGTAAAACGAGAAAATTTTTTGGGTGGAGACTGTTTCTATGCATGTTGCCCCTAGTTTGGGAAGCGGAAGCCCATTTTGCTGTTATACTGTATTGCTATGAGAGTAAGGTTTTACGGAATGGTTATGTCGAAAGTGGGGATAAAGAATTGCGAAAATATTGACATCAGAAATAGGGATTAGTACTACCGGAGTGTAGAGAAGTTTACATCTGTACCCCTATTTGAGGGGTTTGGGATGGAACTTGTATGTCACATAATTGCAACCCCTTAAAATAATGAAAGACGTGATTTTTCATTTTTCTCATATTCACAGTCGCAGATATACGGGGTGGCAACGGACTTTATGGAATGTAAACCCCCTGCCATTTTGGATGGGATCAACATAGCGACTTAAAACTTTGGGCAAAATATTTCTCCTGTCGAAACCTTTCCAACGATATATTACTCGACCCCCTTTGCCATTTTCAACTTGACCCCACTTACCTGTACATGTGGGTGTCTGGGATGAATTTTTTATAGCTCAAAATTCAAGTCCCTCACAATAATGACAGACGTGCTTTTGCGTTTTGTCATATTCGGAGTCGTTTCGAAGATACACTGGGTGGCAACAGACTTTATGGACACCCTGTATACATATATATATGAGAGGCTTGAGGGAAGACAGTAGTATCTCACAATTTTTAACTTTCAAGTAAACTGAAAAAAAAAAAAAAATGTTCAGCATTCCTATGCAATGCAATACAATGACGCGTACCAAACAAGTTTCCCCTCCCACCTGCAGATATATATGTATTTCCGAAATTAAACTACGTGCATACTGTTCTGTAGTCCGATTCCAACCCATTCCACCTAGTAACTCAATTTCACCGGAAGCAACGCTTACCATTGTCTTCCCCCAAACCTATCATATGTAGATAGAATTTGATTTACAGGTCATACATTAGCAGGATTCCCACCGACCTGGAAAAGTCAGGGAATTCAGCTTACTCGTAAAAGGTCCTAAAAAACTCAGAATTTCATGCAAAGTTAAAAATGTCTAGAAAAGTAAGTGTAATTTTAATAACTTCCTGTTTATTACAAAATAAACACAAATTTTATTTAAAAAGTAGTTAACAAGAAACCAAGACGACATGATAAGTCATCAGTTACCATTGAGTTCATTTTTCTAGTCGCTACCTTAACCTAGATTTTTGGGTAATTCATATTCTGGTCACACTGTAATTTCTGTGGATAACAACATTGAAAATTCTTCCGATTCGTATTTTCGGGTGTAGAATAACATTTTCCGTTATTGTAATAAACTACATTTCATTATCTCCTTTCACTTATGAAAAATGGGCGAAAGAAAAATGGTTAGCTTTTATATAATTTTTAGTAGTCTGCTCGCTTAAATATTAAATATACTTCCTATAACTTCCGTTAATAAATAGTTAATAAAATATTTACTGGAATAAATATTGTAGAATCAGGCTTTAGTTTGGATATATGAAAAGTAGTAATCTAGAAACACTTTTATGAATAACATTATTTTTTTTTTTTACCTGTTCCAATGTTTTATTTCAGAGTTCAGAACGATTTGCTCACAATATTGAAAAAGCGCTAGCTGACATGAGGACCTTGCTTAAGAAGAAATAAGGAAAGGAGTCCTATTCACACTGTGCTGATTGCAACATGTGTTTTTACTTAATAGATTTTCGTGCCTCAAGGACAACCAACACACCACACATTCAAAAGCTTTGATTTTGGAGATACGAAATGACATTATAGAGGTGTGCGAGTTTTGTCTGTGCGTGATGCAGGATTTTTACAACAGATGGAGATTTCCAAACTATGTTAGGAAATCATACAATTTATTTTCGAGCCCCAAGTGAAGCAGGTTGTGTTTTTTTTTTTTTTTTTTTTTTTTTTTTTTTTTTTTTTTTATTAGTTAGGTATTATGGTTAAAGAAAGAATGAAACGACGTAAGGCTTGGTTGTTTCGTTAGATTTATTTTTCTTTTAGTTATGGTCAGTTCAGTAACGCGAAATGTGTGATAAATTCACATTAAAAAAAAAAAAGTGTGTAGCATTATACCGTCTTGTATCATTCCTTGGTATTGAGTCGTGTGCCATGATATTAGTAGAAACAAAAAGAGAAGAGAGATGCACTTAACATGCAGTTTGGCATATTTTCATTTTTTCGTGAGCGTCAAACAGCTTCCGATGGTTACTTTTATTGTTTCCTGATTCAAGAATCACACAGACTTCTTCAGCTGCTGAGCAAAGCTGAAAATAAGTTTCGTTATCCTATTTTATTTTGCTGACGATAGAATGTTATGTAGTTGTTGTCTATGAGTTTTGTATTTTAATTATGATTAGTTTTAATTATTACATAGCATATTTTTTATGAAATGTTGTTGAACATGTAAATGTCCATGAGTTAACGATTGGCCATGATTTCCAAAGAAGGCAGTGAGAAGGACGTGGAATTAAATAATTATCGATCACTGAACTACGACCAATATTTGCCGTAGTGAAGTATAGTATAGTCTTGCTTTAAGAAAACGGGCCATCAGTGTTTTATGCTTTTATTTCATTCTGTACTCTCATCTGCAGATCTGAATATTGGCACTTATCGTAGTAAAGATAGCTGGAAATCCTAGGTTCCTCTCCCATAAATCAAATTGTTAATTGGAGAGATGGAAGATTTCCAGAACACATCATGTGCTTTAGAAGAAAAGATGTGACGTAATGTCATTCTTAGAATGTCAGCAATGTTATTACAACGGAATTACGTGTAAAATAAGAATATTTTAATTAAAGTACTCACAGTCGGTGACATGTCGGTCGGAACATTATTTTTTAATAAGGTAAAGAACCAATACACCAGTGTGCAGCTTGATAAAATGGGCGATTTACAAATTTCTGTACATCTACGGACAAAAATACATATCTACGGTGCATGTTCTTACTACTGATAACTTCGAAGCAATGGGATCTTTACGTATTGGTGTGGATTGCGCAAGAAAGTCAGTTACGAATCAGAAGAGAAGAGACAAACATAGGTGCACAAATGCATCATTTTTCGGAGCTATATCCCGCCGAAAATCGGTCGAAACAATAAAATAAGGGACCATAATTCGAGAATGAAATATCAAATGAAGGTCCGGTAAAAGAGTCTGGTGCTTATTTCGAGCCTAGATTAATTAATGTAGTAGAATGTAGTAGTGGATGTGGCTGAGGGATGGTTACAGGATAAGCCTTGAAGCATAGATTGCAATTCATGAAATCTTCTAGAAACGAAAATGATCTATCAGGAACAGAAAACTAGCACACATTCTATGCCCACTGATACATTAATGAAATCTAGAGACAAAGTAACGACCATGAACTGACAGTTTGCTCTCGAGTTACAACCTTTTAAAAAATATCGTACCGTTTTCAGCGGGTTGTGCACCTAAGTTGATCTATATATATATTTGGTAAACGAGTTGCATATGGAACTGTGCATTATGATTCTCAAGTCTAATGCCAGTTCTAACAAGTTTCCATTTTAATTGTCAGTTCCTTCATTCAGTATAAAAACTTACATTGTGAAAGAGAAATTTCAGAATTCTCCACATTTCAAAACCCATGCGGTTATGTTCAGGTGACAGTGGCAGCCGCATTCCTCCCCCCCCCCCACTCTCTCCAACTCCACATTCTTTTAGTGCAATATCTGGAAACTAGAGGAGCACTGTAGTCAAGTGGTTAGAGCGTTGGGTTCATGTCCACGTGGTACCGGGTTCGATTCCCTGTCGGTGTTTCCCAATTTTCGGCGTCCACCCAGCGTCATGGGGTAAACTGGGGAGTCACGTGAAAACAAGACGTTACGGCCACTGGGTGTAGAAAGCTTCTGATGCGTCTGTTAGAGACAGGACGTCTGACCACGTGCTCGCCGCTAGGAGTCGCTAGCAGATGGCGCTGGAGCAGGCTTAGGTTGACAAATGGGCTGTTATACCAAGTTTTTTTTTAATATCTGGAAACAATATCCAGCCAATGACAAATCCACAATTCTAGCATGTACTTACCTTAATATCTGAGTAGTAAAGAATTGTAATCTTGGCCGTAGATGTTTCAGCGGAGATTTGTCGTCTTCATCAGTACAGATCCTTTACGAAAATAAATTACTTGAAGAATTACATTATCGGTAACTTCCCTGTGCTTCGCTGTACAGTATGGCATTGCGTCCTGTCTTTTGCTCTACGCTAAGTGCCAGATTGTTTGATATAAAAATATATTGTTCTTAGTTTGTTACTTAAAAATGTAATCTAGCAGTGGCTATGCGTACAGATGAAAGTAGAGCATGTAAAACCGAAAAGGATAGGTGGCTATTGTGTTTTTGAAGATGATCGCTTGTTCCATCCTCATTACGTTCTTTTCTCAAGGAATTAATCAATGCAATCTTGTGATGTTAATTAATTATATTTTTGTGTGTGAAAGTCTCGAACGAGAAATGTTTTCCTGTATCAGTTGCTACTCAATAATGAAATCTTATATAAATATAAAAACAAGCTTGTACTTGTAAAGCACGATGTTTTCTTTGAAAAGAAAACAAATTATTTACATAGTTTTATATACATAACAAGTGTATTAAACTAAGTTATTCCAATGTAAAAACAAAGAAAACTGGAGGTACCTGTACATTCTACACAAGCATTGCACTTACATACAGTTTATGTAGGAGAGAATATTTTTTTTTTTCGTACACCATTCAGAAGGTTTTTGTCTGTGTTTATGAATTTACATACACAAAGTAATGATAAATTGAATTACTTTTGAGTATTTACACGATTTTTAAATGTTATTATAGTGTCTTTATTTTATTTTATTTATTTATTTTTAAAAAAAAAAAACTAAGTACTCTCGATATTTGATTTGTAGATATTAAATGAACGATTATGCATATTGTTGAAAAAAAATACAAATATATAAATATAAAATAATATAGAAACCGCAATGCTTGTTCCTTGGTAGTTGCAGCTTTTGTGTTCCACTTGAAAGAGAGAGAGAAAGATCTCTAATCTTCACGAACAGAAGCTGCGCCTAATTTGTTAATGGTTGCATTTTATTTTTTAGAGAGATGACATATATATATATATATATAAATATATATTTTGTACCATCGTGTTGTATGTAATTTGGTTGTTGTCTTTGCATCCTTCGTATATTGTTAATATGCTGCTGTTATCTCTATATAGAATAATAATAATGACTTGAGAAATTCCACATCTGAATCCACTTTTTTGTTTTGTTTTCAAAACGTAAAATAGAATATTTCGTGGAGTTTTAAGAGCTGTCAGTCTTATTTTATATCAAAAGTTCTTGTAGTGTATAGTAAAGTATAAGGTATTACATGATTTTCTCTACTCTAATAAACACAATAGGAAATAAAATTGCTGAAAGAAAATTATCCTGACCAAATTTGTCTGTCTACTTATTTCGGACATTATGTATACTCCTGCCCAGTACTTTCAAAATGAATTAATGTCATTGCAAATTTTCTGTTGTGTTTATTAGTGTGTTCTCATGGAAAAATATGTACCGTTATATCGAAAATCATACATTTGGAACCAGTGCCGTGCCGTGGAAAATCAGCGTCCGGGGCGAGAGTATATGACGGCGCCCTCTTACATATGAGTGAGGTCGACAAACCAGCCACGAGGCGCTACCATGCCTAAATCCTGCTTTTTCTTGATTTTGAGCACTTTTTATTAGTTTTTTCCTTCCATCTTATATATGTACAATGATTCAGTTGTAAATAGACGGGTGGGGCGCTTTTAGCAATGTCTAGGCACGTAAAAAGTATAAATCTGACCCTGGTCAAATTAGATTGAAAAATACTGCTATTGATCTAAAATATTTCAAGTAATTTTTCCTCTCTTTTTTCTTTCCCCACCCGAATTTTGCGCTCCCTTATTTCTGCGCTCGGGGCCGTTGCCCCGCTCGCCCCCTTCCCTCACGGCACGCCACTGTTTTGGAACATTGAATCCGAAAGGAGCGTGTTTTAGAACTAATTTTTAAGACGAAAGGCTTTAAAAACAAAACGCTCTTTGTACACTTTTGTAAATGTAACATCAGTTCAAGGTATGAAAAAGAAGTGTGGGGAGAGAGATAGGGCTTTAAATATGACTCTATCGTTTATTTTACTACCTTATTCTCTGATGTGTTTGAAATTAATTCTAGGTAGTGTGTTTACACATAATTCTTTGAGAGAGATACAATGTGGAAAGCGGTGAGGTTTTAACCGTAATACTTTTTATTTTTCGTATGTTTTGTGTGGTGTAAGGTACTTTCGTGATTTTATTGAAAACATATTTAATGCAGCAGATGAAAATAATTTTGAATTGTTGACATGTTTGGAGCAGATTGGGAGAGAACAACTTTTTATTTTTTTTCTGATTTTTTTTTTTTTTTTTTTTTTTTCACGTGATGGGCGTACGAACTGTTATAGCATCGTCACGAATTCCTTTTATAAGCCTGTTTACTTTGTGCTATACAAAAATCGCATACATATATTTTTCCGAAGTATTGTCACTTTTGTCATAACTAGGGCGCAGAGAACATCACTTTTAAAATCCCAGAACTTATTTCTTTGCCACAAGAATTCGATCTAGCCAGGTTTCATTTAATCATGTTTTTTCTAGAAGATGTGAAGCGCATTCCTTTAGTTAGGATAATTATATGTTTTGTCCTGCTAGATCCCTCCCTCTTAAGAACTGTCCCCTTTTTAAGTTCAGAAACCGTGACTTAAATGACGAAAAATGTAAATCGACAAATGCATTCAATACATTGATTTTTCTGACCCTGTAAGTTGACGTTGAATCTATTGCGATCAATCTATTTTATGGTTCTCACTGTAAACTAGTTCTGTAACTGAAGACATGATAGCACCGGTATGTTCTCACGTATGACACCTAAACGGAGTGCTATAATGTTTACGTCACTTGCATTATAACTCACACTCTGAACCAGCGTTTCCCAACCTTTTTCAACTTGCGGCACACTACAGATGTAGCTTGAATTCTCGCGGCACATTCATATATATAGATTATTATTATTATTTGTATATATGAAATACCGTGATATATTTTTTCTGTGATTAGGCCTACTGATCTTCTCACAGAGAAGAAAGTTCGATGACTGGTTTTCCTTTGTGGTAAATCATTATGCTTATTGTTCATTCTAATTTAAAAATAGTAATCAATTACAGTGAAATATAGGACTCTTCTTTTTTTTTTTTTTAATCCAGTTTGTCTTTCGAAAGCTGTATCCAACCTTTCACTAAAAAAGAAGATCACTAAATAACGAACGAATAAACAAATCTCTTGTACTTTTAAAACACAAATATAGGTAATTTTTACGCATGTTTGCTTTGTCAAAAGGATTGAATGAATAAATATTTTAAATTTTCAAGTTACGAAATAAACTGCAACAACAATGAAGCAGTAATGGTCACGACAATGATAACAAATACTTTTCTCAACATTAAAAATGTACAGACAAGTAACACAGTATGAAACTTCTGTATATTCATAGTAGAGGTTCATAGTAATGTGAAATACTAATATACATTTCTTCCTGTCTTGCAATTTGATTCCTATAGAATTAACAATTTTGTTTCGATTTCCTCGCGGCACACCACCGACCTATTCGCGGCACACCGGTTGGGAAACGCTGCTCTGAACGATAGTTCATGGTTATATTACAAAACTAGATACTGAAGGTTCGAATTCTGTCTAGGACGTGGGTATTCATTTGTAATAATACATGATTACGCATTTCATATCGCCATCTTTAATCTCCACACAAAGCTTTGACATAAAATTCAAGCTTTCTTTTCCCGCTAAGAAACTGAAGACTAGAATTGCCTTGATGCGACCCAATCTGATGTTTCATATTAAAATTCTCGCATTTTATACTTAGATTGCGTTTAAATCGTGTTCTGTCGCCAAATTATCATTGATGTACTGGTATAATAGGCTACTGTAACCTTTGTAATGCAATGAAAGGATTAAAAAAAAATCTGTAAATTTTTTGCCGCTTTCTGTATAATTTGTCTCGAAGACAATGTGTGAACCTACTTATTTACTTCAAGTTATTAATGTATTTTATAATTAAAAATTAACTAGATGGAATGTAAAGGAAGTGAATGTAAACAGAACCTAAATTTGTTAGTGAACTATTTATATTTTATTAATAACTACCAATGAGATGTGGAATTTCATGCTGTCTCATGTAATGTATATAACATGATGAGATCAGCGAATAATAATACTAATAATAATCTGCAGCCCTGGAAATGAAGACCAGTAGCTGCATGTGGTTTATCAATGCAATTTTTCACATGCCGAACAATGCAATCTTCTTTTTTTAATTAAAAAAAACTAATTAATTATTCACTTGAACAAGAACTGATCTGTATTATTATTATCAAAGTTGGGTGGTTTGTTATTAAAAACGAAAAAAGTCTGCTTTTATTAGTAGTAGTACTTCTTGTGGAATGGAACTTAGTGTGTGTTTCCCAGCATGTGCTCCCGAGCTCAACCTTCCATGGTGCTAGGTCTCTTCAGTTTTAATGTGATAAAACCAAGAAGTTGTATGTGAAGTCAGTCTTCACATGAAGAAGTTCCAGTAATATGTACTTCAGTATAGAGATGATGTGTATTAACATTGGCGATGGGTATACTGTCAGGTTTTTGTCATTCTCTCGTGAATTATTTTTAATAGGAAGATAGTTCCGTGCATATTTCAAGATTAACCCAAATCAAAGGGACGGATGTAAATCAGCTCTGATTCCTTTGTTAACTGCAATGTATTGTTCATATGGGAAACAGTCATGGCAATAAAGGAAGATTTTTTTTCATTCTGTTCAATGTTAACTATGTATTTAACATTTCAAAGTCGATCGTAATAATTGAGGATAGAATAAACGGCAGAGCAAAAATTCATTTATTTTTTACTCTGTTAGTGACAAAGACATACAGAAGAACAAACAGTTGGAACAAATTCGAGGGCTGTGATAAGATTTTTATAATGTATTCCACAAAATATCGGCTCCCTCTTTGATATAAACATGGGAAAACTTGCAGCGTGGATGTTGGAATTAACAGATGATGATGTGCAGGCAAATCAGTTCTTTTGGTGACCCAACATCTAGAGTCAATTGGAGGCACGTGGAGTTAAGAAACAGCGAACTTTGGTGTAGAAAACTGACGAGAGAAGAGTGTGATGCCACTCAGAGACAATTGCACCAAATTTGGTTTAGGAGTAGGTAATGGGAATAGAAAAGAACGTGTGGAAGCATTCGTTTTGCAGGCGTTCGGAATCAGAAATAATGTGCCCTATAATTCCTGAGAAGTACGGCCTCTCAATCAGATATTGATGGGGCGGAGCCCTTTGCTCGCTGTTGCCACCGCCATGTTTGGAAATTATTAATAATTTGACAAATTACTTTTTTCATATTACGCAATATACATGCAAAAAAAAAAAAACATCACTTCAGTAATTCCTTCTAATTCGGAAAATGTGATCTGTTTTAACTACCCTATTTTTCCTTGATATCAGTTACTTACAATTGCCAATTTGGACACAGATTCTCACAATATTCCACACACGCGTACTACTGTATGTACAATGGACTCACGGTCATCAACGTCCGAAAGCTCTACGTTTCAATCTGTATCTCCTACAGCAGTTGATGTAACCCGGTATCGCATGTTCAGGCTTGCACACACCTATCCACTTAACACCAATAGTGTTCTCTGAACTGTTTTGTTTATAACACAATAGTTCCACAGTACACGTTGAAAGTCGGAAATCACAAACTATGCACAAGTCTGCTCTTCCAGATTTGTTTATGCTTCCTTAGCACAAATCAATTAACCTTGATGGTTGAATAAGCCCCAACGTTCCATTTACCAGTTCAGAAAGTACAATTCGCAGATTCGAGCTTTATTTTCGACGTGAATTTATATTTTTCGACGTGAATAATATATAATATGCATGCCGAATGGATAATGGCAAGGGCAGTTGATAGATTTATTATTTCGGTATTCGCCTGGTGGGACTGAGAGCGGATATTGGCGCATTTTCTGTTCAGCTCATCTTTGCTGTTTTCCTTCTTTTGCATTGGCCGCAATAGTGAGCAAAGGCTCCATCGCATCAATATCTGATTGACAGACCATACTTCTTCAGAACTGCAGGGCCCGTTATTTCTGATTCCGAACGCCTGCGAAACTAATGTTTTCACGCGTTCTTTTCTATTAACATTACCTACTTCTACACTAAATTTTGTGCAATTATCTCTGAGTGACATCACACTTCCCTTGTGTAATGGCGTTG
The DNA here is from genome assembly GCF_964235325.1 of Thermobia domestica. Classification (NCBI taxonomy): domain Eukaryota; kingdom Metazoa; phylum Arthropoda; class Insecta; order Zygentoma; family Lepismatidae; genus Thermobia; species Thermobia domestica. Next base: position 15,222,300 of record NC_137463.1, read on the forward strand.
GAAGGAGTTAATGTATTGACCACGATAACCAAGTATATAATTTAGCTATCTATAACTTTTTACAGCCTTTCTGTTTCAAGTGTGCCTCTGTTGGCGCTGCTGTCGACGTGTCTTTTTCCGTACCTCCCTCAAAAGAGGAGGAACAAGTTGCTTGGCCGAGCTCCTATAATAGTTGGATGCGGACAGAGTTGCTACATTGCAACATTCCGAATTATTTCATGGTCTTCACTGTGCACTGTCTTGTTAACCATTCTAAGTAGCCAACGAGCGTCACTTGCCAAGACCAAACGACTGAATGACAAATTGTCAACACAGCCAAGGTCATTCACTTCTTTTCCCTAAGCAAAGGAAGGGTTTCCTCTAAGAAGATAGCTCAAGAATGGATGGAGGATGGGTGGGTCAGTATGTTTCACATATTTTCCGAAGGCACACTTGAAATAGAAAGTCTCTAGTGAGCTTAGTTTTATCTTGATGCATGATGAAATAAGATCGATAAAGTATTTTCTACTTGATAAAACTTTTATCACCATGGTTAGAAAAATGAATCCAGTTAAGCACAGTGATACCTTTCTGTATATCGATTCTTTTCTACAACATATGTTAACAATCTCCACACATAACTTAGCATTTTTGTTTTTAATGCTAACAAAATATTACTGGTAAGTAGTTCAGGGTGTCTATCGGTCACGAATGTCACGAAAAAGTCACGAAATTAGAAAATGGTCACGAAAGTCACGAAATTTAGTTTTTGGGTCACGATTTTTTTTAACTGTTCAAATGTAAGTACAGGTTGGAAAATTTTGTTCTATAAAACGTCAAAATTCACCACCAAAAATCTCTATGGTCGGCTTTAGACGCTACCAAATCGCAAGCAAATTACGTTTCTATCGCATGGATGGAAATTCGGCCTAATTCGCACGCAAATTCGCTCTTGAAAATGTTAGGAAATTTTATGATTTTGTAAAGAAAAGGTCACGAAAAAGTCACGAAATTTCATTTTGGAATTTTAGTAGACACCCTGTAGTTGATATTTTGTGGATTAAATCAAATTACATATTACTAACATTTTAAAAGAATTTTCATCTGTTAGATTGGAAACTTATATCTCATTATCTTATATTCCAAATCTCAGTCTAAGAGCCAAATGATATAAAATTGTTAGTCGTACTGTACAGGATGGCCCCAAAGTCCCATAACCCCTTGATAAATGCTAATGTAAGTTTTCTCGTTACCCCTTTATAAATGCACAGAAAAAACAAGACGTAGACCTGCACCCATATCGACCTACTTCCGTGCAAGAACTATCGAACGTAGACATGGATTGGAGGCATGTGCGGCACTCCTTCAGACGTTCGACACAATAGCAAAACGCTGCAAAGCGATGAGTGTGCAATTTACAGGAGTTCTCGCGCATGCAATATAGTTGTTTGGTCCAAGGACAATCAATACTTTTATTAAAGAGTTGGAATAGAACTCCCGCTGTGATTATATGGGCAGGCGTGGACAGCAGACATATGTTGTGAATCACCCGCAATACCTGGACATGTTGCAGAACTAGTTTGTTCCTCTTGGAGGAGCACGGAATCAAAGAGACCTATTGGTTTGAGCATGATGGGGCACCTGGCCATTATGCTCTCACCGTACGCCAATATCTTACGGAAGGTTTTCCTGGGTGTTGGATTGGTCGTGGTAGTCTGAATCTGCCCGCATCACTTGCCTGACCACCACGAAGCCCAGTCCTCACCACCTGTGAGAATGCGCTATGGGAGTTCATAAAGAGCATCGTTACACAAAACTGTTACGATACCACTGCTGAACTGACAGAAGCTGTAAAACAAGTTTTTACTTAAGCTACACCTGCAGTGTTCCGCAAAATGTCGCACAGAAGTTAATGGCGTATTATCCTTTATCGTGAGAATGACGGTCGACAAACTGATCCTTTGGACACTTAATGTTTCCTAAATAAAACTTCTCGAAAGCATTGTTGTTCAGGTCATTCAGTTCTTTCCATGTAGTTATTTACGTACATTTAGTGGTTTATGTTACTTATTTTCAGGGGTAACCGGACTTTGTGGCCACAGTTGTAGGGTACGTCTTCATTAAGAATAAATCCAGCCCATTAACTTGTGTCTGGGGGAGGAGTTCAAAGTGTTGTGTGCAGTTATTTTAATGATATTCTCCGTATAAAATGGAGTTTATCAAAATACCAGGGATACTAAAGAATTTTCGAAATTTACAGTCAATTTTCAATGGAGCCGCTTTGAAAAAGCTTACGAAAAATTTGTATCGGTACAGGATGAAATAATTGTGTAAAAGTGAGTGAGATTCTTCAGACTCAAATATGCTTTTTGTGTATTATTGAGTTAAAATATACTAATTTTTGTCCTTCGAGGCGAAGAATTCTTCCATTTTCCTCGGGGTTGTTGAAGCATCGCAAACGCAGGATGAGTCAAAAATTGAAGTACGTAATAATATGAAGACGCAATGTTCGGATTGTGCTAGGTATGGCATCAGTTCAATTCCCTTAAGTTCCTGGAGGTAGGGGGGCGCGGTGGGTCAGTGGTAGAGCGTTCACCTCTGGTGCTTGGGGTCCCGGGTTCGATCCCAGCCCCCGCCAAGTGAACTTTGTGGTGGACAAACACCGTGCTCGTGGGTTTTCTCGGGGTTCTCCCGTTTCCTCCCACTTTCTTCATTCCACCATTTCACTCATCTCTCATCATCACCGTCTCCTTTAGCCTAACCGGCATAACCCTGGGACGTAAAACTTAAAGATTTCATTTCAAGTTCCTGGAGGTGTTTTTTTTTTATGTCGTTCGAGAAGTATGATTTTTTGCATTTTGCTACAGACGGGCTTGCATCCTGTTCACCATTGCATTGTGTTTTTGTCATGCATCCGCTGCAACTGATATTGGCATTGGATTATTTGACGTCCGAAACGATCTCATGATGAACTATTCTTTTGTAATTCCACCAGACGCGCAGCATCACTGTGTCGAAAACGTTTCTGTTTGGAGACAACTTCCGGCATCTGACCCTTGTTTAACCATTAGTTATGCTCGTTGTGAATTCGGGAAAATATCCATTTTTGTTGTACAATGTTAATCTTTTCAGGGAACTTCGATCACGCAGGAGTTTCTTCCTCACACCCACTCATCACTCTGCATGAGTTGCTTTCAATTCGTCAGGCAAAATTCTGAAGCGCCGGAAGCCAAGGTCGTGAAAATGAACCACAACACCTGAGTGTAAGATAACCTCCGAGTGAGCACCTGGTTCTCAGATTTGCGTCTGGCGTGGCATATATATAACATCGAAATCCACTGACCTTGGCTGATTGATGAGTTCTTGCAACCTGAGCGAAATTTCTTGAGCCATCTGGTTACTATGTTGGGATCAACTATTCACACAATAAATGTTTCGGCTTGCTTCCGCGTCGTTATGGCCCTCGAAGTTTCAAAGCAACGTTTCCTTTTTTGTACCTACATTTATGCAGCTGGTAATGACACACGGAACGTAGTAGCATTGCACAACTTGTCAGGGTACAAACTAGCAGTATCAATGTATGTGCTAGTGAGCACCTTCGGCGCCTTCAACTGCATTGTTCATAAAATATACTTCACACAAATCTGATTAAGTTGGGGGATTTATTTTTCAGGGAAAATGTCTGGGGAGACCTAGTCAAGCTAATTGTTTTGAAAACAAATTTATATTTTCGAAAACGAGTTACGAGACATTTTGGGGATATTTCCGATTCCGGTTGTTTGAGTTTCTTCACAAATAATAGAAATTTTACGCAGAGGTTCATTTAACATTCTGTTACTATAAGACAAGACTGCCTTTGATATCTGAGATGGTAAACTTCGAAACTCAACATAGGAATAGGAACATGGAAAGCGTCGAAACACGAAATGAAGCGTGTATTTTTCAACAGTTATAAGGAAATCCTGCAGGTTAGACACGTCCTACACAGTCTCCTCCGAAGTATGTAAGATTCACATCGTCTTTGTGAAATATTTGTATGAAGTGGCAAAGAATTTAAAGAAATAAAAGTAAATACTGTGAAACCCATAGATAATCGCACATCGTCATTTGTTGTTTAATTAGAATCAAGATTTAGCTACGAGGGAAAATAGAAGAGGCAAACAAATCAGATTATACAGTAGTATTAATATAAGTTTGAATTCTTTCTTTTCATTATTGTAGCATTGCACTTTTAAATTAGTTATCGTGTTTGCCAACGCATAAAATGCACCAATTTTCTGTATTCAATTTTGAGGGGAAAAAATTCCATTGTATCATTTTATATATATATATATATATATATATATATATATATATATATATATATATATATATATATATAATAAATGTGGTAGCACATGACACACGCATAGGTGGTTGTTTAGGAATGTATGTATTTATTCCTATTCCAGATATGAAGTACATGGTTGGAAAATGTGAAAACTCTTATTAAGTGTGAAAATTATCTTCAAGTCTCACTGCTGAAAAGGACGCAAAACTCGAATCAAATTACTGCCATTGACAGTCTTACAAAGTGTGACTCTTCAGTACATTGTCCATAACTTTGTGGAGAATTCCTAGCTGTAACTCACGAGTCTCGGACTGAATATTGGTTTTTAGCATCTATGGTGGCTGGATGGTACACGTTCTTTGAAATCTCCAGAGGAAAAATCTGGGCTATTAGGTGTGGAGAACGCGATGGCCAGTTGAAATCTGCGTACTTGGAAATCTCACGCTTTGCAAAAATTTGACAGCAGTGCTCTGGTTTCACTTACTGTGTGAGCTACAGCCGGTCTTACAAAATCCCCAATCATTGTGTGATACCGCTCCCCTATTACTTTTACGGCAACACTTTCTTCGAAGAAATAAGGACTGATGATCCGTTTTGAGGTCACTACACAGTACACTTTAATGGATGCAAATCATGCTTGGAGTTTTCCCGGGCGCATATTTTGCAGTTTTGTTTGTTAACAACTCCATTTAAGTGGAATTGGGCTTCGTCACTTGTTATAAGATTTTGAAGAAAGTCCTGTTGTTCCGTCGCCAACTCAGGGAAGCGAACTGGATACCTGAGACGAGCTTGTGTATCTTTACACCAGTTGCACTTATATGAGAACAATTTCAACTTCTTTGAAATTCTTTACAGTGGGCTTCGCAACATCCCAAACTGAGTGACACGTCGTCGGGTTACGTTTCTAGGTTGTCAAAATGCTGTCCCTCGAATGTTTCCGGTGTCGGAACTGAACTTAGTGTTCGGCGGTCGCGGACTGAATAGTTGCCGAAAGTTTGCTAGCAGACACAGAATCGTAGACACGCACTTGCGAAGAAGTGGCGAAGGTATGATAAATAGATATTTGGTTTTCAAAGTATTAGTCGCCCTATCAGTCAGTTTCTTCATGGTGAATCTTCGTCCTTTACTTCACAGCCCTGCGAAACAACAACAACAACAACAACAAAAAAGATAATCAGTAATCAAACAAAAAATTTGGTAACGAATTGCAATCTGCTCTGTACATATGCCCCACCCTATATATATTATATATATATATAATAGCAAGAAACATGCGAGTTAATGCTTAAGTAACTATAGAATCACATGCGAGGCCAGACAAAAACACACTATAGAAAGTCTTATATCAAAGCTACATTTACTGAGTGACTGAACTGTGTTCAAACTACAGTGAATCACCTGTAATGCTGTTTCACACAGGAAGACTACAAACCATACATAATCGGTGTCGCTGCTTAAGACTCGTTCTATTTTTGGACTACTACTAAAAGGAAAAAAGTAAGTTGCATACCCCGGCAAATACGGTAGATCCACGGATATCATCAGTGATGGAAAAAGTGAAATGAAATTTTGAGTTTTACGTCCCACGGTAATGCCGGTTAGGCTAAAGGAGACGGTGATAATGAGTAATGAATGAAATGGTGGAATGAAGAAAGTGGGAGGAAACGGGAGAACCCCGAGAAAACCCACGCACACGGTGTTTGTTCACCAAAGTTCACTTGGCGGGAGCAGGGTTTGAACCCGAGACCCCTAGCACCAGAGGTGAACGCTCTACCACTGAGCCACCGCAGCCCCATATCAGTGATGGAGATGTGGCATGTGACAAAGTACAATATTGAAGAAATTTGCTGAGAAACCGGTGAAAATAATGTAAGGAATCAGAAGCATCTTGTGTGTTTGATCTCCAGCACAAAATTTCCTCAAAGAAATTGAAATTTCTGGAGACAATTCCTTGTTGCTTAATGTAAAAATAGTGAAGAGCGTGTGCACTACTATATTGACATGCTTCGTAGATCCAATATTGTAAAAATTATACTCAGTTTTAGGATTATTTTCCTGCGTCAATTGACATTCCTAGTTACAGTAAAGCTGTAATGTAGGGAAAAAGGTGAAGTTGCATTAGAGTAAGGATGAAAAGGTATTCAACTCCATTAAGTAGCAAATACAACAACGCTCTGGGTACATAAGGTTTTAAAATCTCCCCAAAACATACTACGGAGCATTTTGCTGCCTTAATTTCTTCACACATACACACATGTAGTATAGAGATTGTTTCCAATCTATATGGGCTGTTTTTACAAGCAATAGTAGTACTACCTAGCGCAAAGTGAATGGTATCACTGACCGTATACATACATTAGACTTCAGTTTAACACGGTGCAACGTTTTTGCGTTGCGTTTGTGGCGATAAGACATCTTGGGCCTTATGCAGAGTCGTAATGACGAGCGATTAGCGGCATACTAAAGAGTTCGACTAAGATATGTTTCCTGCAGGTAGTCAGACATTTAGTATCATGCTAATCATATGTCAAAACGACTCTGCGTAAGGCGGCTTCAGTTTATCCGTGACGGATGTGAACAGTTTTGTTGAAAAATTTTACCGAAGGTCAACCCACTGCTGGGAAGGGTACATAGCTTAGTTTTCCGATAAAATTCAATTATAGTGCAGGGTTCCCACTCGTCCTGGAAATATCCTTGAATTGATTTTGACCTGGAAACATTTTGGAAATGTCCTTGAAAATACATTTCTGTCCTTGAAATTTACAGAAATACTGAATGTCAGATTTTTCATCATTGTCTAATGCAGAGTAAGTTCCATTTTGTGTATGTGTGTATGTGTTTGTTTGTAACTAGTCTCTTAAGACCACTCCTGTAGCGGTACCGAAGTCATGAACTGTACGAAGTTGGAATGAAAATGGCACGCATGATCTAGGGTTGCCAACTGGCCGGTTTTTCATCCGACTGGCTGGAAATATTGCTGTTATTTTGATTAAAGCCGGTGACCGGTACAGACTTCTTACCAACCCCTTTATGACCGTTTTTTCTTCTTTCTTCAAATTTGCATCTAGTTCGAAGTATAGATTTAAAAAGTAACTTTCATTCTGTAACGGTCACCTTTCACCATCTATCAACGATTAATATTTTGTTCATCTGTTTGGAATATTTTAGAGAGATGAGAGGGACTGTATCAGTTAAGATTTGAAATTTACTGAGAGGAATTTTATATTTATTGAAAGTGAAAAAGTACTTCTTAAAGCAATTTCCTGTAGTTGAAGTATAAGTTTAAAGAATAAACTTCATTTTCCGAATCCAAAATTTAATCACGTTAAGTTTAATATACTTTTGTTCATCTGTTTCGATAATTTAAAAGAACTGGCAGTTACTGGTAAATACAATAAAATGGTCAATGCCGGTTTCAGTCTCTCATTTATAGCACAATATATATATATATATATATATATATATATATATATATATATATATATATATATATATATATATATATATATATATTAAGTTTATTAGTGAATGTACTAAAGAAATGCAGAATACAGGAGCTAATACACTTTTGTTCACGATAGAACATTTCCTTCCCGTGGATGCGTCCGAACAGAGATACTTACACCTATATCATAGGGAATTTTGAGGGGGTGCCGGTTTTTTAATTTTCAAGAGTTTGCAACCCTCTATGATCCCCCAGAAATCTGTTCTTGTGACACTGTCTTCTGCTGTTAAACTATCACAATCCACCCCATCAAAGAGAAACATGGTGAGTGCATCAAATGTGGACTTGGTATTTGCAACTTCGCGAAGTATCGTAATGCATGCAAAGAGAATAACTTACTGAAAGAAAGCAAGAAAAAAACCTCCAGTTTAGAGTTGAATGCCAGACATTCCTGTGCAAATTGCTGTTGTGTGTCATACAGAAGAGTTAACTGAAATATAGGCTTGTGAGAGACTTTACATGCCTAGATCCAGATCGTGTTGTTATGCCCCACTACTGGCATCAACAGTCCTGTTTTATTTGTTACTTGTGACTTAGTTTATTTAATTAGTTTATAAGTTATTGTGTTTATGTAATGCATTTCATAATAGTTTGTTTAACTTACCAGTTAGAATTTCTTAGAATTTCCTGAGTTATTTAATTTGTTATGTTATTCTTTATCTGCACCAAAATTACACCTTGTTTAGAATATTCATTAACAAAAGATTTAATTGTCCGAAAAAGAAGAAGAAAGATTTAAGAATTAAATCGAGATATAAAAAAAAAGATTTGTAAAATGTCTTGAATATCGAATTGGACCAATGTGAATTATTTATAAAAGTGATAAATAGAACAAATTTTGAAGCAAATTTAATATAAAAGACCATCCAGAAGTTAGTTTAAAGATCGTAATCCATAGATTGTTTGTATATCATATTTATAAATTGATTATTAATTGTGATGATAGCCCTAACTGCAATGAATATGTCGTATTAGAAAGTTCGTTCTAAGGGCTTAAGCCCTTGTCTTTACCGTATGCCACCCAAAATTTAAAATGTGGAAATAGTAGTCAATATATACATGTAAAACTCCAATTCAAAATTTTAGTGTTCTTCGGCTTCTGTTTATGTGCGAATACCACCTTTTACAATGAATAGAGCATCTGTATATTTTCTCCATGTAATGGTTGATTCTAAAATATGTACATGTCGGCCTGGTATATATAATAAATATTGAATATGTTAAAATAGCTGCCTTCATCATGAAACATCTTATCCGCTTTACTATCAGCAGATTCTTTTATTTACTGGTGCTAAGCATTTTGTTTTATTTGAATTAACATGTGAAGTTTGGGCAAGGTTGTGTTACTTAGAAAAATGATTAATATGAAGTATAAATGATATATATATATATGTTGAATAAATATGAATAGTAATTGTTATATTAAATGATCGAATAATTTTTATAAAATGAAGTTTTAACCTTGTCATAATATGTATAAAAAGAATAAGGATGAAAGTACTAAGCACCTATTTATTCTGCTAAATGACAAGATACCTCTGAAACGCTATGTTAACCGATATTATAAAATTACATGGAGACAAATAAGATTTCTTGCCGATATGTGTTGAATGAATAACTACTGTATGTGTAAATACAGTTTCTAGTAATTCGTACATGGAACAGGTCAAATTTGGATGGCATCTCTATCAATAAAGCTATTATAATTGCATTTGGTTTTCTTTGAATATATATTTTAATGTAAGAAATTAACGATGGCATCATCCACAGAAATTAGTTAAGTCGCGGTGTTCATTGTCCCGCGCGATGTGATTATTTTACAGATGTGGTTACACTTAATATCCTGACACTTACCTGAATCTTCTGTGAAGACCTTTCCACGTCAGAACGCGTGGTGGCGACCCAGGCAAATCAAAATATATATATTAAAACATAGCACGAAGAATGTTACAAAAGTGGTTAAATCTAGTCAAAGCGCATCTCAGTGTGTCATCCACAAAGTTCGTGGTGTCCTTCAGTCACTGTTGCAGAAAAAATGGGCTACACCCAAAGAATGTGACCAGCTGTTTGTTTTCTATGGAAAATTTACTGAGCATTTTAAAGATGCACTTGCTGGGTATAAGTTATATTCTGAGAGGCTGAATTGTTTTTTCACAAAACAATTGGGTGGTTCGGAAGAATTTAAAGATTTTTTGTTAATCATAAAGAAGCTTCTAGTTTTGTCTCATGGAGAGACTGCTGTCGAACGAGGCACGGACGGATAGGGCTACTGGGCGGTGCACGGTGTGCCCCGTTCTGAAGCGCCCCCTAGATGAAGCATATAGAAGAAAATTTCAAACTGAACGGAAAAACCTTTAAATCCAGAAAATCGGTACAATGGAAACCAAGAAACATATTGTGTTTCAAGATAGGCACATACGTAGGAAACAAGTTGAATTTCCGGTTTTCTGAAAGTTTAATTAGGTTCCCCATCTCGACCGTAAACGCAAACACTCCGACGTCTTTGTGTAAGTATAACTTGTTATATATTATTTGCATTTGAAATTAGAGTTTGATTATTTTGAAGATTATTCCAAGAATCTTAAGTTTTTTATACTAGAGAACAGACAATGAACCAATGCCTTCATCGTTTCTATAGGATGGCCTGTAAGTTCCTTCCCATTCATGTATCACACGAATGGAATTTTTTCTGTATGCTGTTTTGCATTCTCGTTCACAACAGTAGTGTAGCGTTATGTTTCGCAATGTATACATTAATATGATGCTGAATGTTGCTTAATTGTTACGTATATAAATTTGAAAAGCTATTGAAAATGAGTTATCATGTAAGAAACAAGACAGCATCCTTATAAAAATACATTTATCGAATAGCTTTGCACATAAGAAGATTGTATTTCTCATCGTAGAAATAATTTCCAAGTTACCAACATCGACATTTTTGTAATCTTTTTTCCTATCTTTTGTTTTTAAAATGAGGTGTCTTCAAGGAAGTTCATCTACATTATATTTCTATGTGCCATATTGAATTGTTTGTTTCTTATACCGTGCATGCGTGTGTCTTCTTGCCTTAATACATATAAATGTCGTTTTGAGCATGGGTTGATTTAGGAATCGTCTGCTGTGGGAGGAGGATCTTGTTGGGGTTTGGAATATCCTTCAGTCGAGTAGGCTCTCCGGGAAATTTACCAGTGGAAATTGTTAATATATAAACTCGACTTTTGAGCATTTTGGTGTATAATTCTCTCTAGCACAACACAAGAGTATCTTTTAATTTTTTTCTGAAAGTTGGCAGCGAAGTAAGTCTCCCCATGGCTATCCCCCGTCCGTAACTACGGAGAAGCTCTCCAGTGGTTTTCAGTCATTATGTAAATAGAAATGCAATCCATCGTTTAGGTAACATACCCTCACTGTATTTCAGCATTTAGATAGCCAGCATGTCGAGTTAAAATCGTAAGAAAACATATCGCCTCTGCTTTTTTTGTTTCACTTCGAACACTGATGAGAACATTTCCTATAAAGACCTTACTTCAATCAACATCACGAAAGAAATGCTGCATCATGCCTACAATGCAAGACAGCGCTAAATGGCAGAGCTAGAGAAAATAACGACTGTTGAAAATGAAAGTCAAGTGCAGAGTAAGAAGAAAAAGGCGAGTGAAAATATACAGCAGCTGCTGAGGAAGAAAAGAAAATTGATGGAAACCAGTGAAGCTTTGGAGATTGAAGCAGGTTGGCAAGATGGCGTAGAATGTTCTACACAATGGAGCGTCATGCTCTTCAATTATTGCAATTTCATTTTTAACAACAATTTCAATTTTGGACATCATTTAGTGCATTACAATTTTTATAGTGATTTACATATTTTTTTGTATGTTCTACGCTTCTGCCTTCCTTTTTACTTCACAAACTAGTATGGAAACATAACTATTTAAAACAGGCAAATTCGTCCATTTTGGAACGGGCCATCTTTTGCAATTATAATAACTACAAAAATATTTAAAACAATTCTAGTGAAGCAGTCAACTTGGCCTTAGTGCTGTGACTTTTAATTATAAAATCTCCCGACGGAGATGAATAGAATAGAATAGAATAGAGATTGAAGCAAACTAGTTTACACATGAAGCAGAGCACAAGTTTTGCTTTACTTTATTGACAAAGTCAAATCCTATCCGTAGGGCATCTTCGCTAAGGAAGTAAGAAATTCTGTCTATAAGTGAGAAAATCACACAAATCCATACTCAGTTGAAAAACTTGTAATATAATTCCTCTTTCCTCCTAATTACATCTGTCACACTGTCACGCAATGATGATGCCATGTACGAAAAATAGATTTTTGTTGTTTGTAAATTTGTTCGGTGCATAATTAAAATGTCATGTAAAAATAATGGGAATACATGTGCTGGATGTGGGTGGATCAGGTGACTAGCGTATAATAGGAGTTGGGAGACCACACACACAAAAAAAAGCACATTACGCTCCGCTTTGTGTATTTAATTATTGTGTATTAATACTGTACTAGTATTAATATTCACTACGTAAGCTACTGTACTTTTCACTTCCTGTTGTGATTTTTGAATCTACAGTTGCAATCCTGTTATACCTTCCTGTGTCGAAGTCCTGGAAAATTGGTGATTTGTCTTGGAAACGCTTTGGATTTTATTTAGAAAGAGAGTGGGAACCCTGAGAGTGTCATAGAACAAACCAGGTACTATAAACCATGTTGGAACATTCTCCAGTTGACACCAAAATCGATCGAAAGCAACATATTTAGAAATTTTGCAAAATAATTACATTGCAGAAAGTCGCACAAATTGACAACGGCTCTACAAGCACCATCTAGCAGGCAAGAGTTAAAAATCCGTTGTCACACTGGACGAGGCATGTTTACCTCAATGGCTAACAAGCATCGGCGCAAATCTGTCTTCAACATTGGGGGGGGGGGGACGGGTAAGACCGTTCCCATATTATATATATAAGCAATGTTCAAAATATTTATGAAGTTGAAAAACAATGCTGGGAAGGATCAGGCAAGGTCTTCAGTGACGTATTTAGGAGGCTGTCGTGCTCAAGCTTCCCCCGAAATAAATTTGCTAGTTTATCGCATCCCACGTACAACAATAATCCTTCTTACCATTTCTCAGAATATCATTGACTTTCCATTTTCTTATGCTCCTTGTTCAGAAATAATACTGTATTTCTCAAATTTCATTCCATGTAAGAACTGCGTCCTTTTGTTCTTTCTTTCGTCCTTTCTCCTTTTCTGTTTCTTTTTCTTGACGATACTTTCTTTCATTTCGCCTATCATACTTTGTCGACCGTTGTTAGTTGTGATTCAAGTTGGCCGTCATCAGTAACACCAAAACTAAGAGGAGTTGATAAGCAAAACTGGTGTTCCACACCAACTTGCGCGGATATGAACATGACAGAACTTTAGTTATTATAACAAAGGAAAAATTATATCGTTTAGTTATTTTTAAAAGAAAAACATGTTTGAATTAAAGAAAATCAAAACGGAGGAATAATTAGCCCGGGAAATTAGGAAGGCCAAGAGGATGCTTCCTTTTTCTTGTATGAATAAAATAAAGGGTTAGATTTACTCCTAAATTTTTGTATTACATCATATAGGATTTATCGGTCTGCAATTCTTGCCATTATAACTTCAATTTATGCATAAAATTAAAATATATCTAATTCTCAAACTCAGGTGGGCAATTGCCCACTTCCTTCCTTGTGTTGGGCATAGCCCCTTGAAACAAAATCCTAAATACACCATTGGTTGTCTTCTACACTGGGAGGTGGACAGATTTGAGGCTTATTCTAGAGAAGGTAGATGAAACTCATATTACGGTAGATAAATCTGATCAACTGTTGTAGAGTATATTATATATTAGGCGATGTAGATGAAGTAGAAGTACATATCAGTATTACAAATCATACGTGAACACATTCTGAAATCTGAAAAAAAATGAAATGAAATCTTTGAGTTTTACGTCTCACGGTTATGCCGGTTAGGCTAAAGGAGACGGTGATTGTGAGAAATGAATAAAATGGTGGAATGAAGAAAGTGGGAGGAAACGGGAGAACCCCGAGAAAACCCACGCACACGGTGTTTGTCCACCACAAAGTTCACTTGGCGGGTGTTGGGATCGAACTCGGGACCCCATGCACCAGAGGTGAACGCTCTACCACTGAGCCACCGCGGCCCCTCTGAAATCTGAATACATGCATATTTATAATTGGTATGTTTCTAATTGGGCATCCACAAAGATCCACGTTAAAATTGTTTTATAATAATATAATAATATAAATGACTACTTCCCCAAAACTATGAAGAAAGAATATCAATTATCTATGACGCAACAATATTTTTGAGCAAAATGATGATAATCTCAATAACATTACAGGAATCATTACAGAAATCTAACTCATATCATATACTCTTTAGTTAACAGATGTAACCTTAAGATTATGGAGAAAAATATCCCAGCAATTGAATTCTTTTCTTTGCTTACGAAGCATCCTCTCTAAAAGAAAAATTGGGACACGCGGAAATACGTAGGAACAAATCATGGTTCGAACTAGCAGAGAAGAGAAACATGCAAAATTACGTTGGCTACAAAATCCGAATGAAATAGCTACACAAAATTTAGTAGACGTCAGGCGGGAAACTTCCAAAACTTTCAGGAGAAAGAAAAGCGATTTTTTGAAAGCTAAAATTTAGGAACTTGAAGATAATAGTAAAAGTAAAAACATTCGGGACATGTATAAAGGGATCAACGAATTTAAGAAAGGCTATCAACCTCGTGCTTACATTAAAGAAAGCTGATGGAACAGTTCTCACTGATACAGGTACGGATTCCATTTGTCACTGTCGGCGAGTCAACGTATAGTGAAAAATCATCAACATACTGATTAATTCGTAGTTGCGCTCGTAGCTCTCGATGCAAGGTGACTGTGAAGAGGTTGAATAATAAGGGACAAAGAGCCGAGCCTTGTGGAAGTCCTTGGGATACTGTCCGAGGTTGAGTATAACGGTGCCCAATCTTCACCGACACCTGTCGTTGAATAAGCCAGTTATCGCTATGTTAGTAATGATCACACATTATATACATGTTATACATATACAATGTGCACACTCTGGCGACACTGAATTTGACCTATTGATGTTGGCACCGTGAGCCGATAGGCCGTTAGTTATCGTCATATATAGAAATTCACGGTAGGAATAAAAGAACAGACTATTCTTAAATTATGACGATTAACACCCCGCTAGCCGTAGGATAAGTTGCCCCAAAATAGTGGTTTTGTTGTCAGATAAATATGCAGTATAGTAATCTTTAACCACAATTACCTAGGAACACACAATTAGTTTGAAGGATGATTCTTTTTATTTCACTTTTCTGAGCGTAGTATACACTTCTGGATATGTTAAGGCTATTAACGCTGCACATTGATACTTCTTGCCTCCCTCTTACAGACCATCTTACCTTTCTCTATTCTCCTTTATTAATACAACTCTCATACGAAATTTGCACTTTTACGTGAATCACACATTTAAAAAGAGTTTGGATCATTTACAGCACTAAATAAGAGTATAATTTACCACTTATGGTATTGAAATGAACAGTCACTATTTTCCGTCCTTCTCTAGCTTTACCCGCCAACGCTTTTTCTAACTATTCCTATTAATACAACAAATTCAGAGTAGCTATCTAGTGTTGCCAAGAGAAGTGTTTTTATCAAAATGTCACAAAATGATTGTTTTATATAGGTCTTTGATTAAATATATAGTTATGAGTTGTCGGATGGCAACAAATGGCGTCCGAACTAGGAATGACTAAGAATCTTTAGTCAAGGACCCTCTAGAACGTAGTATTTATAGGATTTCACTATAAAAGTTTTACACAACACATTATACTAAATACTATTTACAAGGTTTTCACAAGACACACAATACTATTAACTTTGTGCACTTAATTGTCCCACCTGCTGATGGTTGTCTCTGCTTTTTCTAGCCACTTTTGTTTAACTTCCGCTGTCGGTTCCCATAGTCGACAGTTGTCCATTGATTCTAGGGGTAATGTTTTCCCATCCTCGGGATCCCTTAACAATAATACCTTTTCGTTCATCACCTCTCTGCATACATATGGGCATCTATATATATAAAAAAATTCCGTATCTTCGAATCAGGCAAACTGCTTAACAGGTGTTGCTTCACGAAGACTAGGTCGTTCCGTTGTATTTTCTTCCTAGTTTCCTGTGATCGGTTGTGTCGGTCGTTTTCACGGTTGAGCTTGTTCCTTTTCCTTTGACTAGCTATATGGAGTTTGTTATTCCACAAGTTGATCCATTCTTCTATGCAGTCAGAATCTTCCGTAGTTTTGAAGTGTCTTCGAGCCGTAGCGACGTCGTCAACATTTAGCATGAGTGCTGCAGGTGACGTACCCATAGGATTGGAGACACTATGGTTCATCAACCAAACACATTACTGTAAATGTTTGTACCATCGTTGATGGTTGTCACTACAAAGAGTTCTTATCAGCCTCACCAGATCTGTGTTGTCGTTCTCCGTAATTGCTGCACGGATGGTACCTTGTGGTATAATGGATCTTGATATTAAGGTCTTTCATTTTGTCCACAAATCTTTGGCTCTTGAAAACTGGGGCATTGTCACACACTATACTTTCGGGTTTGTCTAGATGCTTCATGTACTCTTCTAGACTTCGTAGCACTGCTGTAGTATTGGCTTTACGATGTGGGTACGTGACTAGATAGCTGGTGAATGCTTTTGTAACCGTCAAGACGTATTTGTAGCCGTTGTACGAGGTTGGCCATGGTCCTACAAAGTCTAGACAAAATACTTATCTGATCGCTGAGGGTATCCACATTTAATAATCTTTGCTAAGAGATGATACTCCGGCTTCACCTCTACACACCTTCGGCAATTACGTATGTGTAGCTGTACGTCTCTTTTTAGATGTTTCCAATAGAATATTTGCATAATTTTTGCTGCAGTTCTTTCCGTACACCAATGTCATGCATCTTCATGATAAGTTTTTAAGATCTTCGGCATCAGACTGTTGGGCGCGAGAATTTTCCATTTGTGAGGGAAATGAAAATCACGGACGTATACTATTTCTTCATCGACTCTGTAGTGCTCTTTGATGTGATCATTGCCTAATCTATGTATGGAGTCATTTTGGATTCGCTCTTTTAACCACCTAATCTTTTCATCGTTGTCCTGAGCAATTTTGACCTCCTCTTGACTTATCTGTTCCGCTTCGTTATGGAATGCTCCAATGGAGTGTACCTGGTACTGCACTTCACCTTCATTTGGACTCACTCTTGATAAGGCATCCAGTCCGATATTTTGCTTGCCTGGGATGTGCACGACTTCGTACTGGAACTGCTGTAGTTCCACTGACCAACGTAAGAGTCTCGAGTTCCATCGTTTAGCAGCTTTTAGAAACCCTAAAGCCTGGTTATCACATAGTATTTTGAACCTACGTCCAGTTAGTATTTTAACCCACTTCCTTACTCCAAACAGTATGGCTAGACACTCTATATCAGATGAATTATAGTTCTTCTCCGCAGGTTTCAGTGTTGGACTCGCATATTGGATTACCACAGTTCTTCCATTCTGTTCTTGTTCTAAGGAATCTGCGATCGAAATGTGAGAAGCATCCGTTCGTAGTATAAATTCTTTATTGAGGTCAGGCATTGCGAGTTTCACTTCATTACAGATTTCCTGCTTCAAACTTTAGAAAGCATTCTCACAGTCTTCAGTCCATATCCATTTCTTTCCTTTTTTCAGGAGTGCATACAATGGTGCAGCCATTTCAACAAAATTCTTTATGAATTTATGCTGGTACTGTATGAATCCCAGAAACCTCTGTACCGACTTGATGTTAGTTGGTCTGGGGTATTTCATGATTGGTTCGATTGCGTCTGCATCTTTCTCTACTCCTTCTGCCGTAATAGTATACCCCAGGAATTTCCTTTTTCGGCTGCAGAAGTTTGATTTCTTTAGGCTGATATTTAGATTGGCTTCTCTAAGAGACGTGAAGATTTCTCGCAATCCTAGGAGGTGCTCTTCAAACGTATCGTGTCCTAGAGAAATATCGTCCACATATTTGATTAAATGTTCACCAATTTGTTGAAAGGTATTACCCTCTGTAAAGCACTTGCTAAGGCTGCTGACCCATTAATATATCCATATGGCACGACTGTGAATTGCCATTGTTGGCCTTCAAATGAAAAAGAAATATATGGTCTGGATTCGACATCCAAAGGAATACCATGGTAACTTTGCACTAAATCCATTTGGGACTGATATTTCCTATAACATAACTTGCTAAAGATATCTTGTATGGGTTCTTCCTCATTTTGTCTAAGATACACATGCCGATTCATTTCTCGCATATCTAAGCACATTCGGACTCTATCCGTACCTTTCTTTGGGACTGCTAAAATTGGATTGGAATGGATCGAATCGCTAGGCTCGATGATTCCTGCAGAATAAAGCTTTTATATCTCTTCTCGAAGTTGTGGTCGATATTTCAGAGGAATAGGATATTGGCGCCGGATGATGGGTTGGTCAGTGGTCACTTCCATTTTGTAAGTGAATTTGTTGCATCTCCCTGGGTGTTCCTTAAGTACATTTCGAAATTCCTGCAACAACTGACTCAGTTTCTTTTTCTCTTCCATCGTTAACGCGTCGGCCTTGTTTACTGTTTGCTGTATCTCATCTGCGGATGGACCTCCACACTGGATTGGTAAATAATTATCCGCCTACAATAACTGTATCCGATATTCTTCCTGCATCCTCTTCTTCATCTTCGTCAGGTACCACAGGTAACATCTTTAAGACTGCTCTTTCTTCGGTTGACATTATATGGACCGATTCGGTTGTGAAGTCTATTATCGTACCCATCTGCTGGAGGGCATCCAAACCCAGGATTACATCGACACTGAGTTGGTTTACCACGAACACTCGAACATTCACTGGCTTCTCAGCTATCATAACTAGAATTTCGATCTGATCTCTTACCCTCTTGGTACGGCCAGAGAAGTCTACAAGTGTGACTTCATTAGCTGGGAGAAGCTGAGGATGTGATACATCATGGCTAACTCTCTTCCACGCAGCATTTGACATTAATGACACTTCATTTCCCGTGTCCAACAAACAGCAATTTCACATTGTTCACCCTGATGTGTACCTTGCAGGTCGAATGAATTAACCGATCATCAATTGACACTCCTTCACTGAGATCATCTTCAACATCACTCTTATCCTCTACATCGTCGTACATGTGTACGCCACATATAAGAAACTTATTATAGCTAGTCCTTGTTTTTCCTATGTGCACACGATTCGGACCTTCATCGTTGCATATATTTAGTTTTCCGTGTGGTGAAAGGGTCGTTCGCATCCTTGATTCGGATTATTTAACGATACTTTTGATGAACACTTTCTGCCTTTCTTCTGGCCTTCTACTGTTCTCTTTTCTTCAGTTTCGTCGCCTTCAGATCCATCACTCTTGAATTTCCTTCATTGAGGTTTGTTACTTTTTCTTCTTCTTCTGAATCGCTCTCGCGAAGAAGCTGTCTCATTATCACTCTTTGATGACTTGTTCCCTTTCGTGACTTGGTTAACAAACGATTTCTGATTATTCTTGTTCGCCGCATTGCTTCTCTCTTGCTTATGCTTCATATCCATGGTTCGTAACGATTCGATCCTTTCGTTCGTAGCGATGAACTCAGGGAAAGTATAAACTGGTCTCACTACTAATGCTTCCTTATACTTCCATGGGAGCAATGCTACAAGATCTGACACTATTTGTGCTTCCGGTACGGTTGGACACAACTCCCTAATTTGATGAAATTTTTCTATTGCGAACTGCTTCACTATTGCATGAGCCTTGTGATTAAAATATTGAGTGCGGCACGTAGTAAGTCAACTCGCTACCACTTGCGGTGATTGGAACGTATTTATCATAGCTCGTGAGAATTCGTATGACGCAAATGGCTTTGGCTGTAGCTTAAACCAGCTTTTCGCAGGATCGTCTAGTAGTAGCGGGATAATCCTTAGCAGCTGTTGTCGGGATAAATTCACCACATCAGCTTCCTCTTCAATTCTACTAAGGGATGACGATACTAATGCTCCGTTGGGCTGGCCATCGAACCTCGAAAACTGCCTTATTTCTGATAGTTTAATAGGTAGTGGTTCTTCACGTTTCACTTCATATAAATCCTCAGCACTTCTTTTCGTGTTGCGTCTCATATCGTACGCATCACTCTCTTCACTTGATTAAATGGAGACCTGTTTCCTCAGTTCCTTTGCATTTCCCGAATCTTCTTCACTTCTGTTCCAGACTACTTCATTTTCTTAGGTAATTCTTCTGGGTCGTTTCTTCTTCCTTCTCGTTCGTCCACTGGAATGTACTCCCTTTCTGTCGTCTGTTTCCTTGACAAAAGACGATTCATTTCGCTTAGTTCTCGTTCCACACGTTAGATCTAAAGGCTGTTCATCACTTGCTTCGCTACTTACAGGACTGGTGTGCCCTCGTGCTCTCCGCTCTTGCGTTGGCAAATAGTAGCCGTGACTGTGAGCGTCCGGCACCTCATTCCGCTTCTCAGCTTCTTTCACCACTTCTACCAAATCTTGAATACGTTCTTGATGTTCTCGCTGGCGTTGTTGAATCTCCTGTATTAGGCGTTCATGTTCTAGAACCCTTTGGGCTTCCTCCTTTTGATGTACTCTTACAGCGGTAACTTCGTCTCGAATTTCCTTATTTTTCTTCCGTAAATCATTTTTCATTACTTCAACTTCAGTATTCACTTGCTCTTGAAAAAGGTTAACTTGTTCCGTTACGCGTGTGACGCGTTCATTGACTTGTTCAAACCAAGCGTGATACGTTCATTTACTTCCTTTATACGATAGTTCATTTGTTCTGTTGCTTGCGCAACGCGTTCATTTACTTGCTCAAACCCGTGCATGACGGGTTCATTCACTTCCTTTATCACTTCCTTTATACGTTCATTCATTTGCTCTGTTCCTTGCGTGACGTGTTCATTCACCTCTTTCAATCCACCTTGTAGCGTGTGCACTTAAACTGCTGTCTTTAAACAATTCTCGTATTATGTCCACATGTGAAGTGGCCTCTTCTTGGGATTCCTGTTCTTGATCCATGTTATTATTATATACCCTGCCGCTCCTTAACTGAATGATGGCGATATAGTATAAAATAGCCTTTCAATAATAATCCTTTCTTCGGTTAGGAGTACTAATTATTATTAATCACACGCTGGCAACTGACATGCAGTCACTGGCAGCCTTACACACTTGCTTCCTTGTTGACTCAAATATTGGACTTATACCCGCTGGCAACCCCCATACTCTTGTTAACATCAACACTCAGTACTTGTTGATAACATAAGCTATGTAATGACTAGCAACCCCTCTGTTCTTGTTGACGAATGCTCTGCAATGTTGAATCGTAATCACTGGCAACTCCTACATTCTTGTTGACACTACTGCATATACATTTCTAACAACGCTGATATCATGTGTACTGGCAACCCTGAGTCTCATAATCTTTCTTTATCGCTATGTTAGTAATGATCACACATTATATACATGTTATACATATACAATGTGCACACTTTGGCGACACTGAATTTGACCTATTGATGTTGGCACCGTGAGCCGATAGGCCGTTAGTTATCGTCATATATAGAAATTCACGGTAGGAATAAAAGAACAGACTATTCTTAAATTATGACGATTAACACCCCGCTAGCCGTAGGATAAGTTGCCCCAAAATAGTGGTTTTGTTGTCAGATAAATATGCAGTATAGTAATCTTTAACCACAATTACCTAGGAACACACAATTAGTTTGAAGGATGATTCTTTTTATTTCACTTTTCTGAGCGTAGTATACACTTCTGGATATGTTAAGGCTATTAACGCTGCACATTGATACTTCTTGCCTCCCTCTTACAGACCATCTTACCTTTCTCTATTCTCCTTTATTAATACAACTCTCATACGAAATTTGCACTTTTACGTGAATCACACATTTAAAAAGAGTTTGGATCATTTACAGCACTAAATAAGAGTATAATTTACCACTTATGGTATTGAAATGAACAGTCACTATTTTCCGTCCTTCTCTAGCTTTACCCGCCAACGCTTTTTCTAACTATTCCTATTAATACAACAAATTCAGAGTAGCTATCTAGTGTTGCCAAGAGAAGTGTTTTTATCAAAATGTCACAAAATGATTGTTTTATATAGGTCTTTGATTAAATATATAGTTATGAGTTGTCGGATGGCGACAGAGTTGTGAATAAAGCAAAGACACACTGTTGGAACGTGGAGATCAGAGACTTATTGACTTTACACTGCACAATTGATCTTCTTTGCTTTCTTCCTCTTCTTTTTCTTGATTCATGCAATTTTCGTTGACTTCATTTTCGGCTCTCTCTAGAATATCACTGAACTGTTCTTCGTTCACATTCTTTTTCAGAAGTTCAAGCCATTTCTTCCTAGTGGCTGGTGTTGGTCTCCGGAACTTTTTTCTTGAAACGTTCTGAAATCCAAGGTATTTACCACTTTGCGGATCTAATTCAAATACGTTTTCACCAACTTTCTTCCACAATAAGTACGGGCCACAGTACACTTCACACAGTTTCTCTATGCGTTTGTACACCAAACTACTGATGTTATACTGGCGTAAGAAAACCAACCACCTTCAACAAGAACTCTCCTCATTCTCTGAGAAACGTTTAACTTTTCATTTCGCAGCTGAATAATTTTCTTTCGTCGTAAATCAGCCGTGACCAATTTTCCATTCCAATGTATGCCTTCTGTTTCGTCAATCACTTTGTTGTTCTGCACAATACCAATGCGATAATGTAAATTCTTCTGGTTTGATGTTAAGGTGTAACTCTGCTGGCGCTATTCCTGAACTGGCACTAATAGTATAATTCAACAACAAACAGGCTTGTACAACATATTCTGGCCATGAAGAATGAGAATCGCGGCACAACACGCGCAGAATTCTATCTAAGTCAGCATGGAATCTTTCGATATTTTCTTATGCGTGGTAAGGTGTAGTACAAGTAGTCAAAATACCATTTTCCAAAGTGTAAATTTGTTTCCAATTTCTAGCACTAGTATGAAAAGAACTTTTATTTGTGCTACTTTCACTTTCACTTACATTTCCTTGTAGGTTAATAATAGGACGGTATTCGTCACATTCCCACTGTAATTTCGCAACTGTAGATGGATCTAAGTCTAACACCTCTGATTGAACAGTCTGTATGGGATTCACACTCACCATGAGGTCTTCCTGAGTTGGTAACATTTGAGATAAACAGTCACTTAATGTGTTAGATTTGCCATTGATGAATTCGATTTCGTATTCATAAGATTGGAGGTCAAGGGACCTCCTCGTAAGTCTAGCATTCCAATTACGCATGCGCCTTAACTGTATCAAGCCTTTATGATCAGTTCGTATGCATATTTTTGATCCTTTCCGCCAAACATGCCTCTTGCGAATGCACTACACGAACGCAAGACATTCGAGTTCAATAATGGCATAGTTTCGTTCGTGTTCATTAAGGATACGGCTCGCATAACACACACTTTTCACATCTATAATTTGGTAACACACACAGGCCAACCCAAGTTTAGTTGCATTGCTTTCGAGGTAGAAGGGTTTATCAAACTGAGGATAGTGTAATTTCACGTCTTTCACTAGTTCAGCCTTTAATAGCTCAAATGCTTTTTGATGTTCTTCTCACTTCCATTTCTTTTCTTTCTTTAAAAGTTCATAAAGGGGTTGAGCGATAACGTCATAGCCTTTGATCGTTCTTGAATGCCACTGAACTGCACCAAGAAATGAACGTAGCATTTTTACGTTTTTCGGCACTGGTAACTTCTCGATTACCACAGCTGATTTCGGATCCTTTCGTATACCTTCTGAGGAGACGTAGTAGCCTAAATAGTTAATTTCGTTTACACCAAAAATACATTTTGATAAACTTAGCGTCATATCCGCATCACTCAACAAACTAAGCACTTCATCTTACTGATGTAAGAATTCAGGAACTGTTTTACAAGCAAGGGCTACGTCGTCCATATACCTGATTAACTTCTCTTGTAATTGCAATGGGAACACTTTATTCAGATACAATTGCAATACAGATGATCCGTTTTTCACTCCGAAAACCATACGTGTCTATTCATATAATGTTCCTTCAAACTAGAAAGCTAAGTATTGCATGGAGTCTTCCGTAATACCACACTATTTATACAAACTGGTAAAGTCAAGAGTTCCTAATACACGTTTACCACTAAATTTAGCAAAGAGGTCAGATAACTTTTCTACACGGAGAGCTGGATTCTTAATGTGCACATTCAAAGCTCTACAGTCTGTTACTGTTCTCAGTGCTCCACTCTTCTTTAACACTACGTGCAACGGTAACAGATGACATGATGAACCAGATCGAATCACTCCCCACTTTAATAATTTGCGGATTTCTTCACGCACTCCTTCCTTGTATTTGTGCGGAATATCGTAAGAACGAGCAACAATGGGTTCACTTGTATCTACTTCTAGACGGTACTGAAATTTATTACACAAACCAGGAAGAGGAGCAAACACCCTTCTGTGTTTCAATAGCAACTGAAATAATTTTTCCTTCTCGTTCTTATTAAACAGCGTAGCGCGTGTAACTGCATCCCTTATTTCATCTACGGTAAAGTATAAATCTGGTGGGAAGTCCTTCATTTGGTCACTAGCTTAATTTGCCTTTACAGTTTCGGCACACACACTGCAAAACACATTCATTGTTTTCGCGTAAAACTCATTAAAGTCCTTTATTTCGGACAACACAACAATAGGGGCTACATAACATTTAATTTCACTAACATTAGCTACAGTGACACTTCCATTACTTTTTTGTATTAAAGGCACTTCACCACTAATTCCTTGAAATTCAACACGCAGGTTACTTCGCTTAAAATATATGACACTGTTTAATTTCTCAAGAAAATTTGCACCAAGTATAATGTTTTTGTACAGCACTGGAAGTACGAGAAATTCAACTGGTACGCCTACTTTTTCGATTCGTACCGGTAAAATGGCTTTTCCTTTCACATTTTTCTTCTTTCTTCCAAGAAAATCACACAAAATAATATGCTCTCCTTTTTGTAAATGTACATTCGTTATGCATTTATAGTCACTTCCCGAAATATGTTATATCGTAACAAGCACAATTCCGATCCACTATCTAATAAAATTTTTGGTTGTCCGTTTAACAAAATTTTCGCTCTCATAGCATTACGACCTAATTCACACGTAATTACTTCCTCTTCATTAATATTATCTACGTCATCGTCCGCTTGCATGTCTTCATTGCACATGTGTGGAAAAGTAATCTTGTTTACGCTACTGAAATCCCTCCCCTTTGCAACGAAATGGGAGGGCGATACTAGTTTAAAGGCATAGTGCTCTGCGGATAAAATCCTCCCTGTTGGTGCGTAAACTGTCGTTGTTGATTGTTAGCGTTGTTCACATTAGACCCTTTGTTAAACGCAGGAAACCAATTATCGTTTTGATTCGAAGTGATCGACGAGTTCTGTGCGGAAGAGTTCAGATTCCACTAACCACAAATAAAAGTGACTGTCAGATTAAACAAAGAATGTTGAAATCGCAAAATTTTCTGTCCGCTAGCGGGTCGATAGCAACTCCATTTTACCAAATACATTTTCCATTTGGTGAATTTCTCCAAATTAAGTAGCGACATCGAAGACTATGTAACGAGGGCTATGATTCAATCGTGGGAGTTCAATATGGGTGCTGGTGGGAAGATATTTACTCAGAATTCATTCTCTTTTTACATTCCCCTTTTTACGTGCAATCACATTCTGCATTTTGACAATTTTTGTATTAATGGAATCCTTTCCTTGTGTTTCATAACAATTCATTTCGGTCCGCCCTACAGTCGTTTTCGTTTAATCTTTTATAGTTGTGTCATACCGTTTGGAATCAGGCAATCGGTTAGTCCGTGCAATCTATTTTTTTCTTACTTTTCGTTCTTTTGCAGTCCTACTGCGAGCATTTAATCAATACTGTTTACATGATCATTTACTATACAAAACCATTTCAGTGGCAGGGTTGATATGTTTTAAACAAAATGTTTAAAACAAGTGTTTAAAACATGTTTAAAACGATTGCTGTTGTTTTATTGTTTGTTTTAAACGTTTTAAACAAATTGTTTTAAACGTGTTTTTTTAGGCTTGTTGGACATGTTTAAAACAACTAAATATCAGATTGAAGAAGCTAATTTAATTTTCTAACAAACAACCCATCCTGCGCAGGATTTGTGCATGGAGTAAATTACAAGCAGAGTTATATTCTTATTATAACAGCAATTACTGAACGAAATTCTGCACATCAGTGTGCGTATAACTAAACCAACAGAAATTCAAGTGAAGTATTTGAACATTTCTTAATTTCCAAGAATAACGGAGGTTAAACACACTATACACTATTCTAAGATCCAAATTCACAAATTCAAAACTTGTGTATTTTTTTATCACTATCATTTCCATAATAATAAGCAGTTCTCACATCATAAGCTAGAAGAAATACTTTGACAAATACAATACAACTCATAGAAAAGAGCAGTGATTAGCCTACAAGGAGCAAATAACATTTTAACTAAACAGTTTTCAAGATACATCTCTATCTGCAACATGGGTAGCTAATAATGATTAGTGTCTACGGCATAACAACACAATTAACTCTAGACACCTGCCAGGGATTTTAACAAAACGGTAGATTCTCATGTTTGGGGTTCTGGTGCCCCCCTAATTATTACAGAGTCATGAGTTATACACCATTGGAAAGCTTATACACCACAAATTCCAACGAGGTAACATTCGTGAAATTCCCACCGTATTCGTAGAAAAAGAAGAAGACATAAAAAATCATTAAAAACTTGAAAATATTGACTTTACGAGGCCCTAGCAACCCTTGCAATCACCCTACGCTGACAAAATGATGTTAATGTGTAGGCCACATACTTGGGACAATAATGTAAGAAATGGTATCCATTGCTGCCATTGCGCAATGAATTCGTTTTATGTAGGAAATATTTTTAAAAAATATGCGCAGAAAAACATTCATTGAATTAGACATTCTCTCTCCTCTCCCCACTATAGTACCAAGTCCATATGCAAATCATTTTTGCTGCACACATCATGTATACGAACAAGGATTATGCTTCTAGACCACTTCAGTGAAATATATCTTGTGTTATATGGGACCGTCCCGAAAATAAATATAAATTAACCAAATTTGACCCCCTCTTCCTCTATAAACAACAAATACACATACAGGTTATTATCATGTAGGGGTCTACTTCATTGCTTCACATACCAATTTTTATGGATGTACCACAAAGGAGGGAGGAATACCCGCCAAAACCTGATGAAAAATAATAAAAAAACAACTTCATCTTCCCTCTCTCGGCCGTACATACGTACTCCCTATATACATAAAATGCAACTGACGGAAAGCTTCATCCCTCAAAAATACTTTGGTACCAAATCATCTTTCTAGCTTAATTAAGGACTGAGCTATTGATGTTTGTTGTAAAAATAAATGTAATTAACGCCAAAAAACTTAAACTCCAAAAATTGGCCAACTTTGCCCCTCCCTGCTGCCCCATATAAGCAAGAAGTACAAATACACGATATTGCCATGTAGTGGCCTACTTCATTGCATCACGTAACAATTTTTATGAATCTATCCCCCAAGAGGGGGAATGGCTCCCAAAAAACTGTTGAAAAACAAAAAAAAAACTATATTTACCCTCCCCCATACACAAAATGCACACCAGAAAAGCTGCATCTTTCAGGAATAAATTGGTACCAAAACCATCTTCCAGCCTTAATTTGAGGTTTAAGACTGAGTCATTGAGGTTTAAAGCCCTGACACAGCAGTTGCGTCAATGGGCGTTTAAAGATTAAGAATGCAGACGACAACAAAGAAACTAAACTGCATATTCTGTGAACGGAGTTCGAGAAATACCCCATTTCTTTCTCCGGAATTGAACATTTGGGCGGATCGAGATTAGGGAATTTCCCGAAATTTGATCCAGCGGTTGAATGTTGATGGCAAGTAATTCCTAAGGCTGTAAAAATGTAACATATATGCCTATTTAGATTATTTGTTTTAAACAAAATAAACATTTTAAACATGTTTTTTGTTTAAAACAAAGTACTTTGTTTTAAACGTTAGAAACGTTTTAAACAAAAAATACATGTTTTAAACATAAAAACGTTCTTTTTGTTGTTTTCTAAAAAACGTTTTTTTTTTTTTAACCCTGTTCAGTGGTAATGTCGACTTGGTTTCATAAGCGCGACTTTAATAGTTTATTTCCTCTTCTGGAAGAAGAAGAAGATGGAGAAGATGATGATTTAACTGTGCTTTTGAAATCGTCTGCTATTTCACAATTTTGTAAGAGAAAACGAAATATGTTGTGTTAAAAACATAGTTATTGCATATTATTTTGAGTTCATACTTTAAGGTGAATATCTTTAGTGTTTAAATATAGTGAGTATTATGGGCTAGATACAGTAACGAACTTGATAAAAGGGTGTGTTATAAACATATGTTAATTATGCATTTCAAATGTCAGATTGTAAGCTTTCGCGGCCAATGTTACGATTTAAGGTAATAGTTAAGAACAGCTACTTCTCATCTCCCGTGCACGAGGATACATCTTACTGTTGCACTACCTAAACACCCTAAGTACAAGGGCAAGAACTCAGTCTATTACCTACTTTTTAACATCCTAGATAGTCATTGAATAATTCCTGAAAGTATGGCGTTTCTCGTCCTTCCCTAAATGGGAAGTACGGCTCCTTAACTATAACCCGATTTAATATATCATATTCTGCATGCTTAATTCGTTTGTCATTACTCGAGCAGGCGGTTCTACCAAATTTTGACACGTTTCTTACAGTTTCAGGTTAGGTTAGAGCTTTGTATTTCTTTCAGGAGAGCATGCACTGAATGAAGAACTCCATTACTGCTCGAAGATTAACTTCAGGAGGGCTCAGGAAATTCATAGAATAGAATATTTATTGTCATTAAACAACATTTGTTGCAATAGACATTGTCAGCATATAAATAAATATATACAAAGAAAGAAAAGAAAAAAAAAAGTTACAATTTACACTTGTCTTCAAATTCGTTGATAGTGTAAATAGAATTACTTACAAGAAAAGATTTACAATATTTTTTTGAAATCATTATCACACATCATTCGTATATGCACTGGCAATGTATTATATAATTTCATTCCTGTATATTTATAACTTCTTTGTGTTATACTTAGCCTAATATAAGGCGTATTTAAGTCATTTTTATGTCTAGTATTATATGAATGGATATTATTACGATAACCTAAACTGCTCTCATTTTCTTTAACGTACATAAGACAACTATAAATATATAGAGAGGGAACTGTCATAATTTGTAAATCCGTAAAATATTGTCTACACGATACACTATCAGTTAAACCCTTTATCGCTCTTATGGCTTTTTTCTGCCATTTAAAGACAGTCTGGGCACCTGGTAAATTTCCCCACAATATTATGCCATACTGTAGATGAGAATGAAAAAAGGCATAGTATGCTGCAAGAAGCATTGTTTCTGTAACTGTTGTTTTTAGTTTACGTAATAAAAATATCACTCTAGATAATTTCCTGCATAAATTTTCAGTATGTTCACTCTAGTTTAATTTCGGATCTAGATGGATTCCCAGTAGTTTTACGGAATGGTGCATATCTACCTCAGTCATATGATTACTAAGAGAAAAATATATAGTCTCTGTTTTAGATTGATTTATATAAAGTTTATTGTGTTTTAACCATATAGATGATATTTCAAGTATTTCGTTGCTTTTATTTTTAAAACTTACTAAATTCTTACCCGTATTTAGAAGAGTTGTATCGTCAGCATATAACACAGATTTGCAAGGTAGGAAACTCGGGAAATCATTTATATAGATAAGAAAAAGTAAAGGTCCTAACACACTACCCTGAGGTACCCCTGCCGTTACATCCAAAAATGTTGATCTTTCGTTAATAATACGGTCAGATTGACGTCTGTTACTAAGATAGGACTTAATCAATGACAACTCAGTTCCCCGAATACCATAATAATATAATTTTTCAACCAATATATGATGTGACACCGTATCGAATTCTTTACTTAGATCTATCAATGTTGCACACGTATTTAAATTATTTTCGAAGCTATCTAAAGTGTGTGATACTACGTTTTCTACGGCCTTAATCGTGTAAAGGCCAGATCTGAATCCAAATTGCGAACTGTGGATTATTTTATTTTGTTCAAAGTACATTGATAATTGACTTTTGATGCATTGTTCAAAAACTTTTAAAATAATTGGGACTAATGATATAGGACGGTAGTTATTAGGATCACTTTTATCGTTTTTCTTATGTATAGGTACTGTAACTGTCATTTTAAGGCAGTCAGGAAAGATTCCATCTAAAAGTATCCAATTGAATAAGTAAACCAAAGGATCAATTATAACATCAATTATTTTTCGAAACAAATTATTAGAAAACCCATAAAGATCTTCACTGTTTGAAGATTTTAATTTGTTAACATTTTGTAAAACAGTACAGTTTGGACATACGGCATAAAAACTACAGGGCGTGTCCACGGAAACAGGGACAAAAATTCATGAAAGAAATATAGTGATAATTTTTAATCAAGTTGTTCTTTTGATAAAAATATAGTTGTATGTGGCTGGCATCATTCATTATTTTTTCAGAGAATTATTATTTTCTTATTTTACGAAGGTTACCTTTCATCTACTAAATTTTAATGTTGATTATATTATACAAGCTTTATTTATTATTACATAGGTCTTGTTTTTTTTCTGTCGGTATCCCAAGTAAAATTTCATATAATTGATGAAACCTTTTCTTAAAGTAAAGTTCAATGTTCAACTTAATTAAACTGTTCTTATTTCAAGTTATTATAAATTTATGTTGCTTATACTTAATAATAAAAGATCGTTGACAAATGTACCGTGAGTAACTCAAATCTCTGCATATTCCACTAAAATAAGTAGTCATAAAATGTAAATAAAAATTTAATATTTTTGCTATAATTAAATTGTGTGTGTCCCTATCTTACATAATAATTTCATGCGCATATCTATGCCAGGACAAAAGAAAATGTACTGAAAAATCACAGGTTCTGAATGTAGGAAAAAAAAAATTGTAACGTGAGTTTCTATGGTATTTTCTTTTCTCCTAGGTTTGCTATATCATATCAAAGGACGATATTTGGTAATTATCTCTATAAATGTGACAGCTTTCCTTTTTTAAAAAAGAAAAAAAGCGGAGCTTTTAAGTTTATTTGTAGTTAGTATTCTTCAAAATATACGTCATTACGTAACGTGAGTTGCCATGGACAAAAGTACCCTACAGTGCATAAAATACGAACCAAGTTGTGCTAGGTGACCAGTAAAAAGCACAAATGCTGTGTAACTGTGTCAGAACAAGGGGACCCAAACGTAAACGTGGGGATGCATCCGGAGTAAGGGGGCGCGTCAGCGATGGGGGTATACGCATAAACGGTAGTGGAAGAATACACACACACAATATTTTCATTATCACGCAAAATTCGTTATGCTGTGCACTACTTATATTCCCACTCTCATTCCTTCAGAAAAAAATGTTTCACATCGTATTTTACCTATAAATTTTCGGTCAATGTTCCGTTAAGAGGGTCCATTGTCTTCCACACGAAATTTGCAATTTCTCCATAACATAATATAAGGTTAGATTAGTGGACCCCTTAACGGAACATGGACCAAATTTTCTATTTGGTAGTTTCTTCTGGGTGAGTGTGCATTTTGTGCAAACACTTATAGGAACCGATACAATACGTAGTACTACGAGCAATTACACTGTGAATTTTCACAAAATGGGTCCAAACTTCCCTAACCCTAAGCTAACCCGACGCTACCCTACTTATTCCTACCTTACTTCATGTTAGCATCATGGAAAAATCACTTGTTCTGCATAAAGTGCATTCTTGCGTTCGTCTGCTCGAGTGAACCCTTTCCCTTGTATTTTTATTATATAATCATTAGTAGCTTAATAAGAACACTTACCTCTTGTGCGAGTGGTCCCTGGTTCCATTCAAGGTCAGTATGTGCCCGTGTGTTATTTTCAGTATTCGGTGCTATCCAGTTTTATAGGGGGATACATTTGTGAAAACTATGGAAGAAACCTGTAACTTGATTTCAAAATGGGTTTTTACAGGTAATCAAAATATATCGGTATCATATCTCTTACATGTTTTATAAGGTAGAAGTATGAAGTGGAAAATGTGCTCTTTACGACGTAGTACTCAATGACAAAGACATGATCAAGTGCAATGCTATGGGAGTGTATGAAGTGATCTTAGAAGTGTCGCAAAGCTGTGCCATACGGAAGGCATGTGTTTGTGTGCCACATAAACTTTTTTTTTTTTTTTTGTATCCTTGTTTATGCGTTCATTCACCGTCGCGAAACATTAATGGGCCTAGTATAAAAAGTGATTTGCCACGTCAAAATTAATCAAATTAAAGTCTTTAACATGTATTTCCCAAATGTTCTGACACGAACCGTATAGTCCAGTGTCTATACAGTCAGTCTTGTTGGTATTTCCGAACCAACGCTGAGACTAACCTATCGTTTCGGAACTATTAATTTCTGAATAGAAATTAATAGGATTGAAACCTAGGAAACGGAATAAAATAATATGCCTTCACTGGGAATCAAACCCAGGAGTGTTATACTTCTCATGTGATTTTGAAGTTACAGTTTTGCTTTGTGTTTGTAAAATTAAGTTTTACTAACTTATTCTTCCTTTTTTTAAAAATATTCTATATACGTTGTCAGTGCTTGTGTATTAGTTTGAATATAAAATTATTTAGCACCGGTAATGTGATAAATTTTGGTAAGTTATACTTCTAGCAGCTTTTCTTATAAATAAAAAATGTTCATATGGAGTGACTAACTTAAAAGTGTGTTCCAAGTTTTGGGTGAATGGAATTGCTAGTTCTACGTCCTACGTTATATCCTTCAGACAAAGGAAATGGATGATTAATGAAAGTGAATTATTACAGTGAAAGAAAACCCGGACAAAATCCACGAACGCAACTTTGTCCTCCACAGATTTACATTAAGGCGCTATGTCCTCCTAACTCTTATAGTGTTTGTTCCAGGTAATTGTTAAGTATTTGTCTTTAAGGTATAGTAAAGACATTTCACTATCATACACACTCAATACAGTTTATCCCAAGATATTGACACTTGCATAAATGTTAAACAAATCATGCGTAATAGAATTTCATGATAGGGTACAGGACATTATAAATGATCCGCAATAAAAGACTAGGCTCTTGTTGGAAGTTAGATGTTACCAAATATGGATCTACGTACCAAGAATGTTTTATACCGTATTAGCTATCGAAGTAAAGGGTGTCGCATAAAAAACGCAACTTTTGAAATGCCCCCAATTTTTATTCTAAAGTAAGTTGGCAGCACTGAACGTTACACGATTTTCATCCGTTGTTTTTGTGGTTAGTAGTGACGGAGCGTCGAACAGCGCATGATCATCTGTTTCTGTTCGGGTAAGAACAGAGCACTTCATGACGGAACTGCATGTTGTCATAGTAAAAACTTCATTCCTACCCGTATAGAAAACAGATGAAAATCGTGTAGCATTCAGTGCTGCCAACTTACTAAAACAAATTGCGGGCGTTTCAAAATTTGCGTTCTTTGTGGAACACCTTTTATAATAATCATAATTATCATCATTAAATAAATTATTATTATTTGTGAATTTTACTGTTGTATTTGAGAACAAGATCCTGAGACGAATATTCGGACCCAAGAGGAACGGGAATGGGGAATGGCGGAAACTTCATAACGAGGAACTACATAATTTATATGGTTTACCCAACATTATTAGGATCGTCAAGTCTAGGAGGCTTAGGTGGGCGGGTCATGTAGCTAGAATGGAAGAAAGTAGAAACCCTTTCAAAGTCTTGACTGGAAGACCAATCGGAAAACAACCATTAGGAAGATCTAGGCGCAGATGGGAGGACAATATTAAGATGGATCTCGCAGAGGTTGAAATACAAAGTAGAAACTGGATGCAGTTAGCTAGGGATAGAAGTCAGTGGAGAGCTTTTGTGAACGCGGCATTGAACCTCCGGGTTCCATAGGCCATAGAGTTAGTTAGTTAGTTAATTGGACTAGACAGTTTAATGTAATCTTCTTGATTTATCCTTCATACAATCCTTGTTTTATCACAGAGAATGATCTGTATTCTTTGATTTAGTTTACATAAAAATGACTTATCTTCTCCAAATATGTGATATATTCGATATTTTGGCGTCTTTTTGTAAACTTTATTTGACTTTTCTAGTATACTGTGGGTGTTTTCTGGTTTAGAATATCCTGTAAATCCTTTAGTTATTTTAGAAATAAAACTATTTATCAATTGTACCTACTTGCTCACTACTCTTTCGACTAACTGTTAGTTTTGTTGCGGTTTACCGGCGAACAGCTCTTTGAAATGTTCACTAATAAGGCGTTAAAGCAATTGTAGAACATTGTGAATTATAAAATTGGATAAGTTATTGGGTGAACTGCATCAAAAGGAAGTTATTCGAAATACTGGGTACCAACTATGCTGTATATAATTGTGAAATAATTGAAGGATTTACTAAATGTTTTAAATAAGAAGACACTTAGAATTTATTACAAGGGTCAGATGAAAATGATAAGGATCCTTGAAATTATCACCCAATCATTTGTCAGTGGAGTACGTGAAGGGAGTGAGTCACTTTTAGGTAATTAAGATGAACTTCTTATGTTAAATTGAGTCAGTTTCTTTAGGAACATACATTTCCTTCTTCCTTTGTTTGTACATTGTTTATGTGCTTGAAAATGACCATATATACCAAAAGTGCCGAAAACTTATCTTTTTTTTTTCAAATTAATTAATTAATTAATATTTTTGTCCAGACGATAATGAAGGTGGAAGTTCATCCCCTGACATCAAACCCAACTGCAGCATGGAAGGAATTAGCCTCGACCCAGAAGGTGTATAGACTTCAGGTGAAGCCACCGAAGACCGAAGTCGGATTAGATAAGGTACGATTAAGGCGATAGCATTCATACGTTATACATAGAATTGATGTAGTTGATTCTCAGATCAAATAATCTCTACTGATTTTTTAAAAGTTACTTTTTCGTACCAATCGAATTGAAGGCTGTTAAATCATTTATTTATAATTTCAGTACTTCCTTGATGTAGATTACATTCCTTGACATCTGTAAGTAATTTAGTATTTATTACCATTTTTTAAGTACAAGGGTGTGAAGATATTCGATAGAATATTTTCATCACATTAAAATTAGTCATTTTTAAACGGCATCGGAAGTATCGCTGTTCAGCTCAGAGACACCGAAAACCGTGGATTCGACACTAATATTGGTCATTTTTGATCATTTTTAAATATCTCCCTGTCTCTCCCTCGTTTAAGTTGCACCATCAAAGTGATATGATTACCATCCCAGGTCCGGACCTCATCTATGTTGAAAATTTGATCGAGATCGGTCGGGTGGTTTAAGGGTAATGAAGTCACAAAGACAGTCAATTTCATTTTCATTTTTTAATATATTTCTCCCTCCTCCCCCTTCCCCACGTTACACCGTCAAAGTGAAATGATGAAAACCATCCCAGGTCCGAATCACATTCATGTGGAAAATTTGATCGGTCGAGTGGTTCAAGAGTTACTAAGTTTTATTTATTTTTATATATAAAAAATCCCAGGCTTGAACCTCATCTATGTTGAAATTTAGATTGAGATCGGTCAGGTGGTTCAGGAGTTATTAACTCGCAAACGTAGTCACTTTCATTTTTATATATATATTTTATTTTTTAGTATATTTCCCCCTCTCCTATGTTGCTCCGTCAAAGTGAAATGATATGACACTCCAGGTCCGAACCTCATCTATGTGGAAAATTTGATGAGATCGGTTGGGTGGCTCAAGAGATTAAGAGTCACTTTTAATTTTATAATATAAATACTTTTTAAACATACTATGAGATAAGTCTGTGAAAAACCAGTTTACGTTGGATTCAACATTAACAAAATAGCAAAACAGATTGAAATGGGGTAGGGTTTATATTCAGAAGTAACATGCCTGGTTTCTCCTGATGGAACCGAGCAAAATCCCTGGTAAAACCTCAATCAGGATGGCTGGCCACTGGATTTTAATCTGTGACCTCCAGAATGGGGAAAAAAGAATGGCAATCACTAACGTAATTTTCTTTTAGTATATCATTAATTGTCGGCATAGGTAAGTGGTTAACGCTGGCATGCAGTAATCAGGAAGCTCCGGGTTCGAAGCGTGAGGCTCAAGCAAATTTTCTTCTAAAAAAGTCACTCTCAATTTCTGCTGTCAGTGTTTCTAATAGAAGATGCCTTAATAATTCTGTGTAAAATCCTGTTAAGACTAAATATCTAAATAAAAGGAAATCTTACTCAGATTATAGGAAACAAAAGTATGTCGTTTTAGCCATTTTTTGTGACTTACTATACATTTAATGTATATTCTAGGTACGCTTTGTGTGCATGAGTGACACGCATTCGTTGACTCCTCATTTGAAGTTTGGCGTTCCAATGGGGGATGTATTCATACATGCAGGCGATTTTACGAGATGTGGAAGTTTGGAGGATGTGGTTGAATTCAATAACTGGTTGGGTAGGTAGTTTCTGATACTACACAATGAACATATATAGGTAATATTCAACTTATTATCTCAAATTCTGAATCTTTTAAAGTTGGAGTTGATAATTTCAATAGCTTGTGTCCTGTGTTTTCATGGAGCATATGGATGAATGGGTGGTATTTTTAGGATAACATCAGTTTAAAATAAATAAATAAATAAACAATAATGAAAAAGGTCCACTTTAAATGATGTCAGAAGAAAAATATATCCATTGGATTTTTTGTTCAAGCATTCTTCGGTATCCACCAATTGATAGTCCCTCATTTTTTAGTACTATCTAGTTTTAGTTGTCAGCTCTTTGGGAAGGAAGTCTGTTGATTATGAGTGAAATTTCTGCTAAGGCATAATTTTCGCTGTGTAATATAATGAATATAAAATATAATAAATACCAAAGATGAACAGATAAACGTACTTATCATTAGTTACGGAAGAAGTCGTAGTGTTACGCTACCATGTAGGACGCAAAATCTACAAAAACAGTTGCATTGCATGATAACCATACGAACAATAGACACGGTGGTGCACCATGTACTGCATCAGGGAAATAAAAATAAAGTGTTCTTTTTTTCATGTTATGATTCAGTATTTTAGGCTACTCGCTTGCATTCGCTTCTGAAGTTCTTACACTTCCCAATGAGTTATCTTTTCCAAGCGTAGGTATGAGGAATGCCAAGAAGGTTCTATCCTCACCATGATAGAAATGATGTAGGGATGTGCAATTTGGTCTACGGACGTCTCCTTCTCTGCATATTCATCTCGTGTTCCCTACATTCATCACATCTATGGATCAGTCAGTTAACACCATCTGTACAAAATCTGCGGAGTTGAAAGTAAACTAGGTTTCCACCACACTAAGGACCTCCTTATCATCTGCAAAACGCCTACTTCGAAAATGTTTAGGGGGCGCGGTGGCTCCGTGGTAGAGCGTTCACCTCCGGTGCTTGGGGTCCCTGGTTCGATCCCAGCTCGCGCCGTGTGGACTTCGTGGTGGACAAGCACCGTGCTAGTGGGTTTTCTCGGGGTTCTCCCGTTTCCACCCACTTTCTTCATTGCACCATTTCACTTATCTCTCATCATCACCGTCTTCTTTAGCCTAACCGGCATAACCGTGGGACACAAAACTTAAAGATTTCATTTCATTTTCGAAAAGTTTCTTCATGTTTGAAAAACAGAAGTATTCAGACACAACCAGGTTGGGTGGGGCAAAGGTTTTCATAGTCATATTGACCCACAAAAGTGAGTATTTCTGCTGTTCGGTGTGGCGGTGCATTGTCCGCTAGGAGCAATACATCTTTCGAGAGCAGACTCCTCTCTTCGCTTTGATTCTGTAATTTTCGCAGCCCGTTCTTATAATTATAGTTTCTTTTTGTAAATAATAAATCAAGATCACACCTTTATGGTCTCGAAACAAGGACAACATGAAATTGTTGAGAAAATGCTGCACTTTAGACGTTTGAGGGAATTGGAGACAAGGTATGTTTTCATGTTTTTACTCATTTCTTTGGTTCAAAGACAAATAGATACACCCATCATTCGTCCAATAGTCACTAATCTGTTTACAAAAACAACCCTATTCTTGTGGTGTAGGTTCAAAATGCGTTGTATACCTTACACACGTTGCTGTTTTTGAAAAGGTGTCAGCAATCGGAGAGCCCACGTTAATACGACGTTGATCATATGTCATATATTATGTCCCTCTACTGATGTTCACTTTCCTAACAATTAATAATCAAACCTCTATCTTCTAACAATAGCTGCTCAACTTTTGCTACCACACTTGGGCTTGTAGTCATTGACTGACGTCCTTCTCTTAGGTCACCCTGTAAACTTGTGCAACCACATTTGAATTCTTTTTCCTGCCGTTTCACTGTGTTATAAGATTGGCATTGCTCGCCATACACAACATACATCTCTTTATGTATCGTTTGGGTCGATTTTTCGTGAAGATTGGGGAATCTAATCAGAGTTCGGTATTTGATTTAGTCCAACATGACGCTACTGTCTAGTTTTCTGACTGTAACATCAGTTCAACAGGACTTGTAAAGACTCAATTTAGTGTACATATTAGTGAGATGCCGACCTATCATTGTGCAGATTTTTACATTATTAGCATATATCTAACATGATAAGGGTGAGAAGTTTCTGACCTTCCTTCATGGTATGAGTGGGAATTCAGAACACATAAAAGGATATCTTTCCCGCAAATGTTTGTGCTAGATTACCGAAAGTACATGGAGTTTAATATCAAGAAGTATGTGAGGAGCATTTAAAGTATCATTATTTAAAGAGACAAATTTGTGTATTTTTATTGCAGACATATAAAATTGTAGTTAATGTCTGGAAAAGTTCCTTTCTTAGAGCATAGAGATCAGTAACCCTTCCTTAAGATCTACAACACCAGTTACAAGCAATCTCTTAGTTAGATTTTAGAAATACCGTTAAAATACTTAAAAATGGAGAAATAAATCCGAGAACATTATAAAAAAACAATAAGATTCCAAATAAAAATAAACAACGCCAAAAATTGGAATGTTTACCATTATGACCAGCTATAACGTTTAACCTACAAGAATTTAGCAGAAAAGTGGAATTCAGTGTTTCCATGAAGTTTTCTGTTAAGCAGGGTTTGAAAATTACTTCACAGGCAAATTAAGTCAGTTGAGTGTTTACGAGATCGATTGCGCGTGCTCTGTAGCATATTTGGAATAACAAAACGGAACATAGAAACTAGAATTAAGAACATCAGGGATGCAAAGTATGAAGAAGCCGCTGTATCTGATTTATCAGAGCATATAACACAACCAATCACAGAATTAAAGGAGTCAAAATATTTCTAAAATCGTCATTTTCCATACAAAGAAATGTTACTCAATCTTTGTACATCCGGTTAAAAAATTTTGCTTCGAACTTGGGTAAAGAACACTTGACAAACAATGAGACTGCATCATTAATAATGACAAATTTTAATTCGACTCAATAATTTTCATTTCATCATAAAATACCATATACAGATCAGTTTCTATTAATTTATGCGAAGGCAACCATTAAATTTTTTATTAAGAAATGATTCAAACAAGAAGGAAGAGATTTCGAAAAAAAAATTGTGAACATTTGATGATAGCCCAGATCTTTCCCTATCTCCAACCGGACATTAAAAAAAAAAAAAAAAAAAAAAAAAAAAAAAAAAAAAAAAAAAAAATGCCAGATCCACAACGAATTTCGATTTCGAGTTTTCAAATCAACTATTTATTGTTTTAGTTTCTTAACACTCAGAAATAGATGCGAATCCGTCGTATTTGTTGTAAATATTTTGTCTAACCTTTTTTTTCTTGTACGTTCAACAAAATAACTGTATTACACACAGTAAATTTATATCTGATCTTGGAAATTGGTGGAGAATGCTTAAAATTATTATTATTTCGTCATTGTTAGGTACCTTATAGAAAATATAGATGCTTCCGTAAACTGTAAACCTTCGCAATCTCATATTTTTGAGTTAAAATTTACCCATTTTATGTATTATTCATTGGTTGCCTGTTTTCCGTGTTATACTCTCTGTCACATTCTCTAATAAGAGAATTTCTTTTCAAAATCCATACCTTTCTTCCTTTTCTTTTGTTTATAACTATGACTGGTCTTTTGTCAAGACTTCGGAGAACCAGTGGTAAAGCTCTCACTTCTGGCGTGAAGAGTCAGTGGTTCGGTCCCAGGCCATATGAGTTTGTGGTGGACAAATTGATGTTCGTGGGTTTTGTCTGGTTTCTCCTGTTTCCTACCACTTTATCATTTCACCATGATCATTCATTTTCATTAATTATCCGTTTCTTTTAGCCGTGGGCAGTTAAATTAAAGTTTAATTTCATTTTCTCCCAACATTTGCCTATTGGTGTATCGTCATCCCCAACTTAGTTTCTTATATCCACTTGTCGAATTCTTTTGTTCGCTTTTTACCTTTCTTTTGTAACATCAACTGGAAACACTGGAAGCCTTCGAATGTGAATCACGAGAAGAATGAAGAGAGCTCAGTAGAGCGTAAAGTTAATGATAAACTATTAGCAGAAGTTGGGAAATTAAGTGAAATTCTTCAGTTTTACGTCCCACGATTACGGTCGTTAACGAAAGGCTTAGAAAAAAATACTGTAATAAAAATGTGCGGAGAACGGGAAAATTCAGAGAAAATCTAATGATGCTAGAGGTGAATACTCTAACACTAAGGCACTGTTCTTCCCTAGCAGAGGTTGGAGCATCTATATATTAAAATGCTATAATAGCAACAAAGCTGCCTTAGGTCCAACTTATAAACTTCGATTTCTAACCTTTGATTTACGGTTGTTTGTGATTTCACGTTTAACAGAAACAAATATTTTAAACTATGTGTGCTTTAAATAAATTATTTAAGTAGATCTTTTTTATATTATTTAAGTAGATCATATAAAGTTTATTTTTTTAAAATTAAGCCTCTGTATTTTAATAAGCATTTTCAGAATGAATCCAAATGAATTTTTGTGCCATCTTTGGAGTTCTTTTAAACTATTCGTTTGTGAGCGTTTATATGTTTGTGGCTAGTCCTGTCGACAATGAGATCTCGGAAACTACAGGCTCTAGAAAGACGACGTTTTCACTGATCGATTGCAAATTTTGTATAGATTGTCCAGTTCTAATTGAATATTTAAAAAAAAAGAAAAAAAAAACACCATTATTTCTTTATTACATTTTTACGTATACACTGGAAGTGTTGAAATTAAAAAAGAAAAAAACTAAAGCACCATATCCTATACATTATACATTCCAACACCACATAATTGTATATAGGGGTTACATACCTCTCAGGCGTTTGTTTCATGGCCAAATGATAATGAAAAACGAAGGATAATCATTTCTCCAGTCTAAGATTAATCTATTGTTTGGAGTGTTTTGCCTAATGAACACCATACGTCAATGACATAATTGTGTGTGTAATGTATGTGCTTGTTACATACTGCATGCAAGAAGAAAGAAAACACTGATCATACATGAATTAGAAACTTCAACCGTAAGTAGGCTTAAATCTTGTAAGCGAGATACTGAAAAAATAATAGAAGAAATCTCCCCTTGATGGTACCCCTTGCCGATTTTTACCAAGACGTCCTGCATTTGTGTCTCTAAAGAGACATGTACAGATGTTGTGAGGAATGACAAGGAGATTCATGTTCATGTGTGAATGATGCGCTGTGTAGAGAGCGCAGGTTCAGCTAGTCTATTAATAAAACTTAAGTAATTCAGCAGAATTTGTGTTCAGTTCCTAAATTCATAGATTTCCTTCTTTCTTTCTCTTTTCAGGAAAGTTGCCTCATAAATATAAAATTGTTATAGCTGGAAACCATGAATTAAGCTTCGATGAAACTTTTTCGAATGACTATAATGTACAGAATGAAAAAGTAACTCATACAGGAAGCTTGATCGATGAAATTCCAGATTTAGGATATCCTCGGGAAGAACTCTCACAAGCAGTTAAAGCAAGGAACGTAAAACAAAAACTAACGAATTGCATTTATTTAGAAGATTCTGAATTGGTAGTGTGGGGATTGAAAATTTACGGAACGCCGTGGTAAGTTTGGTATTTTCCCCCTCGTATAGACCTATTATTTTCCAATGTTGAAAATGTGCTTAAGTTCATTAAGATACGTTATTTGCAATTTACGCTATAATAGTAGGCTTAACCGACACATCATTTTTTTTTCTCGATAGTTCTTAATTTTGTTGAGATTATTTTTTTAACGAATATTGGGATTTTATAAGTTGTTTCTTTATTTTCTTTTATTTTACTATGTTTACTTCATATTCAGATGCCATTTCCTACAAGAAAACAAATTCCTTTGGATGAATCACAAAACTATCTAACCTACTGTACGTCTTCGAATTCGAAAAGTTTATCGGCACTAAAACAGAAGTGTGCCATCCAACTATTTTGTCCGAAATATCCCCATCACGAAGATCTGATTGGGAGACCATTTTACAAGTACCACTTTAGTACATTACTACAGAAAGATTAATATATATACCAATCGAATTCTTTAAAAATATGGGAGAAAATCAAGATGGGTAATATTATTAGTGATGATATGAAGTGTGAAGGTGAAATAAAAGAAAGGATAGGGATGGCGAAAGAAGCCTTTAGGAGGAAGAAAATACTATTTTGTGGGATCTTGAATAAAGAATTTAGAAAAAGACTCATAAAATGCTTCGTGTGGAATGTTTTATTGTGTGGGTCAGAAACATGGATATTACGCAAAAATGATGAGAAACAACTGGAAGCTTTCGCAATGTGAGTGTGGAGAATAATGGAGAGAATTAGCTAGGTCGAACAGAAAACGAACGAGAGGATGTTAGAAATGGTTGGGGAGAAAAGAATAATTTTAGATAT
Source organism: Thermobia domestica (assembly GCF_964235325.1). NCBI lineage: Eukaryota > Metazoa > Arthropoda > Insecta > Zygentoma > Lepismatidae > Thermobia > Thermobia domestica. The sequence goes on from NC_137463.1 coordinate 15,265,440, forward strand.
TATTGGGAAGAGGAAGAGAAACTGGTTGGGACATTGGCTAAGAAGGGACTGTATCATGAAGGACGTCCTAGAGAGTAAGTGGCAGGTAAGAAAGGGAGGGGGCGAAAAAGACTACAATTAATGGACGATATCAAAACAGAAAAATCGTACGTGAAGACGAAAAAGTTAGCGGAAGACAATGTGGAGCATGGAAACTTCTTAGCTGCTACAAGTGACCTATCAATAATGGCAGAATACCTATGACTTCAGTTCAGGTTAGGCTTGTCCTTTAACTCACTAAGTGAAAAAAATAACTCTAAAAATTAGTTTCGATTACTAATTATAAATGAATATAAATACTTAAGCTACCATAAATATTCTTTGCAGAACTTTATATTGTAATGACTGATATCAAAGCAATTATTCAGAGGCGGCTTTAACGGGTAGGACCAGGCCTACCCAACAACTTTGAAAAACATAATCGTCAGAAAGGTAGTAAATATATTTTTACTGCAAGAGAACAAAGCCAATACATCAATTTTAAATAAAAACATTGTTAATTAGGGCTATATTAATGGTAAATAATTATATAATAAATAGCTTGAACTACAAAGACCATCTCCGAAAATTAGACAGCCAAGGCCATGTGCTTTTTGCGATCTTAATCCTCTTAACGTCTAGGTAGTAGGTAGTTTGTAATAATGTGTATATTTTTTTAACCGATACGTACCCATTAAACTAGCCTGCTTTAAATTTTATTTTTTAAGTTATGCCCAAGTTAGAGCTAATGTTTTAAGGTCTTGATTCATAATTAGATGATCACCCGTACCGGGTTTATCTAACTTACTTACTCGATGGCCTAGGAACCCAGAGGTTCAATCCTGCATTGACTTAGCTATCCTTAGCGAATTGGATCCAGTTTCTACTTTGTATTCTTATTTCCGCGAGATCTATCTTAATATTGTCCTCCCATCTGCGCGTAGGTCTTCTTAATGGTCGTTTTCCGATTGGAACTCCAGTTAAAACTTTGAAAGCGTTACTATTTTCTTACATTCTGGCTGCATGACTTGCCCACCTGAGCCTCCTAGATTTGACGACCCTAACAATGTTGGGTAAACCATATAAATTATGTAGTTCCTCGTTATGAAGTTTCCACCATTTTCCCTTGCATCCGAATATTCGTTTTAGGTTCTTGTTCTCAAACACTTTCACTCTCACGTTCTTTTCTCAGAATAAGCGACCATGTTTCGCAACCATATAGAACAACAGACATGATTATCGTTTTATATATTTTGAGCTTCAATTTCTCGGCAAAATTCGCTACAACAAGGGATTTTGAACTGAATAACAGAAATTCCCTGCTTTTAGTCGACATTTAATTTCTTTATGAATATGTTTTGGTCTGTTAATATTGATCCTAGCATACTGTATTTATTATTCAAATCATAATTATAGATATGTTTTTTTTAATGTTTATATCGAAAAGTATTCAACCAAAGTTCCTCTTTCCATTTTTGTAAACTTCTAAACCTGTCCCTGTGCTGTAGGGAGTGAACGTTGATAACTAACTGGAAGGATTGACCCTGACGGTTTACGCAAACGAAGTTTTGAGGGAGGTATTTGCACCGAAAAGGAAAGAATATCTGATGACTGAAGAAGCTTATACAATAAACTCCTCTATATATACTCATTTACATAGGATATAAGCGTTGTGTGTATATAGAGGTTTAGATTGTTTTAGTGTTTGTGTTTAACACATAGGATCAATGTGAATAAGTTAAAATATTTATTATTACATTTTTTCTGCCGTACTTGTCCTTTCAGGTATGGGGGTTTGGTGGCTTAATGGTACAGCGTTCACCTCCGATGCTTGGGGTCCCTGGTTCGATTCCAGCTTGCGCCTTGTGGTGGACAAACACCGTGCTCGTGGGTTTTCTCGGGGTTCTCCCACTTTTTTCATTCCACCATTTCATTCATTTCTCATCATCACCGTCTCCTTTAGTCTGACCGGCATAACCGTGGGACGTAAAACTTAATTATTTCATTTCATTTTTTTGTCCTTTCAGGCAGCCAAAGTTCTGTAACTGGGCCTTTAATCTTCCCAGAGGAGACGCTTGTCTAAAAAAATGGGACCACATACCGGAAGACACGGATATTCTCCTTACCCATACTCCTCCAGTGGGCCATGGAGACCTATGCTGCACTGGAGTTCGAGCAGGTTGTGTAGAATTGTTGTCTACCGTGCAACAACGTGTAAAGCCAAAATATCACGTATTCGGTCATATACATGAAGGTAGGTATTTTTAGGCGTACAATTAACTCATAAAATATGTATATGAAAGAAAACATACAAATTCGGGCGAAGATGTACACTTAGGGACAAAAATTTCACCTATTTAACTGAGCCTTCCCAGCTGCCAGTTTGTATCCAAAATGCTAAACACAGATATTTGGAAACAGATCAAAAAATTATTAACATTTTTAAGAATGCAAATTTAGGGAAGGAGATCGTTAGTTCGTGGAAATATTGTTACAAATAATTATTTATATTTTCCCGGTAATTTTGTGAGTGCCAATCTTCGGGTAAACAGAAATTTATTTAAAACCTACGGTACTAGATTAAGATAATGTAGTAGGAATACCTGTGTTCAGGAATATGTGGTCAGCATTTTGGATACAAATTAGCACTTGAGATGGACCTGCAATTGGTTTGAAATTGTTGTTCCTATGTAAAAATCTACGTACAGATTAAGTAACGCATACAATGAGAACTTGAACTTAAGTTCTGTAAGAACTGTAGTAAGATACAGTAAGTGTTGAAATAAGTTTTGATTCAGGAAATCTAGGAATTAGGATCAGTAAAACAGCAAGTAAGGACATAAATCACGGATTTCTGTGACGTGATATTTTTATCCTTGCATATTTTTTTTTTCTTTTTACATCTCTAATTAAATAACGTATCTAACGGATCTTACTTGTTATCCAGTATGGTTGCGAAATATGGTCGCTTACTCTGAACGTAGACTGAAAGTATTTGAGAACAAGATCTTGAGACGAATATTCGGACCCAAGAGGGACGGGAATGGCGGAAACTTCGTAACGAGGAACTGCATAATTTATACCGCTCGCGAAGCATTGTTAGGGTCATCAAGTCTAGGAAGCTCAGGTGGGCAGGATAGCCAGAATGGAAGAAAGTAGTAATGCTTTTTTTTTTCTGGAAATCCAATCAGAAAACGTCTATTAGGAAGACTTAGGCGCGCAGATGAGAGGACAATATTAAGATGGATCTTTCAGAAATAGGAATATGAAGTAGAAACTGGATCCAGTTAGCTAAGGATGACAGAAGTCAATGGAGAGCTTTTGTGAACGGAGCATTAGGCCATAGAGTGAGTGAGTGAGAGTTCTAATTAAATATAAACATATTTTTGAGTCACGAAAATGTGCGTTTTATTGATCATACAAATACACAATTGAACCATAGTTTAGGTCATAATTGGGTTCGAAATGATATGAAAGTATATTTAGGCAAATGTCACTTAAATTCGATTTAAACTACTCGCTGAGCAAGACAATATTTCAGGAGGATAAAGAAATAATTGTTTGAGATTTGGAGATGACATGGATCTTATTACGGAATTAGAATCGACAAGTAACAGGATATTGGAAAAAGGAAAAGTTATGAAATAGGATGAAAGTAAAAGGATAAAAGAGACAAAAGAAATAGTGATTGAAAAAGTAGAAATGGAGAAAGGGTGACGTAGATAATATTATAAGTGAATACATGAAAGATGAACGAACAGGAAAATCGAAGGAAGGATAAAAATGGTAAATAGGAAGTAGAGGTTGTAGGTCATTAAGTGAAGAAAAGACTTCTCATTGTTTCGTGTGGAATATATTTTTAAAGAGCAGAATTGTAGACACTTCACAAAGCGAGATAAAATCATTATTTGGCAGGCCATGTGAGGTTGTGGTGGACAGCATTGTGTTCGTGGTTCTTCTCAGAATACTTCCGTTTCCTTTCACATTCTCATTCCACCAAATCTTTCATAATTATTCATTTTCACTTTAACCGTCCATCTCCTTTAATCTAATGGACATAATCATGGAATGATGAATTAAATGACTGGAGACTTTAGAAATGGCGTAGTTAAACAAGATCCCAGAAGACGGATAATTAAAGAAAGTAAGCAGTGATAGAAGAATTAATGGAATTAAGACAATGCGAGGAAACGGGAAGACCCCGGAAAAACCGACAGCCATAATGTTCTCCATGATTTGTTCACATGGCTTGTTCTTGAACCGAGGATCCTTTGCATCAGAGTTGAACGCTTTATTTTTGAACGATTTTTTTAGTTTAACGTTTCTTTTTTTGGATCAAAAGATCTAATATATTTCAATCAAAAATGTTCTTGTAAGCTTTATATCTGGAGAACTACATACAGTGTAGCCAAACCAAAACTATTACTTAACTCAGTATGATGTGCCTACTCCGTAGAAAATACGAAAACTCGATTTAGGGGCCGTTCAAAAATTTTCTAGTCCCTGATTCAAAAACTAATTGGCCACGATCACAATCTTTTGATCCATTTTTTGTATCATTCCTAAAATTCTTTTTTTTTTTTTTTTAATCTAGGCTATATGAGACGTGAATCTATACCTTCCCGTAAGGTCGGAACCTCACATAAACTCGTGACAGGAATAGAACCCGTGTCTATTATGCCAAGTTACGTATATAATCATATAGTCTCGAAGGAGCTCTGAAAAGTTTTCGACTTCGAAATGTGGATGTGGACGAAATTAACAAAGGAAGAGATCCAATAAAGATATATTGGGAATCGTAAGGAAGAAAAGGACAATATGGGAGGCATATAAAAAGATGAAAGATATTGAATTATAATTAGTTTACCTCTGTATCTTTCGTTGTGGTAGGATATTCAAATAAATGGAGTTATTGGATGTTAAAAAAAAAAAAAAAAAAATAAAAAATAAAAACACCTTTGTTGTTGATTTTGCTATTCATTGTAATTTGTTGTTTAATGAAAATTCTTGTTGTCAATTGTTTGCTAATCTGTAAAACTGAACTCTAGTAGTGGTTGTATATGTTTAAATGTGACGGCAAAGTATTCTCGATCAGCTTAAAGTGGAGTTTTCGAAGAGACAGCTACTTGTTATACCGATAACTTTATATATATATATATATATATATATATATATATATATACACGTAATGGCTTCGTTGTTCGATTTTGTGTGTGCAACGCAGACAACCTATTTTATAGGGTTTGTCGGGAGAATAGTAAGTTATTCTCAATTTTGACACATCGACTTAATAGTTTTCAAAATATGCCCCTTCCGCATCAACACAGCGTTTCCAGCGATCTTGACAATCACTGAAGACTCTCTGGAACTGGAATGCTCATCAGCTCCCTCGTTACGGCCTGCACCGAACCTGGTGCCGTCCTTTCATGAGCCTTTTTAGTCGAGGGAAGAGGAAGCAGTTTGCAGGAGCGACATCTGGGCTTTTTTCGGGATCACTCCCGTAATCAGTCTTGATCATGTCATGGGTCTCTCTAACAGTTTTACACAGTTTGACGCAAAACTTCACTGCGTAACGCTACTCTTAACAAACGATTTATTGTGGAAAAGAACAAGGCACTTTGAAAGGGGGTCACCTTAAACTCGATCTACATTCCGTGAAGGCTTGGAGATATTGGTAGCTAAGACCCCCCCCCCCCCAACCAGCACAGTAGCATACCTACCCCCATTTACCACGTTTTGGCGGGAAAGATCAGTCTTACTACTTCCCGGACAAACCCTGTAGGTCTGCACAAGTCTGCTTGAAACAACCTTGCAAACCATAAGACAAACTCAGTACTACTATAAATATTCACAAGTTGAAATGTTTATGAGTAGAAATTATGTTCTGAAAGACAAGAGACTAAAAGGATTACAGTTAGCGTACGGTGTAAAAAAATATATAACTGCTACGTCAGAATTGATGATAATGATGATAGATATATTAAATTATTTTTATCTTTCAGGTTACGGAATTTCTTCAGACGGCAAAATAATCTTTATTAATGCATCAACATGCGATATTAACTATCGTCCGACAAATCCTCCGATCGTCTTCGATGTTTCACTACCTCCAGGCGTCACGAAACAATGAATACTTTTTCATTATTCATTGTGTTTAAGATCTATTTATTTGTTCAATAAGCGCGGACGTTCAAGTCAGTATTGGAACTGTGATACAATGATCGAGTTTTGAGTACTTCAGTTTTGACAATACAAGGAAGAAAAAGGCATTTGAATTTGTAAACGTAACGTATACGTACATTAAAATGCTACACACCCAGTTAAAAAAAGAAAAAAAATGTTTTGTAACTTTTATAGAATAATAGTGTCAAAAGTTTGAATTTGTAATCTCGACTGAATACAGTTGAAGTATGGTGCTTCTAATTCAAAATGGCGGAAGAGTAAATACATATTACTGTTTTTGTACAAGTAAGAAATTTAGTATTTATTTGTCAACAGCAATTTATGAGCGTCTCTCTCTATTGTCTAAATGTTTTACGTGTTTTAGATATGTTGTATGTCGTTTTATAATGTTTTAATACTAGAGTATTTTTCTATAAATAGAAAGTAACACAGCAGTCAATTATTTTTTTAGTGGCAGACGGAAATATAAAACCGTATTGTTAAGTTCTTTCTGTTGTTAGTAAGTAGTAATTTCTTCACTTCTCATTGTACTTTTGTACTGAACAAAGATCTCATTCTTCCGAACTGTTGAGTTTTATTCGTTTTTTAGAATTACGAGGGTGAGGAAATATCTGCAATCAAATTTTATCATTTATTACCACAGTACTAAAATATTTTTATTCATATTTTCCCACATAGTCATCCTGCTTTTCAAATAACCTGATCCACTGTTGCACAAGCTTTCCGGTACTCTGAAAAAAAGGTTTTTTGTTGCGCAACAAGCCGTGAATGCCTGTTGATCGGAGCTGCATCGACGGCCAGGGGCGTCATTTCAGACTTCGCTTGAGGGGGGGGGGGGGGGAAAGAGCACCCCGATATAAGACTTTCACGTTTTGTATTAGTATATAACTAGACAATCGATTAAAGTATATGTATTCCTCACTCTTAGGGGGAAGGACAATTGCCCCATCCTGTCCACCCTAAAATGACACTTCTGTCGATGGCCTGTGAGACTATCTGTAAGCATCTGTAAATGGACTAAACAGATAGTAATCTGGCGAAATCGGGACTGTAAGCAGGATGCTCCAACGCCTCGAAAGCAACGTCTGAAGAGATTGAGCAGTGTGAGCGGCGGTATGTAGACGCGCATTATCATACAACACAAGAACGACTTCTGACAACAGACCTCTGCCGAATTACAGGCTTCAATTTGCTTACCAGCATATCACTGTATCTTTTGCTGTTTATTGTGTTTACACCTGTTGATCCCTTTTCCAGGTAATGTTCCAGGATTGGCCCTTGTGAGTCCCAAAACACTGTGAAAATCATTTTCCCTGTAGAAGGTTCACTCTTGAATTTCTTCTTGACGGGGGATCCAGGCTGCTTCCGTTCTATGCGCAGGCGTTTGCTGTCTGGTTCAAAGTGATGAATTCACGTCTCATCTCCGGTGATGCTTCACCTGAGAAACGCTTTACCTTCGTTAGCATAACGGTCCAGTGGGTGCTGACAGATTCTAGCACGATATCGCTTGTGCCCTTCATCGATTTTTTTTCTGGAACCCATCTCGCACAGACTTTGTGAAAGTTGACCCTGTTTTGCATGATGTCATATACAGAATTATGATTAATCTGCATACGAGTTGCCACTTCAACAACAGTCTCTCGTCTGTTATTCAGAATCAAGGCACGGACCGTTTAATAATGTCATCAGTTGTTGCTATAGCTGGACGCCCTGCTCTTTCCTCAGCCTTCGCGCTCGTTCGACCACTTTTGAACTATTCAATCCACTGGTAAACACTTCGCTGAGGCAACACATTATCCCCGTATTGTGCTGAAAGTCTTCTATGAATTTCCGCTTCGGCTACACCTTTAGACCACAAAAAACTGATGACAGAACGCTGTTCTTCTTTGGTGCATACAGAGAGTGGCGCGGCCATCTTTACTTCTGATGTAATAACACTGCAACCTATAACAGGCGAATCTAGTGGTCATACTCAGCGTTTGGTGAGAGTGCCGTAGAGCCAACCTGAAAAGAAATAGAAAAAACATTGTTGTTAGTTACTGACTTACCCTCGTAAATCTAGAACAGTTGTTAAGAAGGGTAGTTGTTTAATAGGGATTGAGATTTAAATAATAATTCAATATCTTCGCTAAGTATACAACAAAAGTGCAGTACAGTGATATAACTGTGGTAAGAACATTCCTTTAAAAAGAAAAGCTTTGAATTCAAACTCCATTTCCTGATGGGTCAACGGTAAAGCGCTGCCCTCTGGTTCGATCGCAGGCCATGAGAGTTTGTGCTGGACAACATTATATCTGGATTTTTTCGAGATTCTTCCCTTTCCTACCACATTCTCTTTCTACCAAACAGTTAATAATCATTCACTTTCATTAGTTCATCTGTGTAGAAAATTAGAAACTTCATTTTATTTCCTTTCAGCGGCACTAACAACAACGTGGAACTGGATTAACTGCTTAAAAGAAGAAATCAGTTTTAAGCTGCCCTATATGGTACTTTTTTTTTTTTTTGTTTTGTTCGCCATGCCTTTTAGGTTAAAGGAGACGGATGATTAATGAAAGTGAACCATTATAAACAAATTACTAGAATGAAAATGGGAGAACCTACGTGCACAATGTTGTCTCAGGGCTAGCTCTACCATATTTGCAACACGTGCATGTACACTCATGTCCAGAATGATTGTCGCATATCTATAATTGTCTTCTTGTAACAATATAATTTGATAATTTTAATGTAAATAATTAGGCAAAAATTGCTTTGTTGTTTTTAACTATTGGAGTAAATAATTTATGGTAATTAAAAAAAAAAAAAAATTGATAATGATTTTGCAGGGTACGTTTAATACTGATACTATGTATATAATCGGGAAATGTATATTTGTGGTAAATTCCATAGGAAAAGAATTATAAATACGAAAATTAGAATGAGTAAAACAAAATGTTGATAAATGGACAAGAAAATTTTATTTTCGTTTTATTGTTCTTATCTACTGCTCTTTTAACACGAAATTTGCCACATACATGTCTTTGTCGATTATACACATACTAACATTATAAGAAATACCAAGCAAATTCGTTATCAAATTATATTCCTAGAACAACATATTTATAGTCTTGCGACAATAATTTTGGACATGAGTGTACACGAGACGGCAAAATCTGCATAACTATATTAGTTAAAATAAACAGAATTCATGATGATGGTAGTTGAATTTTCTAAGCTGACCTATTTGAATACTACATTTATAAATCACGTTTAGGTCGCATTAGTTTGTTACATAGACAATGCTAAAGCAAATGGTCAAACAAATTCCAGTACGAATTGCTTGATTGTTGTCAAATACAAGAACTCAATTCACGAACAGTAGCGAATACCTATTCCACTTAGTTATCAGTTTTGATATGAAAACTAGCCTTGACTTTGTCACAAACTCCTTGTCACTGAAGGTGGAAACTTTTTTTTTTTTTTAATTTTTCACAGATGTAGAATGAAAATCAAGAAATAAATATAAAAGAGCTATTGTACTGGAATTGCAAACTTTAATCTCAATATTGAATTCTACAAAAAGGATTACAATCTTTTCTCTGCTGCTCTATCTTTCATTAACTTTATAGGTTTATTAGTTAAAGAAAAAACAAACACACAACGAGATTGTATTTGTAGTGTTTAGGCCTTTGAGTGTGAGTGTTCTTTTCCTCTACTTCCTTGTTCATGATGGGGTAGCATACTTAAAATTGTGGCTTTTAAGATGTTTTGTCTGTAGAAAGAGAGGGGGCAATTGCCTCTGTGTTGTCCAGTACGCTCATATGAGCTGGCATCGAACCGGATTCCTCCCACAAGAAGTGAGAGCTCTATCATTAAGCCATCGTACCCCAATGTACATTTTTCTTTAATAATTACTACAGCTCGGATTTCTGTAACAAAAACTCTAAAAATGGCAAAATATGATCAAAAACGTGACGCAAGAAACCATACAATTGGAATACTTGAATTTACACATTTTGAAACTATACATGTCAGATTTTCCGATTTCAAAATAATGTCAAATATTTCCCGTACTTGGAAATTTATTTCCGTGTTGAGTGCATTAGAAAGAAAGAAAAATCTGGTCTTATCATAAGTACCGGTGATTTTAGTTCGTGGCCGAGAGCAAAATCCCGAACTATCTCCGATTGTGCTTATTGTGGATTATTAGTATTTTCTCAGTTCCTACTTTTATGCCCGTGTATTTGAAGTCTCCATCGGATGTGGTGAAATGCAACAAAGAAATTGAACTTGTCTTATTGCAGGGGAGGAAAGAAAGATACAAGCTAAGATGATTTCTCTGTTCCAAGTGCTTCATGCTACGCCAGTTCATTCTGTAGAGTATTCCTTCCAATTCTATTACATACGGACAAGTGTTTGTAAGTGAAAAGGGTTTAAAATAACGTTATATCTTCCCTTGAGGTGAGGAGGAAGCGTTAACCGCGTTCCCATTCTGAAGTCACTGGATGAAATGAACACACTAATAAATCGTGAATCAGACTTTTCTGATCAGACAGCGATGCAGATGAAAATCACTAATAATCAGGGCCGGCGCTAGCATTTTTGTCGCCCTGGGAAGTACTTTGACATGCCGCCCCTTTAATCCGCAAACCTGAATTTGACAGAAGACGTTCAAATGTCACGAAAAGTAAGTAAGATGCCTCATTTAAAATCATGTATGAAATGGAAAAGTAAACAAAAAATTGAACTACCTCCCTCGAATGCTTAAATGCTGGAATTTAAACGACTTCATACATGACACAATATTCAGTATGTTCGATTTCGCTGTATATCTGTGACAAACAGCTGCGCATACAGAAAATAAAACAAAAAAATATGCTTAAGTCACGACTAAAAATTTTAATTTTTAGGCTTATTTTATATCAAAAGGTGTTTCCAACAGAGTATGGAGCATGAAGATAATATAGTGAATCAGATATTAGTGCAAAATTAAGTGATTAGTCTAAGCATTATAATGTACTAAAACACAATAGAGATACATAAATTTAACATATATTAATTGAAACTAACTTTTCTTGCTTTGATATGAGCAAATTCCTTTATCACATCCGTGTAGTCCAATGTTTCAGTCAAATTCGTGTTCTATTGATATCATCGCTAGACCACTCAACCGTGTTTCAGGTAAGGAAGAACGTAGATAGTTTTTAGGAAGCTTAAGTTTCAAAAAAATTCTTTCTCCACCTGCCATGTTACCGGTAAGGTTAACAAAATCCTAAGTGCAACACTGACATTGGGAGCTGAGTCATGTTCCTTAATTAATTTTAAAGTTTCTTTTGCTGAACTTTTAGGCTTAATTACAGCGGATAATAACTTCAGTTCGTCTTTCAAATCACTGGAGTTATATCTTTCGATTCTTCGTGTGTTAAAAAGCTGGCAAGTTTAGTACAGTTTTCAGACAAAAGTTCAGGTGCCATATCTTTAAGATTACTTATATGGTAAAGAAAATCGAAATACTCGCTGTGATGTTTAAGTTGCTCAAACCTTTCTCTTAAAGCTAATACAATCGCGTCTAGAACTTTATAGTAGAAATTGATCTTGTATCTTGTTTGTGGATCTTCAATAGCTCCATCCTCTGCCTCGTACTGAAACTGTCTCTTCTTTCGACTTCGAGCTTGCACTGTATTACTTATTCGTGGATCATCCATATCTAATGTTGATGCCAATTCCATCGCATCAACTAAGTAAGATTGAAACTTTGCATCATTTCTGCTCCTCTCAAATTGCTCAGATATATTTTCAAGAAACCTGACTGCATCCAACATATGAAAATCAACGCTTTGGACACTTTTATGTTTATGTGGAGTAAAAAGTGACATCAGATAACGAGTGAGCAGAGGAAAGGAAAGTCACGCAGCTGGTTTGCCATACACAGAGCATTGTGGGCGACCATTTTATCTGTTCTACTGTTGTTACTTATTTGAAGTAAGGCATCATAAACCTCCCCTATTTGATATCTAAGTGGAGTCAGAGCATCAATTCGGCTCTCCCACCTTGTGGTGCTTAATGGCTTTAAAGTGAGACTGTTAATATGTTCCTATAGTATGGCCCAATGTTGAACTGACGCTGAAAAAAGTCAAACGTTTTTAACTAAAAAAAAAAAAAATAAATAAAAAAAAGCCCATTGAGATGCTGGAGGCTAGAATGGCCTGTCTCAAGAGGGAGTGTACGTTTTGCATACTTAAGAGTGGAGCGTTAGAATATTGTTGAATAGAATATATATATATATATATATATATATATATATATATGACACCTTGATAATCGTATCCACCCTAGCTGAAAATCTTATCTACACCGCTACAAGGGAAATATTGAACGAGACACCTGTGGCTAGTAGTTTGATAATTGAAAATGAAGAGGAATGCTCTGAATTCCCTGTGGGAGCATTTTCCTGAATGTGAGTGAAGTGAAGTAAAGTAAGTTCAATTACATTCTCAGGTAAACACAATTTTATTTTTCCATGCGGGCCTATTACGAAGCATTACATTTTGATAGTATTCTTTTCTTTTTCAAATTTCGCCGCCCATTAGACTTGCCGCCCTGGGCGGTGGCACGGCTCGACCCCCCACCCCTCGCGCCGGCCCTGCTAACAATCCAAACTTTCCACTGGAAAGGAGAAAATAATGGGTAACGGACAGGTTAAGCATAACGTATTTTCGCCAGTATTGGTTTCCGCTGGCTTCTACAGTCGTTATCTGCAAATGGAACTTCAATAATCATTTTTACATGTACAAATATAACGATAAAGAGAATTAAAATTTTTGTTTTAAGTTTCTAAAAGAAGGAACTCTAAAAAGCAATAGACCAAAGATAAGCAACGGAAGGAAACTTGTTTACATGAAAATAATGTGAGACATACACCGGCCTATGCGCTCTCTCTCTATCTGCGAATTTTTCACTTTTGAGCCCTCCATTTTTTTCGCGTCACTCTCAACGTTCCGGAGATACTGGCCGAAAATTGCCGATTTCCGGAGATTTAAGGAGTCATATCTCGGGAACCGTAAGTCATAGACAGATTATATTTTGCGAGAAAGAGAATGTGAAGATACAATGATTTACTTTTACATGTAGGAACAATCACAGTTATCCCTTCCTGCTCCATTCTTTTTAAGTTCGTTCTGGCAATGCTCTAGAAGCATTCTAAGCTGGTTATTGCTTGGAACAAAGATATGAGTTTTAGATCCGTGCACTGATTTAAAAGCTGTTATGGCAAAATCACTTGCCTCATCCATACTCACAACATTGTTGAGCATGCTAGCAGGAAGTCCTTGATGACATTATCGATGGCTGTAGTGGTGATTATTCTGCTGACTGCAACAATGGAAATGATAAACAATGACAGTGAACCGAAAATCGAGAAGAAAAGGCTGATCGGTAAAGGAAACCAGCTGTTACATCTAGTCTTCAGTCCGTATAGTTCAATCTGAACACACGTAATAACACAAATAAAACAGGGATAAATATGTATATCTAGAACTTTATTTCGAAATTTTTGCTTAAAAATATTTACTCAGAAAAAAAAATGGTCTTACGATATTCATGTTCCAGCCAAGTAACCCTCTTTTATGCATCTATTACTTTCTCGAAAATACTAATACTGCATATTCCAGAAAAAAGAATAAAACATCTCATTATACACCATAAATGAATTGATTACACTTTTGATTGATTACTTACATCATAATTGTCTCATGGACATACAGGATATTTATATTGTAATAATTGTATATTATTTCAGTTTTACCATATAAAAATAAATTCACCATAAGGTTTACGAAGAGATTCTAAATAATGAATGTAAGTTTTTTTTTCTGTACACACACATATATATATTTATCCATATATATATAATATAAACTTCATTGCAAAATGCTTTTCGAAAGCTCTTTATATATTTCTTTTTATCTATAAATTTACATATTTGCAGCAAAAGTGCCTTTATTTTAGGCCTATTAATTATAATCTGTACGCTTTTCTCGTGTACGGTTGTTCACTACCACCGCATCGTACGTGGCACTGAATATCACCAAACTCATATATATAATATTTTTCATGCACTACCCTAGCTAACTGCTTCCAGTTGGTCACAAGGAAGCGGGATGAAGTTAGATTTATATCGAAGTTGCACCATCCGAGTGTACTTTTTTAAATCAATAAAGTTGTGTGTGCAAAGTGGACTAATTACAACGTGACAACAAAATTCCTCGTATTTTAAAAAGGAAAGTGTTATGAAAATTTTAAAAATAAAAACACTTCCCTTGGGCCGGGTTAGAACCCATGCCAAAAACGATTTCCATTACTAGCATGGTCGGCTACGAGGAGCAGCAGCATTTGGTATTTGATTTCTGCTATATGTATGCTACGTGGCGAGAAACGGATAACTCCAACCAATCAGAACCGTGAATGGCTAGGGTTCGAGCGTGATTAAAATATGTGTCTCTCCTCCGTGTTAGTTTTATTTCTTTATTTTTACAGGAATTTCACTTGCTGTGGGAAGTTTCGGACATAAAGCATCATCAAAGCACACGCTGACAGATAAATTATACCAGTGGAAGGGTTGGTTATTGGGGTCTTTTGGGTTGTTACAAGGACAGTCTTTGAACTTCTAAACTGTACATGAGAAAAACGTTTCTACTATACCACTTTCTTAATTTTTAAAAAAATGCATCACAATTTCTCATTTTCTCCATGAGGATGTTCATATGCTTAGATGCAACTACAGAATCTTCGCAGAATACATATTTAACAATATATCTTTAGTGTTTTACACCATAGGTTGCACTGATTTATGGATTACTTAAGTTTGTTTTACGATCGGTTTTATCCTTCGTACAACTTTTGAAGACATTACAGAGCGGACATGTATTTTCTGTTAGTATATATATATATTTTTAAAGAACAAAGTACTTTGAAGTCTGTTACATTGCAAATCCAAACACTTGACTCGCAATCTACAAAATAATGTTTTTTCAGTTGCTTTAAAACTATTTTTTTTTTTTTCAAAATTATAAACACTTGTACATGGATATGCTGATTTTGAGATTTTCATAACTTAGTCCTACTTCATAGAAGACATCTTTATATATTTTATCATGTATCAATCAGAAACATACAGGCGCAACTAAATTACACTATTTCATATTGAAGCGCATTATATGCTGATAAATTTAACAAATTTTGACTATTTCTCAAAAAGCTACGGAAAAGAATCTTCCGTAGGAATTCAAAATAGGCTTTATTTTAATCGGTAAGCTTACTATGATCTATGACATTGTTTTCTAAAATAAGTCAGCCATACAATCGTTGACTACTAAGTCCTGAAAGTAACTAGTCTCTTTTTTTAATTTTAAACAGAACAACGTTCGAAATAATGCATAAAAATATGAATCTTTCAGTTGCATAATTTGAAGTGTACCTAACCTAACGAATTTTTTCATAATCTAGACTCTAGTGTCACTATATTTTGAAAGAAACATTTTTTTTTTTTTTTTTTTTAAAAAAAGCTATAACTTATACTATAGAAGTTGCACAACCAGTCAATTTAATGTCAGATATGGCTGCGCTGGAATTATTAACTATAATATCAGAGTTCATTAAAAACATTGCAAAGCAACTAATTCTAAATAGTGAATGCTTTAAAAGCATAATGCCCTATTGAAGTTGGAAATAAAATTATTTTTTTAAAAAAAATCCAGAGTATGATTTCGCTTACTTATTTTAATTCTCATTTGTTGTACAGTCACGAACATTAATAAATGGAGGTTGGAGCCATAAGAAATAATGGCTTTAGCCTCCATTTATTAATGTTCGTGACTGTACATATATATTTCATGAATAACTAAGCACCTGGAGTATCTTTATATATAGTATTTCCATACAGAAAAACTTGGCTAATATACTACTAATTAATTTGCATGCAACGCTAATGTCATGTGTTTTGAATATCATTTTTAAGTACAAAATATTCAATAGTACAAGATGGATTTAAAACAACGAATATCAATGGTATATTAGATCAGGAAAGTAGCCAAGATTCTATATAGGAATCAATATTCAAACATATCCATACTGACTTATCGTAAATCTGCACCTTAAGAGCCAAAAGCATGTAAGTCACAAAATAAAGGAAATTTCCAAGACAACACAAGAACGGATGATTTAGAATTACCAGTATATCGCTGAAGGATTGACTGTATGTCGAAAAAACGGCCTATTTCATCCAAAATCTGTATTTTAAAAAGCATCACATTACAATAACAATTCATCATCATACCAAATATGCATACTTTAGGGACATCTGTATTAACTCGTTGAATTTTACGAAATGCAGGATGTGAATAGAATAAATCTCAAGAGTTTCTCCGACTTACATACTACGAGGCAAGCAAATATAGAAAAATCAAAGTGTATGTATACGCCTCACGCCTCTCAGACTTCTTTCTTAGGCTAGAAAGTTCCCTAAACTTTAAAGGGGTACTTTCAAAATACAGTATGTGCCAATAGATTGATACTCAATATTTATTTATTTTTTAAATGAAATGTGAATTTAGGGGGACAATTGTTTTATCTCTGTATGCAAATCGTTAATATTGTTTGTTCCTGTGCGGCCTGGGGACCAGAGGAGTGGACCGAGTTACCAAATTTTATTCTCGGGTACCTTGGTCCAGACCCCAGACCAAGACGAAGCTTTTTTTTTCTTCCAAAATTTGAACGGGGGGGGGGGCTCTCAGGAAAGAGTGTTTACCGGGACATGTAAAAGTAGTACAAATGACCGATATTAGTGTCAAATTCATAGTTTTCGCGGTCGCTGAGATCAATGGTGAAACTCCGCTCGCATTAACTTCCAAATTCACTCCATTCGGCTGAGGGCCGGGCGTTACCGGAGGTGGGGGGGGGGGATAACGAGACATGTAAAAATAATCCAAAATGACCGATATTAGTGTCAAATTCGTAATTTTTGTGGGCGCTGAGATGAATGGTGATACTCCCACAGGCGTTGACTTCCAAATATAGCCCCCATGCCAAGAATGGGTATCTTCTGCTAGTATTGTATAAAAGGATATTTAAAAAATCAGCACACGAACAAAGCTATAACGCTCCCGGTTTCGCTGCTCTTTTGAAGTTAGTAAATTTGAACTTGAAAAGGGAATATGAATAAAAATATGGAAATTTAGAACAAGAAAGAGGAAGGTAGTCAGAACGTAACATGAAAACGACACGAAAATCCTTCGAAGTTTAGCAATGAATACGATCTTTGATGTAGCTGAGAGAAGTAGTGACTACTTCTCCTGGAAAGTGAAGAGCAGAGGTTTTGGTGTCCTAGCTCTTCCTAAAGGTAACAATTCAGAACGGAGACCTATGCCATTAGTATCTTCTGCTGCAGAACCCTACTTCCATGCTAGGATTGCCAACTGGCCGGTATTTCACCGACCTGGCCGGAAATATTGTTGTTATTTTGATTAAGACTGGTGACAGGTACACACTTCTTACCAGCCCCTTCATGACCGGTATTTTGACATCTGTAATTCAGAGTAAAACATCGAACACTGAAATTCTTCAACAGTGCCTTTACAAATACAAATTTCTGTTGTATTATATATTAAGCGACATTTTTAATCCATGGCAGTTTTTTTTTTTTTTCATTTTTTAAGATAAACTTGATAACAATTAGATTTTATTGTGAAACATTGCTTTCGACAATAGATACAGAAGTGTATAATTTGTGATAATTGTGCGGCATAAATATAACGATAAATTTAAATTGTCCATCGATTGCTGGCAAATAACCCTTAGGCATTTCGTTTGTACAATGTGTGTTAGATTGTTTAGTTTCACGTCCCTAGCAGCTGCATATGACAACTTTCCTTTCAAAAGATTGGTTCCTGAAAGGGGCCTCAACCATTGTTTTGGTTGTTAACGTCGACCAGGCCGGCACTTCTTTCTGACACCTACATCGCTACGAGTAAAATAATGGTTCTTTGTTTCACTAATCTACAGATTTCTTGGTTTGTTGAAGCTTACTTTTACTTCCTCTCCCCGTTCCACTTTCTTCCCATGGATGGGTCCGAACAGAGATAGTTCATACTTAGGCCTATATCATAGAAAATTCTGAGGTACCGATAATTTTATTTTCCAGAGTTGGCAACCCTATTCCATGCCAGGATAGCTGAACAACTCCACGCTGGCTTCAAACTTAGAGGATAAAATAAGACACCCTCAACAGAACCACTCAAGGGAAAAACACCTACCATATCATTTACTCACACGATTTATAGTACTCTGAAGCTAAATTGAACATATTTTTTTTAACATTGTAACATAATCCTCAAAATCTACACTGAAAAATCTCCCTTGAATTACATACATTTGGCTCTCGTCAGGTACGAACATTGCTTTAATATCTTTGCTTAGATTTTTACATACACCTTCCAGTGGGGAGTCACTATTCATGATTAAAACATCAATCCAATGTTTAAAATCTAATGTTACCATTCCCTCTCTCCAAATTTCTATACTCATATTACTTAAAAAATGAATTAACTATAAAATAACGTCTCGAATTTCAGAAGAGTGACATTTTTCATCAAACGAAAAATGTCCATAAAGATAATAATTCCGAAAACAACAATTAAATTTACGATCCCAAATTAATTCCATTCAAATACAATATTTGGGAGAGGAACTATATTTAGAGAGCTCAACAAAACCTTAGCTAATCAGAACTTCAGTGTATAACCACTATATATCGATATCTAAACTAATAACATTCTTGGCCGACGAATATGTAAACAAAGCACAGAAACACAATGCTGTCAATCAGCTGTGTTTTCATACAATAAGAATATATTTATGAACTGAACCTATAATAAATGGTTTCTTCTAAATATAATGTACTTGCTGTGTCTCAATCAAATCCCACATTGCAAATTATTCAACAATTGAGCACATCCTAATGTATCTATATATAAAAAAAATTCTATTCAAATATAAAGTTCCCTCAACTTATTTTACACTTACCCTATATTATTACGTACAAAATCGAACTACACAGTCTTTTTTTTTTCCTTCTGGGTACTTCAATTATTTTTACCTTTCTTAAACTGAAAACTACAAATATCTCTTTTTCACAAATACAATTACACAAAAAACATTGCGCTATAACATCTATTCACTTGCAGCAAATCCCAGAATTACTGCATTTTTACCTATTTACATTCAGAAATAATAATAATAAAAATCCTTTGCATTGAGTTGGCCGCTGAATGGGCAACATTTCTTCCATTGTAACAATAATAAAACTATGGAAATAATGTAATTTCCAGTACATGTATCATATTTAATAAGGCTCTAGACTAACCAATATTATCATAAGAATACAGGTCACTAAGTAGAAACGAGGGAGGACAAAAAAAAAAAAAAAAAGTAATCTCGATTGTTAAAATCCCTTTTCATTTATTCCACGTATTCCATTTTCAAGATAACCTTTGTAGTCTACAGCCTTAATAATGCCTTTTTAGGTTTCATTTGTGGTACAACACAAATGTATCAACGAAAGTTTATATACGTTTATCTGTAAACAACAACAACCTGAAGTGCATACGGGGGATCTTTCTTTTATTTATTCATTGTGCCAAAAAAACACTATCTCCGCATTAAATACACTCCGGTTATCAATTGGGGTTGAAGTTCTTCATCTAAGGGAAGGACGAATGACGAGGTGCCAAAAAATCAAGTTTTCTTTCTTATATATAAAGCAACAAAGCACATTAATTGTGAAACAGGAAGTTGTATCCACACTAGTCTTAAACAGAAACACTACACTAGTTCAATTATTTAATATGGAACATTACTGAAGAGATATGATACTGATTCGCCGTTGTGTGTTCTTCTAACAGCTTCAGCAAACATCATGGACACATCTATACACTGAAAATATAAAAGCATTTCGTTAAAATAGAAATATCTATTAATATATATATATATATATATATCGGGTGTTTCAAAATGAATTTCCGGATTTTAAGGCTTTGTAGTATTTATTGCAATTAACTTACAATTATAAATACTACATCAAATAAAAGAGCAACTCAAACAGTTTTGTACGCATGCATGCGCATGCACTGTTTCCTCTGTCTGTTGTTAGAAAGAGCTAGTAGCAAAGATGGTGACTAGCGAGCAGAAAGCCTTTTGTGTTTTGCATTTTGTAAAGACTGGATTTGTAGTTACAATGCAATCGTCAGTGTGGAGAATTTTAAGGACAATTACCTCCTTATCGTTTGCAGTTGTTACAAGCTCTAAAGCCTACAGACTACGCTTTACGAGCCAACTTTGAAAATGAAATGTTGCTGCATGACGATCAAGACTTCCTGGATCGTGTCGTATTTAGTGATGTATCTACATTGCACCTAAGTGGTGATGAACAGTCACAATGTTCGCATCTGGAAGGTCAGCAAATCCTCACAAGATGGTACAGTTGCAACGAGACTCCCCTAAATTAAATGCGTGTGGTGCTATTTCCGACGTTAAGTTTATGGACTCTTCTCGCTATCGACTCGATTGAAGAATGGTGCTCATATTGAACACTTGTAAAAAACTGTTTGGGTTGCTCTTTTATTTGATGTATTATATATAATCGTACGTTAAATGTAAAACACTACAAATACAAAGCCTTGAAACCCCGGTATCCATTTGAAACATCGTGTATTTTACAAGAATGCCACACATATTTTACCCTCCATATCGATTTTATATTTCACTGATCCTCCACAGCTTTTAAAAACTTTTCTGACCTACTACGTATAATTTACATTTAGCTATTATATTTAAGAAACAGATCTAGCATTGCAAGGCAATGAACTCTATATTCTGGAGAACCAGATATCATGTGGGACGTGAAAATCAAACTGGCTATCCCGTACCGGATTCAGGATGCTAAGTACTTTAAAAAAATAAAAATAAGATATAACTGCCCTTCATGTACAGCACTGGTCAACGGTTTTGGACCATCTCGTATTTGAGTAAGCATCTACTGTAGACCTACTATTTTGAAGCAAGAACTTTGCCTCCTTGTGTCTGAGAGTACTCTGTCTAAAGCAAAAAAAGCAAAAAGATAGTTGGATCGAGATCCTTAAAATGGAAAAATAAACTGTAGTAGATATTGCACGGCATAAATGGAAGTGTGGAAGGTAAGGCAACATACTGATTTTGTTTGAAAGATCAAGATAGAGGGGTCAATGCAGTGACAAATTTCGAAGAACAACAGGTTTTAACATATTTTGTAGTTTTCTGTACGTTGCTGATATGTTAAGGTTTAAAATGAACGTAAAAACAATCCGTTGATAACTGTTTACGATGGGTTCATTATTTCCAATTATTACATATACGCTCTTATTGAGCAACAATTGAATATACAAGGCATATATAAACCGTCGTAAACATTTTTCGAAGTACGGTGTCTTTTGCTTTTTAAACGCTAACGTGTCAACAAGGTACACAAAGAACCACGAAACATGTACAACTTTTTTTTTTCTTTCTTTCTGTTTGTTCCAAATTTTTGGGATTTAGGATTTAGACTTCTGGGCTTTCGGCATCTATGACCATGTTAGCCTGTCACATATGAGGGATGACTTCCCTCGGTGAGCACACTATCCGGGGAAAGGGAAGGAAGAAAGCGTCCAGGGACCTATAAATTAGGTACCGCCCCGGCATTTGCCTGGTGTGAATGAGGAAAACCCAGGAAAACTTCATTCAAGATGACTGGCCTGAAAAAGCTTTATTATACTTTTTCGACTGAGTGCCCCCACCAGGAATCGAAGCCGGGACCGCTCGCAGTGAAGGCGAGAGCGTTAGCGACTACCAAAGTTAGCGCGGGGCCACGTTTCAAATTTGTTACTGCACTGACACACTATATCTTTCACAAAAATGTTGCCTCGTCTTGCACACTTTTGTTTATACTATGAAATACCTATTACTTTTTTGTCTACTGTAAGATTATAGATGTCGTATGCAGTATCTTTCAGATCTCTATCCAACTGACGTCAAATTTTATGCTTTGGATAGGAGTACTTTTGATGCATAGTTCTCGTGTCAAAATAATCGACCCTAGTATTTTTTTTTTTTTTTTTTTCAAAAATCTGGGCTGGTCGAAAACTTTTAACCGATACTATATTACTCTTCAAAACAGTGTTTTTAATATATCTAAGTGTTCAATTGCATTGGCGTCAGTGGGACAAACTAACGGGGAACTGGGGTACGGAATGTTCCTCCCTTATGAAAGCGGGGTCCTCCCCCGGAAAATTAAAAGAAAAGTCTTTGTACATTGCATTTTACAGCACTTTTTATTTAAAAACAAAAACTCTTGAAGTTTTATGTTTTATTTTTACTTTTTATAGTCTAGTTTTTTTTTTTTTTTTTTTTTTTGGAAAATGTAGTACTGAAACACACACACATATTTACACACTCACACTCTTTCTTTCTTTCTTTCTTTATTTATTTATTTACTTTACAGTTTGTTTATGCAAACACTTAAATTCAATCTTGTTTTACAGTTTTAATTAAACTTAAATGATACCAATGTATGTCAATAATAATAATAATAATAATAATAATAATGATAAAAGGTAATGTGAAGTAGAAGTAAATAATCAGGACTAATAAAAATTTGAAAACAGATTTTTGGCTCACAAACCTACAACTAACGTAAACGCCGTATTTGCCTTCCACTACGCCAGGAAAAGTGCGCTGTTTTTGTTTTCCTTCGAGTCTTCAAAGTATGTTTTCACTGTAAATTGTTTTAAAACAAATCAACTAATACTAGGTACATGCAAGCACTAAAGTAAATACAACAATAGTAACAATGCTCACAATAATAATAATTACGTCATTACATCAAATTCAAGAAGTAACTAACATGTCATCTCGCCGCGCGCGCGGTACGCAAACAGATATGTACAAATACGCTCACGCCTCCTCCTGTTCCGGCGACCAATCTTTTCCCTCACTATTCCCTGGACGTTTATAGGAGCACAGCGTACGTGGCTGTTTTTGTTGGTCCCGAAAAAACTTCTGACCATAAAGATATCTACAGTTTCATATCAATAAAATCTTGTAAGAATTTCTAAATTTTACCCCTGATTTTCGTTATTATGCCTACACTTAAAAAAAAAAACAGAAAACAGTTTTACAAATATTGGGGGACACGTTCCCGGTAGGACTGACGCCAGTGTTCAGTTGGATGACTCAACACAGGTATAGTGAAGTGGTAGCAAGACGCATGAACGAACTGAAAGAGTTTATCTGGCATCTATATCAAAGTGGTATGAGATGCCCATTTATTGTAGTTTTCAATCTGTTAACCGAGCTACTTTGTGGCTAAACGGTTAACGTACGCACCTATGGCGTGGGAGACCCGGCTTCGATTTCCGGCGGGAGCTCATTTGGTTCGGATTCCACGTTAATCAGTAGATCCACGTCTCATAGCCTCGCTGCTAAACGGGACATTAAACTCAAAATCAGCTCACCTCAGCTCAATCTGTTAACCCTTCTTTTCCCACTTTGTTTCGTGTATGAGCATCGTAAAGCCTTCAAATATAAGGCTAAATAGTACACTGAATCGTTTTCAATGTTTGTTTTTTACATTAATTCCATACACAATTATTAACAGAAAAACAACAATCATACCATTGTTCATTGCTCGATTACACGTACCTGTATTTTAGGGCATTCCTTCATATGTAGTTCCTGAGGAATGGTATTCGTTACAACCACTGCTTCGAAACAAGCGTTATTAATACGAGAAATAGCTGGACCGGAAAATATTCCATGAGTCAAGATGGCGTAGACTTTGGTTGCACCCGCTTCCAACAACCTGGAACAACAAAAGAATATGTATTTGAAGCCAACATCTGAAACTACGTTTTCTTATTTCTCGTACCACCAATAATAACAAAAAGTCAGTGCACCACGATATAGCAAATGATGCGACGGAAATGGTGGCGAATTATAACAATTAAAGCATTACATCAAATTTTTAACTGAAGAGCAACAACTTCAATAATATGATTGCAACAAGAATGCATCATTATTCTCTATCGTAAACTCTCAATTCATTAATACCTACGATTACATTACAATGTAACATGTTATATTAGAGGTCACAAGGTATAAAGATTGACACCCCGACCATAGCACCTGATTGACTTATTGTATCTATTAAAATCAGTTATTGGTTATGGGTAATGAGGAATTTATTTTGACAATCGGCACCCTGGGTTTAGATCTAAAACTTTACACGGAAAAGGGAGCGTGTTACACAGTATCTCAGAAAGTCAAATATAGTTATTTTCGACCTACAATTATCTGTTTTGGGAACACAAACCGCTTAAGTTGGGCCGATAGATAATAGTTTGTAAATCTTCCTTTTCAGGAGATTCAGCCACCAAGAACAGATGAAATAGTGCTGATGCATGGTAAATCCAGTACCAGAGTAATTGTAGCGGAACGCCTACTTCTAAAGTATTAAGAAAGTTTCAGAACAAGGAATCTCTGTGACAAAGAACCCAGTCCGTGGATACCCAAGGGTCGTCACCAACAAGAATATGGCAATAGCACTCGTACCTATCACTGTAAAACCCCCAAAAGTAGTAAAACAGAAGACCATATTACGGATGCTGCATATGCAGAGGCATCTCTCAAAGCTGCAACTGCAACAAGCTTCCCCGGTGAAGATGATCCAGACAAGAGAGCACAGTTCGAGCAATATGCACTTTCTCCGTACAATGATGTGGCCATAATCTTCGTCAGGGTGAAGTTAAAGAAACAGAATTATCATTATTCGTTTGACGGCAATTCATCGTGGACAGATCCAAGCAAAGCAGTTAGTGGGTCCAAGACTATGGTGCACTGTGGGACATATGAACTGTGTGACCTGTGGTCATCTTCGGTACACTGATTGAACGACAACTAGACATGCTTCGGAAACACATGTTTCTCCTACTGCTACCTAAGGTAGAGGTTTCCTGATGACACGCCTCCGCACTATGCTGGGAAAGTTAGAGAGTTGCTGGATCAACAGTTTTTGGGATGTTAGATCGCGCAGGCGAAAGAAAAAAAAAAATGTATTGTACGGAGCGCAAACACAGAAGGTTCACTCCCGTAGAAATAAATTGTCAGTGGCCCTGTAATTTTGTTTTATATTATATTCTCACCTTTTTGGATTATCCAAAGATTTTCCAACTAAATTCTACGTGCTATTTTTCATTCGAGTGACGTATCCAGTACAAGTCAGCCAGATTTATACTTCATAGTTTTGCACATCATTTTCACTCACATATTTCTCTCCTTTCACTTCAAATATTTTCCTGAACATGGTTTTCAGAAACAGAATCTGTGTTTATCTTTAAGTTAGAGTAAAACTTTCATATCATAAGTAGTTGTATACATTTTAACGTGATGCCTATTATAATCCAAAACCCAATAACTTTTATACTTCCTAACTCTGCGATACGGCAATAGGGTATTGTGCTAACTCTACCTTTATTTAAACCAGTAGTTGTGAAAATCTACAACTTTCGGTTTTAACACTGACTGCCAAAGTGAAATAACGAATTTTTAAAATATGAATTCAGTACTGAAAGAACAGGTCCCATCTTTGTTTCTCTACTGCAGCCGGAAGTGGTAGAAATCTACTACCCTATCACGTCTTCATATTGATCTTCATAGAACAAAAGCTGTGAGAGACAACAACAAATGGGGTTTTGATATGGTTTCAATGTCCGAAGAATTAAGTTTCACCTCGACGTTTATCCTACTATTGAAAAGGAAGCGCTGAAAATCTGCAATTTCAACTCCCACATTGATCGCCATAGTGGAAAAAAGGTAATAAATTGTTATTTTATTTATTTATTTTTAAATATTGATTCCATATTGAAAGAATACCTTTTATGTCAGACTTTATTCCTATACTGTAACAAGATAGGGTAGTAATTTATCACTACTTTTGGTTACAGTAGTGACTCCCATTAAGTGAAATGATGATAGAAGGCGACAATTTTTTAAAATATAGATCCAAGGTGTGAAGAACAGATTACATCTTATCTCTTATTCTTCTGATGAAAAGCGGGAGTAGTAGTAGTAGTAGTAATAATAATAATAATAATAATAATAATAATAATAATAATAATAATAATAATAATAATAATAATAATAATAATAATAAAAAACACCCATAACTTGTGCCTTGAATATTGATTCCCTAATTGTTACAGCGAGAAACTGTTGTTGCCATCGATTCAGAGTCCGAAAGATAAGTAACCTTATATCCCTCCATCTGTGACCTTATATTCCCCCATCTGTGACCATATATTCCCCATCTGTGACCATATATTCCTCCATCTGTGACCATATATTCCTCCATCTGTGACCTTACATCCCTCCACCTGAGACTTTATATCCCTCCGTGACCTTATATCCCTTCATCTGTGACTTTATAACCCTCCATCTCTGTAACCTGATATCTCTTCATATGTGACCTTATATCCCCATCTGTGATTTTATATCCCTCCGTCTGTGACCTTTTATCCCTCCATATGTGACACAGTACACCTTCACTGCAACCAGAAGTTTTAACCACTACTTCCGATTTCAGTGTTGAATTCACACACCGTACTTTCACAAAGTAAAATGCAACTCACTTGTCTTATGTATGAATCACAGCTTATAAGTTCGTGTTGAACAAGAAACAGATTGGAATAATACATTTATAGCTTGACTTACTTTTCTGCTGCATGACAAATTGTTCCGCAGGTGTCTGCCATATCGTCAACAAGGATAGCTACTCTATCTTTGACATCTCCGACCAACACCATCGAGGCGACTTCATTGGCCTTCTTTCTCTCCTTGTGAATCAAAGCGAATTCCACATTGAGTCGATCGGCAATAGAGGTCACTCTGAAATACGAAACATGGTCATTACAATATGCTTATGACGAAACATGTTTGATTATCAATACTAGTCCTTTATATTGTATCTATACACTGTATTGTATCTATACAATGCACCTAAAATATTCACTTCTACTAGCAAAAGATATATAAAAGATTGAGTCACAAGTCTTACAATATTCTGGTACAAAATATACCTGTATTTATTACAACACAATGAAAACAGGTTAATATTCTAAGTATGGTTCCTTGTGTTGCATTGTTTGCAGCCGTCTTCCTGACAGTTACTGGATTCCACTTCGATATAATATCTTGTGTTTAGAGCAAAAGAAGTCAGTCACTACTATTGGTTGATGAAGCATTGATTTCAATCAAGTGCACCATGGACCGAAACAGGTAGTAATCTGAAGGGGCAAGATCAGGACTAGCCGGGTATAGCACCAGCTCGATGTCATCAAGTTCCTGCATTTTATGTTGCATTTTTCGAGCCGAGTATGGTTTTGCGTAATCCTGTTGTACTAGAGCGTGCTTTAGGGTCACCAATGCAGAAATTTTTTGGCGCAGACCAGTATATATATCCGCTCGAATTGATCGGAATGCAGGGTCGACACTGATGGTACGACCGCTAGGAAACCAACTCGAAGTTGCACCACACACACAGCATGATTTTATGCTCAAAATGGTCCTGTTTGGAGACCGGTTCTGGTAGTGTCCCCTTGCTCAACCATTGTTTTTGCACATTCAGGTTTCCGAAAAGTACCCATTTTCGTCGCATGTAACAATCCAATTCAGGAAACGTACATCACGCTAATTCTGCAGCAGATATCAGCATAATCTACTCTCCTCTCAGCCTGGGCTGGGGTCAACTCATGTGGCATAATGCGACAACTCCCAATGGTTTTCCCGAGTTGGTAACGCACTACAGTGGCCTGAGATATACTGAGTTGGTTTAACTACCGTCGTGTGCTGGTAGATAGATTTTCCTCAATGGCGATTGCATAACCTCAGAATTTATCCTGGGGAAGCCGGATCTTTGCTAACAACCTGCAAGAAATTTCTGGAACCAATGAGTTGCTGTGCTGTGGTTCATTAAATTTTTCCTTTTCTCATGACAGATGTTTTGGGTTGCTGTCGCAGCCTTATCCTGTGTTCCAACTCATACAGAGACAGTTCAAGTGTTAGACGCTGTTGAGCACTCACTGTCACTGCCACTAAAAACTGAGTGAAGGTACTCATGGAATGGTAGCCTCCGTGTTTATCAGTCCGCTTCCCACACTAGCTGTTGTGGAAGTCTGTAGTTACGGTTGGTCACGGCGTATACACACACATGTTGTTTGGGTTGTGGAAATATTGCAAGACTTATCACTTAACCTTTTAGCATCAATTATAATTTCTAAATGAATGGAGTAATTCCGGTTCAAACTTCTGCATTTTTTTTTCTTGCTTACAGTGAGTATAATGCGTTGGCTATTATCAATAGACGGAAATATTTCTAATGTATTTTGTAGGAAGCGACAATATTTACAGTAATTGAATGATATTCAGGAAATGAATATTCGAACTTTGTCCAAAGAGAACTTGATGTAATTAGGATAGTTCGTGCTTTTTAAATAAATTTAAGTGGGTTTTGTTGTCGACAAACACCATGTGCGCGGGTTCTCCCGTCTCCATTCACTTTCTTCATTCTACCATTTTCCTCATTATCATAATCATTGTCTTCCTTCTCCTTGATGCATGAACGTAGGACTTTAAAAAATAAGCGTTATTTATTCATTGTTGGGAGCACTTAATTTTACTCTTCAAAAATATCCTTTGCAATAACAATGAAACTTTCTCAACAACGAAAGAAACGCGACATCAAACAACTGTACAATTCTCTGATTATCAATTCCACTTGCTGTGTAGAACTCTGAATCCTGATCTCTCATATTTGACAGAATTATTATGGATATTGTAGCACCTTACAAAATGCATTTCGAAAGACACGGGGGAAGCATATGTACAGCCATCAGTTGGCGATTCGTGTACTTTTAAACTTCCCAGAAAGGCGTTAGAATACTCATCATCTGAGCCGTTGACGGAAATACTAATTTGGATGCCAACTCTCCCCAAATGTATAGTTTTAAATACCTGGGGATTCGCATATCAATGAATAATAATAATGGTTAGAAATTAATTTGGACTTCACCAGTACCGAAGTTGATAAAACAAAAAGTGAGCGGAAATCAAGTCTTTTTTTTTTCTCTTCACAAATCTACCAATTACCAGCAAGTTTTTCATTTTATTTATTTATTTACTTATTTACTTGTTTGTTTGGGCGTGTTGTGTGTGTGTGTGTGTGTGTGTGTGTGTGTGTGTGTTAGGGATGTACCGATACCACTTTTCCACCGATACCCGATACCGATACTTTCGGACACATTTCTTATATATTGTCAGGAATTTTCAGAATAATGAAATGATCAACATTGTAACAGCGTACATTAGACATAAGGACAAAATTTCCTACACAAAGACAAAGCAAATTTCATATTAGGTTCCGCACAAAAAAATATTTTCTCTAAATTTAATCCAGCTCACATAAAATGAACTAAAAAGCAGCAAATACTTACATAGTATAAACTTATTCTAAGTTAGTGATTGATATTTAGAGTGATAATGTACTTTGATAGTTACACTGTAACGGTTGTATTCCTTTGCATTATATGTATGTAACAGAGACTAGTAAAATACAATTTTTTTTTTGTTTACAAAATTATTTGTACTGAACCAGGTGTTGCTTTGTATATCATTAATAATAATAATAATAAGAGGATTATTTAAGCGAAGTCGAAAACGCTAAAACTATTTATTAACTTTAGAACTAATGGTTTCTAACCAGTGAAAATTTTCTACAAGATATTTTCAACCGTTATATGCAGTGTTATGAACTAATTCTTAACCTTCAGTTTGCTTTTCGGAATACAAAGATTTTAACAAAAGGATTGTTCATCACATCAAGGAAGTCTGTAACATATTCATCTCTCATAAAAACTATACCACTAAAACAATGGTATACAAAAAACCTTATGAAAACTTTCTTCCAACTCTGAAATTAATGTTACTGCAAAATTAAATTTTTGTAAATGCAAAGTGTTACAAGCCATTTGATTGTAATTGTTCACGGTGGCTCAATGGTAAAGCGTTCATCTCTGGTATATGGGGTCCTTGGTTCGATCCCAACTCGTGTCAAGTGAACTTTGTGGTGGACAAACACCGTGTGCGTGGGTTTTCTCGGGATTCTCAATTTCCTCCCAACTTTCTTTATCCCACTATTTTCATTTAATTCTCATCATCACCATCTCCTTTAGCCTAGCCGGCATAATCATGGGACGTAACTCAAAGATTTTATTTTTTAAATTCTATATTCTATTCAAATTTCGTAAAAAGTTAGTAAAAATACAAACTAAAAAATCTATTTCAAAAGTTCCATTCATTTGTAGTAGTTTCGAAATATTTGAACACAATTTAGTAATTTGCGACATCACTTGTTACACTATTTTATAGTAGTTGAAATTCAGTAAACGCAAATCACAATGAAGAAACATAAATGCTTCAGCTGTTTCTTCATTGTGTATATATGTATGTCCACAAATACTAAAGAGATATTCACTTTCAACTGATGATGGGGGAACACTGCAATGTTTCTCCACAAGTTGTACAAGTAAAGGAAAACTATTTGCATGTTGTTTTCAGCACGATAGAGGATCATCATTTCTTGCGTCTGCTATCCTGACTGAGGACCTTTGGCTTTTCTTCACCACTATTTTGGCATGGAGGGACTAAAAATATCAGTTGAGTACGAGCAGTGCAAATCAAAGGCGTACACATGCATAAAGAAATCGATTGCACAATTGATGATAATTTAGATCAACTGTAAGTCTAAAAGAAATTGATGAAATATAAGTGTCAATGTTAATATCAAAGAAATTGAAAATAGTTCGGAAAATGTATCTGTAAATATCGGTGTCCATTTGCTGATAATGATACTCCCAAAAGTGGCCGATATCACCGATACCGATATATCGATACATCCCTAGTGTGTGTGCAATCAAATGTTAAACTGACTGATACGATAAAGAAAATATGAACATTCCAATGTTAAATATATATACTAGACAGTTTGTCATCAAATATTTAAGAATCGATCAGAAAATTTTCCGTATGAAACTTTCCCCTCGGTGACTAACAAAATACAAACTTGTTAAAAATTGCTCAATTTGTCTAGGAAAAGTTTAAAAACAAGAACGCAAAAAAATGGGCTACACAAAACTATGCTAACTAAATCTATATTTTGATGAACTCTAGGGTCATTGTTAAATCAAATCTTGCCACTGAATCACAGCCTATGTCAACACAGTGCAGTCCAGCCAGTATTCTTGCTACCAAGACCCCTATGATACTGATTTATACAAGGTACATCCAGAAGGTAAGTTCCGAAAGTAAGATAGCGCGAGTGGTCAGAGTGACATGCCAACACAGGACTCGAGGAGGAATACGTAGCTATAATCTGGCGTGAACGCAGTTGTGAAGTCAGTCAGTGGTACGGTAAACACAGCTGCGCATAGTCTCCCGCCGAGTGTGAGATATGCGCAATGATCAAGTTTCTCCGCGCTAAGAAGCTGTCGGTGTCAGAGGTCCACCAGCATTTGTGTGAAGTGTACGTACCGGATGCCATGCTTGCTGCCATGTTTACCGTACCACAGTTCTCTCACCATTAACTCTACACAACTGAGCTCAGGCCAGATTATGGCTACGTGTTCCTCCTCCACTCCAGGGCAGGCGCATTCTGCTCTCAGCACTCGTGCCATCTAGGAGCACTTTCAGAACTCACTTTCTGGATATACCCCGTACTATTTTGCCACCGTTTTGTTGGTCGACCTAAAGGTCCATTCTCACTAGAACTCTATAAGGCGTTCACGAAGTTCCCAAGGCCATCTCTGTCTCAACCTTACCATCTGGATGAAGTTTATTCTACATCGTTTTTCACTGCCTTTTAACAAGACATATTATGGCACTCTAAAGATTGTCTTATAAAATTACGATAAAATATTGATAAGAAAAAATACCTTTTTGCCCCACCAGCATCCGGGGATACAATGATGCTATTTCTCCATTCTGGGATGTTCTCTTTAATCCATTTGAGCACAGCAGGTTCTGCATATAAGTTATCCACAGGGATATCAAAAAATCCTTGAATCTGGGACGCATGCAGGTCCATAGTTATTATGTGATCTGCACCAGCCACTGACAGCATGTTGGCAACCAGCTTCGCAGAAATCGGAGCACGGCTCTGCAGATAAAGAAAACAATGCAATAGTTTGTTACTACACCTGAAAAAACAAGGTCCATTTGCAACGCCACGCACATAGTAATAAAAATGACCAGAAAAGGGCTGCCAAAATTGTGGCCCCGCAGAACCGCCTGCAAAAGATTTTTTTTGGAAAAAGAGAGAAAGGCATAAAAAAAAAGCCAAAACAATTTTGTATCGGGCCTAATCCATCTCTGAAAAATGTTAGAAATGTATTAATATATATATACAGAAATGAACTTGTCCGATGCGTATTGCGAAGAAGACTTAATTGATGGGGCGTCAGAGACAGAACTCAGTGCAAAATGTGTTGCAAATGCACCCTAGTTAGATTTATAATGAGTAAAAGCAGAAAAGAAAAAAAAACAAAAGTAAATAAAAGCAGTACATGCAGAAATGAAAGTAAAAACTGAAAGTTTACACAAGAACCATGTTGCTTTTAAGGTATATATAAATATAAAAGGATAAACTAAAGCATTTTTTAATTTTTTTTTTAATTACAAGTGGTTCACATTTGGATCACTTGTGAGACATTTCAAACACTGAAAGGCGAAAAAGAAGCAGAAAGGTTTTGCAAATGTGTCATTCCTAGGATAATGTTCAATATATTACACGTATCGTAAGTTGAGACATCCCAAATACTGTACAATTTTATATCCTCTTTACAGAATTTAACCTCGATATTACTAGTAGTAGATAAAAATACAATTAGAACCAAACAGTACATTTACAAGTCAAAATAATAACAATGTCTCAACTTAGAAGTAATAAATCAAAACTAAAACAGACAAAATAAAAAAGCTAAAAAAAAACCCTACAATTTCATGCACAAGACACATTTGTTCATTGTCGGATGTGAATTATTATGAAGTTCTTCTACTCACATTTTCATTCAACGTAGCAGTTTGGCTAGTTTTAGGCTACAAAAATATAAGCAAGAAGTACGGTACCATAGGCAGGTGTGCATTGGTAATGCAAAGACACACAAAAAATAATAAACATTCGAGAACATGCAAAAAGAAAGAGAACAAAATTAACTCTACATTAAAAGAAAAACATCGGAATAATTTCATGTTAGTAAAACAGGAAAGAACATTCGAATGGAATGTTTCTGAAGGAACCTTTACGTTTTTTTTTTTTTTTTTTTCCTGAACTGTATGCTAATTGTACTTTTGGTTCTCACGACACTAGTTTATATTAGTGATGGGCACAAAAACCGGTTTTACGGTTTTTTAGAAAAACCGGTTCCTTTTTTTTTTTTTTTTTCAAAATTTGTTCTATTTCTGACAAGAATAGTGTTTCGTTGTTCTTTGGAAACTGAATCTGTTTCCAAAGAAATAGTTTTGTGTTTTCCAAAAGTTTTCACCGAAACCAATTTCGGTGACAAACCGAACTGGTTTTTGGCGAAAAACGGAGCCGGTTTTGGAGAAAACCGAAATGTCGGTCATTCGGGTTTCGGTTTTTCTAGAAACCGGTTTCCGGCTTTTATAAAAAATGGTTTTGCCCATCCCTAGTTTATATACAGCAGACTCAGGGCTACGACCAGAGTAGGTAAAACTCTGTCTTTTGGAATTTTCAGCGACCACGTCTTAGGTAATCAAAATATTCTTTGTAACCTGACAGTAAATTGGATCATAAATGTCCAACAGTTAAGGCCAAGAAATTAGAAGTGATTTATAGACAAAACTGAGCAATATATGTATCTGGAAACATTCAAATGTTCTTTCCTTGTCTACAAATAATCTACGTGTCTATTACAAGCAAAAGAACAACACTTTTCTACAGGTAGAAACTGTTAGTATAAAACACCTATTACTACGAGCGAGAGTCCGAAAATAAGTTTCCCCTCTCGTTTTCCCCAGGAAAGTGAACAGCAATGGGGAAACAAGACAGACACACCCAGACACAAACAAGTGGGTATCGTTCGCCCGCGATCCTGCAGATAGTGCCGTCGCAGCGCCTACGCAAAGTGTTTTGGGACGCCTAAGGGGTGTCGTTGCTGGACTTTCTGGAGGTTGGAATCATCATTGCTGCGCGGTACGGTCACACCCTGTCAAAATTGAAGGAGACGATTCGGAATAAGTGGCTTGGTCTTCTCATACCTAGTGCTGTGTTGTTGGATGACAATGCGGGACCACACTCAGCGACGGCAACGCAAAACCGTATTGCAACTCTTGAGTGGGAGCGCCTTGCCCATCCGCCATACAGTTCTGATCTCGCACCCAGTGACTTCTGTTTCCGGCTCTGAAGAAGACTCTCGGCAGCATGCGCTTTGGAAGCAATGCTGAAGTCACAGAAGCTGTTCGACGCTTCTTTCTGAATTTTTCCTAAATGGTTTTTCAAGCTTATACATCGGTATTATAAATATCTTAATGTACCTGGTACTTATATGGAAAAATAAAGGTATTCCTGATCTTTAATGTCACGTGCTATATTTGCTTTTGCATTCCCACCTCTGTCTATAGTCGCCTGGGGAAACTTATTTTGGACTCCTTGTATTATTAGAGTACAATGAAGCGTCAGTAAATCATGGGGAAAAATCAGCAACGAATGTGGATTTTCAACTTTAAATAATTATTTTCTGTAAATTTCATGCTACAAAAAAATAGTTTTCAACAGGCCAGGAAAGTCAAGAATCATGCGACTCACAATAGAAGTGAGTAATGGTATCTTTGATGAATCTGTCTTTAACAAACACATTTCATAACTGCGCAAAAAACAGTGTTAAAATAATAAAAAAATATAAAAAATAAATAAACAAAGGTTGTGCAGAACTCTTAACTGAGTTTCACGTCTTCAAATAATCCATCACAAGTTTGTTCTGAGTGTTTATACATATTTCTGGCTTTTTAAAATAATGATAATAATAATATCTGGTATTAAATGATTTACAAGATATTATTCAAACTATTTGCAACTATTTCATTTTTAATAATTTCTGAATAAAATTAAGATGTAAAAAATGTTATGTTTGAGAATCTTTCTAAGAATTCACCGGCTCTTCACTTGTAGGACAATAAATACATAAATAGTTATTTATCCGAAGTTTCCAAATATTAACCTTTCCTTCTTTTATAGTAATACTCATGAATACCTCAAATATAGTTTTATGTAAACCGAGATAGTTTTATGTAAAATAAACGCCACAATTGACCTTTTTACACCGAAAATATCCATATAAATGCAATACATATTACAGGTCCTAAACACAGTGTTTCAAAACAACACCGACAAGTTTGGGAGGTGATTCCTGACACCAAAATAAGATGAAAAATGTAGACCAACCTGGGTGCACAAATGCTTCCTTTAGGAGTTATAAGCTGCCGAAAACAAAAAAAAAAAAAAAGAACATTAAAGGTCCATAGCTCCAATACTATGGGACCTACCATAGTCGGGTCAAGATTTCACTTAGGAACTTATATATGCGCTATCCAAAAATACATGTTGCAGAATCCTGCGGTACTTCCTCAACAATTTTTATACAGAGTTTTTCTACGGGAATATAATTTGAAGTACTCACCAATTACCTCTACGAAAATTGTTACGGAAGTACAACAGGATTCTGAAACTTGGATATACGGAAAGGGCAGATACTAGTTCTTAAGTGAAGTCTTGATCCGACTACGATTGGTCCCACAGTTTTGGAGCTATGGACCTTTAAAGTTCATTTTCTCATGTTTTCAGCAGCCTATAACTCCAAAAGGAAGCATTTGTGCACCCAGGTTGGTCTATACTTTTTGTCTTATCTTGCTGTCAGGAATCACCTCCCAAACGTTGTCGGTGTTGTTTTGAAACACCACGAAATCACTAATAACTGAGGCTTAAATTATGTAAATCGCTGAATTACAGACCATTAGTGTATCTAGTATACTGAAATAAACTGTCTACAGTGAATTCCAAACCCCTTTTATATTTTGAAGTTTGCTACAAAAGTTTGGGTCTTTGAAAGCCTCACCGACTTCACACTCTCCTTAGTCGAAAGTAACAAATTAACTTTGGATAAATTAAACTAAAAAAGTAACAATTTCATAATGGGTATTTAATTATATTTCGGATTTAAACATGCGAAGTGATCAAGTGTTACAAACACTTACATAAGAAGTGAACATAAGCTCTTTCGTGGATTTACTTCGAGCTAAAGTAAAATTGAAATGATTTGGATACTGACACATCTGCAACTCAGGGAATCGATTTAATGTAGTAATGTCTTTAGAAAATTAATTAAA
The DNA here is from genome assembly GCF_964235325.1 of Thermobia domestica. Classification (NCBI taxonomy): domain Eukaryota; kingdom Metazoa; phylum Arthropoda; class Insecta; order Zygentoma; family Lepismatidae; genus Thermobia; species Thermobia domestica. Next base: position 15,302,196 of record NC_137463.1, read on the forward strand.
AAAGATTCAATAATTTACTTTAATTTAATATTAAGATTTAATCGTACTACATTAAGATTTAATAATTTACCTTTTGATTATTTATTTTTTGTAATTAAGTTATTATTAGTTATAATTTCATTGTTACGAAAATATTGCACACCGATGTATTAGTAGATATTTATTTAAAACGCAGAAGTAAGAGAATGTTATGGAATAATATACATGTGACTGAAAACAAATGGATCCGTATCATTCACAACAGCGGAGTCAAAATGTACGGGAGCATTACAAGGATTTCATATTTAGCATGCAATTCCCCTTGCACTGATTTTGTTTTGTACAAGTAATTTGATTAATATATTATTAGTAGTAACTTAGCTGCTAAAGATTAATGGTTAAAGCAACTTCATATCATAAAGTAAGTCACGCTCAAAGTAAACCACACAAATATGGGTCTCGAAAGATTTTTTTTTTTTTCAAGTTTCTGCGGAAGTAAATCTCGGAAATTATCGCATAGACAGAGTAATCGGAAGGAACACCAAAGCATTTGGGGATATGAAACCTCATAGGAAAATATAAAACAAATCATGAACCAACATACGTCATTTCGGAGCTATAGCCCGCCAAAAATTAGAATAAGATAAAGAGCTATAATTTGAGAACTAAATGTATTAGTGAATGTGAAATAGGGCCGGTAACAAGCTAAGCTTTGAAACAGGACATTCATGAGTTTTCTAGAAACGAGAAATGATAGATCAGGAACCGAAAAGTGCTAAATACACAACCTTACCCACTAGTTACATGAATACAATTTACACTCAAAATAATAATTATGTTCTTTTAATCCGACGTTTTATTCTCCAGTTACAGACCTCTCTTTATCCTTCCAACCCCTTGTCACCGGGCTGTACCCCGAAATGACGCATTTGTGCACCCATATTATATTATATATATATATATATATATATATATATTGTGTGTGTGAGAGAGAGGATTCACTTCTCCAAGTTTTTTTGTGTGTATTGTTTCCCAACACCCTGTATATATGTCTATTATAATGAAGACTCAAGGAATTGTAACTACAGAAATCATTTCTGGCTGACTATCTGTTATTTATTTGTTTATACATATTTCTGGGCATTACGGGCACTACATCAGTTCTTCCGAATTCGCTACTTTGTAAACCAAATTGTCAAGACATACAAAGCAGTCTGAGCAACCCGCTGATCATCAAAAGGCATTGTTGCCAAGCAGACAAGAACATCGATGATTTTGCTGATACACCATTTTTCTATCCCGTTACTATTGTTGGATTACCAACACATATGCTTCCTTCTAGGCACGTCTGACGTTATAGATCAGTCAATTGGAAATAGGTGAGACAGTGTAATGTCTGTTTCTTGTTCCATTGTATGGAATGACGTTTGCGGCACCTTGCTATAAAACATTTTGCCCAATTGTCAGCCAGTGGTCCCGTGTAACGTAGTCTTGAACGCTCTCGCCTTTAGTGCAAACTAGCCCGGGTTCGATTCCTAGTGTGGACTCTCGGTCCAAAAATTGCAACAGCTTTTACAGGCCAGCTATCCTGAGGGAGGTTTTTCCTCTTGCACACCAGACATATGCTGGGATGGTACCTAACATATAGGTCCTAAGCCGCTTCCTTCCTTCTCTCTATTTTCCGATAGTGTGCTTGCCGATTAACGTTATCCCTCATACATGGCAAGCGATCGTGCACAAACTATCCTATAGCCTTGGCTGTGGCGGTGGAAGCAATACAACTGAAATTTTCAATTAAATTTTTATTATAAATACAGCAAGTACTACGAAATAAATGCGATAAGAGTTTGAACATACAGTACTACTTTTGGTTGAGAAATACGACGATATAATGACATCATGATTCACTCATTATTAACTTTGTGTTCTCCCGCGTAATAGTTTGCTGCTCCGCTTCTGAATAAACAACACAAAGAGAACAAGGAACAAGATACATGGCATTGATAATGTGCACTCATGGCATTCAAACAAGAGCATCAATCGTGGAGTCGATGTTTCTGCTGATGGGTTCATGATAGTTACGGTCTTTCCAGCCTAACGGCATGCTCTTCCGTAACACATCTCAGATTCAACAAGAACATCCTGTTTAACAGTATTTCATACACTCTTCTAGCGACTATCTCAAAATTTTACCCTTTCACATGTCTACTTTAAAAGACAACTGAGTTTAATTTTATTTTGAGCGACTCTAAACAAAAGAAAATTCACTTTGAACGTGACTGTAAAACTACCTTAAACTGACCTTAAGAGCAATTATAAACAAACAAATGCTTACTCCTTGAGTACAGAAAAATAATGCAATTTGGTTATATGTTATTGACATGTTAATAAATAAAAATGGTACACACTTGGAAGACATGCCTTGCATCCATACTAATAAGGGCTTGCTGCGTAATGGTAGTTTTAGGGGCTTTTCTGGCAGGAAATATTTACGTAAAAAAATGAAATAATAATTCAATACTTGAGTGTATTGTTTTGTACTTATTATAAGACTTATGTCGGAAGCGCTCACGCATCTGGTGTAGCTACTCACTGATACTGGATCAAGAGTGAAGTCCTGAAAATGTGTGAAGAAGGGGATTATTTTGATGACTGACTGTGTACGAGCCCCAAGACATTCCCCAGAAACTGTTAAGCATTGCATGCATTAAGAAAACTAATTCTAGAACATAGGGTTTAATTAGTTTGCTTTAGATAGTAGAACGTTTATAGTTACGGTTATGGAACCTATTATTGGCAGTATGAAATTCCTCATGATCCACATAACTGTAATTTGATGTGCATTGATAGGAAGCATATAACATAATACTTGTCCTCACATATATGTATAGTGCGTTTACTCAACAAAGTGCAGTTCGGCAAATTTCTTTCAAGTTCACATGCTGATTTTTACAACAGCATCCCATTCCCCCTCCAAATTTCTTTTGATCGCATTTGCGGGGTTGCAACGTCTTAATACCTACTGTGTTCGTTCTTCCCAATATTATGGCTAATATGAAACAGATGTCAGGCAACGTAAGAACAAGGAAGCTTGTCTCGGGAACAGGGAATCGAGAATATGAAGGACAGGACAGGACGTGGCAACTAAGACTACGTGGAGTTGACAAGAGACTGTCAATTGTTTGAAATGAGGTTTCTCGTTGACCATTTAGTTTCCGCAAGATCCTTCGGACGATGACGTATTTATAGCACGCGCGAGTCACCACACGTAGAAGGCAGCATTTTTATATGCGAACTGCACTTCGTTTGAAGAAACGACCTATACATTTAACAGTTATATATGTAGTCAAAAATAATCTCTTCTCATTGTCCAATGGTGAAAGGACATTTTAGAATATTCAATCTGGAAACACAATCAATTGTAAAATATACTACCCTCAGTAAAATTAATAATTACTCTTCTTATTACAAACAAAACAATGCTTGTCTAAGTAAGTTCGAACTCTTGTTTCATCCACAAAACAAAAATGAAAAAAATTACTACTAACATCACTATAAATACTTTATTTTCAACAAGTACTCTGAACTTAGAAGAGTCTGTACCTTTTGATTATCGTATTACCCTATAAAATACAGTCTACTTCCTGACATACATCTAACTAAAAACAGGCATAGGTAAAGTTTTTCTTAACCAGATACCAAGTCAAGTGGGAACAGGATATGCCAGGATATAACTTTCCACAGAGAGGGTTTTATCAGTTAAAGTACTGACACAGTTATTCAGATGTATCTTTTCAATTACTATCTCATAATAGATATATTAAAATACCTTATAAAATTGAGAAGCAGTTGTAAATTGGTAGAGACTACTAGGGTGTGGGCAGTGGCGGCTCTTGAGGGAAGTCATAATGGCAATAATTTATCGTTACAAGCTAATGGAAGCAAGCTTTCTTCCCTTAGCCTGTAGAAATTGAATTACCGATGTCTCTTCCCTCAAAAGCTACAATTGTGTGCAGTTAAGGAAAGCTGGCGTCTGACAGATGGACAGACCATGTAGTGCGTTGGATGCCACTGTCAAAGGCTCTGCAACAATGAATATAGAAAATCTGGCGACGTTAAACAAGCCATGATTTCATAACTGCCTGCGACACTATTACAGAAAGATGTAACGTACAATTTCAACATAAAAAAGTAACAGTACCTGGAATATTTGAAAGAATATTCAACGTTCAATTACCAGTATCAGCGCGGTTAGGCTGGTCGCACACTGACGGAACAAACAAGTAAAAGCAAATGTTGCAAATCAGTTTTACCTGGAGCAACTTAGCTCTTTGTTCCTCAGTGTGCGGGGTAACTTCACATCCACATTAAAATACGAACAACAGACGACAGGCGATTCAGGTCTCTGTTTGCGCATGTGCCCACAATTTTGCCGTGCACCAAATAAATGAAGGTAAGTGTCCGACACTGCTCCACATGCCACGCGGCGTTGCGAGTGACCCGGAGTACAAGCTCGCTCGAAGTGCGACCAACCTGTTTAAATCTGGTTTCTGACAAATTTCAATGGACCGGAAATGACGCTCAATACTTGTTTTCAACTTTGCTCCTTTAGTGTGCGGTCAGCCTTAATGACCTTAGTTGCCTAGAAAACCGTGAAAAGATACTGCAATCTTTGGTGGACGCAGTTACGCCAGCAATCCTTAACCACACAATATTTAAGGTGAAAACATACATTTTCAGAAATGTAGGTAGGCATGTGCAGATTTCATTCGCTAATAATAAACACAGTCACAACACTCAGATAACTTGAATATAGTGCGTTCAGGTTTAGCCCCAATTTCGTCTCCCCATGAATCTGACCGAACGTGATTGCAATCGATAGCTTCCGATGCGTAGAAGACAACTGTGAAGGAACCAGAGTGGTCAGATGCACCGTTCCTGAGATATCGCGTTCCAAAAGTATGGGATGCCACAAGATGACGCCAGTATCAAAGTTGAGATCGACGTGGCACTTTAGTTTATGAAACTCAATCAGAAACATCATCATCATAGGACATCTTCAATGCGAACAGAAACGTTGGACTATCGATGACTGGGCACAACAAACTCATACTTGTGGCCGTAAGAGAAGTACCAAATAATGGTGGCCATGTGTGAACTGTACGTGCTCTAGACTCGCAACAACGAGTTTAATACGATACAGTTATATCTGTGACCACTATAACGTGATACGTTCACACTTTATACAAATACCCTCGAGGCGTTGAGACAATTTCGCAGCTGCGCCTCGATACTGGCGCCATCTCATGGCATTCCACACTTTGGAACGCGATAACGCAGGAACGGTGCATCTGACCACTCTGGTTCCTTCAGAGTCGTGTTCTATGCATCGATGCTATCGCTTTCACTGAAGTTCGAGCAAATTCATGGGGAGATGAAATTGGGACTAAAGGTTAATGCTTTGCTGGCCGCAATCTTAAAAAAAAAAAACAATAAAAAGAGGGTTTTGTTTTACAAGCACCGATGCGTTTACCTAACATTTAGGCCTCAAATGAATGCTCGAAATTCACACAATTGATTTGTTAACCGCATGAACAATACATTGAAATAAAAATGCAGACTAGGTTATTGTATTGCAGCTACAGGGTGCAGCATCTAACGATAGTCATTCTGATAGTAGTATAACACATTCATTACAGCAACAGCAATAAACACAAATGAACATGGTTAATTAAGCCAGTGTCTTGCGAAAATTCGTAATACCCTGACAAATTGCATTTTAAAGACACTTGTTCGAGAGGATAGAAGCTTTCAAATAACTCCATTAAATATATACAGGGTGGCCCAAAAGTAGGTATACACCCGTGCGATCTAGTATAACATTCTAGTTTATGAGTTTATTTGCTTCGGCTGTTCTGAGTTTAAGTAAAAGGACATTGAGAACAAATAATAAAGGAACAAAGTCTACTTCATGGATAACAAAAAGAAATTATGTAAAATGCAATGTGCTGGTCAGTATAGTACTGTATACCTACTTTTGGGTCAGTCTGTATATGTTGCTGTAAGATCCGGTGAACCGGAAGGCCATTGAATGTCTTCTCGAAGGCAGTTCTCACATGCGACTGGATGATATTTGGTTGAAAGCGTGCTTTATCCTGTCCTGTAAAGACTCACAAGGGAACATCTTATGTTGATAGTAGCATTGCCTAATCAAACAATGCGCAATCGATAGAGGAGTGAAGAAGAGTGAGAAATCCAAAGTTTTACGGGCCTACACTCAGAAACATAGGAGATACATAGGAAAGAAGGATCTAGAATCATGTAAAGATAGCAATGCAAAAGATACACTAACAAAGGAAGAACTTCATGATTCTAGATCCTTCTTTCCTTTGTATCTCCTGTGTTTCTGGGTGTAGGCCCGTAAAACTTTGGATTTCTCACTTTTTTTCACTCCTCTATCGATTGCGCATTGTTTGATTGGACAATGCTACTATCAATATAAGATGTTCCCTTGTCAGGTTTACAATATTGGCTAATTAAATTTTCTTGAAAGGTGCAGCTCCACGCTATACCAATTATCATATGTCCTACGAAACTCTCACTGCACGGAGTCCAACCACTAGCAACTTCTCCAAAACCCACACAAGCATTTGGAAGCTCAAAATGGGTAACGTTAAAACACCGCACCCTGTATTTACACATTGTTTGAAAATTATGTAAGTATAAACAATTCAATAACATTTTTCTTCGATTTTCGCTTTACGTAGGTTCAAGTAAAAAGCTATTTTTTTCTTCTTAATTTCTACATTTGAAAAAAAAAAAAAAAACTGTTCAACCTAAAAATAATTTTCTTTTTGAGAACTGTTTCCTAACTAAAATGAACTAGCCGCAAGGGAATCTTGAAAATATATGGATTTATTCAAACCTGTTTTCATAACATTTTGCTTTAAGATATAGGTAAAGAAATTAAAAATTACTATGGATTTCGATGGTGCAACACATTAGACACAAAGCCATTTTCTAGAGAATACAAACTTTACAGCTTTCAGTGCTTCAAATTTGAAATCTATGTTCCTCAACCGAAGTATGTACAGACTAGTTTCAAAACAACTTGAGGAAATATAACACAGCTCTATCAAAAGTCGTAACATTACGAGTGTTATAAATAATGCTACTCACTCATTCACTCTTTGGATTAAGAAGATCTCACATTCAACGTGACAGAAACCATCGGTCCTATCTTATGCGAAACTTCCAACCTCACGTCTGGTTCGATGCTATGAGGGACTGAGATGGACAAAATCGTGTCTGAAGGTTTTCTATAGTTTTCCCGTTTCTTTTAATACTCTTGTATTACCAATTATAGTATAATCATCCCACTTCTTTAACCTAAATGGTATAGCCATGGACTGTTAAAATATTTCACTTAATTGTTTGTCTACTAAAATTTTTTTCTCAGTGCGTATTTCCTGTACGCAACGTGTCATGCTCACCTTAATACACATCAACTAAATTGTCTTCGTAATTCACAAGACACTGTCATTTCACAATTTGAAACCAGTAAGTAAGAAGCTGTCATTATAAATTTAACGATGGTGAGTACCTGCGCCATTTTTTTTAGTCCACTGATTTATATAAGGATTTATTTTTATGTTTTCTGCGAATGTGAAATAAAAGTAAGGATAGGAATGGCGAAAGAAGCCTTTAAGAGAAAGAAAATACTATTTTGTGGGATCTTGAATAAAGAGTTGAGAAAAAGACTCATAAAATGCTTCGTGTGTACTGTATGGGTCAGAAACATGGACATACGCAAAACACGACTGGAAGCATTCGAAATATGGGTGTGGAGAAGAATGGAAAGAATTAGCTGGCTCGAGCGGAAAACGAATGAGAAGGTGTTAGAAATGGTGGGTGAGAAAAGAACACTTTTAGATATTATTGAGGAAAGGAAGAGAATGTTTCGGACATTGGCGAAGAAGAAATTCTATCATGAGGGACGTGCTAGATGGTATGGTGACAGGAAAGAGAGGAAGGGGCGAAGGATTGATTGATTGAATAGGGGGTTTAATGGGGACGTCAGCATCAAGGCTATATGTCCCCGTCACGAGAAGGGTCGAAGGAGGATACAATTGATGGACAATATCCAAACAGAAACACCATACGTGAAGATGAAGAAGTTAGAAGACTGTGGAGCATGTAAGTTCTTAGCTGCGACTAGTGATCTGCCAATAAGTGCAGAATACCTATTATGATGTTCTGTGCAAAGAACGGGCATTTAAGCGGTGGGCTTAAAAAAAAAAAAAAAAAAAAAAAAAAAAAACTTAAGTACTCAACTTCGTTAAAAGGAAACAGTTCTCTGGTCGCCTTAAAAAATATCAATAAAACCACATAAAACACACACACGCAGAGAGATACAGACACTTACCTCTGAATTCCTAAGAAATGAAATGAAATACGAGCTACATTATTAAGATTATATATAAAAATTCATTATATCCAAATGAAGTTACCAAACCAGTAAGAAATAAAGTAACATCAAAATGAGAAAAAATATCTTGCAACCATATTATTATATATGATTTTTTTTCTTGCTTGTATAGATATCGATGTATTCCATATGAAATGTCCTTGTCCAGATATCGAATATTGATTAAAGATGGTAACATTATTTGCAATGTCTATTTTATATAAAAATACTCTTAACACATTGACTGTCACTGTAGAAAAAAAAAAAATACGGACCACCGCACCAAACTTTCTTGTTCCTATTTCTTGAACTAAATAATCGTGTGTTGCAGTCATTAATGAAACACTTCCTTCTGAATACTAACAAAATTATAAATTTCGGAAGATTTCGCCCGAACAAAATTCACCCCCCAAAATAAACTACTTCTTGTATATTTTTCCATAAGAAAAAGACTGATACAATATGTTGAGGATATTGATTAAACTCTACAATAAAATCGCAGAAGTCGTATTTAACAAAAGTCTCAAAAAAAAAAAAAAAAAAAAAAAAAAAAAAAAAAAACGAGAGTAAAGTATCCCTTGTGAATGTTCTCACAGAAGTGATTTATGCAACATTATTTATGAAATACTAGCAGCGTTCACCCCGCTTCGCTGGGGTCACCCCGGAACGCAATAAACTTGGTTACTTAGATAATTTTTACTTTTTCGCTTTCAAGTGATATGATAAAAACCATAGAAGATTGCAGTAAATGTTAACATTATATCGCCTGTCATTTATGTTAACCCGCCGAGTGACACGGTCATGTGGGTTGCATATAAATACGGTTAGATTTAGCTATGATGAGCTAACAAAGGATTTCTACGTTATGGACACTTGAATGGTCAATTATCTCAAGACACTGGTAATTGAAAATTAAAGTGATATGATAACCATCTAGGGTCCAAATCTTAATAACCCCCCAAAAATGAAAGAAATTGGTTCAGCCGTATTAGCGTGATGAGCTAACAAAGGATTTGTACGTTCTCTTTTATATATATAGATAACTAAAATCACCTGAGTTAGTTTGGAGAAAATAGTCTGAAAAAAAAATCCAAGAGTTTTTCTCGGTTTTTATAATTTGTAAAATGCATAATGGCTTTCGTCCACTAGTAAGAAAACGATCTAACAGGTCATGAAATATCAACGTTTCCTAAATAGTCTAAAACTCAAGTGTCCTGTTTTTTTCTTTTTTTCAGCGTCTCCTTAGGAAACGAGAATCACTGATTCCCACGTATACGTTGGGAATCACGGATCTAAAGCATCATTTAAATCAAGGTAGGTACTGTACCTTTTCACCGGTTTAGAGATTGTTACCAATGCTTCTACTACCCATCCTCCGAATTTTAGTTTAATACATCATATAATTTTTATCCCGAGTTTAATTTTCATCGAGAGGCAAAGATTGTTGGGACTTCTTTCTGGATTCCCCCCGCCCCTCTGAAATTTGTTTCCAGAATACAAGAATACCTTAAATAGCGTGGATTATATGCTAACTGGGACTTCTAGAAATAATAAAAAGGTTTATTAAGGTTTCTAATTCTAGAAGGGCCCAAACATTAACCCATGAACACACACGTTTTCTGGAAATTAAAATGAGTGCAGGCATTTTAAAAAAATATTTTAAAGAAAATTCGACAACTACACATTATATTTTATAATCATTTAGAACTAATAAGGAAGTCCCGCATATTCATTCCATCTAGTAATGAATAATTAAAGTACACTAGCTGAACCCGCGCTCTATACACAACGCATCACTCACATATATATGACCATGAATCTCCTTGTCATTCCTCAACGTCTGTACATGTCCCTTTACACAGGTGACAGACGGCTAAATAAAAATCTCAAGGGATACCATAAAGAGGATATGTTTTTGATTGTCTTTTAAACATCTCGCACCGTTTGCGTGATTTGAACCCACTTCCGGTTGGAGTTTCTAATTCATGTGTGATCAGTGTTTTCTTCTATCTTGCATGCAGTATGTAATAAGCAAATACAATACATACACAATTAATTATAATGTCAATGAAATATAGTGTTCATTGGGTAAAACAATTCAAACAGTCGAGATTTATCTTGGATTGGAGAAATGGTTATCCTTCGTTTTTCATTATCCATGAAACAAACGTCTTCGAGATGTGCAACCCACATATACGACTATGTGGTGTTGGGATGTATAACTCGTAGGATATGATGCTTTACTTTTTTTAGAAAATGAACTTTCCGGTGCACCCCTAAAAATGTAACTAAAAATAACTGTCCTGTTTTTTTTTTTTTTTTTTTAATATTCAATTAGAACTGAACAATCTACACAAAATTCGAAATCGACCAATGAAAACGCCACATTTCTAGCACTTGTAGTTTTCGAGATGTTATTGTCGAAAGGATTGGAAACATATAAATCTAGCACTTTAATATATAGACTAGCTAAACCTGCGCTCTCTACACAGCGCACCATTCGCATATGAGCATAAATCTCCTTCTCATTCCTCACAACATATGTACATGTCCCTTTACAGACACAAGTGAAAGACTTCTTGATTTAAAAAAAAAAAAAAAATCGGCAAGGGGTATCATAAAGGAGAGATTTTTTCGATTATTTTTTCTCAATGTCCCGCACCGTTTGCAAGATTTGAGCCTACTTCCGGTTGGAGTTTCTAATTCATTTATGACCAGTGTTTTCTTCTTGCATGCAGTATGTAATAAGCAAATACATTACATATACAATTAATTATAATGTCAGTTATATATGGTGTTCATTGGGCAAAACAAACAAGAAATAAAGATTTATCTTAGACTCGAGAAATGGTTATCCTTCCTTTTTCACTATTATTTGGCCATGGAACAAACGCCTGAGACATATACAACCCCAATATACAACATTGTGGTGTTGTAATGTATAACGCATAGGATATGATGCTTTAGTTTTTTTTTTATTTCAACGCTTCCAGTGTACCCTTAAAAAATGTAATAAAGAAATAATGGCCATGTTTTTTTAAATATTCAATTAGAACTGGACAATCTATGGAAAATTTCCAATCGATCAGTGAAAACGGCATCTTTCTAAAGCCTGTAGTTTTCGAGATCTCATTGTCGAAAGGATTGACCACAAACATATAAACATAGTTTAAAAGAACGGAAGATGGAAGCACAATTCACATGCATTGATTTTAGAGAAGGCTTATTAAAATACAAAGGCTTTGAACAATAATGAAAAAGATACAGTTAACTAATTTAGACTATTTAAAGTACAAATACTCAAAACGTTTGTCTCTGTTAAACGTGAAATCACACATAACCGTAAATGAAAGATTTGAAAGCGAAAGTTATAGGTTGGAGCTCAGGCGCTTTTAATTGTTATTGTAGCATTTCAATAGATAGATAGTGAGGAACATACTAACATTTGAGTAAATTGCGGGGAACCGGGATGGAGGAATATGAAACGGAAATGTTCCGTTACGATTGCATTTTGACCTTTTACCAACACACAAATTTTCCGTAAGTTTGTTCCAATACGTTAATGTTTGCCCCCCGGAAAAGTTACGGTGCCCTGCTAGCTGTTCCTCCAAGCCTTCTGTTCGCTTGCAAAATTACATGTACGTTCGCGACAACTACTAGTGCACGGTCTTTTCATGCGTTTGCAACGCGTTTTTATGGCTCATTCGTACGCTTGTAATACGCTGACCATGTATTTAAATGGGGATGGCTAATCACAACAAACTACACCCGCGAAAGCAATAAAAAACGCGCAGAATACGTCGGCTCGAGCGTATTTGGTGCGTTTCGGAATAATAGACCGCCTGCTATTTCGGAATCAGTAAAAGATGTCTAAAGGAAGTGAAAAAAGGAAAGACGTGTTGCTAAGCAAGGAGATTTTAGCCAGACCAATCAACTGAAGCAGGCCATTCTGATTCTACCCTTCCGGGGCGAAAAAAAAAAAGAAAAAGAAAAGAAAAGAAAGAATACTTAGAAACCCTGAGTGGCTCACAGTATGATTTATAACTCTGGCGAAAGTAAAATTACCGAGTAGCCACTAGATCGCGTTCGCCATAGCCTTAGCATCCTTGTTAACCATAGCCTTAGCATATACTTCGTAACGCGAAACTGAGTCCATCCTCCCTTTGTTACCTAACACTTTTTTTTTTTCACAAATTTTGCTTATTTTGGGGGTTATTACAATTTAAAAAACTACGTATTTTCAATGGTAGAACTTTTTATTACAAAATGCCTGTGTTTTGAATACATTTCTAGTATTTTTCGCTGATAAAATCTAAGTATTATAAAATGGTACTACCGTAATAATACTTTAACCTCCACACGATTGTTTAATTAACCAGTCTTAATTCTTCGAAACTGCATACAGTCGTTTTCCTAAGAAGATCGACCCATTTTTTAACTTAAACTAGAAATACAAATGCCTGAACAAAGCAAATTTTGTATTTATTTTAAAATAATAACTGTGTAACAGTTTCGCCAACTAATTGAACATATTGGCTTCACGGTTGTTGGGGAAACTGCAACACAGTTATCCAAATTTCAGAAATCTTCAAATTCAAAAATAAACAAATTCAACACAAGATGAACATTCGACGAAAAGTTTTAAATATCTTATTTTGCTCTGGAAATTGTGGATCGTTCCGTCGCGGATAATGGTTATTTTACGAAGAAGAGTTTCTTCTGTTTGAATACGAAGCCTCTTAGAAGAATAGAGTAGGTAATGATTCAAATCAAAAGTTTTAAACAATATTCTCAGAAATAGCGATACGAGTGGAAACGAGAGGGCATTTTCAAGCAGTGTTAAGGTCACCAACAACTAACTCCAGAAAAGCTTGTGCGGTAAATGCAACGCTACAATAGAATAATAATAATGTACTGTAATGCATGCTGCATTCGTCATCAGTCATACTGGTGTTCAGCAGTCTTCGAATCTCTTCTGCATGATTCAATTTATATATAGGCTATATTTATATGTATATATATAAAAGAACTGAATAAAATTATTTGTTTAAAAGACTGCATATAAACCTGAGAATAAAACTAAAAATTACAGCAAAAAACATACGTTACGTAACGAAGATGTAACCCCCTTCTCCCCCTTGTTACATTTCCTAACGCAAGGCCTAACCCCCTCTCCCCTTTAACGTGTTACGTAATATGTGGACGACCCCTTACACTGATTGTGAACTACTACCCTGAGTGTGAATGACAGACCGTGACGTCTTGATTTTATAATAAGGATTATTTACGATTTAGCAATAAGTCTGCCGCCAATTAAAATTCGTAAATAAATTTTTATTATAGCTTATTTTCCTAAATTTTTGTGATTATCTAATTTACACCCATTGTAAACAAACCTAGAACGTACAGCATCGACCACATTGTATAACGTTTGCAGTACACTACAATCCTGAAAAATACTTTTTCGTGGAATCACTAAGCATTCTCCTTCTCCTCTTTTGGTGAAAACCAGAACAAACTTCCCTCAAGTTTCAATTTACATCTTTACCTGGCTAAGTTCTTTCTACGATTATTAAGTTCTCATCAGCGTGAGTTAAAGCTACTTTAACCATTTTATAATAACAATGGCAAAATACAAATGTTAAAAGTGATGTACCAGCTGTATCAGCCGACATTTACTTTGATACCATTACTTTTTGTTGCTTTTAAAACTGTACCAGTGTTCTTATCCATTTTACTAAACAACATGTCAATCGGGTCATCACTTTTTGTATACATGTATAATCTTCCTAAAGCGAAAACAGAAATTACGTCAGGGAATATGATGCAATGTGTTTCAAATGTTTCGTTTCGTTTTTGTTCTTAGCTTGATACTATACTGAACTATACATATTTATGAATTAATTGAACGTAATACGGAAATCATACGACAAATATAGTTCATCTCTTCGAAATATTTTCAACTGAAATGTTTGGAATGAAGTATCAATTTGCTTTTGACTCTGGAAGAGTTCCACCATAAAACGTGCCATAAACGAAGTCCGCTGATCAAGTAGATAGAATTAAATGCACGGTTTGACAGATATATGCTACGGGACAATGTTTATGGGATTTGAAGGCGCGACTGCTGTGCTGCCACGTCTTTGTACATCTTGTATCTGTCACCTGCTTGCGTTGTAGTGTCTCTTCTAGCACACAGCAACGTCACGTCAAAACCTTTCATTTCATTCATCTAGCTTAGTCCACACATACGCCATCGACTGTGTCCTTCGCTTTAACCTGCGAGAAATACTCCAACAGTGTTCACGAAAAATCGCATGTTAGGTGTGGAAGACTCATCATCATTGGTACATTATGGGAGGTAGTTTGTACTAGTCATAGAAAACATGTTATCTGTAGAGATTTTCTTCTTAGAGAAAATCAGGAGTCTTAATAACTGTCCATCAAATAGATCCCAGAATAATTTCTTTGTGTATCTAAAATGCCTTTAAGTCTGTTGCAAATATTGAGAACTCTGCCTCTTCCTGAAAAATTAAAATCTTAGGAAATTAAGACCCTCCCCATAGTTTAGCATTACTACGGATGTGTCATCCGACCTGCCAAATCGATTAACACGACTTTGTTTTTGAAATTTATCGACTTTGGTATTAACCCTTGTATGCATATGCAGGACCTCTCAGGCCTTGTGGGATTTTATTTTCAAAGTTATTGCGCATCTGTTCAATCAATAAGTCTTGTTGTTTGTGTATTCTTTTAACATTCTTTTTATGCATTCATGAGTAGCTTTAGAATACTTTTTTGCTTTATCTGTAAAACAGTAATATTAGATTTAATTTAATAACCCCTTAAATGCATATGCAGGACCTGGGAGGCCCTAATGAAATAATAATGGTGTGCGAATTATTTAACACAATTTTGTAAATAAAATTGGCTCTAAATGAATACGTTATTTAGTTTTATTATTACTGTGCTTATTTGCAATTAGTCTTATTTATAGTTACTTATTTTATGCCAAGTAGATGGCGCTGCAATACATCTACGTCTAGTGGGAGATTAAATGCGAAGAGAGTGTGTGAAGATTATTTTGTCCGTTTTGTACGGTAAATGAGTGCCTTGATAGTGTACTGTGGAACAGTATTAGTGAGGAAGCTGAGGATGAAGAATCCAATAATACAATTCATCAAGGAGATCTAACTGATGAATATTTCTATACTTCTTCACGCTCTGAAAGCACCAATGAGAATTAGGCTAATCATGATTCATCTATTAGTGATTAGTCCAAAAGACACAATTTGAAAAAATAAAAAATAAACTCCCCCATCACGGACTCCAGCACAGAATATAATGAAGTTTTCCCCAGGCGTTTCAAAGGGAGTGAAAACAATACGTCCAAAGGATGCGTTTGACTGCTTCATTTCAAAGGAAATCATAAATGATATACAGAGGTTGTTCAGCCTACATTTGGCCAATTTCGACTTACCTAAACATTTAGAAGAATCCATGGTGCCAGGTCCGTAAGTGCTCGATGTGTTTCCCTTGGTTCCTAACAATAGCCCGACAGCATAATTTCCACTGTAATAGGCTTCTCTGAAGAACTGGGAGGGGAATCTTGTCCCATTCCCTTTGCACAGCTTTCCAAAGTACTTCCACAATTGTCTCACGCCGTTTTCCCAAAGCCCGCTTCAGCAATCCGAATCCACAATAGTCCATAGGACTTGCATCTGGAGATTTAACAGGTATCTCATTGAAAGGTATCACCTGTATACCACTTGCATCCTCCATCTTCCTGTACAATGTGAGGGACGATCGTGAGGTATGTGATGAGGTCTTGTCCATGTGAATCCGCACCAAATTGGAGTCATTTCCGTACATTGTTGGAATCTCATGCTCGTAGATTGGCCGCATGATCTGCTCCTGAAAATACTGCGAATTCACTTTGCAGTTCTTCGCCGCCCTACGAATCTTCAGTTTACCTCGGTAACAGTAGCCAGTAACGATCATGAACCCTTTTGGGAAGGATTCTTTACAGACACGGACCCACCTTCTGAAGTTCTTGGCACCTTTCTCTCGGTACATGATAGCTCTCGGTTTGCCGCAGTCGGAAAGATAAATCCATGCTTCATCGAGCGTTACGACGTACATCCACCTTTGTTTTGCCAGATGTCGTTCGTACAGCTTCCGGGCGTTACCCTTTTGTTCCTTTTGGTGGGCATCCGTGAGAAGATGGTCGCGAGCTTTCATGACTTTTTCCAGCTTGAGTTGATGGTGTAAGGTCCGGATCACAGTCCTCAAAGACACGTCAAGACGATTAGCCATACACCTTTGTGTTGGCGGATTTTCTTGCATTGCCATTTTGCGAACTTTCCTCTACACGGTGGAGGTGGCCTTGGTGCATTCACGCTTCCTAGGCAACTTCGTTAGTGATCCAAATGGTGGAGATCGTTGCCCTTGTACTTTTTAATAACATTTTTTATTTCACTTAAACTGATGTTGCAACCATTCTTGCACCGTTTTCTAATGACAGAAACACTAAAGTGGGCGTCATAAGGAGCCACAACACAGCCTTCCTAAAATCGGCTTAGTTTGGGCGGCATTTTGGTCACAGAGCGGAAACCCACACACTTGGAAACAAATTTAACACAACACTCACAACAATGGTCCTGTTTTGGCGTTATTGTCCGCGCGGAAAAACAACCCCGTTCCCAGGAAGCCGCTGCACAACACTGCAGGACGTCACGAGCCAGGTCGGGTGAGTCCATTCTGCCTGGGAGGGGGAAGGAACGAAATCGGCCAGACGTAGGCTGAACAACCTTTGTACACTACATACAACTCGAAGGAAGAAGGGTAGAAGTGAAACGAAAAAAGTGGAAAAATGATAGTCTGGACGAAATTAATGCTTTTCTTGGCATTTTGTTACTAGCATGAGTAAAAAGAAGCTGGGATGTGGCAATCAGGGAACTGTTCCTCTCTATCAAGTCAAACCAATGTTCAAAGCCACTATGTCTGTCAATAGGTTTGAAGACTAGCAACAATTAGTGCTATGAAGATAGCCGGAACTGAAAAGGTATCAGCAAGTGAAAAAAAAAGGCAAAAAGAAGATTATATGAATTTTGCCTATACAGTATTCATAGAAAGAGAGCATTGGCATAATGATTTGCAATTCATATGTTTTGTAGATACATCTTTTTTTCTCAAACCTGCTAAAGAAAATGACGTCGTTTGCATACAAGAATATCAGTAATTAGATAAATATTGCTCTTTGGATAATTATAGTGCCATTTCACACAAGTGTGTTCAGAATTTTAAAATAAAGTACAAAATTATGAAGTATATGAGCAAACTGAAAAAAAAGTATATTTGAAGAAAATATTTTATTATGGTGTGTTTTTTGGTATTTTTTCTAATTGTAATAAATATAAAATAATTGTAAACATTGTTTTAAAACTTATATACTTATGAAAATGCCCATTGTTGGTTTATTGTGTAATAAATTAAGCCATGATAGGGCTACAAGTAGTAATTTGCATTAAATTCCAAATAAAATTATTTAAGCCATTTAATTACCATTCAGGGCTTCGGAGGCCCTACATATGCATTAGTGTATATTTTCTGAACCATGCGGACAAGGGTTAAAGAGCAATGACGTTTGCCAGATCTCAATTGTTCAGCGTTAAACTTTTCTCAACTTAACAACACTGCTGACAGATTGCTAATAACAAAATACCTTTCCCACGTGACTTTACTAAAATCAGTCAACAGTTAGTACCTATCCATTCCATTTCAAAGATAAAGCTTCTTTAGTATATCATATCGTTATTTATTTATTTTTTTTTCCAGAATAGTGAGATGAGATCTCAAACCATCAAGTGGGGACCACTTTCATTTATCACAATATTCCATCCTAATTTTGCCTCCTCGAAAGTAGGTTTTTTGAAGAAAAAAAAGAAGCATATACCGGTACTTAAAGGTACTTATTAAAATTTCCTTAATTAAAGAATCTGGTCTTCCTGTTCATGTATGTCCAGGATGTAAGAGGGTCAATAGTTTGGAACACAGTTCGTTTAAGAAGAAGATCCAGCCAGTTGATCCCAACATATGGACAATCAAAAATTAGTTCATCATATACTTCTTTAAGAATATTTAGTATTGATAACATCCCTGCTTGATACCCGCAGTGCTCTTGAGTTTAACATTCTAAGTACAATGTTTAAGATAAAATATCCATCTCGTGACGACGCCAGGGAGGGAACTTTTTTTTTTTTTTTTTTTTTTTTTTGTATACCGAAAATAATTCATATTATGATCTGAAATACGACATATTATGTCTGGGGGTCTCCTTGTTCCTCCTCTAATGCGATCACTGTGTTTATGGAACACAACCTTAAAACGAAAGTAAACACCTCCTACTCCACAATCTAAAAACTTAAATATTTTCTATTTTCAAATGAACGGTGAAGGGAAATGAAAAAATATCTAAATTCAATTTTCAGCTTCTGCATATTGTGACAATGCACTTGTTTATTACTGGTATTAAATTAATAAGTACTACTACTAATAAAAAATAACTGAAGTGTATCATGAATATTTTACAAGAATTCACTTCCATGAAGTATTAGAGTTAGTATAATCTCTACTCTAATTAAACTGTTTAACACCCCGTGTCGTTTTTGACGATTATACACGCACATTTGCAGGTTTGTGCTGTGTGTATCTGGGTTCTGGAGTGTGGTGATAAGTGGGGGCTTATAATAACGCAATCCACTCCCTCATACTCTCGCAAATGAAACTGTCAATAAAAAGTAAAATGCGATGTCTCGCACACGTCCAATTTCAGAAAAGTAACGCAAAGGAATTGGCACAGAAACACGAGAAAAATTAACTACAGGAGGATGTGCTATTGTTTACCTAATCTACACCTGCTTTAAGATTTACAATATAATAACTGATATATACTCCACCTACTATTATTATTATTGTTACTTCTCTAGTTTCGTTTTTGGACTAATGTTTAATCTAAGAGTCTCAAGAGGATCAAAGCTTGGTAAATGTTGAAATATATTAAATATTTCTGTGAGTGTCTTATTTCACTTTTTCAAAGTATTGAACGATTTATGCAAAACGTGAAGGTCAAAGTTTTCATGTTAAGATACGAGAAAAGAGTTTCCGGAGGGTATTTTGAGATCAAGGTCACAAAATGCTCATGAAGTTATACCTGCCACGAACGGTCAGCGCTTTGTGTATGTGGCCTTCCCTCTGGTCCAAGTTGCCCACATGCCCTGAAAGCAATTTTCGGGGACACTTTTGTTTAGACGAACACCCTCACATCGCTGGGTTCGCGTCCTTCCCGCCGCCACTGTCCACATGGTGTTAATTACTGTATGGCGTAACTTATATCACTCCACTCTTCTAATCTTTCATTTCTATTTCGTTGCATCATGACTCGTACAATAAGTGAAGTGGGGAAAACTATATCGCCACGTTTTCGATAACTTCTCTTCTTGCCCTATTGATACTTTAGATGACATCTTCTTAATGACCTTGGCGAAATGCCCGGAACCACAACATACGTCATCGTCCGCTGATAGAGATGCTGACCGATAAACTTACTGAAGTCTCTTCTAACAATTTCGTTCATCACAGAAGAATCCCGCCTACTCCACTTCCCTTCCCCGCACTGGTCTAGTTACCTGTAAGATTATATTATTATTATTATTATGCAGATAATTTAAATTGACGTAGTAAATGGTAGGTGTGCCAAAAGCCATTTATTCTAACCTACCTCACTTCACAATACCCATTCCAAGAATGCATATTATGAGCAGTTTTAAGAAATGCAGTACTTGTACCATCTGCTATTAAAGCTAAATAACATGTTGCACATAACTTGTATAGGAAACAGTACTCTGATTTGCTGATAATAGAATCACGGTTAAAGATTATTTGCTACATAACCACCAAAGAATCTTTGACCATGATTATCCATATATATATATAAATCAAATAAATAAATAAATAAAATCGAAAAATTATATTATAGAAATTGATTCCACTTTCCTCTTTTAGGAGAAAGAAAAAGTGAAATTCGTATTCGCTTATGTTTAACGAAGAGTTTATAAACCAAATTTCACAAGTCGAACATAGTGAATATTCACATTCGATGTTTTAAAAATACAAATTCGGAACTTTTATAATAATATAAGTGCTACTTTTTCCTCTTTAGAAGCGGAGTTTTGTCAAAGTCTGAACCATATGATCGTTTACTTTTGAAATTAATGACATGAAATCTTTCATTTTAACGTCGCACGTTTATTCCGTGGCTACGAGAGACAATGATGAAAGCTACTGTCATGAATGAATTAAGGTGACCAGACGTCCCGTTTTAGCCGGGACAGTCCCTTATTTTCAACCACTGTTCCGTTTTTTTTTTCTGATTCTCAAACGGGACGCCTAAATGTCCCGTTTTTAAGCAAACAAGACCCAGGTGTCCCGTAATTATTGTTCAAAATATAGCCTAAATGGTCAATGCTAATTCTACACTCTTCCGTACCAACACTCGTTGGGAAGGTTCAGCCGTACCTAGAACTTCTGAATATTCAAATGAGAATTGAGTGTTCTATGATTCAAGTGGGAATTGAGTGTTGAAGTAGTTAAAAGTATTTTTGGGTAGTATTAATACATAAGTTAGAAACGCTGTGTTATCATTCTTAATTGTGTATTTTGTAAATTGAAAACACTGCTGAGTCCCAAAATGCAATGTGGAAGTCACGCCCATCACCACCACCCCCCCCGTCGCCGATTCGTATGAGTCCCGTTTTTGAAAGTAAAAATTTTAGTCACCTTGGAATGAATGGAAAAATTGGTGGAATGAGTGTGAGATGAAATGGGAGTACCCCAAGAAAACTCAGGGATACGATGTTGTCCAGGACAAAGTTAGACGGAGATTGAACCTGGGTCACCACGCACCAAAGCTAAGCAAGCGCTCTACCTCTGAGTCACCTTTTACTTTTTACAAGGAATTTATATTCTGAGATTCATCTCTCTAATTTTAGGGATACGTGAGATATTCTATTCTTTATATATATATATATATATATGTATGTATACAGTGTAACATCCTTTTAGCCCCTTCTCCTTAGGATCATGAATTTTGTTAAAATCCTTTTCTACTGCATGCTTACATTGCAAAAGAAGTAAGTATTGTTTCCAAATTTTAAGTTTCTAGCTATAATAATTTAGCCTGGACGTTGAAAAGTCGGTGAGTTACTTTATTCTGTTAGATAATAGATATAAATATTTTAAATTAACATCCTAACTGGTAGGCGTGCACAAAGTCCATCTATTCTAACGATTTTTACTTCGCAACACCCATTCTAAGAACAGATAGCACAGGTAGTTTTAAGAAATGCCATCAGACACTACACCGCAGTTGTATAGTCTGCGTCGATAGTAAAGAACACATTGTGTATGTATATATAGTTCCTTAGTGAAATACGCTGGGTTTTTTTTATGTATATACGCAAATTGAATTTTTAACCACCACGAAACTTTGGACATGTAGCTGAACGATGAACTTCCAATGACATTGCATTGTTAAATTACTTTGAAAAGAATAAATGTTACTTAAGAAACGAGTTCGACAAAGTATTGAAGTAGATGGAGTATTTCCAATTTAGGAAACTTCAATACAGAAACCCAAATATAACAGCGTGGGGAGAGATGCGCTGACCACATATACCTACACAAAACAGTGACATGTACTCGCAGTGGATGCCATTCAAATCATTTAAGATCCGGGGGAGCTCATGTGGTTCGCATTAAACGTTAATCAGTAGCTCCACGTCTCATATAGCCTCGCTGCTGAAAGGGACGTTAAACTCGAATTCACCGCAACTCAAATAATTTAAAAACCGGTTTACGATTCATTTACTAAGTTAACATGATATTAATTTTACTACTATATGATTATTATATTATTATTAATAATAATAACAATAACGATACGGTCTTTTCTCCGAAAAGAACAAAATATCCACCTGTTCGTAAGCCACTTGCAGTTTCTTTGAAATCTGTCATGGTGGAAGATGACCTAATGGATACTGAGTAGACGGTACTTCGACCACATGGAAAGGTTCGCCTTAAATGGTGATTTCTGACTTTTTTATTTTTAATTATTTATTGTTATTGTTATATATTTTTGCTGTTGTTTCTCTCATTACTATTTCTTGTTACTGATATACATACAAGGTGTTTCAAAACAACACCGATAACGTTTGGGAGGTGACTCCTCACACCAAGATAAGACAAAAGGTATAGATAACCTGGGTGTACAAATGCTTCCTTCCAGAGTTGTAAACTGTCGAAAACATGAAAAAATGAACTTTAAAGGTCCATAGCTCCAAAACTATGGGACCTACTGTAGTCTGGTCAAGACTTTATTTAGGATCTAATATGTGCCCTATCCAAATATCCAAGTTTCAGAATCCTGCGGTACTTCTGCAACAATTCTTATAGAGGTAATTGGTGAGTACTTCAAATTATATGCCCGTAGCCAAACTGCCTCTATGAAAATTGTTGAGTGAGTATTTTAGGATTCTGAAACGTGTATTTTTTGGATACCACCCATATTGATTCGTAAGCAAAGTATTGACCCGACTACAGAAAGTCCCATAGTTTTGAAGCTATGGACCCCTAAAGTTCATATCTTCATGGTTTCGGCAGCCTATAAGTCCGAAAGGAAGCATTTGTGCACCCAGGTTGGTCTATACTTTCCGTCTTGGTGTTAGGAATCACTTCCCAAATGTTGTGTTGTTTTGAAACGCACTGTATATTTACAATTTATTGTTATTCTTATATATTTGTTATTCCCATACATTTATTAATTTTATCTCTTGTTTTAAGCAATTTTTATTTCTCTTTTGCAGTAGTATATTGTTATATTTTGATACGTTCGTTTTTAATTTTATTTACGGCAGTTCGTGCTGGTCGTGACGGAGACAAACAACCTCGATACTGACGTCTTCATTAAACTTCAATCAACCAATCCGCAATCAATTTGGCGTGTGTGAACAAGAAACTTCAGATCCAAATTGAAAGTGACTATGTTTGTGACTCAATCTCTTGAACCACCCGACCGATCTCGATCAAACTTTCAACAGATTAGGTTCGGACCTGGGATGTTTTCAACATTTTACTTTGACGCCACAAGGTAGGGAGGGGGACATGTAAAGTATGTAAAAATAAATAAATAAATAAAAGTAACTGTCTTTGTGACTTCATTACGCTTAAACCACAGAACCGATCTTAATCAAATTATCAACATAGATCACGTTCGGACCCGGGGTAGGGAGAGATATATAAAAATAAATAAAACTTAATAACTCTTGAACCACCTCACCGACCTCGATCAAATTTTCAACATACATGACATTTGGGTCTGGGATAATTTTTATAATGCCGTGCCCGCAACATGGAGAGGGGAGAGGGATACATAAAAATAACCGAAAATGACCAATATCAAAGAGCGATTTAGTAATAGTAAAAACGGAACATATTACTGTTTTTCCTTAGTTTAACCCAGCGAAATCGGGGCGCGTCTTAGATTCGAGGACGTCTTAAATTCGAGTAATTATCGAGAAATTCTTAATTAAAGATATTATTAACATGTTATTAAAACTACTTTGCTAGCCATACATGTTTTAAATTTTGCATCATATTCAATCATTCAATCAACAATAGTGTCCTGCGCTTGGGCAAGACGTGCGGGTTTGCTAGTTTTTATTATTATTAGAAACCATAATGTCTCACCGGTAAAGCGCTCACCTTCGGGGTGAGGGGTCTGCAGTTCGATCTCAGGCCATATGAGTTCGTGATGAACAACGTGTTCGCTTTTTTTTTTTTTTTTTTTAACAGTCCTGCTGTTTCTTCTCATGTTTTCATTTCACCAAATCTTTCATAACTTATTTTCATAAATCACCCATCTTCTTTAGCCTAAAGGGCATAAACGTGGGACGTTGAACTAAAAATTTCATATTACTATTTACATTGGCGATAGGAAAATTGGGACATTATGTCATTTTTCTTCCCTCAGCTTGTAGTGATTACCAAATGACTTCCCTCAAGAGTCGCCATAGGTGTAATAAATCCAAAGGTGCTAGCAGTGACTAGGAATAAGTCAACGCAACCGTTTCCTCTGGAATTAAATATAGGGACATTCCATGTCAAATCAACAAGTCATCAGACTTCACCATCTCAGATTTTTGTAAAAATTGGTGCACAGCTTTATTAAGTGGAAGATGAAAAAATCTCAAATATTACCTCTCTCCTCCTGAAAGTGTCCCCATACAGGATGTTCAAAAATTGCGAAAAAGGGCATTTTTTCAGTTACAGTGATTATTAAAAATTGTCATAAAATGGCTAATATGTGCACTAGAGACGTCAAACAAACACTATTGGAAAGCTGAAAGATTGCTCTGCAAGTTGTACTATATTGAAAAAACCTGTAAAATGAAAAACAACACTTAAAAAATTCACATTCAAATTTGAATTTCGCATAGAAATGTCCCTCTGAATTTGTTCAAAATTGTCCAGATTGTAGTCTCATATGTGTATTAAACACCACAAAGTTGCATTTTGGGCACTCAATGGAATCCAATTCAAAATTCAACATAAACATTGCAAGATATTGACCACGCAAATATCTGGGTTCAGATCGATAACGATCCGCCTGTAGCTATTTATCTGCAGCATCAAAGAAATTTATATTCAACCTCATTTGTTTTTTGAAACATTCATTTGAATTTACACAATTATCCATCTTTCGAGTTATTTAGAGAGGTATTACGTTTCCGAACAATACTCAATACAGGCCATTATTCTTGTTAGTCACTATGGATATTTCTAAATTTATATTGATTACATTAATACAAGTTATTTTCATTCCTTTGTTTCAGGATTGCTGTTAAAGACATATGGAAGTGCATAATTGAAATAGGGAAAAGTATTTATTGACTAACTGTTTGTGCTGAAAGTGTGTGAAGTGATTGTGAACAGTGTCACTGTGTTTCATAACACATTTGATACAAATATCGTGAAAGGCAGGGAAATATATTCCTCCCTTTCATAATAAGTTCTGTAACAGCAATACTGAAACAAAGGAATGAAAATAACATGCATTACTGTAGTCAATATAAATTTAGAAATATCCATAGTGACTAACAAGAATAATGACCTGTACTGAGTATTATTCGGAAACTTAATACCTTTCTAAATAACTCGAAAAGATGGATAATTGTGTAAATTCAAATGAATACTTCAAAAAACAAATTAAGTTTAAGATAAATTCCTTTGATGCTGCAGGTAAATAGCGACAGGCAAATGGTTATCGATCTGAACCCAGATATACACATGGTCAATATTTTGCAATGTTTGGTTTATGTTGAATTTTGAATCGGATACCATTGAGTGCCCAAAATGCAACTTTGTGGTGATTTAGTACACAAATGAGACTACAGTCTAAACAATTTTGAACAAATTCAGAGGGACATTTCTATGCGAAATTCAAAATTCAAATTTGAATTTGAATTTTTGAAGTGTTAATTTTCATTTTACAGGTTTTTTCAATATAATACAACTTGTAGAGCAATCTTTAAGCTTTCCAATGGTGTTTGTTTCACGTCTCTAGTGCACATATTAACCATTCTATGACAATTTTAAATAATCACTGTAACTGAAAAAATGCCCTTTTACGCAATTTTTGAACACCCTGTATGGGGACACTTTCAGGAGGAGAGAGGTAATATTTGGGATGTTTTCACTCCCACTGTAATAAAGCTATTCACCAATTTTTATAAAAATCTAAGATCGTCAAGTCAGATTTTGTCATTTCATTGGTTGATTTCACATGGAATGCCCCTATATCGTTACCGAAACAAACTGATTTGCATTTCCTTTAATGAGGTACTGCAGAAAATTAAAGTGCTGTGTCTCTTCTGCGACATATCTTAATTGCTTTTTTAACACTTAGAAAAGAAAAACTACGTAATAGATCCTCAAAAATAGTAATATCTTATTTTTTGTAAGTACTGTATTTAAAGATGACGAGACAAACTTAACAATCAGTTCGGACCAACCGACTGAATGACACCATTGCATTCCCCCAACGGTGACGCAGCTACTACTTGTGAAATACCTGAAATCTTCAATTTCCTTTTCGGTTCAAGACAACACAATTCTACAATCCCATTTGCTGTCGGTAAGGTTAAGCTGAATTCTTATTAAAAAAAAAAAAAAAATCAAATGATTTTTTCAAAAATGGGGGCAAACATTCTGTGATCATTTTCAGCAAATTAATTTAACCACATTAATTCTGACCATATTATTAATCCATTTTGTTGAAAACAAACGTTATGAGAACCATACGTTCTTTTAAAGCTTTAGGAACATATAATTCTCTTCCGCACTTGAAAGTTCTTTTCCTAAAGCTGACAAAGATGTTACGGATTTTAAGGAAATGCTTCGCTTTAATCAGGGTTCTCTGATGGGATGTCTCAAATGCCACAATCAGATTGGTTGTTGCTTGAAGCTGAACGTTCCCTTCCAGCACCGAAGCTATATAAAGACGCCGACCTACAGTTTAAGGTGGAACCTAAACGATCATGATGCACCTCCCCACCGGAAATCGAACCCAAGACTGAAAGGTGTGCGAACTACCGCTGGAAGATTTGACTCCTAACAAATCAACAAACGGAAAATTAATCTAATAAAAGAATTGTTTTTTTTTTTTTAAAAAAAAAAGGAATTATCTATTGTATATCAAACTCTGACCTATATTGAAAAAAAAAAACAGAGTTCTACATTTAATGAGAAGCATGCAGAAGCGGACAAACTGTAGTCTTTCCAGCTTTGCCGAAGTGTTTCAGAAGAAGGAACTTAAAATCAACTTTCAACCCTCACCTAAATTAATCCTGGTTATGGTCAGTGGAAACCAGAATTCTCTCCACATTCCCCACCATCTCTTTCTTCCGTGACAACGTTGCACTGACCTGATTTTCATCCCTCTCAAGGGAAAAGCCTAACCCCTCCAGGCCATTAGGTAACAGCAATCCTCGGAGAACCAGTCCCCGTATCGCATTCTTTCATTCTTCCTCTTGCAATGTGGATGAAACTCATCCGCTCAGTCCCTCCTGTCAATAACAGTTCACCAGGTGCTCTTGGCTACAAACAGGATCTCGTCAATACGAGAAAAAAGAAGTTGTTTGAAAGACCCAGACAATTGACATGAATCCATATTTTAATTATTTAATAGTCGATATGAATTGCAAGAACAATTTCGCGAAAGAACTGTCAAGAATTCATGTATGAAAAGCATATGGATAGTCATGGAGTATTACCGTCGAAATAGAAGTGGTTGTCCCTTCGGTTTATATCCTGTAAAGTGAGGAAGATTGATAATAAATAGGAATAAATGCAAGAATTCGTGAAATGGAAATTGGGACAGAAGGGGACAATCCCCGGACAGGATATCCACTGGTCTGGAAAAGAACTACATTTTCTAGCTCCTTCCCTTCTTTCTAGACTTACTACTGTACTATCCATGACTATCCACTCCACGACTCTAGCGAAGGAGTGAAGGTAAAGGATGGTCACAACCTCATCATCCTAAATTAATAAATGTTGCAAACTAGGCAAAATTTTTCTCGTGCAAATTTATGTATAAAATTGACGTAGTGATTTTTTTCCTAAATCTCATCTAAAACAGTGATCGCCAAACCGTCAGTCGCGAGCTACTCGGCGACATTTTCGGTTGATCGAGTTAGCGCTCCAGTTGGCTAACCTTGATTCCTCCACTGCGCTGACGCTAACAACTGTTTGTTTCTCCCGCGCAACTGCTATTGTCAGGTGTCAGCCTTATATCACACAGGGTGGAAAAAAATCATGATTTTTTTCAAGAAAATCATTTTTGTTGATTTTTTTGATTTAAATCGATTTTTTTGATTTAAATCAAATCTTTTTCTTCGTATAATACAAGTCGCGAACTGAAGAAAAAACATTAGGAATTAGTATTAAATGTTAATTATGCCATTTAAGTGAAAGTATTGGGTTTTGATTTTGAATTAATTCCCAATCGTTAACCTATTTCAATCCCAAACAATGTTTCTTAAGCATTAAGGAAAAAGTACAGCAATGTATATCAACATGACACTTTTCTTTTCACGAAAGTTACTGATATTTGGCAGAGGCATCATTTTAAACAATTGGAACTAGCTAGCGGCACGAAATACATATAAAGTACATAAATTTCGCCTAAAATTAACTAACTCACTCTATGACCTATGGAACCCGGAGGTTCAATGTCATGTTCACAAAAGCTCTCTTGACTTCTATCTTTAGTCAACTGCTAGTTTCTATTTTGTATTCTTATTTCTGCGAGATCCATCTTAATATTGTCCTCCCATCTGCGCCTAGGTCTTCCTAATGGTCGTTTTCCGATTGGACCTCCAGTTAAAACTTTGAAAGCGTTCCTACTTGCTTCCATTCTCGCTACATGTCCTGCCCACCTGAGCCTCCAAGTTTTGATGACCTTAACAATGTTTGGTGAACGGTATAAATTATGCAGTTCCTCATCATGATGTTTTCGTCATTCCTCATTCCGTTCCTTTTGGCTCCAAATATTCGTTTCAGGATTTTATTCTCAAATACTTTCAGTCTACGTTCTTCCCTCAGCGTAAGTGACCATGTTTCACAACCATGCAGCACAACAGGCATAATTATCGTTTTATATATTTTAAAGCTTCAAATTCCTCGACACAACTCGCGACGATAAGAGATTTTGAACTGAATAATAACACGAATTCCCTGCTTTTAGTCGATATTTAATTTCTTCGTGAATATCGTTTTCTGATCCTATATACTATTAGCCGATGGCAGAACTTTCTTTGTCTATATGCAATGAGCTTTTGTAAGTCAAAAATTTTCTGCAGGAATTCCAAAATAAAAAATCAAGATGATCAGTTCCAGCAGAAGAAACACTTGTGATTATTTAAAATATGCTTTATGTGACGTGAAAAACAGTTCAAATGCGAGTTGTTCGTGCATTTAAGACATCTATACATAGCAGGCACGTTTTTATACTTTTCTGTTGGCAATTTTATTTCCTCTGACAATTTTTCCTGCACAGGCGCGGCAAATTTTCTGCGATCACATCGCAGATCGCGGCGTGTTCTGCAATGGAGTCAAGTATCCACTTTATCAAAAGTATTATTCGATATTTTAACCCATCCAAAATTTGTCGTATTACGATCCCGAGGAACTTCTATGTATTTAGTACATAAATTTCGCCCAAAATTTTAAAATCAATTTTTATTTTTTGTTTCGGAGGGGATCGGACCGCTCTAAATACGCCTCTATTATCTGGAAACAAACAAATAGACGTGGACAGAAAAGAGTTTTCATCTTAAATGTCCATGGTGATTTCCCCGTTGGAATAGAAATTTTAAAACCCTGTGTTCCAAAGAGAAGAAAGCAGGGTTCACCCGTAACCCGTTCAAACGGGATTTTCCCTGATCGTTCCCTACATGATACTCGTTTTCATACTGTGCTTACATACATTTGAGTCTCATTGTATTGTGATTATTATCTTTCATAATCGAAATAACAGAAGAGAAACGGGATTTTAGTTACTTTCACTTTAAATTAATTCATTTCGGAATTTGATTTAAATCAACGATTTTTATTTAAAAAATCACGTGATTTAAATCTTGATTAAAATCGTGATTTAAATCAGACTGATTTAAATCAATCCACCCTGATATCACAGTTGATTGTATACGCGTGAGGTTGTGCACGTTATGTCTTTCGTGTGTATATAAGATATTTGCTAACATGGAGAGTTTGATTTCATATTTACTAGAAATGTAAGTTTATAGGCAATAAATAAAAAAAAAAGTTGGTAGTTCTTTTGATTAGTAGCTCAGAGTAGGATTTTAAAACGGTACGGTAGCTCAGAAGCTTCGCTTCATAAGTTTGTCGACCACTGATCTAAAAGTTACCTGAATCCTTCCATGTCAAAAGATGATCACAGAGGGTGACTAATAACAGCAATTAAACCATACTGGAGTAGGCCTATATTGTGTTAGTATCTTGGATTTTTATTTCTTAAAATAAGTTTTATTCTTCTTATTCGTATTGTTTCCGTCTAGCACTTTAGTTCCTCCGCAGATGCACCATTAGTTAGGATAAATCAATGGTTCTTAACTCTGCAATACGCGCGCGGGCTACTATTGTAGCCCAACGTTTTTGTTTTCCTTACCGCAAAGTAGTTTGAGATGCTAACACAAGGGGTGTCTGTGTACCTTTCCATCGACTATCATCCTGCCTGTTTAATGTGTGGTCGAATGTAAAATCTAAACGAGCTCATTGTTTTTCTGATTGAAAGTTTCATGGGCTACATCTGTAGCCCGCGTGACTATTGCTGTCATCTGTTCCAAAACGTCGAAAGTTTTTTCATCATAGTTTGAGTGTTGATCAGATGGTCAATGAGTTTGCAAATTGCAAGGTCTGATTAGGAATATTTTCTAGATTGCGATAGTGATGGTGAAGAATATCTTAAGATCAAAGAACTGCATTTTTCGGACACAGAAATAGTGAAAATTCAGAAGATATGACTGAGAATTCCGGGTGGCAGGAATCACTGATAAATATTGATAGTAAAGACAGTTGTAAAGTAAATTATTATGTATCAAAAGACAATTTCAGATAGAAAAAAAAGCTCCTACTCGTAATATTTGTACTCGTGCTCATAATATTTTAGTTCGTTTTCCTCGACCTAAAGGTGAGGCCAGGTCTGCGTTGTCGCAATTTGAATGTCTAGAACTGCTTTTAGATGCAAACATTTTCAGACTTATAGTTGATTGTAGCAATATTTACATTGACAATGTTAGAAATAAATTTGTACGTGACCGTGATACAAAAGTTACAGACGAGACTGAAATACGTGCCCTTCTTGGCATTTTGATGCTTTTGATGAGTGGTCAATGCTTGAAGGAAAGTGTGCGTTGACCCCTCAATCACTTGTGTGCAGAACATGCCTCGAGGAACTTGAATAGGAAAACTGAGAATATATATATGTGAGAGTAAATAGCATATTTATAGTTATGCAAAATAGGATTCAAACTCTTGATAGCAAGAAATCATAAAAAAATATTTCGCTGAAAAGGTATGTTTTGTCGATAATACGTTTATCTTTAAGATTTGTTTGTAAAATTTTTGTAAAATAATGCGTATTTTTTAAAGAATTCCGACATATATGTTTACGATGAAAAAAGTTCGAAATGCGCCAGATTGGTGCATTTATTGCTAAATACAAATACCTTTTACAGTCCTATTCCTTTATTACTTTTGAAAAATGAATGGTGTTGATCTTCTTTGTATATACATAGCTTTCAAAATAAACATATTTCTCAAATTGGGTATAAGACCCTTAAAACAGTTTATAAATACATTTCTCTACAAGAAAGGTAAAAATATTAGCAAACTAGCCAATATAATAAAATAAAAACAAATGGGCTACAGTGGTAGCCCGCGCGACTATCCATGTTACAAAAATCCACGCGCCTATTGGAGGGTTAACGATGTGTTGCAACACACTGGTCGGTCACAACGCAATCCCCTAAAGTGTATCGCGAAATTTTAGAATTTAAAAATCATGAATTTAATAATAATTAGTTAAAATCGAAACAGACTGTATCAGTCAACACCTCCAATGGTAGTAATGATGCTAAGTGCTATATAGAGCAATTATAAAAACTAATTGGTTTCACTATTATAATATATATTATTATTATTATTATAAAAATCAAACAAGTGCGTCGCGATGTCCTGGATTTTCACCACAGTGTGTCGTGAGTGAAAAAAGGTTGAGAACCACTAGTATAGTAGATGTTGAGAACAGACTGGGTATTAAAGAAATACTAGTTATCAAGGTAGGTTAATGCCTCCATTGACCTTGGTCTGCCAATGATTTCCATCAAAGTATTAAAACCAGGATCCCTTTTTTCTTTCTCTTTCATATCTTTCTCTCTTCTTCACACACAAACACTACGCGCCACGAAGAAACCAGCTTCGTTTATTCAGACCTTGATG
Organism: Thermobia domestica; assembly: GCF_964235325.1. Classification (NCBI taxonomy): domain Eukaryota; kingdom Metazoa; phylum Arthropoda; class Insecta; order Zygentoma; family Lepismatidae; genus Thermobia; species Thermobia domestica. The sequence goes on from NC_137463.1 coordinate 15,334,780, forward strand.
TCTGAAGAATCGACCTTGACGATTCCGGCTTATTTTTTATTATTATTATTTTAATTATCATACAGTTGGTCCAGACAAATTAGCCTATACTTTTCCATGAAAATGTTTCACGTGGTACATGACATTAGATACATGATGAAAGGCATCAACGATGCCAACAACTACGAAAAAATAAAACATCTACAGAACTAATAAATTTTCAACTAAAATATGTTCCGGAACAGCTGTTAAGGAGTGATTTCGAAACAATACCATTTCTTTTAACTGTCGTATTGATAACTTTTCTATGTATTCTATAGTATCTAGTCTTTAATATGTAGGCCGCGTTCTTGTATTGGTTCCTACGAATAATACATTTAAAATACCTCGGACTCTCCCATGAATTTCTATTGTAAGATTTATTATTATTATTATTTCGAGTATAAATGCCCCTGAATTTTGGAAGAAATTTTTTCTTTAAAAAAAAAAAAGTGTCTTAATAGTCCGTAAAATACGGTAAGCTCTAATGATATGCAGAATTAAGGTCAAATTGTACCCAGATCGATGTTCTAATTTATCAAATGCCAATAATAAACAAAACAATGATTAATCATACATGTTTGTCTCACAACAGATAACAGCTAAAGCACTTTTATCAATGTTTCTCTTTTTCTCTGATTATGAATGATTCAGTTACAATTGCCCTGCAGCATTCGATATCATATGAAGCAGCAGTTCTATGGCGCGTATATGCAAATTCCTTTATGCATCTGCAGCACAGTATAGCTTCCCAGGAGATTATACTTCGATTTTTCATGACCAGCGACATTAACGTAAACTGTTAATAAATGTTTGTCATATTTGCTTTTCAACATTCTCCTGTTAATAATAACTATTTTTTTTTTTTATTTAGAAAATTAAATAACTTGGGTAACTTACATGCAATTTCACAATTGTGGGAAAAGAAAAGCTTACACTCAATTTCAAGTTAACATAGATTTTTTTTTCCCTTTCCCACAATTGTTAAATTTTATATACGAAATATAACTGTAGAATATTTTTTACTAGCAAATTCCTTTGTCTTTTTTTTTCTTCTTTTGGTGGACAAATACAGTTGACGTGGGTTTTGTCTGGGTCATTCCATTTTCTCCTACTTTCATCATTTCATTATCATTTCTTTTTCTCCTAGCCTTTGTGCATAAACGTGGAACAAACCAGTGGCGGCTTTAGCGGGTAGGCACGGGCCTACCCAAAAATTTTGAAAACATATATAAACACTAAATGATACAATAGAGAAAATATATTTTCCACTATTTATATTAATGGTAGATGATTATTTAATAAACCAGTACTGCAAAAGTATTTTCCCACTGTCATTAATCAGTCAAATGTGTATATGTATACATAAGCGAGGGAGCGGGCATATCCAAAATTAAAATCCTAAAGCCGCCCCTGGGCATACTAGAAATTTTACTCCATTTCCACGTCACACTGCCAGCAATATATTTTGCATCGTCGTCTGTTCGTACGAAAATCTAACCTCTCGGGTTCCATTCAAAACGGGAGCTAACGTGGTTCGGATCCGACGCTAAGCTGTAGGTCCATGTGTTACATAGCCTCACTGCTGAAAGAGATGCTACAATTAAATCAAAAATCCAAAGGATAATTGTTCATATTCTGGCAGTTGAGACTTTCTTCTTTTCTTTTTTTTCGAACTTGCAACAATATTTTAGTATGAGACGCTTCATGAACGACATTACACGATGCTTGTTGATAAACTTAATAACTAGTTTTCACAAAAACAACAAATATAGTACTTTATGAAGCGCTTCATAGTAGCATAGCTTTTTTTCAAGTTCGAAAAACCTCTAAACTGGCAGGATATCAACAACCACACATTGAGGGCTGCTTTATGTGATTTGCTACATGTTTCACATGCATCTTATGTAGATGTAATGTTTCAACTTCATATTTGTGCGATATACTGACTTATCAACACTTACTTTTCATAAATATCATAGACGTAAAAAGGTCTTCACGATCTTCACCCACTTTCTCCCATGTCTCTAATCTCAAGGGGGGGGGGGGGGTACAAGATATGAACATCTTATTGTAATAATTGATACTTCATTTTTCTTTCCACCTTTTTCCTGCCCTTCTGGGACAACTATCACAAGATGTTGAAATATGTATCCCTTCTCAGCACCGAGACTATATGAGACGTGGACCTATAGTTTGTTTAAAGTAAAATCCGAATCACTGGAATACATTCGAATTTCAAGGCTCTCTCACCAGGAATCGAACGGGGGCCCGTGCACCAAAGGCGAACACACTAGCCACTACACCAGCGGTGAAGGCACACTGTTGTTAGGATACGGTACGGTAGCAATTCAAAGCTGATTTGTGTCGCCAGCAAATCTATTGGAATACAACGGGAACTATAAACCTGGATCACTATCGTTTACTCCCGACAGTAGCGACGCTGCGGAGGAGCTGTAGATGTTTTGCTTCCACTGGAGTCAACGCCAATATCCTCGGGAGTCTACTTCGCTGATTCTACGCATTATAGATCGGATAGGTATCGATATTTCAAGAGAAGAGAATGCAAACTACCATTTTGTTAGTTCTGACAACAACAAAAGAATGCAAACTGGTTCTTGACAACAACAAAATCGTTTTGGTCTTCTATCAACTGTTTTCTTCTTCGTTAACTTGTATCTACCTCTGAACTACTATTACTGCACATATGCAAAGATTTAAAGTTGTGGGATCCGTACCTTTCCTGAAAAATAAAAAAGAAGGTCTGCCAACTCCAGAACAATTGGAGGCTATACATACGGTTGCCAACTGGCCGGTATTTCACCGGCTTGGCCAGAAATATTGCTGTTATTTTGATTAAGGTTGGTGACCCGTACAAACTTCTTACCAGTCTCTTTATGGCCAGTAATTTGAAATCTGTAATCCATAATAAAACATCAATCATCAAAATCCTTCGCTGTTGAAGTTTGGAGTTGGAAGTATAAGTTTAAAGATTAAATTTCATTTTATAAATCCAAAACTGCCAGATAAGGATTAATATACTTTTGTTCATCTATTTCGATAATTTTTAAAGAAGTGGCAGTTGCTGGTAAATACAATAAAATGATCAATTTCACATTTTTAGCACAATGTATCTATTAAGCTTATTAGTGAATGTACTAAGGACATGCAGAATATAGGTGTTAATGCACTTTTGCCCACGATAGTACCTTTCCTTCCCATGGATGGGTCCGAACAGAGATACTTCACACTTAGGTCTACATCATAGAGAAATTTGAGGGGATGCTGGTAATTTTATTTTCCAGAGTTCGCAACCATAGCTATAAAAGAATCAGTGTTGAACGTAACCTTACTGGTTACTTGTAACTTCTTTTCTGCATGGAACTTATTAAAATCACTAGTTTTGTGCATGGAAACTATATCAAACCTGGAAAAAAATATATGAAATCTTTGAGATGTACGTCCCACGGTTATGCCGGTTAGGCTAAAGGAGACGGTGATGATGAATAATGAATGAAAAGGTGGAATTAACAAAGTGGGAGGAAATGGGAGAACCCCGAGAAAACCCACGCACACGGTGTTTGTCCACCACAAAGTTCACTTGGCGGGGGCTGGGATCGAACCCGGGACCCCAAGCACCAGAGGTGCATATCAAACCTAGAGATCCAACTACATAATCCATCTTCACTAACTCAACCTACATTCTTCACAGAACTACTTAAAATGGAATGTTTGAATCTATATGCTAACGACATAATTGCAATATCAAGTGAAACCTACTGGCTAAATGAAACAGACCTATTTGAAACCTATAATTGTTTCCCCAATAATTTCTCAAACTACCTACAAATATTTTTGGTTCTTCAATTTTAAAATGAAAATGAAATCTTTAAGTTTTTAAGTCCCACGGTTATGCCGGTTAGGTTAAAGGAGACGGTGATGATGAGAGATGAGTGAAACGGTGGAATGAAGAAAGTGGAAGGAAGCGGGAGAACCTCGAGAAAACCCACGAGCACGGTATTTGTCCACACGGCGCGAGCTGGGATCGAACCAGGGACCCCAAGCACCGGAGGTGAACGCTCTACCACTGAGCCCCCCATTCTTCTTCAATTTTAGTTCACCTTATTTCAGGTACAGAATTAGGATCAAGTATATAAACGTATCAATTCGACATTTTCTGAAAAATCTTACGAGTATTCCAGGGGTTTCCCAATAAGTATCCAATGCACCTCAGTAGACTGATACCCGAATCATCTTAAGTAAAGCTGAAAGTTCCCATAATCAATAATAGAAAACCAGGGTATCTACTAAAATTCTAAAATGAAATTTCGTGTTCTTTTCTTTACCAAACCAAAAAATTTCTTAACATCCTCAAAATCAAATTTGAGTGCGAATTAGACCGTATTTTCATGCATGCGATAGAAGCTTCTTTGCTTCCGATTTGGTAGCGTCTAAAGCCGACCACAAACATTTTTGGTGGTGAGTTTTGACGTTTTATAGAACAACAGTATCCAGTCTGTATTTATACTTGTACAGAAAAAAAAAAAAATCGTGACCCAAAAGCTAAATTTCATGACTTTTTCTTGACGTTCATGACCTTTTAGTGATTTTGTGACCGGTAGGCATAGACACCCTGAAAACGTACTTTTCCGGAATGTTGGAGATTAGCACTAACACTTTCGTTCAGTTAGAAATTAACTTCCCTTCCAGTGCGCAAGCCATATGGGATGAGGGTAGGTGATTATACGTCCCGTTTTTAAAACAAAACATCGTCCCGATTTTTTAAAAGAATATTTTAGTACACTATCAAAGATAATAGTTAAGTTTTATTGTAACACAGTTACATGTTCATTATGCAACACTGCTTTACTGTGTATTCAACTAGGGGACCGCGGTGGCTCAGTGGTAGAGCGTTGACCTCTGGCGCATGGGGTCCTGATTCGATCCTAGCTCGCGTCAAGTGAACTTTGTGGTGGACAAATACCGTGTGCATGGGTTTTCAGGGTACTTCCTCTTCTCGGGGTACTTCCATTTCCTCCCACTTTCTTCATTATACCAATTCATTCATTTCTCATCGTCTCTTTTAGCCTAACCGGCACAAACGTGGGACATAAAACTTAAAACATCTCATTCTTTACACGATGGTTTAGTTTCTCATTTTAATTTTGTAGTACAGTTTATTTAAAAAGTTATTAATCTATTCAAAAAAATCTACAGTTACTTTTTTTTTTTCGATGTCTCACAATAAGCTGTTGAAATTATAGCCATTCCAGATCCAGTGACTACAAAAAGTCGCTTTAACCAACACACCCCTACTGAAAGGAAGGAAAGAAAGTAAAGCAAGAATTTACCTTCCAGAAGATTAAGATCAAGCGGTTTCGCGTCCAGACCCCTTGGGCAACGACGTAACGAGCGTTTTTGTTTCTGACCGATAACTAAGGAATTCTTATACTCCCTTTCACGCAACAACGAAATTCGTTCAATGCCTTTCAACATGTTAGATTTTTAATGTGGCTTACCCGTCATTTTCTTTTCTTTTACACATTAAATAAAAGATTTCAAATGGAGTGCAAGTCACTTCAAATTACCTTACGGTAAGTAGTTACGGCCAGTATAATTTCACAAAAGCACAAAGCAATTGCTATATTATTGTTCATTACATTGGGGTATACTGTTTAGAAATAGGTTATGTAGTTTAAGGAAATTCATTGCTATGAATACTCGCAGGATGGGAACAATAGCTCAGTGGTAGAATGTTCAACTCTAGTGCCTAGGATTCGTATTCAATTCCAACTCAGGTGAGTTTATGGAGGACAAAAATTTTATAGGTTCTCCTGATTCCTCCCACAAGCTTATTCATATTATCATTTACTTTTATTAAACCTATTACCATCCATGGTACGTTTTCGTACCATGGAGCAGTGTTCTCTTTAACCGCTTATAACCGCTGTTCTCTTTAACCGCCTATAACAGGCATTTTAGCCATTTATTTATTTATTGATCAAGTCCAACATGGACTAAAGACACCCCAGACGCGTTCTGGAACCAGATGGTGGCACCAAACGGGGCGGGAGCGTGACATCGCACTTTTTGAGACAATTTTCAAAAATTTTACCGTCCTTAGTTTTCAAGATATATTGGAATTTTGCATATGCATTGTGTATACCTCTAACCATTTGTCAACTTTTTCGAGATCTCTACGTCAACCCAGATCCGGGCCGAAGGGGCTCTAATTTTTCGAAAAAGGTATTTCTTCGGAAAATTTCCCTAATGTGCTGTTTCTTATGTATGATATAGGCATGTGAGTGGTAATCTTTGAAACGTTGCTTTATTTTGAAGAGAAGAGGTATGAAACATGAGCATATATGGGTGATTCCACGAAAAAGGGAAATTTTCACTTGGAAAATTTTTGTTCCGTTGATGGTCGCCTATTTCGATAAAAATATCAGATGCACTTACTACTACTAAGTACATGTTAATTAGGTGTTCAGCAGAGCTGAATCGTTATTGGTGTAGTAAATAAAAAATAATAAACTTTTCAGCACCCACGGAGTTGAGACCATAGGTCACGGAGTTGAAAATTGCTGTGGAGTTGAGAAACGTGATACATCTGGGTGATAAGTTTTGGTTTATAAGTGATTAAGCTTATAATTTACATAAAAATTGAAATAATTTTCCAATAGTTTTTGTAAGTTAGAATTATTCTCCTTATGTTGAATAAAATTCTAACGAACTAGATGACACGTAATTTGTTATACAAAAATACTCCAGAAAATACTGCGAACATATGAAAATATATCTAATGAAGGTTCCAAAATTGAGTGTATATATTTTCTGGAGTACTAGTGTTAAATATATATACTCCGCAACAGGTAAACGCACCGGATTTCGACAGGTTAAGGACGTTTTTCAAAATCAATTGCCTATTGTGGCCATAATATTGGTCGGTGTTGGCCCATTTTTTTCCTTGAAATGTACAGTCTCTACTAATACTAAAAGTCACTTCAAGGCTCAAATGCTAGTGTTAAAATTTTTTATGAAACTGGAACTCGCCAATGGAACCCGAATTCGACACACTTCACCTGGTTTCGACAGTTGCGTTACCTGAATTCGACACCTTCAATTATATCCATGTAAAACATTAAGTCGGCATTATTATTAGTAGTAATCTCTTCTCAGCTTCAAATATTGTTTTATTATTATGCAGAAATTATCAGACGGGAAAAAGAACACAACTTAAATTTTCTGAACTGAGTAGTTACTTCGATGATCTTCAATTCGACATGCAGGAACCTCATTTCGACATTCCATATCGAACTGAGGTTACAACTATCGGAGAATTATGCAACAAATAGCTTTATGAAAGACTTTGAACATATTTGTACGTTTAGATATTCAGTTAAAATTATATTTGCACTACTGAGCATGAATTCGACAATCTTGTCGAAATCCGGTTCACGTTACAAATAAAGGCTCGTGTTTTCGACAACCCCCCGTTCATGTTACATCACAACCTTTGTCCTCACAGAAGAAAACAAAACGCACTGATTGAATCTCCTTTACAACATTAAAGTACTACTATTTGCTTGAAGCAAACCTAACTTTAATAAAAGTCTTTAGAAAATAACCTGCCGTCTTTCTTAAGATTATGTGTTTTTTCTCGAAGAGTGTATCACACACACAACAATGTACTTCTTTTCTCCATGCGTATGACTTATCTACTGTAACCGCACTTTTGACACGAGAAAAGACACTCCCATAATGTTGCCACTTCTATTCACGATCGGAGCGATGACATCTTACGCTTATTTCACAACATTTAAGCTCAGGTATGTCGAATTCGGGTGCCTGTCGAATTCAGGCGCGTTTACCTTATATATATATATATATATATATATATATATATATATATATATATATATATATATATATATATATGAATATGTGACGTAAATAAGAAAAAAAGAAATACACATACACTTATCGAATATTGAAAAAATATTGCGCTTTCAATATGTTGACTATCATCTGGAGAGGACAAACTTTTCACATAAGCTTACGAAGAAGTCACTAAACCTGTCTATTGTCTACTTCATTTGTTTTCTGAGCTTATGTAAACCGTCAGTCTTCTCTGTGTGATCAAGTCAACACGTCGAAAGTGCAATACCGTTGGTGTTAGGAATCACCGTGCAGTTGGTGTTAGGAATCACCTTCTAAACGTTGTCGATATTGTTTTGAAACGCCCTGTATAATGCACACTAAATGACAGTGTAAGGCACTCATCATTTCTGTTTTCTTTGGATAATTCGATGTTCTTTGTTAAGTAGCCCTCATTTTCCACTCCAATGAAGGAAATGTCTTCAGGAAACAGGGAAGGGCTGTTCTAGTCTACACAGAATGATAACTGACAACGCTTTTTAAAGTTTAGTAGGCTTAGTAGGCCAGGAGAAATTCCTCCCGATCCGCGTCATAAAATTGACTGTCCGTACATTGCCCTCAGACTCTTCGACAATCCCTGAAAAGAAAACAATTAGCTGATCATAAGATTGAGACGTCAATAAGTTAAAAACAGATACCATCCATCTTGACTTGACTGAAGTTTTACCTCTGGCTACCTTACAGCCCCAAATCTGAACTTCCGCAAAACACTCCTTAAATGGGCTAGGACCCACCAGCCGGCCTTTGAGTGTGAATGACACGTGGTCAGCGTGTCGGCTCCTACGACCGTTGCGATGGTCTGCGCGATCAGGTTTCAGTACATCTCTACTCAAATGAGTTTTTCAATTGCCTCACTGTGCGAAGTAAACACCATTAATTTTTGAGCTTCCACCGGGAAACAAACCCAGAACCACGCACGAAAGGCGAGCATACTAGTCACTAGACCATAAACGAGCTTTATTTCTATCAATATATTGAAAGAACAAATATTTGGAAGAGCATGAGCATAACAAACACTATAGGATTATCAACTCCGTGAACTTGTCTCAACACCGTGGATTCCTTAGTTTTCAGATGGACACGGAGTTGAGAACCATGGAGTTGAGAAAATCGAATATAATTTATCTTTACCGGCCCACTTTTTAAGCAGTACATGTGAGTAATTGTGTACGAATTTCCTACGTTAAGGCGTAGGTTCCTCAAGGGAAAGAAGGTATATACCATACAAATACATTCAGTAATAAATACCATGGTGTTGAGTATCAATTAATATACGCACCTGCTTTCCACACACAAAAATATTTTTCCTATAGCTTTTAACACATGCACACAACTTTTTCTGTTCTTCAGTCAAACATATCTGCCTTGTCTTTTTGTGGGTGTTGCCAATGTGGTCGACCATGCTATCTGTTGAGAGCAATGATAATTTTTTCTATTGCCATGGAGTTGAGATGAAATAGAGGTGACAGAAACGAAGCATAGTCAAGCTTTCGAAAATAATCATTATAAAGGTTTACTTTCCACAAAACCGAAACATTGAAGTGTTCTCTTCCATTTAATTACCATTAAATGATGTTTGATTTGCGACTTCAGTTGTAATTTATTGATTAAAATCAGTCAACTGTAGTCTGTGACAGCCCACGGTGTTGAGAAATTGGGTAATAATTATTTTTTTACGTATGTTTCGTGTTATATTTGCAAACTGTTATACATGGCATACCTACTTTGTGACGGTTACTACCAAACAAAATAAAAATGAGGTGATTCTTTCTAGTAGTAGTTTGAAGAAATGCCCGTGACAGAAAATTTCCCTTTTTCGTGGAATCACCCATATATATATATATATATATATATATATATATATATATATATAATCCCGCACTTGTTTTCCAAGATATCAGATTGAGATTTTGTACACGCAATGTGTACATACCCCATAGTATTTCTCATTTTTTTAAAATCCCTACGTCAACCCAAGCCCGGGCCAGAGGGGCGCAAACTTTTTGAAAAAGTGAATTCGAAAAGACTTCCGGTTTTCCCCGATTTTTCCATTTCAGGTGCATGATACGGACAATCGAGTGGTACTATTGAAAAAGGATGCTCTATTAAAAAAAAAAAAAAAAAAAAAAAAAAAAAACGAGAAATGAACCATGATCCTACGATAAATAGCAATGAAGCATTATCTACTTGACAAAGTCTAAAATTTACATAAAAAAGTCAAGATTCGTAAAAGGGTTAATCACCTCCTTTTGCCTACAAGGCAAAATCCTGGGACATAAAAATACAAATTTAATTTTCATTTTAATAATTAATAATAACGAAAAATAAAAATATGAGGAGATTCTGCAGCAGTGGAGCTTCTTGCTGTCGTGATTCACTCCAAACTGCAGTCGCGCCATAGTTGATTTGCATTGCAATTTCCCACAAGACAAACATTGTAGTTTGCAAATGATAAGTCGGAGCAGATGTAAATATTGATTAGTGCAGTCACTGACTGCGATGTTACGTTCAAAGTCAATTATCGTCCAAAGATGAATTTCATGTGAATAAGCAACAATTTTAAACTTAATATATTCGTATTAAACATGTTAAAAACCGTGTCATCTGAAAACAAAAGACGAACACAAACAAGAAGTTAAGACATGCATCGCAGACTGAGTTTTTGTAGGCCCTTTTAATATAACGGTTCTCTTTAAATAACATTAGAAATACCTTTATCTATTAACAATAAGTGCCCGCAATGAAACAAAATCATGCAAAGTCACTCTCTTATCATAACTGCACTTCATAGAGTGCCTTGCAGACGACAGATCTTGATGGGATATTCCGCATGTCTAGCTCAGCTCCTGCCATAATTAGAATCATTGAAGCAACCCTGAAACGGCCCCAAGGCATGCTTCTCTTTCCCAATAATGGTCTTACAACCTCTGACCTCATCACAATCGTATTTGCTTGACACGCAAAAAATGTAAATGCTTCGCTGATGACGTCACGTGTTCATGCTACAACCACCCAGGTTATAAAGACCCAAAAGTTATATTTGTTTATCCCTGAGAAAGAAAAAGCAAGGCAAATTCATTACCCGGAATTTCCATTCATTTGATTTCACTTCAGTCACTGGTTGACGCTTCAAGCGATCGTCTTCTTCAGATGCCTGCAGGAAGAAAGATTATCAGAAAGCTTATCATTCACTGCTTACTGAGCTGTCCTGTCCACCTGCAGATGAAAACATTCTGTATACAAACTTTTATCTGCCGTGTTGAATGACCCGTCTGCAGTAACCAAATGTGGGCGACGTCAACAGATTTGCATGATTTCCTGTTACCGAGCAGTATAATTCTATTGACAGATTACCATTATCACACAAACATGGATAAAAACGCTGTGTTCTATCCGGAATGTAATTTGCCTTCCTTCCAGAAAATTTTGTCCGGGGAAGAAGGGGAGAAGCGAAATACAAATTGAGGGGCTGCACTGAGACGTAAAATCCTAATGTAAGGGACTGTATTGGGCCACAATTTGCTAAAAAAGATGTGTCATTGAATCACAACTTATTTTTTCTTAGCTCCAGTATAGGGAGAGGGTAAACTCTGCCGGGTAATGAAGCCTAGGAAGGGTACCGCTGCCAGGAGTCATATACAAGCAGTGGCGTATTTGAGGGCTACCGGTTTTAGCCCTAGAATATTACAAAATAAAGCTATTATAATCTAAACTAAACTGTATCGATACTTTTTTCTTTTTACTTTAGTATCTTCTTTCAATGATACAAGATTCTGAGAACTGTTTTGCACGCAGTCTGTCTCGGTAACTTAACCCTTAACTAGTGTGGTACGGGTCAGATCGCTGTAACGAGTAAGACTTTGATTTTATATTTTTCATTGGGGTACGGGTTAGTATACTTTCCTAAAATTTGTATTGTAATTTGCAATTGAATAAATACACACAAATGACGCGATAGGTGCGAACAAACATTAAAAAATATTTTCACATTATTCGTGTTTTATATTTAGTATGTTTAGCTTAAAAAATTGTTTGGGTCACTTTGACCCGTACCACACTAGTTGCGTAGCAGATACCCACCACACTAAACGGCGTGACAAACATCTTGGCATTTGAAGGTGGCGCTCCAAGTTCCATTTAAATGCTGCTAGTAAATGAGAGGTCAGCGGTATTGCCACGTTCATTTAGTACACATCCACGTCTATCGCTGTCACCTGATCGCGCTGTAGCTTGTCTGCTTAGCCATAACACGCCCCTTTGCCACTTGGCAACGTCGCGCGAGCTAGCGTTTTATTCGCTTAGCTGAAATGCCAAGATGTTTGTCAAGGCTTTAGTTAAGGGTTAAAGGTTTTCGATATGACAACGCAGCAGTAACCACCCTCTAGCTACTACAGCAAGAATCTATCGGCGCATTCCCCTTCGCTCCACCTTCCCCTACAGCGTGTAACTGGCTGCCAGGTAACAGCAGTTGCCTCTAGATAAATCGGTTTCTTGGGTGTAAGCGAAGAGTAAGGGGAAATTATACGAGTAAGGCAATGCATTTTGGGAGTCTTTTTGGGAATTGACTCGGACATCGAGCCCCTTTCTGTAGCGGTTTGCATAAACGCAATGGAAATTTTGTGTTTTATACTATTTTGCGATAGTTGGCAATGCCGTTTTAAATACTTGTTTACGTTCCTTTACCAAGGCTTTTACAGACTCAGACTCCTTCGTTGGCTAATCGCCTATTTCAGTGTTCTTTATTACTCGGTCAGCTTCGATTCATTCTATTGAGTAGGGTTACCACCTATTCAAAGCAAAATGCAGGGATACTTCACGGAACAAATGAAGGCAGAAATGTACGACCGTTTTTCCGTAATACTAATGTCTTGCTAGTGAAGAGAAAATCATACTTATCTACTTGATAAAAGGAAAGTGTGTCGTAAGGTTTTTCTTATTTTGAAGACTCTTTTACAACGTGGAAATAATAATAATAATAATAATAATAATAATAATAATAATAATAATAATAATAATAATAATGCTATAATGCTTAGTAGCCCAAGCCTTCAAACCAGTATACACCACTGTATACAAGTTACTAGGATCTCCTTCATTTGTCAGTTCAAATATCACTGATGAAATAAATTTGGTCAACAATTGACTGGAGACTTTCTTCACTAATGTGAAGCGCAATGTGAATTCCCTACCTCTAAGCCACCGTCAACCGCTAAACTACAGAAATGACTCATTATTCTTACTCGACAGTACTCCTGTTCGAGACACACAAAACTCGAGAACCAGCAATGAACCACACGGCTACCTACTGAAGTAATGCTTAGTTATGAACTGAATCAATTCTTAACTACCTGACGTTTTCTATGTACAAATTTATTCTAATTAATTTATTAATAATTAATTATTAATGCTAATTTGTAAGAATTTATGTTATATTGAAACGATAAACTACGCCGAAAACTAAGCGAGAATACTGTATTGTCTCAGGATTTACGTATCTGCACAACATTTAAAAACTCTAGGTAGTATGGAAGAGTATAAGAATTGTCTCTAACATACAGAAAAGTGCATAATTAAAGTATCCCATTCATAACAGACAAACAAGTAGTAGTGTGTGTAATGTTTAACACCCTAGAATGTCATGCGACCCTACCTAACATATGGGTAATGCTGGGTGCAGAAAGATTAGGGGCACAATGAGAATTCCTTATAATAAACATTCACACTAACATGTCGTTACGTACGCGATCACTATTTCCCATGTTTTATGTAGTATGAAAATAACAATTTTCAAACCATGTATATGATGCTAATTTGAAAAATCGAAAGACAATCACTTAGTAAGATAATTTTCGCACCCTAATTAACATTTTTTTTTTCGTTGCTTGTATGTCAGTATCTTTAAAATAAATCAGGGATTTGGATAACTTTCACCTGTGTCACGTTTTTTTTATAAATTCGTGAAACCTTCTCCATTTTTCTCCTCACTGGAAAACCAGGAATCGAAGCCAGCTCTGCACGGTGGCTCAGTGGCAGAGCATTCACCTTGGGTGCGTGGGGTCCCTGGTTCGATTCCAACTCGCGCAAATGGGCTTTGTGGACAAACCCCATGTTTGGGCTTTCTCGGGGTTCTCCCGCGTCCTCCCACCTTATTCATACCATTTTCATTCACTTATCATCAACGTCTCTTTTAGCCTAGTCGGCATAACTGTGGACGTAAAACTGAAAAGATTCCATTTCATTTTCCGAAGCCAGCCCGAACAAAAAGTTACCAGCATCTTTTGATCCGGACCGACTCTAGAGCAATCGGAAAATTGTTGTTATTAACAATTTTAGTAACAAGCGTTGTCAACACGTTATTGACAGTTGATAGTAACATGTCTTATTAACAATGATACCCTCGGTGTAAACAAGTTTTTAAGATAGGCTGGACACATTGATCGTATAGGAAAACAGGCTATACAAGGTCTTAACTCCGCCAGGCAGTACGGACTACTTAATTTCAATAACAACCGCGGGCCACTTAGCTGTACTCCGGTATTTTGAACTATAAGGTACTGATTCTATTTATCAAGTTCTTATATTAAGTACTTAATTTTTCAACGGATTTAAGGTTTAAGATTTCTGGGCTTTCAGCATCTATGGCCACTTAGCCCGTCATGTATGAAGGATGACGTATCACGGCGAGCAAACTATCGGGGATGCGGACGGAAAAAAGGACTGGCGAAGGAAGGAAGCGACTTGGGACCTATATGTTAGGTACCACGCCGGCATTTGTCTGGTGTGAATAAGGAAAAACCAGGAACCATTCGCATTAAAAGCGAGAGCGTCAGCAACTACGCTACGCCGAGCCACTAATATTCCAACGCGTCCTAGGTCCGACCCGCGAGTCATGCGTTGAAGGCTAATGGTGTAAAAGTCTTTAGATAAGAGGAGTTTTATTGTTTTAGAGTAACATCTACATATGTGTATTCTGCCACTATTAGCAGGTCACTTGCCACAAACTAAAAAGCTTCTATACACCACGGTCTTCAGCTAAACCCTTCGTATTCACGTAGCCATTCTCCCTTTGAGTATCATCCAACAACTGTGGTCTCTCTCCTCCTCTGTCCTTTACCTGCCATCGTAGGCCTTACCATATTCCCTATGCAGAGTTTCTTTTCAATTACATATAAATAGAGACCGGATGTTAGGCAAAAATGCCTATTCTTTAATATTAAAGATACGAACAAAAATAAAGTTTTAAAGTCAGTTTCAATTTAAGCCAATTTTATTTTGCCTATTTCGCCCCTAAAAAATTGTTTTAATGGCTAATATTGCCTATCCTATGCAGTTTCTTCAAAATAATACTTTATTGGGAAAATATATAGTTTATATAATATATATATAGGGGTTGAAATATCTTGCTTGCAAGTACTAGACAGCCAAAAATCTACTAGCCACACTACACAAAAATCACTTTGCGACACAGTATCAATATATTTTTTTTATTGGCACGTCTCTTACAACTATAAAAACGAGTGACATCTATCTGCTCTTTATTCTTGAACATTTTGTGAATATGTGCAGCTGTATGGCGGCCACTGCTTTTGATTGATCAGACTTTACACGCCAAATGTTAAAAAGTACTCGCCACTGGCGAGCAGGTGAGTGGATTTTCCAAGCCCTGATAATACATAATATATATAATATAAAAAATATGCCTGGAATGCATGTCATGCTTCGTTTTTATATATAGAGTAAAAGAAGATATTAACAAATAGGTATGTTTATATGTTCTTTGAGCACTGTCTAAGATTTGAATTTATTTTTTAATTGTACTAATACTTATCTTCATTATTTCGAGTTATATTTTAGTACCTATTTTTTAAATTTTAAATGACTGTTTGCCTGCCTATTTTCCAGGTTTCTGATGCCTAAACATCCGGTCTCTACATATAAGACTGTTCTTTTTCCCCTATTTCTAATGCTTCCAGGCTTACTGGTTCTATCTCAGACCAAACGAGTTTGACAGGCAACATCGCGTCGATGAGTTTTTTCCAGGGCTTTTGCGTTTCCTTTCACATTCTCATTCCCCCATTAGCCCAAAGAACACAACCGTTGGACGTAACCTAAAACGTTCACTATATCGCTCTCCACACCCACATTTCAAAACCTTCTGTTTTTCTCTCCACCAGTTCTGCATAATATCCAGTATCTGCACAAACACATACAATACTCTATAATATAAAACATCTTACGGATCCTTTTAAGAGTCAAGGACCGACAAAATTCTGTTTATCTTTCTAAATGCATCTTTCGCCATTACAATAATTGCTCTTATATTACCTTCGCACTTCATGCCCTCAAGAAGACGACTTACGCCCAAAAATAAACTACCCCTTGTAAATTTTTTCCATGAAAAGTATACATAAAACACAGTCTTTGAGCAAAAGTACAATGTCTTTATTAAAATAGCAAAGTGTAACAGTTTCGCCAACTAAAGAAACTTTTCGCTAATTAAATTTAATGTGTCCGACGAAGCCAAAAAGTTAAGTTAGTTGGTGAAACTGTTATACATCAACATTTTAACAAAAACATCGTGCTTTGGTCAGAGACTATGTAATTTCTATTTTGAATTACTTAAGCAAAGCTAAAATGAACCAGATAATTAACGAAAAGTGTTCTTACTGGAACATTTATTTATGAAATACATACATTACAAAAACTGCATGAGTAGTTTTTGAGAAATTAATCTGGGAACTACACTTCCAAAAGCAAACTACCCTTCTGAATTGTTAAATGAAAAATGATTTACATCACACTAGTAGAATACCCGTTCTTCACACGGAGAGAATACGTCCCATGTTAGACATAACGGGCAGAATTTGGATTTAAACAGCATCGGAAGTGTCACTGTTTGTCTCAGCGACCCAGAAAACTATGGATTCGACACTAATATCGGGCATTTCCTATCATTTTTATGTATCCCCCGCAAGTTGAGGTTTGAATTTGGATTTAAACGGCATCGAAAGAGTCACTGTTCATCACAGCGACCAGCAAACTATAGATTCGGCATTAATATCTGCTATTTTCGATTATCTGTATATATATATATATATATATATATATATATATATATATATATATATATATATATATATATATATATATATATATATATATACACCTCTACCAAGTTGCGGGGCTGAATTTTGATGCAAACGGGTCCGGAAATGTCACTGTTATCTCAGCGACCCAGAAACTACGGCTGCGGCACTAATATCGGCTAATTTTGATCGTGTTTATATATTTTCCCCCTCTCCAAGTTGCGGGACTGAATTTGGATTTAAACGGCACCAGCATGCAATTGTTCATTTCAGCGACCCAGAAAACTATGGATTCGGCACTAATATCGGTCATTTTTTATCATTATATTTAAAAAAAAAACCTATATTGTACAGTTAAAGTGGAATGATACAAACCATCCTAGCCTTAAACCTCGTCTATGTTAAAAATTTGATCGAGCTTAGGTTGGGGGTTCATGAACAAAAACGCCTGAGTCCTTCTTGTGAAAATCTCCCTAAAAATAAATTACCACTTCTGGATTTTTCCGAGAAAAACGACTTATATAATAATATTGATATGTAAATGAACATTGATTTATGGGATGACAGTCATTAGAGCTGTTTTCGAAAAAAATCAAGTTTTATTACTATTATTGTGATCGTTTAGTAAACTAGAGGATGAAAATAATAATTTTTAGGTAAGAAGAAAATTCGAAACCCCTGCCGGAGAATCGTATAAAAACTGACACTTTAAAATTTGGTGTCGATATTTTGAACGATAGGGTCTCTAGACGAACGGACGAACAGACATTGGAAAATCACTTTTTCGACATCAAATTCGAGTTTTATTTTCACGATAACTGTACCGTCTCTCCTTAAGCTCAAAAGAAAGAAAAAAAAATGACGAAACGTGAAATCTTTCGCCCATACATATTGTATAAACTACTGCAGCTTAAAACTGTCAGTGAAGTACCAAATGAAATGAAACGAAACCTTCCCACAGTTATTTCGGCTAGGCTAAAGCAGACTGCGACAATGACGGTGGTGAAGTCAATGGTAGAATGAATAAAGCGGAAGGAAACGGGAAAACCCAGAAAAAAAGCCACGCACACGGTGTGTGTCGACCACAAAGCCCACTTTGCGCGAGCGGGGATCGAACCAGGGACCCCCAAGGAGCGGAGGTGAACGCTCTACCACTGTGTTACCGCGGACCAGTCAATGACGTACCAATCACAAGCGCGACAGTGGCTTCTTACAATCTGAAGTTTACATTATTATTACAGTTGAAAGTGAGTTATCACTACTAAGAGATAAGAACAATGCACTGATTTCACTTACTTGACAAGGCCGCCAAGTAACTCAGAACAATGACTTTCTTTGAATCACTGCGAAAAAGGTAAATATTATCTCAGGCCTATTTACTCATTACGATATGATATTACACTATGGCGGTATAGTGCAATAAAGGTATACGACATATTTTAGATAATGTCGAAATAATGGAATAATAAATGCAGGGTTGGCTGGTTTAAACCAGCTGGTTTTTTCAAACAAACCAACTGGTTTAAACCAAAAAACGAAAAATGTTCGTAAAAGTGTAAGTGTTTGTAAAATCTTGAACACATATTTGTGGGTTATCACGTTTCACTCCCGTATATTATTCGTATTATATTCAGACCTAAATTCCCCATTCATTACTCAAAAAGATTATACTACAAAAGCAACTTTTTTATATATAAGTTTATAAATGTTTGTTTTGTGATTTTTTTGTAGTTATTATAGTTGTGTAATTGCAGTCAAAGAAAAATTCTAAATATTGTTTCATTTCAATGTTTACTATTGATAAAATACATCGAAATGCCGTACTTTTGTGTGTGTGTAGGGGGAGGGTCATACAGACCCCACGAGAGGCATTTAGTGAAATGAGGAGTATCTTTGGTATATATTTATGTATAAATGAGTCTGAGCCAAAGTGGACTCAAATAATTCGTATCTTTATACACTTTTCTTACTGATATGCAAATTAAGTCGTTGTATTTCTTTAATTTGGACCAATAAATGTCGTTGTTAACTAACTTGAACTAAATTAGTTCTTCTGTACTCCGTAGTACTTTGAAATTGTCCATATGTAATTCTGTATAATGGTTTCACTTGTCCAACTGTTTATCTTTTTGTCCTTCTGAAATGACTCTTTCAGTACAACGTATTTTTATTAGGATTCCTTCGTGAGTGAGTCGGCAGACGTATCGCATTTCTGGCCAATTAGTCCTGGTTCTGAGTTCAAATTGAGGACAATTTCTCTCGGATGTAAATCGAGAAGCAGTTTTTATTCCGCTTTAAGCTTATTTGACCCCTTCCAGCATAACCCGGCTATTGCATAATAATATCAAGGCGAAACAAACTTATTTCTGTCCATATATGATGTGAATATATAGAGCAAATTATTTAAACCAAATAAACCTGGTTTAAACCAAAAAAACCGGTTTTTTTGGTTTTTTTAATAAAAACCATGGTTTTTGCCAACCCTGAATAAATGCTTGTTTATAGTGCTACGAACAGTTATGAGAAAAATACAGCGCTTTGTCAAAGTTTAAAATAAATAAATATACTTTCACTTGCATACTACAGCTATGAATTATATGTTAAATTTACAGCTCGAGCCCTCAAAGCCTTAAAATTTCAACGGAAATAATCTACTAAGGCTAACTATACACGAATATCCGCTTATCGTTCTTTAACTGCCGAATACGTACCGAAGCATAATTTAACTTATTAAATCTGAGACGAATTCCAAAACCATGAATACTAAAAGTTAAAATCACGAATCATTAAACCAAAATTTTTTCATACAAATTAAACCTATATGAAAAAGGCAACGCTTTTCTTTTTTTGACATTCTGATTTTTCGCTCTGGTAGTTGGTCATACTATCCCCTCGGGATTCGTGTAAAATTGATTCGGGATTCAAGTGTAAAGTTCTGCGCGGCACAATATGTACTGCACTAATTTTAGCAGCACATACTGGTAATTTGTATATCTATGGGGCTTCATATATCCGGAATTCAATCATATACTACTTTAATGCTCGGACACATAATTGGTTTTAGTTTCTTTATACGTAACTGGTCATGAATGTGAGCACATGCAAAACAAACTAGATCAAGTACTGCTTCTCTGACGCCTGTTGCCCACCTCGGCCGCCATATTGGATTCAGCTTTCGGTTTTTAAAATGGGAATAGGTGCACGTGATACATCAAATTCACATAAAATTTCCTCGGAAATTCATTGGTGTAGTGAGTTTTATTGTAGCTTGTACTGTTTGCAAGATAATGCATATTAGGCACTTCACCTATATTGAACTAAATAGACAATTGTGCAGGGCTCCGTATTTATCGGACAAAATATTCCCTGAACGTACATACATACTGACACATAGGCGTCAATAGGGAAATGGTAGATCTTCACAGGAATCTGGTCGTATCTGGATTTACATTAGGTATTTTGAACGTAATACAATATTTCCTCGTTATAGTGTAACATGGAAGTAGTAACAACCACTCACAGAAATGTAACAAGATTACAACACCAACACTGTAGACTTTGTTTATACCTACAGCATTTTTTCAATTAGAAATTGTTTTGATTTGTCAACATTAAAAACATAAGGGTAACTGATAATACTCTGCAATTCCTATTCGCGAAGTGCTTGGAGGGATTTAACATGCCATACCTTAAAAACGGCATAAGATACGGTAAAATTCACTACACCAGTGAATTTCCGAGAAAATCTTTCATGAATTTGATGTATTACTTGCACTTATTCCCATTTGAAAAACTGAAAGTTGAATCCAATGTGGCGGATCCAAGATGATGGCTGTGGTGAGTAACATCTGTCAGAGAAACAGTACTTGATCCAACTTTATTTTGCCTGTGCCCACAATCACGTCCAGTTATATCTAAAGAAACTAAATGCAATTTGTGTCCGAGCGTTATAATAGTGTATGATTGAATTTCGGATATATGAAGGCCCATAAATATGCATATTACCAGTATTGCCCGCTAAAAATAGTACAATACACATTGTGCCGCGCAGAACTTTGCATTTGAATCAATTTTACACGAATTCCGAGGGGACACTTCGCGAATGTACCTTGTAAGATTAATATATCAGAAATAGTTCATAATGGTTTAATTAATATTTTCTATTTGTACTGTTTGCAAGGTAATGCATGTTAGGCAATCAAATAGACAATTGTGCAGGGCTCCGTGTGTATATGTAATCTTTTACTAATTTATCGTTGACAAAATATTCCCTGAACGTACGCACATACAGACACAGACATAATTACGATGGGTGGCTGGTAAGTTCGCGCCCTGAGACACTTAGCGATTTTCCTTCTACTCATTAATAATAATACTAATTGCTGAACTTTTAGGAAATATAAACATCACATCATTTCAGTAATAAGTTCGTTATGTTGTTATCTGTGCTAGGACAAACATCGCCATGTAAGCTGAATCCAAAAATTTTCGCAATTTTGGGCACCACGCCGTGATAAAATACCTCATGGAAGAAAGAAAAATCACCTAAAGAAATTTTTGAAAACACATCGCCAATCCTAAAGGAACCTGGGGCTTCGTATACGATGATCAAAGATAAGCCTGCCCATTACAACAACATTGACAGAGATGGAAAGATAACTACCGCTCAGAGCGTCCTGTGACGGTGGTCACTGAACAAAGCATAAAAACCGAAAAATTAGTTCTGGCTGATGGAAGAATAAAATTGTGGCAGATAACAGAAGAGCTGCAGATTAGTAAAGACCGAACTGGAGAAATTTCGTACAAGAAGAAAAATTAGCACGCGCTGAGTACTGAAAATGCTGACGCCGCTCGGTAAGCAACGATGACTGGAGAGTTGTAATGAATCTATGCATTTAGCGGGAGATTCCGACGACATATCCACCACCGTAAATGTAGGTGAGACGGATTCGCCAACATGATCCGGAGTCGAAACAGGAGTCCATGCTGTGGATTAAAAAAGAAGAAAAGTACGCAAAGAAATTACAGGTGAAAAAGTCTACTTCGAAGCTTATTGCGACTTTTTTTTTTCTTTCTTTGGCAGGGGGAAGAGTATTTTGTTCATCGATTATCTGCTAACGGCGACTACGAAGAATGGTACATATTACGCAAATTTATTGACTCAGGTTCGCTCTGGAGTTTCTCAGAAGCGTCGTGGGAAACTCAGCCGCGGTGTTGGTTTTGCACGACAAAGCGCCGGTTCACACGGCGCGAAGTTCGGGGCAGACATCAAAAGACAGATTTTACAGAGATAGACCATCCAGCCTACAAAGCCCAGACCTGGTCCAAATGACAATGATTTTCTTTTCTAATCTGAAAAAGGAGTTACGAGGCCGGAGATCTGAAGATGAGAAAAAAATAAAGGCGGCCGTAGAAAGCCGTTCTGAAAGCAAAGAGAAAGCATATAAACAGTAATAGTGATATGCTGGTAAGCGTTCGTTTCGTAATAAACACAGGGGTCAGAAGTCGTTCTCGTGTTGCATGACCATGCGTATCTACACACCGCCACCCACATCGCTCAAATTCTTCATACGCTGCGTTTTGAGGTGTTGAAGCATCCTGCATAGAGTTCTAATTCCGTCCCGTCGAACTGCTATCTGTTTGGTCCACTTACAGATGCTCTCAGAGGCCATCGATTCAGCTCCGATTAACAGGTGAAGGAAGCGGTGCATTTGTAGCTTGCCGCGCAATCATAAACCATTTTTGCAGAGGATACCGAAAGCTTGTGCAATGGTGGACCAGGTGCATTGAAAAGCAGGGTGACTATGTTGAAAAACGATATGAATAAACATTGCTCTCTTGTAATAATAAATAATGAAAATATATAGTGCATTGATAGTAGTTTCAATTTAATTCATAAGGCTGCAATTTTACCGCCTGTAAAAATGTACAAATGTTTTGGCATCCTCACACAGATTCAATCAATGGACTTTGAGGAAAAAGATCAAATATTTTCAAATGAAATGAAATCTTTTGAGTTTTAGCCCCACGGTTACGCCGGTTAGGCTAAAGGAGACGGTGATGATGAGAAATGCATGAAATGGTGGAATGAAGAAAGTGGGAGAACCCCGAGAAAACCCACGAGCACGGTGTTTGTCCACCACAAAGTCCACACGGCGCGAGCTCGGATCGAACCAGGGGCCCCAAGCACCGGAAGTGAACACTATCACTGAGCCACTGCGCCCCCAACAAATGAAATGAAGTCTGTAGTTTTACGTCCCATGAGTATGCCCCGTAGGCTAAAGGAAACGGATTATCATGAACAAAATTGTAGAATGGGAATATGAGAGGAATTATAAAATTCACTCTACGAAAGGAAAGCAGGAAGCGAAACAAAGAAACTAGAAAAGGCTAAAAAGTGAACATTTTCGTTATTTCTCCACCAAAAGAGAGCCCGCTATTTCTTTTTTAAGTTCAATATTACATTTGTAGTCCAAAGGTGCAAGTTTCACAAATCATATTCACAAATACGGCAGCCTGAATACAGGGTGAGCCAATTATCTTGAAATGCTCTTCAAGTTATAGAGTAATAGAACAAAAACGTTGAAGCTTAGCTGAATGTAAATATCGGCAGAGGGCATTGTGTAACAATGCAACACTATCAGATTAACAGTATTGCCAACACAATATACATTTGTATTTTTTTCAAATGGCACTACGTTAGATTACCACGTATTTCAAATTTACATGTAAAACGAAAACTTAAAATGACACACTATTGTTTAGCGTTCAGAATTGTACACAGCGTGCTACATCACTTCCCTAAGTTTAAAGTCGTACCTTCTTGAAAGAGAGAAATCTTCATCTTACATATCGTTATGACAAATTGAGAAAACAGCCAACTTTATATCGCACCAAACCCCTCTTGGGTGCATATTCATTGATATATAAAGAATGAAGAATTGCACGACAGGATTTGTGTTCGAGTCTCGGTTCAGTCGTACATTTTTTCACTCTTCGTACGTCACTCACTTCACTTGCTGCATTTCTGAAGTTACGCACCAGCTTGTGATGTTTAGAGCACGTTCATTGCAACGAACCTTAATTGTTCACCTGTTCCAAATTACGTTAGTCATGACAATGTAAACGTATCTACAAATAAAAAGGACCACCCAAGAACGTTGCTACATACTTTCCACAAAGACGATGACTGATCTACGCACTGCTACGGTAAAAGAAAACGTTACAGAAACATCAATAACCGATGTCATAGAGAAAATAACTATGGTTATGTCTATGCTATCTAATAATACAATTGTTACGCTTCTTATACCAGATTTGGAAACAATTCTATACATATAAGCACGGAGTCTTTGCCTACATACAGCCCTAGCTACGCAGACCTACTTTCAACTGGCTGACGTATGATTAGCGAATCGATTTTCAAGATCCTGGCTCATCTTTTTATACTGTCTACTAACCTTTAATGTGATGAGATCCCATTTGGTATGACAATCCTAAATGAACGATCCACTGTTGTTGCTTTTGGTTTTAGTAGTCGTTTCGGCATTCTCGCAGACTTCCAATTAGGAATGACCCGAAAGGCTGAGTGGTAGAGCGTTCACCTCTGGTGCATGGACACCCTGGTTCGATTCCAGCTCACGTCAAATGGGCTTCGTGATGATAAACACTGTACCGTATGCATATTTTTTTCTCGGAACTTTCTTCATTACACCTTTTTATTATCATCACCGTATCCTTTAGCCTAACTCAAAGATCTCACTCTTTCATTTTTGAAGAGCAACCTGGACCTGCTACCAGTATATTATGTCAATCGTTTCCCAATAAAAACAGAACACCAACACTACTCGAAGCAGAAGCTATTGAAATCTCCATAAAACTCCCTTTTGTACAGTCTTTTCAAAAACTCCTGACACCCATTGTATTTTAAAATGTCATATTCTAATAGTCGCATAGAGAATTTTAATACTTTGACTGTAAATAAAGATCCCAACTGATGAAAGAAAACATCTATTTGTTTAACTAAAACTTCAAATTTAGAGTGCAATGGTTTCCATAGAGAGGAAGAGGCCATGCCTTTTCAAAACAAGACTGTACATCTCTGTACAATTCATTTATTTAACAGACACAAAATGCCTTTATTTGCAACTGTCTAAACCTGCTCAACTCGTATACCGAACTGCATTTAAATACTGTAATGCCTTTGTTGCTTTCATTCTCTTAGCTTTATAAGCCTCTTGCAAGTTTGAATTGATGAGAGTTTAGCGTCCATTTCAGCAGCGAGACCGTATGACGTGGACCTAAAGCGTTACGTAGGATCCGAACCTATGAGCTCTTACCGGAAATCGAACCCAGGTTTCTCGTGTCAAAACCAAAACTCGTCTCGCACAGAAGTTCTTTCCTCTTGTACCATTAAATTTAAAATCATTCTCCTGAAGGACTAAACAAGTATATTTTGATACCCTACTTTTCCAATACGCTCTTTACCATTTTTGCACTATACAAATAAATTAACAGCCGTCACTATACAATTAGATTTCTCATTGAAAAGACTACATACACTCACCTTATCCTTTTTGTCTTGTCTTGCGTACGGGAAACAAGGGATGACGGCTGTTACACGTGACGCTGAAGCGATCTTACAGGCATTTATCATAATCAGCAGTTCCATTAAGTTATCATTCACTTCTCCGCTTCCACTCTGAACAATATATACATCTTCGCCTCGAACAGACTCACCAATTTCCACACTAGACAAAAAAAGATAATGAAATAACGTAAGTTCATGGTAAACAATTATTTTTTCTCCTTCTAACAAACAGCTCATGAATCAAGGTAAATGTTAATCAGAACTAGAAAGGGAAATGAAATCTTTGTTTTACGTTCCACGGTTATGCCGGTTAGGCTAAAGGAGACAGTGATTATGAGAAATGAATGAGATGGTGGAATGAAGAAAGTGGGAGGAAACTGGAAACTCTTGAGAAAACCTACGCACACGGTGTTTGTCCGCCACAAAATCCACTTGGCGCGAGCTGGGATCGAAGCAGGGACCCCGCGCACCAGAGGTGAACGGACTATGACTGAACCACCGGGGCCCCAAGAACTAGAAAGGCATGGAGCACATTGACTCAGCAGTAGCCCTCACTCCTGGCAAGAGGGATTCCCCGCAGCAAATCAACGGTTCGTCTCGCTATCACGCGATTACATTTAGTGGATTTATTGGTCTGACTCAATCTCACGCCAAGTCCTTTCGTGCTTAACAAAGTAGAGTTCATGGGTTCTCTCAAGTTTCTTCCCCTTCTTCCCACATCTTCATCCCACCAATTACTCCAGTATCGGATACTCCCAATAACAGGGTTGGCAAAAACAATGGTTTTATTGAAAAAACAAACAAAAAGAAAACTGTCTTTTTGGTTTAAACCTGGTTCTTTTGCTTTAAATAATTTGCTCTATGCATTTATATCACATATGGATAGAAATGTTTGTTTTCCCTTGGTGTCATTATGCAACAACCGGGTTTTGTTGGAAGGGTACCCATAAGCTTAAAGCGGAATCCAAGCCGTTGCTCGCCTTCCGAAAGAAATTATCCTCCATTTGAACTCGAAAAAGGGACTAATTGGCCACAAATGCGATACGTGTGCCAACTCACTCACGATTGGCCTCCTGATAAAAAATACGTTGTACTAATCTTTACATACTTGTTAATATAACTGTGAAGAGGCATTTCAGAAGGACAAAAAGATAAACGTTTGCACAAGTGAAACCGTTATACAGAATTACATATGGACAATTTCAAAATACTGCAGAGTACAGAAGAAATAATTTAGTCCAAGTTAGTTCACTACGACTTTTATTACTCCAAGTTAAAGAAATTCAACGACTTAATTGGCATATCAGTAAGAAAAGTGAATAACGATACGAATTATTTGAGTCTACTTTGGCTCTGACCCTTTTATACATAAATAGATATCAAAGATACTTCTGATTTCAATAAATGCCGCTCGTGGAGTTTGTACGACCCCCTCCCCTAACAAAAACACGGCATGTCGATGTATTTTATCAATAGTAAACATTATTACATTGTACGGACATTTTTCGTTTTTTGGTTTAAACCAGCCAACCCTGCCCAATAATCGTCCGTCTTATTCAGCTTAAGGGTACAATCATGGGGCGTTACACTAGAAATTTCATTCATTCCTTTTAAGGCTAACGAAATAGGAATTAAGTGTTACGATAGGAAAATTCAGCCACCTGATTAGGATTTTAAAAATCTCAAGCGACAAACGACAGCAATTACTTCTTAAGGAACGAGCATCGCAAAATAATCGTGTTAAAGATTTTATGTAATATCTTATCATCATATGGTATTCTGCCATATTCATTTAGACGATATTTTTACTTACATTTAGTCATTATTAGAACCAATTACTCACGATCACGATGCAATTTTAAAACCATTGTACTTTACTGAAGACAAATCGCACGTAAACCTTATAAGTGTGGCCAACGAATGGCCAACTGGTGTAATGAATGTTATAGCGAAAGATTTATTCATTCTATGAAACAAACACAATTTAAGTCAATGATACTCTATTTCATCAAGAAACCTTATCAACGAAAACATAAATATGGGGAACTGGGTGGAAATGAAATCTTTAAGCCTTACTTCCCACGGTTTTGCCGGCTAGGCTAAAGTATACGGTGATGATGAGAAATGAAGGAAAACGGTGGAATAAAGAAAGTGGGAAGAAACGGGAAAACCCCCAGATAATCCACGCACAAGGTGATTATCCACCACAAAGTTCACTTGGAAGGAGTTGGATGGAATTCCTATTTACTTTTTTCCCTGTGTTTCTTCTTGGTCAATAAAAGTTTTCCGACAATTTCTCTTTCACCCTTTAATGTCTGATTTTTCAAGCTACTTTAACAATAGAAAAATCGAATTAGGCAGATGTTTTAATTAGAGAAGTTGGCCCTACCACAAATTTTCTAAAAGAGAATTTTTGCAGAAAGAAAAGAAAAACCAGTTTATCTCGCTAGGGATGATTAACCAGTTAGTTTTCGTGGTCACACTTTTCTTAATACCACGATCATTAACTCACAATGATAAGGAAAATCCCTTGGTTTATAAGGATTTAAGATTTCTAGGCTCTCGGCATATATGGCCATTTAGCCGTCACGTTTGAGTGATGACGTCCCTCGGAGAGCACACTATCCGGAGAAAGAGAAAGAAGAAAGCGCCCGGCACATGCCTGGTGTGAATGCGGAAAACCTCATTCAAGATGACTGGCCTAAAAAGCATTTTACACTTTTTCGATCGACTGCCCCCACTGGGGATCGAACCCGGGCCCGCTCGCACAGAAAGTGTTATATATATATATATATATAATTTTTTTCTAAATAACAACTATCATCGTAATTAACCATTGAACTGGATTTCATGTAATTTTTTTTACGTTCAATCTCATTTTAAACAAATCATTAAAGAAATGAGTAAAAACATGAATTCAATTGATTGTTTCTCTAAAATTTTCACCGAAACTGTTCAGAGAAACTCTTACAGATACAATCAACAGTCAGTATTTTCACTATCCTCTATTCCTAGTTCGAGAACACCAACCACTTCATAGCAACCTAAAGGACTGCTGAAATTACCAAACCTTTATATTTATTAAATACAACGATATAATTCATAAATAACCCTTATTAATAGCAAGTGCTCATTTTTTTTTCTTTCTTTCTTTCTTCTAATACGAAGATGTGACAGCAGCCGAACATTTAAAGATCAGTCACATCAGAAATCATTAAAAGAGTTGAAAATCAATATAATCTCATATAAAGGGTTATCTTTAGTGGAAGAGGTCCAGAAGTACGTAAAAAGAGCAAGATTTACAGGAGAAATGTGTTTAAGTAAAGGAATTGCAATTGATTTTTGTATCATTTAAGAAAGGAATCGTACGTGCTGTAGAAATGAAATACAAAATGCTGTACCGCGCATTAGAGAATATGAACACAAATACACTAGTAGTTAGCCCTAACCAAACCAAACCTAATAACCTAAAGTAAACTAGCGATATTTTATCATATTTTCAAAAATAAAGCTGGATCCTTTTAACTAAACATAGGCCGCCAAATTCCTTATAACGCAATTGCTCTAGCTGGGACTGTAGTGGTCTTTCCTTGAATCGACTCCAGCTCCCGCCAAGCAGACTTTGTGATAGCCAACACAGTTTGCCTAGGTTTTATCGGAGTTCTTTCGATTCCACCCACCTACAACTTTGTTCATCATCATGTCCCTTTGCCTCGAAGTATACAGTGGGACGTTAAACAAAACAATAAAAACTTATAACAACAATAATAAATTATTTGGTTACGGTACTGGTGACGACTATTTTTCAATGTGATCCTTTACCAAATCCTTTTTGTTCAACCATCTTCTGATAATTTGTAAACGGTGTGACAAACATCTTGCCATTCGAAGGCGGCGCTTAAGTTCCCTTTAAATGCTGTTGGCAAATGAGAGGCCAGCAGTAGAGCCACGTTTATTTTGCAGACATCCACGCCTATCCCCTGCCACCTGATCGCGCTGTAGTTTGTCTGCTTACCCATAGCTACACCTCTTTACCACTTGGCAACGTCACACCAGAGCTTGCGTTTTATTCGTTTAGCTGAAATGCCAAGATGTTTGTCACAGGCCTTAGAATCCAACAAAAGCACTGCCTGGAGATTGGGGTTCAAGCCTACACCGAACTAACGCCATAACTTTTTCGTTCTCCCATCGTTATTCTATGGCTACGTATACTAACGTGCACCTGACGTAACAGGTTCAATAACAGTACTTCTCCATAACCCGAGGCTCCTTACAACTTACAATGGGCAAGGTTCTAGAATCCTGGCCTGGATCCATTGAGTTGTAATCAACCACGAGACTAACTCGTCTTTATTCGTCATCGTTCGCTCAGCATTACTATGTGAATTGAGTTCCGATAAAGAAAGGTACCAAGTTGGCTACAAACCTACCTTCATCTATATGCCAGGGTTCTAGAGCAATGTGTCGCATCTATTTAGTTATAATCAACCATGGGACGGCTGATATTTAGTACCTTCCCCAATCTTGCACATATAAGATTTACAGTGTGTTACTTTACAAAATACAGCTGAACTAGCGAAGGGAGTTAGAAGCCTCCAGGACCCTTGTACTTCTACCTTTATCATAATTTAGACAAAAACAAGGTACTCCGTTCTGGAACCATGAACGAGTTGGAGGAGATACTAAATGCCATCCCATGGGACTAGCCCGTCTTTACTCGCTATCGCTCGCTCAGTACTGAGCTCTGATAAAGAAAGCACAATGTGTCGAATGTTCATCAAGCATACATACCCTATAGATTTCAAACGTATAGTTTCAAAGTTGCACGGATTCATTTGATGCACACATTATCCTTACTTCTGCGTTTTCGGCATCTATAGCCATTTTAGCCCGTCACATCGTCGCATGGGAACCAGGGGAACATAACTCAATTTTCGCAGGTTTACAGGCGAGAGGACAAATATATTATTTTCTTAGAATGATGTGTTTTTAATAAGATGGGGTAATAGTTAAGAACAACTACTTCTCATCTCCCGTGCACGAGGATACATCTTACTGTTGCACTACCTAAACACGCTAAGTACAAGGGCAAGAACTCAGTCTATTACCTACTTTTTAACATCCTAGATAGTCAATGAATAATGCCTGAAAGTATGGCGTTTCTCGTCCTTCCCTAAATGGGAAGTACGGCTTCTTAACTATAACCGAAGGGTTTCCTGAATATTGATCATTTTCATCAGGATGGTACCAAACAAAAGATTCCTGGCTGCTTTCTTCCTTCTTTGCTTATCAGTTTACCGCCACATCCCCCATGTTGTCGCGTAAGAACCAGAGGAACCTAACTCCAAAAATGTGGTTTTCGTTTTCTTCATGTTTGAACACTATTTTGAAGGCCCCACTTGGTGTAAATGGAACGCAAGGCCATCTGTTCTCCGTGTCGATCATCTGTTGTATTGTACCTCAATTACCAAAACTTCACTCAAGATGGCTGGTCTTTCCGACTGAATGTCCTCACGGGGAATCGAACCCGGGACCGCTTGCACCAAAGGAGAGAGCTTCTTTTTAGACAAGTCTCAACAGCAAAGGTTTAACAGCTTTGAAGAAAAAAAGCTAATACTTTAAACAGCACTGTTTAATAGTATGTTTTTAAATTCCCTTTTTTAGAAATTCCGAACCTTACCACCTAAGTAAAGTGCACGTCATATCAAATAAGATAATTCTACAAAACCTGAAAATTGTTAATACCGGTACCGATTACATTAATAATTGACAATGTTTCACGTACCATATATAACTATCACATTAAAAACAAGGTAAGAATATAATTCTGAAAGGTTCTAAGCAATTTATAGGTTTTCGTACAAGGGTAAAATTAGATGCGGATTGCACCAGTTCATATTTGCGCAGTGTTAAATCACACTTGTACATTTAGTACATGGAACTTAATATTACGAAATCCAATTCATATTTTCACACCATGCATGCAGCATTGCAACAATACATACTCTTTAAGAAATAAACGATAAAGAAATAGAAAAACAGCGTGTGCATGCATGATCGGTAACCAAAATATTTTTACTTACCATGTTTCCAAATTACTGAACTTTTTGGTTACGACTTTGCCCAGGTCTATACCTAGTCGGTCAACTATTCTTTGAGCTAGATCAGGATGAGAAGTTCCACTAAAAACCTTTATATTCGGCATTCTGGCTTGTAGTTTTCGTGTTTCTGGTTTTACGCGCACTAAGCTCTTTGCCCTCACTGGCTCCGACAGAACAGGCATAACTGTGGAGAGAGATAGAAACGAAAGAAGATAAATAAGGATTCAGCCAATCACGTAACGGCGGAAGACACTAAACATCACTTCCTGTTACTGCTGAGTCGCAAAGATGTTCGAGGCGGTGCATGGAGGAAAGTGAAGGCAGATGTTGTATAACAGTAAAGAAACTAGTATATTTCTTTTACCCCAGCTGAATTATTGGGAAAAATTTTAACTTATTTTTTCACACTAATTAGCAATGAGTTAGTGCTTCTGGAACTAAACTGTGTAAGCATGGCTAACATTGCTGCTCAGAGGATTAAGAGAGAGTTCAAAGAAGTTATTAAAAGCGAAGAGGTAATCTACAATTCTGAAAGTATTACATTTATTAACTATTTATTTTATAGTTTAGGATTGTAATTTGTATATTTTATTTACCATGTGTGAAGTTTACCTTGATTTTTTATTTATTCAAGCACGTGTAAATGCTTATCAAGAGTATAACGAAAGCGTGAAATTCTAATATGACTACGATATTCGTTGCAGATGTATAGCTTTTACTATTTTAATAGAACCCTTTTAAACTAAATTAAAACTGTTTTGAAGTACTTTATTGCTTTTTAATTATGAGGTAATATTTTAAAAGTACTGCCGAATAAGGGATATGCTCCATATAAAAATCTGGTTTGTGTCAAACTTGTTACTGACTATGTATTCGCCCTTAGCACTTACTTGTACTTGATACATTATTATATTCTTAATGACAATATATGCAAATGATTTCCGATATAAAATTGCTGGGAACACTATAACAGTGGCCTACCGTGAGAAACTTGGCTTCATTTGATTGCAGACTTGATATTACCATGACTTGCATTTACTTTTCTCTCAATAGGGTGCTATCCTATTTTATGGGGTCACAGTTTTGTAAAATTTACGGAAGAAATATGAATTGTGATTTCGAAAGAGGAGCATATAAGTCGGAATATATGTGGATCTTACCTGTAAAATGTGCAAAACACAATATGTAATCCAAGGATGGGGGTTAACTCGAGCAGACGGTTCTACCAAATATAAATTTATAGCTAGGTACAATGTGATGTGACACTTTTTTGTGAAGGAATGAGAATATGAATATAATAAGTACTATCATCAGTGCACAGCATATTGAAATGAATTTTGAGTCATAGTGAAAGTATTGTATTTGTAAGTGTGTCCTTCCATTATCTTAGTTTCTGCATATATCACCCTCAATGACGCGCCTGCTCCCTACAAACATACCCTGTCGCTACCGCTCGGGGCTTCCTGCTGCACTCCTTTCATGACGAGGTTGGATAGCATTCGTGCTTTTTAGTGGCCACCTAGTACAAGTTGGATCGTGTTTTATGCACTGTAGTTATGCCATACATCCGCATTGTATTTATACAGCTCTCCTAAAGTCAATCTGCAAGAAGTAATGGCGCTCCTCATTTAGTGCATGTTGTGCTAAAAGAAATACAAGGAACTAACCTACCCTGAAGAGGTAAGAAATGTGTCAAAATTTGGCAAAACCGTCTGCTCGAGTAATGCCAAAGTCTGCACTTGTAAGTAAATAAGAACGCTGTTAAACATGGAAGCCATACCAAGCAGTGTTGTAAATCGTGATGCTTAATGATCGAAATACGGTATCTAAAAAATGTTAAGAAGAAAACCGTGTAAGGAAATGCGGGAACTTAGTGATATACCTATTCAAATATCAAAGAAAATTCATGCAGAAATTTGAATTAGCGGACATTAGAAAGCATAAAGATAATTTCATTTTCAGGCTTAGTTACATCAACAAACTGTCCTATTTATGTCCTAGTATCAATAATTAAGTAACATACAATAATTCAATTCTCCACTTATTTTACTAGCGCAATCCAATGCTCGCAGTAGTTGTTTGGCTGATAATTTGTTTTCTGCTATACCCAGAACATTGTAACTGGAGGAGGATGGAAGTGGGCGTGGGCAAGGGAGCTGCTGGATGTAACTATTGTAATAGTGACCACTTGGAGAGCAGTCTTATGAATAAACTCAAAAAAAAAAAAGATACTCAGTTTGTTCCTCTAAATTATCATAGATTTTTGAAGGATCGTATTTTTACTTAAACAGGGTTCGTACAGGTCAGGAAACTGAGGGGAAAAGACTGGAAATGAGGGAAACTCAAGGAAATTTTATAAAACATATTTTTTCTAACATTAATTGTACATCAATTTCAGCTTAGCCAACCATTAATGATCAAAGTATGGGATGTTGCTCAGATATTTATGGGCAGTAAGTGGAATATACGTATGAGCAATTGATTATTATTTGTCTATGGAATAAATATTCACTGTTATTTATTCCGTATATTTATGTGTCAAAGTCATCCTACACCTGTCAAAGTCAGGGAATTTTCTGCCAAAACACAGGAAAATAGATTTTTCCAGATCAGTAGGAACCCTGTTAAATCTTAATAAAGCTGACAGTTGGACGTTTAATATGATTCTTTAAACAATATGAAAATTTAGAAGAGGGAAATGAGTACGTTTGAGTATACTTATCACATGACTAAACTGAAAAATTGTTACAAAAAGAAAAAAGAACGTGAACGGTTGAAAAATAGACCTAAGTTTTCATGTAACCTCTACAGAAATATGGGAGAGCCTAATCTGATACCTACTAGCATTACAAGCACTATACGAACTTACGTTCATTTGATGTGTTTGATATGATACATTCACATTTATGCATGCTGTATACAATTTTTCTCGAACTAAACAAAAATGATCCAAATTCACTTCGCTGAATCAGAAATGTTAATTATAATGAAATATTACCTTGGTTACAATTCATAATGGTAGTCTCAGTTCGATATTCTATAACATTCTTACAATTAATTTACATAATAGTAGTGGAGCATCCTCTTCGCTTTTGAAATATGAGTAATCTTAGTTTTATTTTTCATAAACATTCGTGCGTCTGCGTAGGTAGAAAACTCTTTTTATGGGATAGCATAGAATGAAGGATTTTATTTAGAAATAAAATTTTGTATCTTTAAAAGGAAATATTTTTTGTTTGTATTTAAATGAAATCAATATCTGCATATTCAGGTTTGTGTCGCGTAGGCAAAAATCAGTGGGAAACGGGTAGTATTAAGATTAGAAATCCTCAGTAGATACGATAACCTTAGTTGGGCAACGTGCAATTGCAAACCAGAAAGTAAGATAGGTTTTTCTAGTCGAGTACCTTAGTTTCACAGAATATCCACTGAATGGGTCAAGTATTGACCTTATCGTGACCGGGACAAATACTCCCTCGCTGCTCACGTCCTCATAAGTATCCAGCAAGCAGTCAATAATTTTACTGGAATATTTCTGGTAAAGTGTGAGAACTAGTTGATCTGTAAACTACTCCTATTTTCCAGATTTGCTCGGCTCTTAAAGAGCCTGCAATGTATAAGGTGAATGAAATGTCAGTAATGATGATAATATGAGACACAAGTAATTAATATAGACTGATATTGTGTGTCCTGAGAACAAAAGAAAAATCCCTTGATTTTTCTAGATGAACTTAATTGATTCTTCAGTGTATGTAACTATAAATTAAATATTGCGTAATGAACGAGTCTGCGATTCGACACGGCACACATACGTATGTGTGTGTGTGTGTTCGTTTCGCGATAACTTGTGTAAAATTCTCCACGATCCTTGCCTTGGGACTTTGCAAATGATTTCTACTTTGGGTTGAAATTGAATGAAGGGCCTCAAAAGTTTGAGCATATCAAGATGTGACAACGAACTGTTGTCTTTCGTAACTGATTTGAAAATTATTAGAATTCGATTAAATGTTGCGTATATTTCTTTCAGGCTATCCTGCACTCACATAAGTTGAGTGATAAATTTGGCTAAAACCTCTGGCGTATGCCATGAGGCTTCTAGTGGTGTATATTGCATTGATTGATTGATTAATTACTGGATGTTTAACGGGGACGTCAGCAGCGAGGCTATTTGTATTCATGGTGGTTGCTTTTAAAATTGATCAATGGTTCGGGGTTGAAGTCACCTAGTTAATAATATCATAAGTATATTACATAAATATTAGTAAACTTGTAAAATGTCCAGAAAATGTCCGGACATTCTTCTTAACATTAAGACAGATTATCCGTTTTAGAATTTATGGTAACAAAAGTTACCATAACGTAGTGTTGTATTAAACGTTTATGAAACTCATATAACACATATTTAACCCGTTTTTTATTATTATATTATTGATCAAGTCAAGCATGGAGCAAAGAACACTATAGACGCGTTTGGGAACCGGATGGTCAACTTGGCGGCGCCAAGTGGGGACGGAGGGGCGTGACATTCTTTTTTTCTAAGGCAAATTTCAAAACTTTTTAACGTCCTTAGTTTTCAAGATATCAGAATGAAATTTTGCATACGCATTGTGTGCACCTTGGAGTATTTCTGTTTTTCTTTTAACCTTTATGTGAACCCGGACCCGAGGTGCGCAAATGTTCCGAGAGGATTATTTTTTCAGGAAAAAATTGTGATTCTTCCCGAATTTTTCAGTTTAGGTGTATGATCTGGATGTTTGAATGATACCGTTGAGAAGGACACGTTATACTGAAGAAAATAACGTATGAATCATGATCCTACTCCATAGAGTAATGTTGCAGGAAATTTTTGTATTATGTACCCTATGTATATAAATTTATATATATATATATATATATTTGACCTACGGGCAAATTTTGAAAAATCCTCCCGTCCTTATTTTTCAAGACATCACATTGAAATTTTATACACACATGTGTATACCTCTAAGTATTTTTCAGGGGATTTTGAGAGGTCTATGTCAACTCTGACCCGGGCCAGAGGGTCTCCAATTTTCCCTAATTTCCCGTTTTTGGTGCATGATATCGGCATGCAAGTGGTATCCTTTGGAAGGTTGCTTTATTCTGAAAATGAGGTATAAACCATTATCCTATGATAAATAGTAATGTTGTAGGAAATTTTTTGAATATATATATATATATATATATATATATAGAGAGAGAGAGAGAGAGAGGAAGGGAGGGAGCTCACCTTCAGATTTTGTTAAAAAAAAAAAATCCGTTCTTTGTTTTCAAGGTATAAGGTTGAAATATTTACACGCTTTGTGTACATAATACGTATTTTTCAATTGATTTTCGGATCCCTGCGTAAACCTAGACCCGGGCTAAAGGGACGCAAGAGGTTTGAGAAAAAAACTTTTTTTCGAAAATCTCCCGGTTTTCCCGTTTCCCGTATAATAAGGACAAACGAGTAGTACCGTTAGAAAGGATGTATTCTGAAGAAAGAAAAAAAAAAAAAAACGAGGTATGAACCATGATTGTACAGCGGTGGGCACTTCTAAATGGTACACCTTAGCCGTAAATCTTCATATGGCTGTACCATTTAGAAGTGTCCCCCGCTGTACAATAAATACTAAGGAAGCAGTGGCTGTTTGACTGAGGGTCTAAAATTTACCTCAGAAAGTGGAAATCCTAAAAGGGTTAGGAACTGGTAACCTACTCAGCAACATTCCAGTAAAACATACCCAAAGCTTGAGAAATGATTAGTAAGATCTTTTTCTCCTCCTACCACGGGTTAAACAAAAAATTATCCACTCGTCATAATCTGCCTCCAATAACCGATAATACTCAACAATATGTTTAGTCCTGCTGCATTCCACATTAATGAGCAGATACAAATTTTGTATTATTGAAAAAAAAAAAAATGTCTCAATTGCGAAATTTTGTGTGCTCCTAAATTCTTATGTATCAAATGAGGTCTAGCGAAGCAAGGAAAAAGGATTGATGACAATGTACACTGCTTTGATTACATATCAAGAGGGCCTGTATTTTGTTGTAGCTGACTAGTGAAGGTGAAGGGGAAATAAAAAAAAATATAATCAAGGTGACCGTATGTATACCCGAAAGGATAGATGAAATGCCAATCGAAGTCTAGTACACGAGCCTCGCATTATTGATTTTAGATAAATACAAATAAAGTATTTCATTATGTGTTAGTAACAATTTTTAAAAGAAAAATCAATTAAATATTAAACGACTTACAGTTCTTCTCTTTGGCGTGATCGAGATTACCATTCATTCCATAGATTTCCTATTCTGTCATTGGATTCTCTTATGTTCCCATGGGAGAGGAAAGGACTATTTATTGTAATTTAAGCTTATTTTTTTATATATTGGAGAGCTTACATGTAAAAAAAAGAGTGTCGAAATATTGTTCAAGAATGTTAGTGTGTGGCGATCGAAAAATCAAAGTTCACAGATAAGAGGATAGCGTGTTGCTATGTCACTAGAAATAAAAAAGAAGGGGGAGGGGGAAGAGGAGTTTAATTGCATTTAATTTGGAACTGATTCAAATGAACGGCTTTTGACGTCAGAATTCAGTCCTTGAATCTGATATATTCAGATTGATAACAGAAAATTGAGTCCGTTCCCATTTCCATATTTGTAGCTTATGGTTTGTGTAGTATATTATGTTCGTTTTGTATTTCAACACTTCATACGTAAATTATGAAATTTATCATTAAATAAGTAGTATCTCAAATGAGAAGTAAACTGCTAATCCTTTTCAGTGGTAAAAATAAGAAATACTTAATGACTGATACGATATATGTAAGTAATTAAGAAATAAAATTATACTCACTAAAGCACCCAAATGGTTACTACAGACGAAGCTACGTTTCAATGACCCATTGTCTTCTTATTCGTTCGTGTATTTTCAACAAAAACATAAAAAAAAGTGCTCTTTGTAGAAATTGTGTGTTGTGACTAGTTTTCGTCATTATAGAGACAGTTTTCATAATCCTTGAATCAGCGCTTTCAATTTCTTGTCGAATAGCCCTTTCTCTATTCGGTTTTTCTTTCTTTCTTTTTTTTTTCTTTCTTTCTATCTTCAGGAACACTCACAGCGCATCACACCGTTAATAACTCACTCACTCACTCTATGGCCTATGGAACCTGGAGGTTCAATGCTGCATTCAGAAAAGCTCTCCATTGACTTCTGTCCTTAGCCAACTGGATTCAGTTTCTACTTAGTATTCCTATCTCTGCGAGATCCATCTTAATATTGTCGTCCCACTTGCACCTAGGTCTTTCTGATGGTCGTTTTCCGTTTGGTCTTCCAGTTAAGACTTTGAAAGCGTTCCTACCTTCTTCCATCCTGACTACATGACCTGCCCACCTGAGTCTCCTAGATTTGATGACCCTAACAGTGTTTGGTAAACCGTATAAATTATGTAGTTCCTCGTTATGAAGTTTTCGCCATTCCTCATTCCCGATCCTCTTGGGTCCGAATATTCGTCTCAGGATCTTGTTCTCAAATGCTTTCAGTCTACATTCTTCTCTCATGAGTGGAGATGCAAAAAAGCCGGCTTTTTTGAATCGATGGTTTTTTTTTTTTCACATAAAAAGCCGGCTTTTTTGGGAAAAAAACGAGAATTTTGGAAATTTTGGCTTTTTTCATTTTCATGATTTTTCTATCTAAATAGTTTTCTTATAGTATATTCTATGGTTAGATAAGAATTCCATGATCTAAATGCCATATTTAGCTCTGTAATTCACCATCAAGATGGATGGAGCACATGTTTTACGAATTAAAGCTAACATGAAGAATGTAGTATTTGAGGGCAATTTTACAGGCTATTTAACTTTATTTTAACTTTTGAGTTATCGACATTTTTTCCTTCTCTAGATCATTTTAGTTTGTCATCCGTGTTTCATTTCTAAGAGCTTAGTACTCTAGCTTCTAGCACAAAAGTTAAACTTACGTTTTTCTATAGCCTATATCCGTCAAAGCATACGTTTTTCAATATGTCCGTCAAACTGTACTTCCACATCTCTGTTATTCTGTAGTTGTGCAATGATTTATCAATAATTTTCCGGATACAACTTTGAATACCAATTTATACAAATAATCAGTAGCGGATTTAGAAAAGTACTTTGGGAAGGTTTCTCTGATTGTTTCGTTTTCTAAAAAGTCCTAATTTTATTTGGGAGGTGCTTGAAGTTTAGGAATAATCTTCCAGATACAACCTTGAAGATCATTTTATTCTGAGAATCAGTGGCGAATTTAGAAAAGTATTTTGGGAGGGGTTTTTCTTACTAATGTTTAGTTTTTCTAAACATTTGTAATTTTTAT
Source organism: Thermobia domestica (assembly GCF_964235325.1). Lineage (NCBI taxonomy): Eukaryota > Metazoa > Arthropoda > Insecta > Zygentoma > Lepismatidae > Thermobia > Thermobia domestica. Next base: position 15,374,863 of record NC_137463.1, read on the forward strand.
TTGACGAGAACTTAAAGTTTATGAGTAAAGGCATAACTAATAGATATTTCGTTCGTTTTAGACATTCCGCAACTTTGGGGAACAGGCTTCAGTCCGAAAGACCGACCCCCTAACCTTCGCAAAACCGTCACTGCTGGTAATTAGTAATAATAACGATTTAAAAAAACAATAAGAAAGAAAATCGGCCAACTTCTACACTCCTAGTCGGCCAGTACACGCACTATTTCTACATTCACAGATGGAATGAAGAAAAGCTTTGTCAGAATGATCGAATGCGGGGTTGAATCCCGGACTTCCCGATAGAAGCGCAAAAGCTAACCACTCAGTCATGTTTGTTGTGCAGTTGTATTTAGTTTAAATATATTTCGTAGTCCTTTTTTTTTTTTTTTTGTAAGGGGGGCGGGAGTTCCGTAATGATATGTTGAATCCCTCTTGTTAAAAATTCAGAAAAGTTGAGAATTGGGTAAACCGTGATGGTGGTTATATAAAACTTAACTGTAGAATTTCAAGAATATACAGAAGCAAAAGTTCTAGATGTGCAGCCTTTAAGTGTATCATATAAATCTAAGTATTTCTCTTATATTTTATTTTAATTTTATTTTGTTTCAAAAAGAGGGTTTGGAATATTTTGAAATAAAAATACTACATACAATTTTGCTAGTTATTTGTATATTTTTTTAAAAGAAGTTTTTACTTTTAGGGTTGGCTCGTTTGTACATACCAGCTGTTTTTTTTTTTTTTTTTTTTTTTTTTTTTTTTTTTTTAATAACTGGTTTAAACCAAAAAAATAAAAAGAACAAAAATGCGAATCGTGTGAACTTCATGGTGACGTTTCCACATGTCAAACCATCTGCATTAGTCTTATTTCCTTTTCACCTCTTAATCAAGGTGTCCCATGTTCAATTCTCGGTCGAACCACAACCCTTCTTTCATGTGTAGCGGTTCGGATGTCACTTTAAGCGAAAGTCTTCTCCTTGATAACCTCGGTATTACGTAAGGATGTTAAGCCTAAACATACGAAGCGAAACCAAATTGAATATTTCTGCATGCCTGTTGTTTTATAAAGAAGCCAAGGTTGCTTAAATATATTAATAAAAATTGGCAAAATTTATCGATTGCCTACGTAGCTTCCAACATTAGCTTGGATTGGACTTTCAATGATATCTACATACTAAATTTGTAATTTAATACCTCAGTTTTAGCGTACTGATTATCATACGTTGACCTTTAAATTTTACATGGAAAGCAATAACAGGATTTTCCCGTTATTTTTTACATTTAAAATAGTGACGGGATTTTCCCGATGGCTAGTGCGGGAGTTTCTCAATTTAAGAAATTTACTGACAGGGACTTCTTTAAGCTTATGGGACCTCTTCCAGCATAAACTCGTTGTTGCATAATAACACCAAGGCGAAGCAAACTTATTTCTGTCAATATGTAATATAAATACATAAAGCAAAATATCTAAACCCAAAAAAAACCTGATTTAAACCCCCCCAAAAAAAACTGGTTTAAACTCCCCCCAAAAAACGGGTTTTTGGCATTTTCAAAAACAACCATGGTTCTTGCCAACTCTGCTTGCTTTTGTATATAGGGTGTTATTTTTTTTTTATTATATACATTGGTTAATCCTTTGGAATTCATAATGTAAAAATGTTGAAGTAAAATTGTTTGAAATATCTTTTCGAAATTCATGGTTTATTTTCGAGGTTTTATATTATTATCGGCACCAACCACTAATTAAATGACTTTTTGTGTTATAGAGAAGCGAAACAAAGTCTGCTTTATCAATTCAAAGCAGAATTTTGAAAAAAGCCCAAAATTTCCCAAGCAAAAAAGCGAAGCAGAAAAAACCGAGTTTTTTTCCAAAAAAGCCGGTTTTTTCCGAGACCTTGCATCTCTACTCATGAGTATCGTTTTATATATTTTTAATTTTCAAATTCCTCGACAGAATTCGCGACAAGAGATTTTACACTGAATAATAACACGAATTCCCTGCTTTAGTCGACATTTAATTTCTTCGTAAATATTGTGTTAATAAGTATTGGTGTTATTTAATCCCTTCACGTCCACGTGACACATTTATTCCATGTCTAAGCTACAGAGATTACCTGAATGAGATTGAAGAGCCATTCCAGGTCAAATCAACACAATTTGAGAAGAAAATTTACCTTACCACTTCATATTGTCATGAAAGTTTGTACAGGGATGCTATTCATATACTAAGGAAAATACCTAATTTCAACTTTATATATCGACCGGTATTCAAGATAGGGCTATGTAAAGTTTGGGAAAATATGCCCAAAATAGCATGTTCATTGTATTTTGAAACTGGAATTGCAGATCTCCTAATTGAGCTAGCGAGCTGGTTGAGGTGTCATTTTACAGCATTTTTCACGCGCTTTCATGTGGTATAGAACATCATATAGGCTAATACAAATTTTTATTTCCAAAATCAAAATCAGATTTTTTTAAAAATTTCGAAATTAATTCCATGAATAGATAGTATTGTTGTAAAGCACCTGGCAAAATATGAATTTGGGATGATTGAAAAAAAAAAATAAAACTAACTATAGTTTTCATTAATACCCTGTACCTAGCTGAAAAATAAACGAATGCTTTTTTTAAATTGTGGGAATAAATATGAGCACTAACATGAAGAGTACAGTAATGGGTCTAAAACATATCATACCGACTTGTAATCTGCTGGCTATACTTATTACCTCATACTTTAAAAATCAACTTAAAGCGAGTCTAGAGGGCATCTATGTGCCAAATTTCATTAAAATCTGAGATGGTGAGGTTAAGTCACTGGGTTGAATTGATATGGAATTACCCTGGATAGGAATGAATATAAATACAAACTGTTGTATAATAGGTTTGAAAATCATCTTCTGGTTGTGTGGAATTTTTACCAAATATTTATGGATTTATGAAGTATATACAGAACACTACTATTACCACACACACACATTAGAACTGCCAACATTATTCAGAGGAATAAAAAGGTGAAAAAAAATCATAGATATAAAAGTTACGAGAATTAAGAGATTCTATCAGCATCTTCCCTGCTGCAAAGAGAACTTTCCGAATGACCTCTCCTTTTTCATAATAGGTCAGCCCTATCTTCAGTTTAGCCCAGTGGTAGAGCGTTCACCTCTGGTGCATGGGGTCCTTGGTTCGATCCTAGCTCGCGTCAAGTGAGCTTTTGTGGTGGACAAACACCATGTGCATGGGTTTTCTCGGGGTTCTCTCGTTTCCTTCCACTTTCTTACACCATTTCATTCATTTCTTATCACCGTCTCTTTTAGCGTAGCCGGCATAAGCATGGGACGTAAAACTAAAAGACTTCATCTCTATCTTGATTTTAGGAGGGGGGAGGATTGTCGTCAGCGTTGAACCCGAGATTTTCAGCGTACCGTGCCGATGCGTGAAGCACTACGATATCCAGCCCTTCCCGAGAACAGTCACACACTCAGTCACTCTTAAAGTCATTTGTGTGTAAAATATCGGTTGTTCCTTCCTTTCGATAATATAGTGATAATACAACCACCAGAAGTGTTGTAAATGTGGACACAGAATTGTCCAAGCACGACAGGAAAGAACATCTACTTCCAAGAATGATAGTGTGTGTGCCTGTTCTGAGGAGGACTGGGTAGTGTAGTGGTTAACGCATCGGCTCGGTACGCCGAAGATTTCGAGTTCGAGTCCCGGTCAGGTCATGCAGTTTTTCACTCTGTAACTTAAATGATTTTTATCTACGAATTTTTTATATAACACGGGAAAACCTAGAAATCTTTTGGGGAAAACACGTCCATCCACTAAGAGTTAACTGTACGGCATGCATTTTTCCAAACAGGAATGAAAAATACCTATTGTTTTTTGAGGATTGATTTTTTTTTTAGGGGGGTAATGTGTTTTTTGAGGAGTGAGGTCTACTTTTTCTCTCAGAAGAGTTTCAAACCTTAACAATGCTGCCAGTTTAGTGGGTTTTAGACATCACCGAATAAAACTTCAGAAAACACTGAAACTATATGAGAAAATCACAAATATTCGAGATACAAGGTAAAACTATTCTTACTTGTAATGTTAATTTTATGCCCTGTAATGTTTGTGCAGTTCTCTGGAGCACAATGTCTTTTGAGCTCCAATAATGAAATATTGTTGATCAAAGGATAGTATCTGTATGTAGATACATAATATTGTCAGTCAGATATGATATATTTTTTTAAGTGCAGATATTTATCTACTTATTTCTTAAGAAATAAACTTTAATGTTGTTTAATAATATTAACATATTTATTGAAGAATAGATAAATTGTTTTGATGCCAGTATTATTAAATTGTGATATTGAATATAAATGTGTGTTTACAATTTTTCTCTGTGTATTGTTTAAAACTTTTAAGTTTCTTTTCAGGTGGCAAAGTGTGCTATAAAAGTAGAATTAGTAAATGATAGTTATACTGAACTGAAAGGTGAAATTGCGGGTCCTCCCGACACGCCATATGAAGGAGGAGTGTTTACTTTGGAAATTAAGGTTCCAGAAACATATCCATTTAATCCTCCTAAGGTTAGTATTAGTATCCAGCGAAAGGGAGAAGCTAGTATCTAGTGGAATATACGTGTGCACTAAGAAATGTAAAGTGTTCTTAGTTTATCTTATATAGATAGATAGATAGATATAGGTATACCTAGCCTAGCCATAAATACTGTGGAGCATACATGGTCTGACAACAGTTCGCACCAATCATATTTCAAAATATCTGCCGTAGGACGCTCACAACTCGGAATCTGGAAGGCCACTCGTCTATGGCAGCACGCACTGTCTCCAGAAGAATTGACGCCACTGCAGCCAGTAAAGAGCGCTTCAAATTGGCAGCCGTGGGATGACGCTTCTTGCAGGCAATATCCTCAAGCACTGTCCACAGCTTGTAATCCAGTGGGTTAAGGTCAGGGCTGTTAGAGGGTCAGTTCTCAATGGATAGAAGTCAGGCACATTGTTCACCAGCCCTCCTGGGTTGATTTTGCCTTGTGAGCAGGGGCCGTCGTGCTGGAAAGTTCATGTTGGTGTTCTGAAAAGGGTGATGGTCAAGTTCTTCGCTATAGGCTCCAGCATAGTGATTTGGTACACACGGGCACTAGTTTTCACTCATTTCTCACAAAAATGAAGATGAGTGGCAGTCCCACCAAACCATGATGGACGCGGGATGATGGGCTCTCTGGATTTTCGGAACTTTGTCCCTGGCTTCCTGAGCTGATGACGCATAGACCTTATTTTGACGATTGAAACACTCTTCAATAGTGAACGACTTCTCATCGATGAACAGAATATGTCTGTGCTGATGTTGCGCATACCGCTGGAGCAGGCGTTTACTTTTACGCTTCCTTTGCTCCATCAGACGTGGCGTCAGAAGGTGTTCATCTCACGGGCCATTACTGTCTGCTTCTCCATGGGATTTCTCCTCACGCACATCGCCTTTCACAGCTTCTGGAGTCCTTGCACTTCGTGATCGGCCAGCTCTCAGGCGATTCTGAACAGACCCAGTACTAAGGAACCGCTGGATGATGAGGTACACAAACATGCGAGTTAAAAATTTCACTCGCTGGTTTTCAAACTTTGTGTAGCACTATTACTGTTTACCCTATTTTCGTAGTCATCCCATTCCATCCTCCCTATGCAGGTTACGTGTATCCTTGTCTACAGCAGCTCTCTCAATGCATAATAGCACTTTCCACCTCCAGGTACGCTCTTTCTACTCACAACAAATAGCGATGCAGCCTCTGGTACTGTTGTAATAGTATTTATGGCTAGACTAGGTATATATATATATATATATATATATATATATAGAGAGAGAGAGAGAGAGAGAGAGAGAGAGAAAGAGTATGATTTTCCAAACATCGAAAATTTTGAATGGGCACCTTGCAACAACAATGTTGATTTTAGTAACGCTAGTAATAATTAGAAATAAATTTGAATGAAATTCGTGCTTATTGCAGATTCGTAGCAGCATACGATGAATTAGGTTGTATAATTATATCTGGTAGAAGTGTGTATCCGTTTTTGTTCATAGAATATTGCAGTATAGTATATGGCACGGCTTAACCATCCTTTTTCGTCTGGAGAAGGTTGCAATATCAATAATGGGAAGTTTCTAGAACACATGTCCCCCTTTATAAAAGTAATGAAATATTGATTACATACCTTGTTTTGGTTCCTTATTTTGTCCTTTTCTTCCAGTTTTTGGACTCTTTTATTATTACCGAAACTAAGAACTCTAACTTCAATCTTTGAACAGTTCGCTACTATGTTTGTTTACTTAACCACACTAGTCATATGTAGGCCTATTGATTTATCCATGAAGTAATAATAATGTTTTAATTACTGGCAATTTTAGATGAATGAAGTTTTTAATTATTTCTTCGATTTTAAATGCATACATGTTATTTTAGTTTGCTTTTTATTTTATTCGAAATTCCATTCAGTTTCGTTCGTATTCGGAGTCGATGTTGAATTGTTCGTTGGCGGTAGACGTGATATGTAATTGTATTGTGTGAATCTATCGAAGTATTTATATATTGCAGTATATTGCTTTACACCTCGTGTGTTTTGTGTACATTTTGTAGTTTCTTTCAATGTTCTGTTTTTTGATTCTGTGTTTGTATGTGTGTGTGGGTTTTATGGGTTTACAAAATTTTTGTGGCATACAGTGTGGTGTTCTTTGAAATTCATTTGTTCGCAATGGGTAGGCTATATTGTTTTGTATTGTTTGATGTTATTTTTGTTCCTGGTTACTTTTGTCTTTGAGGCCAAGTTGGGTGAAGTACGACAAAATAAGTTAATTGAAATTATTAATTAACCAAAATTCCACTTGCATTGAAGGACTTCTTCTAATAATGTATATTCTAAAGTAGTATATATCTGGGGTGTGTGGAGGCTCTGCCCCCACTATTATTTTATAATGTAAATTATTATTGTAAGAAATTCTTTTGTGCAAGTGGTATTTTGGTTATTAATAGTTTGAAATAGTTTACTTTGTCGTAATTCACCTAACTTGGGGTGTGGGTTGTGATCTGGAAGGGGACCTGTTCTAGAACCTTGCGTCAATAATTGAAATTGTTCCGAAGACTTTAAAAATGTGAGGACCGCGGTGGCTCAGTGGTAGAGCATTCACCTCTGGTGCTTGGGCTCCTGGGTTCGATCCCAGTCCCCGCCAAGTGAACTTTGTGGTGGACAAACACCGTGTGCGTGGGTTTCGTCGGGGTTCTCCCATTTCCTCCTACTTTCTTCATTCCACCATTTTCATTCATTACTCATAATCATCGTCTCCTTTAGCCTAACCGGCATAACCGCGGGACGTAAAACTCAAAGATTTCACTTCATTTTTTCAAAAATTCGAACATTGAAGGGTGGTTGTTTCTATCATTTCATCTAGTATTGATTGGGAAAATCTTTTATAACTGAATAAATTGGTAAAATGCTAATTTTTCTGAACCAGTCATGCAAGTAATATGTCTCGTCGTGGTGATTTCAGCTGAAACGTACCTAGAGTAGTAATTTGTAGTATTACTTCATTGTTTTGAGCATTTTTCTATAGGTTTTGAAATGAGCTACATATCTAAAATTGTCTATTATCAAATTCTTAAAAAAGGTTTACATATATATTCATGGATTGATCAAGAATATATAATAAATGTTCTTTTTGTGTTGACAGGTTCGATTTATCACAAAAATCTGGCATCCGAATATTTCTTCGGTGACAGGAGCAATATGTTTAGATATTCTGAAGGATCAGTGGTAAGTATAGTACGTTTCAAGAAAATTACTCAGCATCTGGAATTTGAAATAGTACGCGTGATGTAAAAATACTTACAAATAGAATACATAGATCATATTTTTTAAAAAAAAGAGAAGTGCAAAGTACTTTGTAATCTAAGCAGCTTGGAAAGTAATCTTATCAATATACATAAATAATACTCTGTATTGCTCCTCTAAATTTTTTACGTTTTTTTATATTATTTATTTTTTTCTTTTTAATATATTGAATGTAGAGTTTTCGTTGACAATTGTCAGGATTGACAAGACTTAAGAAAGGAACGATATTTGACAGAGATAGGGTACAAATGCTAGTAAATAATGGCTGCATCCTTTCTTTTATGAGTGTAAACATTCAATTTCCATATCCCCATCAAGCTAAGGATTTCGTCTCCTTTAAATGTAATTGTAGAAGCTCAACTTCAAAAGTTTGTGTAGTGAGGCCATGGACATGCATGTCAAGAAATCAAAATACGTGTGTGGAAAAATAAACTAAACAACTGAATTTGTTTTAATGTATAAAGTAATTCTATAGCTTCATGTGCAGTATCTCAAGTGCCTATATCGCCTCTTGGTTTACCTGTCGTAGGATAAGTATGTATTCTATCTTAAAAGTCTTACCTGAAAGCGTACAATGGAGTTGACAGTGATTGCTCTCTCTTCCTAATTGCCCATGCAATGCCTCAAACCTTCAGAGAAAATGATGGCTTACGCCTATTAATCCCGACCGACTCCAAGAGCTACCTCGTGGCTAAGCGATTAGCGTACGCGCCTTTAGCGTGGGATACCCGGTTCGATTCCCGGAGGGCGCTCATGTGGTTCGGATTCCACGTTAATCAGTAGGTTCACGTCTCATATAGCCTCGCTGCTCAAAGGGACGCTAAATTAAAACCAGCTCAACTCAACCGACCGACCCCAGTCTCCTATACACAGGGTTCCCACCAGGGTTGGCTGATTTAAACCTTGGTTTAAACCAGCTGGTTTAAAAAAAAAACTGGTTTAACCCTCCTCCCCCCCAAAAAAAAATAAAAAGTTTGTAAAAGTGTAAGTGTTCGTAAAATCTTGATGAACACACATTTGTGGGTTATCATGTGTCACTCTCGTATATTATTCGTATTATATTCAGACCTAAATTTCCCATTCATTACTGAAAGAGATTATACTACAAAAACAACTTTTTTATATAAGTTTATGAATGTTTGTTTTGTGATTTTTTTTTTTTTTTTTAGATTATTATTATTGTTCTGCAATTGCAATCAAAGAAAAATTCTAAATATTGTTTCGTTTTAATAATGTTTACTATTGATAAAATACATAGAAATACCGTCCTTTTGGGGGGGGGGTCATACAAACCCCACGAGAGACATTTACTGAAATCAGAAGTATCTTTGGTATCTATTTATGTATAAATGGGCTAAAGTGGACTCAAATAATTCTTAACTTTATTCACTTTTCTTACTGATATGCAAATTAAGTCGTTGTATTTCTTTTAACTTGGACTAATAAAAATCGTAGTGAACTAACTTGGACTTAAGTAGTTCTTCTGTACTCTGCAGTATTTTGAAATTGTCCATATGTAGGTCTAATTCTGTATAATGTTTTCACTTGTGCAACTGTGTCCTTCTCAAACGACTCTTGACAATTAGGCAATTAAGTTAAAAGTATGTAATGATCAGTACAACATATCAGGAGTCCTTCGTGAGTAAGTTAGCAGACGTATCGCATTTGTGGCTAATTAGTTCCGGTTTCGAGTTCAAATAGAGGACAATTTGTTTCTGATGTAAGTCGAGAAACTGTTTGAACTACACTTTAATTTTATGTGACCCCTTCCATCATAACCCGGTTGTTGCATATTAACACCAAGGTGAAACAAACTTATTTCTGTCCATATGTGACATAATTCCTTAGAGCAAATTATTTAAACCAAAAAACCTGGTTTATACCCCAAAAAGCAGGTTTAAACCAATTTTTTTCTCTCCAATTTGAATAAAAACCATGGTTTTAGCCAACCCTGGTTCCCACATTCTGAAAAATCAGGGAATGTCAGGGAAATGAAAACATTTCAGGAAAAGTTAGGGAAATCATGGAAAAATGTCATGGAAAGTCAGGGAATGTATATGTGCAAGACAATTCATGAAGTGTAAATTATGTTTCTCCCAAATTGTCATAGCAGAGTATAAACCATTTTAAAGGAAATTCCAGAGTCTTGAGCTATTTGTTTGTTTCCTCAGAACTTCTATCTCTGTTAAGGAATCTAATGAGTTGTGTCAAACAAAGCATTATGAAACTTGCTGACAATGCAGTGCTTCTTGCTTTGGGTTTGACTACAAATGAAAATTTACTAGAAATAGAAAAATGTACATTGGTTTTAAGACAGAAAAACTAGTGAAAGCATCAGAGAAATTCTCAAGGCTTTCAGGTTTGACTGTCGAAATTTTTTGCTGACCACAATCAAGATGATTGTGGAAAGGAACCCTCTGAAGTACAAACTAGTACGTACTTTGTCAGCTTTGGACCCCAGACTACAAAAGAATAATCCAGAACTTGCTCCTACAAACTCTGCGTGATCATAACAGAATATCAGGCAAAGCAAAGTGTCAATTTATGTCTTTCTGTACTGAAATCCAGGAGTCTCTTGTAGTTGACTTAAGAGAATGCGAAGAGAAGATACAGCATCAGGTTAGGTGACTTCTTTGCAAAGGTATTGGCCAAGGAACCAGAATATTCCGATTTGTGGCATATTGTGAAAATATGTTAATATCCCACGGCAATGCCTCAGTGGAGAGCGGGTTCTCTGTCAATAGGACATTTATTGTAGAAAGCCAAATCTAAGATTCTGTGTAGTACAGAAGCAGGTGCATGATGCAATTATGTAGTATGTAGGTGTGGAATCTGTTCCTATTGATCGAAGAATGCTTCTCTCAGTTCGTTCAGCTCGGAGACGCTATGATCAATACTTTAAACAGAAACGAATCTATAGTGCAGAGGAAAGTAAAATCAAAGGTGAAAGAAGAAAACTTAGTTCTAAAGTTAAGAAATTAGAAGAAGGAAGAAACAAGTAAAATAATGTTACAAACAAGAACAAGACGCTTTCGTAGAACAAATTCAAGAACTGAAAGCAAAACAAAATCTGTTTAAAAAAGTAACTGTGAGGATTAGTATGTCTCAGAGTTGGTATATTCGGACTCAGGGAGAGTTGGCAATATATTCTTGATTGCTTTCATTGTTTTTTCAAGCAAAAAAAAAAAAAAAAAATGTTGCAATATCAAAGTATGTGTTACTGTATCATACATATATTATTATATACTCACGGCTATGGGGATGAAGAAGGCCGTTAAAAAAAGTGTATGATAGAACTTACCCCATATCTTCCCATTTATATTCAAGAATTTATGTCAGGGAAATCGATCTTAACTTTTTTGTGGGCACCCTGTATACAGGTCCTTATGTCCCTGAGTGTTTACTAGTAACACCTACTGGTAGAAGGAACCTTCCTAGCTAGTGGGAATCTACCAGCATCTGCAATGTTGCTCACCTCCTACTTGCAGTCCAGAGCATAAGATACCGAATCCCACAGCTTGGTATAGCCCTACCCGAAACCGAGATCCCCGGAAGTATCAGAGTCGTGATGATTCCCTATCTTACCTACCTCATAATGTTTGTTCTGTGCCGAGATGCCATTTCTGTACCATCTCTGGGACCTAATTCTTACCCATTGGAAGTCAGCCGAAGCGTCTCACAATGCTGAACAAGCCAGATAGCCTCAAGATTACGTGCTGAAGTATCATAAACACATTAGGTACCAAGTACCTCTTATCCATGTTAAATAATCCACTAATACATGTACGTCACCATTTAAAATAAAAATGTAAACCCTTCTTTCTCGGTAGAAGCGACAGTCTCAATCTTTACATACTTTTAATTATGACAGAGGTATTCCGTACATTATAAAAGCCTATGACTGATATAGACTCTGATAAGCAGATATGGTCATTTGGGAGGCTGAGCTTTCCCTCGGTAGGTGTCACACCCCGAGAATAAGATTCTTCAAAACACCAAAAACATTTATAATGATGATGAGGTGTCAGGGGTTATCGACTAAGAAGAACTTGGGAATGTCAATATACCGCCAACGTCCGTTGTTTCACAGTGGTTCTGATTGAAAGACTCCTCCATCTATCTACCCTCCCATATTGACACACACGTTTCTTTTAACTGAAAATCATAAAAGTAATAAGAGAAATGTACTTACTAATAAATGAGACCAATAACAGACTTTCAAACAGAAATTTAAAACGGACTAGAAAATTGTTAAGATTTTGTGATAATTCAAAAGCCACATTCATTAAAAAATAAATAAATTAACACCAATTGTTTCATGAAAAATACTTATGCAATAGGAGAAATCATCATTATAATTGAAACATATACGTAGAAATTATTATGCTAAAAGACTACAATGTGTAACATTAATGTTGATTGTATAAAACCAAACATTAAAATTAAAGACATCTTAGCAAGAACTTACCGTCGGCTTCTTCGCTGTTAGCAAGTGACTTTTCATTCATTTCTTCCTTTAAAAAATAAATAAATAAATAAATAAATCGCTGTAGAATGGGTGATTTTCTATTTAAAAAAAACACTTTGACAAGGTGGTGTTTAATTTGCACTTCTGATGTAGTACGGTATTTATTTTAGTTGCTGGGCAACAATTTTTACTGTATTGTTAAAAGAGAGACAGTACGAAAGGTGTTACAAAATACAGGATCTGCCTACAGAACAAATTCGTGAAACTATAGGTCACAGTTTCACAACCCCTACTCCGCCCAATAAGATCGCAATGTTTTGTCCCAACATTCATGGCGGAAACGAGGATAGTCAGTCAGACGTACCGATGCTCGGTTGTTTTTAGGCTTCATTAAGTTAATAGATACATATGGGCAGATCCTCTATTTTATAATATCCTTGCATAGTACTGCCATAAGTTCTTGCTTCGAGCTGGAATGTAAAAAAATACAAGGCTAAAGGAATGAAATATAACATTTATTCATCGGAGTACAGCAACGTAAAAACCACTAAAATTATTCAAAATGACCACCATTATTGTTACTACAAAGTAGCAAACAACCAGACGACGTGTCTTCGAAATCACTCCATTTGAAGGGAAAATCGCTTCATAGTTTGAGCGAAGGATTGTGGTAGAGATTGCACATTGGAGTGACGTTTAGCACATGCTATAAATGATAGTCCAGCGGATAAAGATTTGGGCTCCTATTGACCAGTTCGCACATCTGGTGAACTCTGAGATATTGTTCGTGAGCTACTCATGTGTTGATTTGGCCCTCTGTGTGAAAGAATAATCCTATTAAGAAACTCAATGTTTTTTTTTTTTTTCTTAGAGAGTTGTTACGAGGTTGACTACATCGTATAAGACATCTTGTTGATATCCTTTGCTGATGTTTTTATCTCTTGTTTACAAAAGTAGACACCTGTAAGTTAAATAACTTACTCTCTACCACACCATCACTGAAACCTACTGATGTTGCCTTCGAATCCTCTGAACATCTTCAGAAACTTGTGTAGTACATAAGGAGTGAAAAAAATGCACGATTGGACTGGGATTCGAATCCGGGATCTTCGGCCTACCGTGCCGACTACCCGGCTTCGACAATGCGTTACTCTTAAGACTGTTTAGGGAGTAGACTAAATTCACTCACTCCTGAGTTATAGATCCCGGGTTCGCGTTTCACTCCGGTCGTTCCTTTTCTCTCTCTCTCTCTCTCTCTCTCTATTTTTCTCTCACTCTCGCTCTCTCTGATCGATTGTTTCCTTCATTTATCAATATAAAACTTCTTTAGAGTTTCGCACATAGTTTTGGCAGGTGTAGGATTCCTGTATTGAGAATATCTTTTTTGTCTGTGAACAGAATCTGAAAACGGTTGTACGCAGCGTATTGGACCAACAATGCCTTTATTCTTTTCTGTTTTCTTTCCTTGTGAGCCTAGAAGCTGGAATTAGACGCTGTCGTGTTCTACAGTGATAGGCGCGCATTTCAGGATCACCATGAGATATGACATTGTTTTGGAGGATATTTTCATCTTTGGCCATATATATATATATATATATATATATATATATATATATATATATATATATATATAATATTTTATTTTACATAGGATCTCGAGAAATTCCATACAAGCGATAATGATTTTGTTTTCGTTTGTTCTCCATCTTATTTTATAAATAAGTATATAAGAAAAATCCTTCAGAAATAAATTTGCAGTCAATCAATAGTAGCTTGAAATTTGACACACTTTAACTAAGTATAAAAGTAAGGTCACATCATCATTATGTATTTATTTACGTTTTTGAACTACAGCAAAATGGCACAAATTTGTGTACACGTCGTATTTTCATAATCAAGCGTCGTGTAAAGGTTGAAAATCAAGGTTGCGAAGTTGAATTATAGAAATTTCAGAACACACAGAATAAGTTACAGCAATTTGGCACCTAATACTAATACTACTAAGGATATAATTGTGGGATTTTTTTTCTATTACAGAAGCATTAATATACAAACACAGATATGTTTTTAACTTCTGAGTGATGCATGTGTATTTTCTTTTAATCAGGGCAGCAGCCATGACCCTCAGGACAGTCCTGCTCTCCTTACAAGCTCTTCTTGCCGCCGCAGAACCAGATGATCCTCAGGATGCTGTAGTAGCGAAACAGTTTAAAGAAAATTACGATATGTTCAAGCAAACGGCTCGGCATTGGACATTTGTTTATGCAGGAGGTAATGTAAGATGGAGTACATATTAAGCGTTCCCGGTAATAAGGGAGAACTCAACAAACGTTATACGAGTAATGTACAATTACATTTGAAATGTTCGGGTAGTAATAGCAAACTGCTCTGTAGCAACCATATAGTTTGTGGAATTCGTTCCTTTTTCGTTAGAAAATACAATTTCAGAATAAATTGATGATTAATTTGACCATTCCGTTTTAGAACATAAGCCTTTGTTGGGTTAGCCGTTATTATCTGAAAGGCTACGTATGTTTTTCATTATACTATAAGATGGGTTTTATGGAAGTCGTATATTCAGCGAGAGCGACTACCACGGTTTCCTTTGCCTTGTAGTTGAGTGATTAATACACGTACCTCTAGTGCGCATTGTCCACGTCTTAACTTCTGGTTGAAGACGCGTTTTCTATTGCTGACCCAACATAATGAGACAATTGGAGAGCCACTTGCATCTCGAGATCAGTGGAAGAGCGTTCACCTCTGGTGCATGGAGTCCTTGGTTCGATCCCAGCTCGCGCCAAGTGAGCTCTGTGGTAGTTAAACACCGTGTGCGCGGGTTTTCTCGAGGCTCTCCCGTTTCCTTTCATTTTCTTGATTCCACAATTTCATTCATTTTTTAATCAGCGCCGTGTCCTTTAGCCTAGTCGACATAATCGTGGGACGTAAAAGGCTAAGATTTCATTTTTGAATCACGAGATGTCGAACTCTGATATGGAAACATAGAAATAATGGCGTTTCAAGCGAATGTGCTAACCAGTCATCGCTCACCTGATGGTCTGCTATCAAGCCAGTTGTATCCGTTTACAGATCAAGGAGATTAATTATATGTATAGATGTATATGTGGGTCTTGCTTGTTCCACAAATTTCTCATCAAATTAATTCACTGATAAAGCATTCACATATAGTGCGAAGGATCGTTAAGTGTGATGCCAGGTCATGTAAGCTGAAAATTGTCTCTGTCCCGAGATCGTCCAGTTTCTCTCAACTTCTGCATTATCTTTCATCATCATTCAATTGCGTTTCTGTTTCTTTAGCATAAAGAACATAAGCATAGAACGTTAAACTGAAGATTTACTGTTTTACCTAAGATTGAAAACAGCATCAACAAATTACTAGCTATATATTAAAATACTAGGTTTATGGGTTTGTGCTCAAGAAAAGTTTATATGTTTGTGGCTAATCATGTCGACAGTGAGTTTTCACTGATCGTTTGCAAATTTTGTGTAAATTGTTCAGCTCTAATTGAATACTTAAAAACCGTAATTTCTTTATTACATTTTTATGTGTACACTGGAAATATTGCAATTTTTAAAAAGTCAAGCACAATATCCTACGAGTTATACATCCCAACACCACACATTTGTATACAGGGTTAGTTAGTATATCCAGCGTTTCATGGCCAAATGAGAATGAAAAAGGAAGGAAATAAAAAAACATTTCTTCAATGTTTGGAGTGTTTTGCCCAATGAACGCCATATATCACTGACATTATAATTAAATATGTGTGTAATGTATTTGCGTATTACATACTGAATGCAAGAAGAAAGAAAACACTGATCATACACGAATTAGAAACACCAACCAGATGTAGGCTCAAATCTTGCAAACGGTGCGAGATATTGAAGAAATCTCCCCTTTATGATACTTCTTGCCGATTTTTATCAAGACTTCTTTCACTTGTGTCTGTAAAGGAACATGTACAGATGTTGTGAGGAATGATAAGGAGATTCATGCTCATATGTGAATGATGTGCTATGTAAAGAGCGCGGGTTTGGCTAGTTATTATTTAATTTGATAGTGTACCCCAGAGAAGTACATTTTTAAATTCTGCCACCTCGTCTTTTGTAGATAATTATTGACATTTGGCATTGATGCTTCAAATTTGGTAATAACATTTCTACCAAGATGATTCTGTAATTCCTTGACACTCTTTTCCCTGCTTTATCCTCGATTCTTCATCATTATAGAATCAGTTTGTTCTTTTAGGTGCGGAATGCCAAGGTTCGATTCCCGGTGGGTGTTCATGTGGGTTTGGATAACACATTAGGGTGTAAGTCCATGTCTCATACAGCCTCAGTGCTGAAAGAAATTCTAAATTTGACACAAACTTGGACTCCACTTCATACCTAGCTATACAAAAGATAAAGTATGACGAGTGAAAATGTATCGTTATTAATGATATACCGTACAGAGTGGGGAAAAAAAAGAGATCAGTTGTGGACTGAGTGGCTGTGCACGAATTTCAAGTGTGACAGAAATCATGTCCGTTCAGGAAGCAGATGGGGTAGCGTAGTGTATTGGCACAGTAACTTGGAGAGTTTTCAATATAATTCGTACTTCTAAAGAAATTGTACGTTATAAAATCGGTTATTTCTTTCATTTATCGCTTATTATGATTATTCATGTAGTCGAATGGTTTTATAGGCTCGTACTTAGGTGCTCATAGTTCCAGAAATTGAATGACGTGAAATATGTAGTTTTTACTTCCCACACTTATGTCCTTTAGGCCAAAGAAGAAGGATGGTTAATGAAAGTGAATGGTTATAAAAGAATTGGCGGAATGAAAATGTGGGAGAAAACGACAAAACCTTGAGAAAACCCACATACACGATATTATCCACCACAGACACGCATGATCGAGGATCAAAGCAGGAACCCTTCGCACCAGAGGTGTGCTCTCTACCACTGATCCAGTTTTAGGATGTGAGGAAGTGTTGTGTGTGATTTAACGCCCCTTTTCAACACGTTCTTTTTGAGATGTGGACCTACTACAGGTAGAATCCGAACCGACGTAATATGTTCAAATTTTAGTGGTCTTATCACAAAAATCGAACCCAGGACTACGTTCACCAAAAGTGTACGCGCTAGCCACTAGACTAGCGTGAAGGCATAAATGTTTATGCTTTGAATTGAATGTGGTCAAATTACGTACGACAGAATATAGACCATAGTGTTGCGTTTAGCTTTTAATAATAATAATGAATGGATAAACTCTGCAAATTATCTCACCTCCAATTGTGATTCCTGAGTAACCTTTGCACTTAAAAGCTTTCTGTTTTCCCCTGAGGGTGCACTCAAATTGCGCAAAAAATGTTTGCAACGTTGCCATCATTACCATAAGCATTTTGACTAATTAAAGCAATGCAATTTGTTTTAGGTAAAAAGAAAAAAAAAAGTACAAAGTACAAAGTAATGGATGACAATAGCATTTTCAGTTATTGCTATTATGTGTGTGTTTGGGTGTCGTTAGAGAGGGAGACGGAGCTACATGTTCCAGTCGATAATTTTCTGTATCATGTCTAACTGTAAGGTTGCCTGTAAGATTAAAACTAAGAAAATATTTATTGGAAGTAAATACTTATTGAAAAAGTATAAGGAAAATAAACTTATAAGAAAGAAACAAAAAAATATAAATATTCCTGGAAGTTCCCTTTAAATATCGTGGACAGGCGTTCGACCAGAGATAAGGATTTGATTATATTTTCCAGTTTTGGCCAATCACAAACAAGCATTTGTTTACATGTTTCAGGTGTGTCTATCACGTATCCTTTCCTTTCTATAAATGATCCTTATATTTTCATTTGCGTATATATGACTCCAAAGTTGAATCTTGAATCTGGGGATAACCTATATATTTCGTGAAAGGGTTTGTCGAGCAGGTTCAAAACAGGTTTCGATTCCTTGCCCGGAAGCGACCTCACCTTTTCAGGGTTGGAAATAAATAGAACAACTTGACCTATATATCCTATATATCAAAATACTCCGCATGACTAGTAGATTAAGAATATAATATGCACTGCCCAATTATATCCTATATCAAGTTAATAAACCCAAAAAATGATTATTTCACTCTGAATATCCTATATTAATGAACCTCACTATCACGCCGTAGAGTGATTGTGAGACAGTATGAGTTACGTAGCCGTCACACCTTACAACAAAGGCCAATTCCTCGTAGCACCATCTTGCTGTTACGTAACTCTCACACATAGCCAAAAACTAAAACCAAGCATCCAGCCGGAGCTTTCTTCCCTCTCATCACCCGAGCCTTGTCGTGGCTAGAGGGCTTAAACCCTAAAGGGCGACCAATCTGGTATATATAGCTACAAAGGAAGAGCTTTTCGGATCGAGTAAATGAGCTCAAATTACCACCACGACTAGTTTTCCCTAATTAGTAACTCAAAATCTATTGAACGTTTTTGTACCGTGTGACCTATCAAACAACTCGTCTAAATGAGCAGTTGACGAATATATAATGAACGTACTGGTCTGACAACGTATATAGGTGAAATCATTGAAAATGTACAAATTGAAATATGTACACCGAATGTGTCACATCTAGCCCAGGAATAAAAGTGAGTGGGAACGCGGGGGTACGTCGTCCCCCATTTCCAGAAAATATCTGCGGCGTCCCTCCCGCTTTCTAAAAAATTACAATGGCCAAAGATAGACACGGGGGACGGCTTGACCTCATGCGTCCTCCTACCTTTTCAGATCCACTTTAACCTTGATCTAGCCATAACAGTGAGTCATATTAGTTGTTATACCAGATGACGTACTGTTGACTGGAAATTATGGATATGCTTTTCTCAACTTTATAGGTCCACTAACATAGGATATAATTCAGTAGTTCATATTATATTCTTAATCTACTAGTCATGCAAATCACTTTGATATATAGGACATATAGGTTAAGTTGTTCTATATATTTCCAACCCTGAAGGAATGGGGTCACTTCCGGCAAGGAATTGAAACTTGTTTTGGAACTTGCTCGACAAACTCTTACAGGAAATGCGACAAGTGAACTTTGTGGTGGACAAACACCGTGTATGTAGGTTTCCTCAGGGTTCTCCTACTTTCTTCATTCCACCATTTCATTAATTTCTCATCATCACTGTCTCCTTTAGCCTAGCCGGCATAAACGTGGAACGTAAAACTCAAAGATTTCATTTCATTTTCTTTCAGGAAATATATAGGTTATCTACAGATTTAAGGTTTAACTTTGAAGACATCCCTGATTAGTTACTGTTCTTGGGCTGTAAGGAAAATGTCTTATATATTATTACCATATAAATTGTTACAGAAATGAGTGGTCAGTGTGCTGGTGGCGGATATAATAAGAATAATGTAAGAAGCCAATGAGGAACGAAAATCACAACGAGCCAATTAGGATCGAGAATTAATAGCAAATTTTAATGAGATGGGTACTATAAATAAAGAGCAATAGACTGGAAAATTATTAGTGAAACTATCAGGATGGAGTTTATATTGACGAAAACAGAAAAAGGTATACCTTGTATATTAAAGGGAAGCTTTAAGTTTCGTTTCTTTCGCCAAGGAAAATTTCACGAATCATGTTGTTGGTGGAAATTTGCGCAATTTCAGCACTTTCTGCTCTCCGTTAATAAGTCCTAGATTACAGAAATTATCAAAGATCTAATCCCTAGAAAAATTTACCCAGTGTTGTTGCACCGTCTCCTGGAGCCTTGTTCACATGAGTAAGAAAGAGTAACGGAAACATCAAGGAAATATAAACGAATGAATTCACCAGGAAGAGCAGTGATGATATACTTTATCTTTTACTTTGCTATGAAACATCAAATAGCGTTGCGGCACAACTTAGCTGCTTCTCCATTCTATTGAATCCTCTTTTTATTATTCCATTAAAAATTCGAGTAAACCATATCATTCCTTTACTTAAAATGTTCCATGCTTGTCGATAAGAATATTATCTAGTCCTGGGGCTTTACTACTTTCCATCTTTTTCATAGCGTTTTCCATGTCTACCATAGTAGTCACAGGCCGAACTGTTGTGTTTCTTCTAAATGTTTCTAAATGTCTTCTGAAATAGCTCTTTCACATGCTACTTTTTAATAACAAATTCTTGTGTAGCTTTTTTCCTAAGTATTACTAATAGCACTTCATTAATTTTTAGTAAATAATTCAGGATATGTATATTAGATTGAAAGTTACTACGAGAGTTTTGACATTCTTGAAGAGTTTTCGGATATAAAATCGTGTAATTCTGACTTTAGAACTGGCGATCGTTTCAGTTACCTTGTTTTCATCTTCCTATTAGAGAACAGCATTCTGTTGTGCCGTCGTTTATAAACTCTGACTCTGTGTTACCTAACGTAAAGATCCCAGGTCGCTTTCTTCATTCCTTCAATTCGCCGGGTAGTATGATCACTGAGGGACATCACTCATACATGACCAGCTAAAATGGCCATACGTACCGACAGCTCAGAAATGTAATTCCTAATTCCCCTAATGAACTCTGATTGGCTGCCTTTCTTTCTGTCCTGATATGGGTATTCCAATTAGGATTCAGTTGGCCAAATTTAAGTTGTTGGAGTGTTTTTTTTAATTTCAGTAGTTTCTTTAGTTACTTTTAGAGTAGTGGTTGCTATTACGAAGCACTTCCATAATATGAAATTGTATCCGGTGACTGTGTTGGAAGAAGTGTTCGACTACAACTATTTTTGTCACCTTTCTCGTGTGGCAATATCTTCTTTTATTATGGTTTGAATTATTATGACGTGATAGTAATGTTAAGGTAGAACTACATATTTTTATCAATTCCCCCCCTGAATGGCAATTATTTTAACTTGACCGGTTTTAAAAGTGCTTGAGTATTCAGGTTTCTATTTAGTGATCTTTCGTATTCAGCTGTTATCAGGACCAGTACCGATGTCATTGCTTCTTTACCTGCGATTTATTTTTTCTTCCTTTTTTTTCGTTTTTTCCATTCTTTCTTGATTTATTTATTTATTTATTTACTCACTAGCTGCACTTTTCTCTGGAAGAAACTAATAAAAATGTGTAGTTCTACAAACAGAATAATTTCTTAATAAAACACACTCATAAAGAATATGACAATTGTTTAGTGAAACTAGCGTCGATTTGCCGTTTTTACCACTTCGATACTTACTTAAATACAATTCCATTATCAATATCCATCCTGTTACGTCATTAATTTTCTTTTTAAAAAAAATGTTTCAGGACCTCATAAAAATCCAGATTTTGATGCCAAAATTCGTCGTTTGACCGATATGGGAGTTGAAGAACACACAGCGAGAGTTGCCTTATCCTCGTATAGTTGGGATTTGGAAAGAGCCACGGAGCAGCTATTTAGTTAGTGTTTTTAAAGAACACATTCTAGGTTAGAAGTTTACGTTTATAAATGAATAATTAATGAAACACCTCATTCAGTGGTAGTGCTCAAACTGAAAGACACAACAATTAAGTTTCTGTAAGATTTTTTTTTCCCGAAGACTGCAGGCAGTGATATCATCTTGCTAGTGATAAATGAAACATTCATAGAATGAACAGAAAAGACGTGGTACTTGTAAAACATAATTTCTCCAAAATTCAGCTTCTTATTTATTTACTATGTTATGTATCCAGAAATGTTAATATAAATTGAGTCAATTGCTGGTTTATGAAAATTATTCCAATTTTTTTTCTGCCTCTAAGATAATTTTGAACATAAGATAATATGTAAAAATGTTCCATTGGCGATTTGTTTTTCACGAAGCCTTAAGTTATTTATTATATTGAAAAGTAAAGAGATGGTGTTGATTCCATTAAATTAATCCATGTGTATGTATATATTTTTTTAAAAAAAAAGTTTTATATACATGTATAAACATGTTACTAAACAAAATTAACATCATTTGCCATGTACATTGGGGATAGAGAGGTCTGATTAAAACAACGCCATTGCTTTTTTTTAACCTTTGTTATTATTTACGAAAAACTGTTATTGTTTTGTGTATGTTTCTTGTGGGTGGGTTTTCTCGATAATATAAATTTGAAACATTTTGTGTATTTGTAAGAAAAATTATCATGCCATGTTTTCTTTTTTATTGTAAAAAATAAGTGTTGTGTAACTTTTTTTAAGAAAAGAAATATAACAGCACCAGGTGTATATTATACATTCCTGTTGTTAGTTTACGTGAGCTTCTGATAAATTGCATTATATGTAGAGTTAAAAAGAAAGTACTCGCAAGTGGTCAGTTCTATTGTACTTACTTAAAATTCTGATTCCTGAAAATATTTTACTTCTTAGGTTTCGGTTCCCCTCTGGAGCCTTATTCACGGATGATCAAAATAGGTTGAAAAAGGTTAATGCATCAAGGAACGGATTCACCGAGGTGGAACAGTGCGAAAGACACCTTGTTGATTGCTACCAGCCACACTTCAAACGGTAGTGCATCACACTGTGAATTGGCGGGCTCAAGATGTACGTTCTTTTGTTCGAGGAGAGAATGTTGCCAGCTCATGTTAATGTTTTTGTTGTAGTGCCAACACTATACATTTTTTTAAAAATTACTCTCTCGTTTATCATTTAACCATCTAATTTTCAACGTACTAAAAAGTTTATTACTGATTTCTCTGTCGGTGAATGTGTGTGTGTCTGTTATTTGTGATTTTTTCAATTTTGAGCCCTCCATTCGATAGAGCATAAAAAACTATCTCAAGGAAGTGATGGAATTTTTCGCGTCACTCTTACCGTTCCCGAGATATTGGCCAAAAGAATTTTGAAAGTTGCATCGCTCTATCTTATTCTTGGCTCCAAATAAATTTCTTGAGTCCATATTATATGATAAAAATAACTTTTAAAAGAACAGGTCAAGAAACATCTCGGAAATGATAAAACAAAAATACCCAGTTTCGGTTCTTTCGACAGGTTTAAAAGTAACACAGCATAATATTATTTGAATCTAAGGATTTTACTTGGAGCCAAGAATGGAATAGAACGACTTTTTTTTTTTAATCAAAACAACATAAACGAGAGCCGGCTAAGTAAGGAGTAAGAGAGAAAACTTTAAATAAAAAAAAAGTACACTATTGGCACAAATACATTAACATGAGCTAATAGCCTTCCTTGCGTGAGCACAAGAACATATGACTTGAGCCAGTCTTTTCACAGTTTCCTCCACTGCTACTTGACGTGACCGGCAAAAATCCTAGTTTTTCACTGTTCTAGCCTGGTGAAGACAATTATTATTATTATTATTATTATTATTATTATTATTATTATTATTATTATTATTATTATTATTTGCTTGCCGTTTTTACTGCTTTTCTCCTAGTTTTATACTGTGAACAAAACGCTCCAGGGCAGAGTCGCAAGGTAAGAAGTGAAAGATATTTTCAGAAATCAAAATTTTAAGTTAGTAAAATGTTCATTAAAATTATGTAGGCGCATGAGAGGATGATTCAAATTAACAAAAAATTGGTTACTTGCCAATATATCTTCCCGTGAGAAAACTAAATATTCTCCAAACGTATTGGAACAATAAGCTAGTTCTGTCTTCAGTGGTAAGGTAACAAGGATAAAAACGAATAACAGAAATATGGTATGGGAACAGGAATACCAGCAAATGAGTATAACGTACAATGGGGACTAGAAACGTGAATCTGGTAGCTTGCTTTTTTTTTTTTTTTTTTTTTTTTTTTTTTTTTTTTTTTTTTTTTTTTTTTTTACTGATATCCGATTGCATAATAAATTTATAACAAAAGTATATCGAAAACTCACTGCAGACACTATTTACATACATCAACAGTCAGCCCTTCAATACAAGGTCAATACTTGGAAAAATTTCTTTCGTAGAATATTACTAATTTGTCATTGGCTAACTGATCTCGATGATGAAATACAGATTTTATATCAAATCGGACAAAAGAACAGTTACAAAAATGGTTTAACCAAACACGGATATCGGTGTAAGTTATTAAAAAATCTATTCCCAAAGAAACAGGAACTTGAGTAGGAATTCCATACTTTCCACAACTATCGACAAAAAAATTCAGCATATTCTTGCTAAGCATGACATATCTATTCCCAATATCCCCCAAAAAGTTTAGAAAAGCATCTGATCGGCTTTATATGTTACTTTATTGATCCGTGAAATAAGTCAGGTGTATTTATCATGCTCAGTATCAATGTTATTCTTCATATATAGGACAAACCAAGAGCAGTATTAACACTCTTGTTAAAGAACATACTAGACAATCAAAAAAGTCACAAGAAGAGGGTATGTCAGGATTGTTACTTCACCTAAAGCACATAGACATAATGTAAAATAGGTTAATGTGATTATTCGGCAAAAACAAAATACAACGGGAGATCAAAGAATCATTCTTTATTCATAAATGTAAACTGACTTTACGTCTGGATTCTGGCAACATTGATAAAATCTGTCTACCTACCTTTGATGTGTATATTGGTCCTGGCAACGTAACATAAACCCTACGCTTGTTTCAAACTCAATTCTTTCTTTCTTCCACTGTGCTCTGCTCATTCTTTTTAGTCCCTATTTTTAAGTTATGCTCATTTGATGGTGTGTATTCCTGTTCACATATCATATTTCTCTTTTTCATTTTTATCCTTATCTTACCACTGAAGACGGAACTAGCTTGTTGTTACGATATGTCGGAAGAATATTTAATTTCCCACGAGAGGATATATTGGTAAGTAATCAATTTTTTGTTAAAGTAAAATGATCATTAAAATTTCTGATGGTGTCAGTACATTGTCTCGTCAGTTTTAGTTATATTGGAATGTGGTAAGATTCTGATATGATGCCAGTGGAATTTTCAGGGAGCTGATTTTTAGGTAAATACTTTTTTTTTTTTCTTTCTTTCTTTCTTGTCGAAAATTCATTCCACATTAGGGTTGAGTTTTGCATATGGTTGTGATGTAATCTGTGAAATTTAACTTAACATTTAAAAAAATATATATATTATTATTTTAGCTCAATCATAACAAATCCATCACCAAATTTGTACAGAACGCATATTTACTGCTAAAGACTTGTTAATATGTATATGTTTGAGATATTCTACAGAAAATGGTGGATTGAGTAAAATGTTCTTACTTCAATTTAAAATTGAAAAGACGTTAAATTATTTCGATATTCTTTGATTTCTTCATCGGCACATTCATTAGTTACATCAGACTCCTTCAAAAGTCATCGTAGTATGAGAATATCGTAGAAGAGCTAAAGTAACGTAAATTATAAGAAAATAATTAAAGTATACACAATATTCTAGAAACACTTAAAGATTACTTGGCACACTTAAGCACTTTCTTCCGTTTTCTTGGAAGATAAGTCTACACATGAATATCACTGATTTGTAAATGGTGAAGTCGCAATTTATTGTCGATAATAGTGCATTTTGGATCAAAAGATCCAACATATTTCAATCAAAAATTTTCGTGTAGGCCTTATATCTGGAGAACTACAAACAATGTAACTAAACCCAAACTATCACTTAACTATGATGTGCTTATTCCGTAGAAAATACGAAAATTGGATTTAGGGGCCGTTCAAAAATTTCGTGGCCCCTGATCCAAGAACTAATTGTAGACCAAGATCGCAATTTTTTTATCTTTTCTTGATCTTCCTAAAATTCTTGTTATGAGATAATACGAAAGAATGTACAGGGAAACCTCTGAATAACGGACACTACTGGGATATGAACTTTTGTCCGTTACTGAGGTTATAGAAATTTAATTTCTCACAACGGTAATTATATGCAGTAATATACAGTAAATATATTATGTATGAGCATAAATACGTAAAATTCAATATGAAAATACTCTATTTAGTACGTATTTGAACTACTGAGAGGGCTGAAGGAGAAATTTATTTATGTTAAATAATAATATTGCTCAGGGATGTGTTAATATATTCGTATTCTGGAACCCGATAAACTCCTTTGTTTACCGAAAAATGCATGATTTTTCCTCTACAAGGGTTTAAAAAAAAAAAAAAAAAAAAGCAAGTGTCCTCTGAGAATCCTCTGTACGGTTGCGAAGAAATGTGTGTGGGGGGGGAAGGTTGGGGGTGGGGGGAGGAAAGAGACTTAATTTGTCAGGGTGTCTATCGGTCACGAAAGTCATGAAATCAAAAAACGGTCATGAAAGTCAAGAAAAAGTCTCGAAATTTAGCTTTCGGATCACGATTTTTTAAAATTTGTACAAATATAAGTACAGACTGGAAAATTTTGTTCTATAAAACGTCAAAATCCATCACCAAAATTGTCTGTGTATCAGCTTTAGACACTACCAAATCGCAAGAAAAGCATGCCTCTATCACATGTATAAAAATTCGGCCTAATTCGCACGCAAATTCGTTCTTGAGAATGTTGCGAAATTGTATGCTTTGATTTGAAGCTGTTCTGTTTGATGGTTCACCAGGTCTAGACTCATGACAGATACATTTGTGGGGAAAAGACATTTCTGTCTAATTTATCGCAGACCCGAGAATAATTCCTGTCCGTTATGAAGAGGTTATTGAAACGTTTAGAGGGAAAAGGGATTGTCCGCGTCCGTATCTGTGTGTGTCCGTAAAAGGGAGGGTTTTATTCCATAAGAGAACATATATTTTTGCCGGGACAAAAAAATCTGTCCGTGTTATAAAGGTGTCCGTTAAGGGAGGTTTCACTGTAGTTGATACAAAAATGTACTGAATTCACTGATCATATATCACTAAGTTTTTCTTGGAACAGACTATGGAAATGAAAGCGCTTGTGCTAAGTTGATGATCCTTTTGTAGTAAATTTAAATTGTTTTGGCTAAATATTCAAATATATACGGGTAAGTATTCTTATACGTAGAAAATGTTTCAAGGAGTCTGATGTAACTAGGCGGTGGAAACATCAGAGAGTAGTGAAATGATTTTAAACGTCTTTTCACTTTTAAATTTACGCTAAAGTAAGCACATACTTATTCAATTATTTAATAAGTATCCTATAAGATCCATAATTAGTAAAGATTTGGTGGATTCTTGATATTACGATATATGTTAGAATTGGCACCTAAAGTTAGATGCTATGGAAAGAAAAGTTGAAGAAATTGCCACAGAGGAGTTAATATTTAACGCGGAGTTCAAGAGAGACAATGTGTAATTAGGTGAAACTTACGGTGGATGTAGTATATCTCGACTTTTCAAATGTCCGCGCCTGCCTAATTATGTAAGGCCACTTTTGCAATATACAGGCGAGCTTTTCAAAGACAGTGAAGCATACATTTGCGATTATAAATAAGTATTTCTTTGTGCATTGTAATCAGAATACATCACTGATTCTGCTGTCATTGATTAGTAATTACTTGTTTTTCTGAATTTCCAGCACAAATTATGCTATTTCTTAGCAAAATGATTTTTTTAACGATTTATCTATTTGTAGCTTCTAAAAATATGTATTTAGTTTTAATACCTAAGAATCGGCTCCAAAGTAATTGAGTGTATTTTAAAATCCTTTGTGCTTCTAAGCAAGTGAAATGTGGGCCTTTCACTCAACCAGACATAATAGTTTTTGCATGTTAAGAGCAGTAAGACGAAGTGGAACGAATTGTCTTGCATACTATTATTTAATATTGCTCTGTGTATTGTTACGAATGACGTTCAGTAATCTCAAGGAATCCTGTTTATATGTAATAATATTGAGAAAGGTTAAAATGAACTAATTTTCTACAATATATTCGAGATCAGTGAATAATACACAGATACACACATGTTTTTCGAAATTTAGAATGTTAATTGTAAACCTTTGTACCCATTTTTATTATTATTATAAATAGTTTGTTTTCAGACTTTTGCGCTTGGTGTTTTAGGTGCGTTAAATACGGCTATTATTTAACGAAAATATCTAAACATTAGTGCTTATGGTTGATCTCAGAGCAAGAAACGGTGTAGATATTTAAAACCATGTTAATTAACTCTTGTGTATAAATTTCTTAAACCTTTGTCACATTTCAGCAATGTAATATCTGTTCTCACAAATGTTTTTTTCTTAATCAATTGTGCAGTGAATGGAGATCCTGCTTCAACCGTATTCCAGGTAAATTAAGGGAGATAAAAATGATGTTTTCTCCCACTATATACCCCGCTACATATGCGAGGCCAAGGAAATTCATAGTAAGAATTTTCCACTGAACCGGGAACTCAATTTGGGCCTTTGGTTTAACCACTGTGGCCAGCTCCCTTCCCAGCTACATATCTTCACTTCTGAAGTAGGTTTTCACCCATTAAACAACACAACTGCTGTTGTACTTGGACAAGACGCTGTCTATTCATTAACACTTTTGACGATTGAATTAGGTATCGTCTGATAAACAATAGAGGCAACAACCGATTTTTAAGGCGTTTGGTCTTACCAAAATCTTCCTTATATTATTTACTCTGTGTGTCCGAGAGACTCAAAATTTCAAGAACTACTTCATGGATCCAAAACCGAACCACTTGGCGTAACGGCCCGATTTGTGGGCCTGAGTCACTCCACGCCATCTGTTAGCGATTTGGGGTACTACATATAGGCTAGTGATGAACGCGTGGTCAGCGCGTCGCGTCGCTCTATCGCTAACCGGCGTATCGGGAGCCTTCTAGACGTAGTGGCTGTCTTTTATTCATGTGACTTCCCAGTTTGCCTCACGACGCTGAGTGGACGCCGAAAATTGGGAAGGCACCGGTCGGGAATCGAACCTGGGACCACGCGGACATGACTCCAACGCTCCAGTCACCAGACTATGATGTCCCCACTGCTTCATGATCACCAATTTTGGCTAGGATGTAGAGGTCAACAGTTAGGAGTCGAATTCTTTGATGGGGATGATGTATTTAGTTGATCCCAAGATATCGACAATCAAAAATCAGTTCTCTATATATTCCAATGGGAGTAATTATGGATATCATCCCTGCTTGATGGACTGCCCGCAGTATTGTTGAGTCTAGCGGGACAGTATAATGCTCAGGATACAAAATACTAATATTTCCGTAGAATAAAATGCGAAAATTGAAGTAAATGATCTTCTGCTCTACAGATCTAAAGACTTGATGATTTTCAAGTGTTCATTCTTCTTTAAATCTACTTAATTCCAGATAAAATGCTATATTTTAAGCCTAGACTTGGTAAAATTTAAGTTAAGGAGTTTGGTTTACCAAAAGCCAAATCGAACCAAACTCTTTCGCGTGGTGTACACTGACACAGCTGCTTGTGAGTATTAAACAGTGAAAACACGTAAGTTTATATATATATAAGACTGTGCACACAATTCGGGATCCCGGAATGGTTAGTTCGATTTCCAATGCAGTTACAAGTATGATGCACAAACAAGGATTTAATGGGACATATGTTCACCTAATATTTGTATAGTTTAGCGTATATTCATCTTAAATTTACGAAAGAACAAACGTATATGGGGTGAATATACTGTGTTTTTGAAAATGAACGAGCGGTATACCCATCTAAAATTCGAGCACTATATCACATCACAATGCGCTTATATATATATATATATATATATATATATATATATATATATATATATATATATATATATATATATATATATATATATATATATATATATATATTAAAAATGCAGTTTATGCCAAAGAGAATGACTTTATTCTAAGGTTATGTAGCAAAATAGTTGTATGCGAGTTTTGCTTGTACCTTTCATTATACTAAATTAAGAGTTTGTGATGATTTTAAGTTGCCTGTTGTGTTGGATGGTTGCAAAACATGGTCTCTTCTTTAAGGGAAGAACGCAGAGTGAAAGTATTTGAGAATAAAATCCTGAGAAATATTCGGACCCAAGAGGAATGGAAATGAGGAACTCATAATTTAGACCGTTTATCAAACATTGTTAGGGTCATCAAATCTAGAAGGATCAAATTAGCAGATCATGTAGCCAGAATGGAAGGAAGTACGAAAGCTTTAAAAAAGTGTCAACTGGAAGTCCAATTGGAAAATGGCCATAAGGGAGATCTAGGCGCAGTGGGAGGACAATATTAAGATAAGAATACAAACTAGGAACAGGATTCAGTCCGTTAAAGACAGAAGTCAAGGGAGAGCTTTTGTGAACGCGGCATTGAACCTGTGGGTTCCATAGGCCATAGTAAGATAATTTTAAGTGCTCATTAACGTAATGTTTACTAGTGTCTTGCTAGTGATATAATGAAAGAATTAATTATTGTACAGATGTGTTCAAGTTATTAGACTCAACATTCAGTTTCTGAATATTTTACTGTTCTTACAATATTACGTAAGAAAATCTGTGCGAACTTAGTCCAAATTACTACTTTGTCCTAATTTCTAGTGGGTGTGGCATATGCTTTTCAATATCAATAAAACAAATGCGTACGTATCATTCAAATATAATTACTATAAAGTGTATATATCCAAATTGGAAACAAAAAATGAAATGGAATACTTACAAAAAAATTCTCTTTCACACAAAGATTAATATTTCTTATGAAAACCCTTATTCTTCATTAAGTCTTTCATCCTTTGTAGCATCCTATGTACGAGTTTAGCATATTTTGCCTTCAATTCAGCATCGTGATACCACAAATTGTTGATCTCCTTGATCAATTGAAGTTTGGTTCTAATGTGCTTCTTCTCTAGCTTTTCTTTTATGAAGCTCCAAAAGTTTTCAATCGGGTTCATATCAGGACTAGTGCCTGGCCACAGAAGAACACTAATTTCGTTGTCCTCGAAGAATTTTGTCACAGCTTCGGCCCGGTGGCATGGGGCTCCATCATGCATATAGATGAATTGTACGTCATCAAACCAGAGTGCAGTCTGGGGAAGCAGTTCTTCTTGAACTTGTTGGTATTGGGCGTGCTTCATTGTCCTCTCTACTATATACAGTCTTCCAGGCCCGAAGACAGAGATCACACGCCAGACCATGACTGAAGTAGGATGCTTCACGGTTTATTAGACATTCCAACTTAAATTCCTCCCAGGTCAACGTCGCACATATTGTGAACATTCATCAAACACAAAGATACATGATTCATCACTGAAACACTATTCTCCAATCGTCAGCAGTCCAATATTCTAGGCCTCGTGCCCATTCGAGGCGATTCTTTGCCATGATTGGAGTAGACTTTAATTTTTGTTTTCTTTCTTGACCGTGTGCTTTTATTCCCTTGGCACAAAGAATCCTTCGAACACTTTCAAGCCAAATGTCTGCGTCATACTCAGCCATTTTTATGCTTAAGTCTATTAGAAGTTGCACTTCTGTTTCCCAGAGCCAATGTTTTTAGTTTTCTGATACCTCTTAGCGATAGCTTTGGTTTTCGCTCACACTTCCCAACCCTATTTTGGCTCTTGTTCATTTCAACAGAGATTCTACTCACAGATTTTTGTTCTATCCCAACTCTGCTAGCAATGTATTGCGGTGTATATCTTATTTTGTTAACTTCCATTTTACGCGGAGAAAGGTCTTTTGCTTTTCCCATTATGTTGCAATTACAGGACTACACAGAATAAAAGATTGATACACGAAACACGTCACGATCATCTTAAACTAGCCCATTCGAACTGTTGAACACTGTCGTTAACTTCTTGCGACAGCAACCACAACACTTCAGACTGTAACTTGTTGATAGGAACCACAATAGCTATCTACAGCTGAAATGCCATTTTCAGAATTCCCCCTCACTAATACCATCTATTGTTCAACTGTGATATCACCACTTCAACTGTACAGTAAACAAATGAAGGATCCTATATTTGTGGTTTAACCATTAAATTAAATGTTCTAGAACTGTGAAATTAGGACTCCTACATCAATTTTGCATTTTTCGAGCGTGAGTCTAATAATTTGAACACGTCTGTATACACCAGTGCCAGTTTAAACCAGAGAGCCTTTAATTTTTCTCGCAAAGTACGCATTAGAATTTCATTTTTAGTCTATGAGATCTATTGACTTTTATTATACGGTGTAAAATTATGGATTAGCTTCTTCGCTATGTCGTTGCGGGTCAATCCGAATGGGGAAGGGGCAAATAGAGCTACATTACTGAAGCCCAGAATGAAATTGTCAAAAAAAAAAAAAAAAAAAAAAAAAAAAAAAAAAAAAAAAAAAAAATCAGTCTAATATTAACTAGGATATTTGATAGAAGTCTGTGAAAAAGTTGTTGATTCGGGAATCACATTTTGTGGTTACGGAGACTACACTGCTTATTGCTTAATATGATGTACTTCTTGGATTACTGGTGCGCTTAGTAAAAACAACGAGCTGAAATGTTCAAATAACAATATGTACAAGGTAACCAAAAAAAGTTGCCGTTCTAGAGCAGGGATAAACCAAGAGCAATACAGTGCTTTAACTCAACGTAAGATGGTGTTACGAGTAGAAACAGATCGAATTTCGTGGATATTGAAATGGCAGCAAAACAATGTTCTATTGTCCACAGCTTCATGGCTTAATTTGGAAATGAAATGATGTAGAATGAAATTGTAAGACTTCACGAACCTAATAATACCTTCCGCACATCTACCACTCTACCTATTTTAAAAATGTCCGTCCTCTCTGCTCCAACCTCTAGATTTCAATTTCTGATGAAAGTTCATATGGTTCAGATCGCACGTTAAGTTGTAGGTCCTTGTCTCGTTTTGTCCCGATGCTGAAAGAGTCGTTAAATTCAAATTCAACGAAGTATATTGCATGCCTTTTAATGGCGTTTTAATGGAAACTTGGCATCTATTAACAATCGCACATTCTTTCTTATAGTTTGAAAAAATCATTGCAGGACTTATCGAAATTCAGAACAACTACAAGTTTTGCTTTTATTAATTCACAGGAGCTTCTATTCCTAATATCAGTACACGATCGATCGAAAACTTATAATCGAGAAGGCTAAGATGGTAAAAACCAAATTATTCTTTAACATAAGGTTGGGGTGCCGATTAGATAGATAAAAACGCAGTCTGTGAACAAAGAAAATATTTAAAATCTGTAATTTATAAAAACATTTTAAAACTCCCCAAATCTTATTTCCTTTATTAAAAAAAAAATGAAAAGAAAGAAAACTCTCTACGGAGAAAATAAAACACGGGAAGAACGTAAGGTCTGGTAACCCTACTTTATACCAGTGGCGGCTGGTACTATATGTTGCATGGTTGTGCAACCGGATATTTCTTTAATACTAAAGATATTTTTAAGTATTAAAGTAGTGTATCAGTAAAAAATAAACCTTTGCTCTTGAGCGCAAAACAGTATTGATGCATTTCTAAAAAAAAATAATTTTAAAAAACTGAAAGAAAGAGAGTGATATACAAATCCAGTGGCAGCAAGCGTTGCCACTGGAAGCAGTAACATTGAGCATATGGCAGCGAGCTCCTATCTCTTAACATGACGAAGTGGATTTATTCTTGCATCGCTGCTATCCTCCCGTATTACGCGTTTGCAGTTGCTATTTCGTTGCAACTGGTATGTAGTCAGCTTCTGTAAGTAGTTACGAATTCCTCCGTTTGGCAGCGCTTGACTCAATTGATAGGTTGAGTGAGATAGACGCTTGGAAGAAAGAAGTTGGTCACCAAACAGAAACTCGCAAAGAGCAAATATGCGTCTGGTGATAGCAGGGGCGGATCCAAGCTGAATATTTGGGGCAGGGCAGTCGTTCGAAGTCAATAGATTTTATTTTACATTTATAATACAAAGGTAAAAATTCTTTGGATGGATTTTATTTTTAAAATAAAAAATATCCTATTCTGGGGGGGGGGGGGGGCGATCGAGAATCGAAGAAGAGAATGTCTTACCACTGGTCTAAATTCTATCTGTGTGTCGCTCGTGCACATGATCCCGTGTTCAATTTCCGGCGGAGAGCATAAAAAATTAATCTCAAATTATTCACTTTCAATACTCATCTGTCTTCTTTAGCCTAAATTGTTGGAATGTTAAACTATTATTATTATTATTATTATTTCATTTTCGAAGGAAAAAATCTTATATTTCATGCTTCTTTATAATAGAACAGCAGACAAAAATACGTAGTTACTGAAAATGAACTCTTTGTCCCTTATATTCATACAAAGAAATGCTAACAAAATGCATATTGTCGGAGGAGATAGGTGTTTCTGTACCTTAAAGAAAATAAACCGGAAAATATTTGCAGTAGCGATGCTTTCTATTCAGAAAAACTTGGCGAGCAGCATTTCAGATTTCAATGAAGTCATAGAAGAATTTAAAGCTCGAAAAGAACGAAGAAAGACCTTCCATTCTAAACTAATGCATAGTTTACTTAATTAAATAATTTTGTTTAACTGTGTGCATGCATGAATATATGCATTTTTTTTCTTCTTTTTCCTTCTTTTTGGCAGCTCCTCCGTGGCTAAGCGGTTAGCGTACGCGCCTTTGGCGTGGAAGACCCGGGTTCGATTCCCGGCGGGAGCTCATGTGGTTCGGATTCCACGTTAATCAGTAGGTCCACGTCTCATATAGCCTCGCTGCTGAACGGGACGTTAAACTCAAAATCAACTCAACTCTTCTTTTTGGGTTAACGATATCATTCATGGCTCACAGCACATGCTATATATTCGATTTATCTCTTGTTCAATAACATGAACGTAGAAGTTTTTGTATATAAATAGTGTATAAACGTACGTTGATAGTGGTTGTTTGAAAAACAGGAAATAACTTATATATCAAATCAACATTAGAGAATACACTTTAATCAATAAATATACAAATGGAGCTTATAAGGACTTTCCTCTTCATACTTCCTGAATACTTTTTGGATAAGACTCAAGAATGCTGGGGGGAGGGAACACTTGCGCGTAACTACATACCTTTGACATTGCAACATTGCAACCGGTACTTCTACGGACCACGAACCGCTACTGCTTTATACCACTTCTGTTCCATCAATAAAATTGTGATAATATGTCTGATGAAGAAAGTGATATATTTCCGAACCATAACACAGGGTAGTAAGTGTTTGCTGTGGTAAGCTTTGTTTTAAAGAAGTTCTATTTTGGTAAGTAACACTACAGAGGATGGACCATCTTGAACCGCCGCTGTAATTTAATAACTTTACAAGGTTATTACAAATGATTGACCCAATTTCATAAATTCACTGAAAAGTTTCTCACAAAACCCATTCTTTTCCGTGAGCTGTTGCAACTGTGTCGAAAATTGAAAGCGTCTGACTTTGTCATCAGTCGCCAGGGTGTAACAACTTCAAGCGGTAAGGTTGAATCATTTCCGTAAGATCTTCCAAACGGTAGGCTGTGGAATATTCAGCTTTCTGCCTGCTCTGTTCGTCAATTTCTTTAAGCTTCGTGCAAAACGCTCGCACGCGCTCAACCGTTCCTCACTGCAGGTCGACCAGTTGATTTGCCCTTACAGAGATTCTGAAGTTGTAAACGGTGCATACCTCGCCAAAGGGACTTGGTAGTTAGTTGAGCTTTGTTGAACTTCTTTCGGAAGTGTCGTTGCAATTAGGACAGACTGATGTGAATATATCTTGAGCACAACGTAAACTTTCTCTGTGCTTATTGCCATCTTGAATAAAAATGCGTCTCTCAGGTTTTGTAACAATGTCCAAAAATAAAGCTACAATTAATTTATGAAATCGGGTATATTATTGGTAATAAACCGGCAGAATTAAAAATAAATAAATAAATTTTGTACAATGTAAGTCTCAATTGATTGGTTAATATCAAGAAAGCTGATTGGCATACTTGCGAAATTAAAGTATTGGCAACCGAACGTAGTTATATTTTTTCAAATGTCACTACATCTGATTATTACGTATTTTTAAATATTCATGCTAAACAAAAACTTACAATACTGCATTTATTAATTATTATTACAAACTAGGAACGCTACAGTATAATAACCATCCAAATTTTGGGGGCCTGTACAACAGCAATAACGAAAGTATGACAACGGGCCAATGCATGTCTAAAGCATTTTAATGTTCAATAGTATCGTCAGGATGTGATGCATTTCGAATAGGAATGAAGTTACAAAAATGAACGGAAGAAAAGTTTCTTCCGAAAAACTGCTTAGATAAGTATCGCATCCAATGACCCAGGTTGTTTTCAATATACACAAAGGTCCTAATACCGTTACAACAATTTGATATATCAAACCGTTCCGAAGATACGATGAACGTTATAAAGGTCGGCAACACTGCTGAAAATTATGTAATTACGAGGATTTGTAATGAAAACTACTAAAAGCTATTGTAATGTTTTTCGAAATGTCCTCCCTTGGCCTTGATGCAGGCGCGAAGTCTGTCCAGCCACTGGTCAATGGCATTACGCACCATGTCCATGGGAAAATTGTTCACTGCTCGGGTCAAGGATTGTTTCAGACTGTCGACAGATGGATGCCGTTTATGGCAGACCTTTGCCTGAAGGACTGCCCAATGTTTGTAGTCCAACGGGTTAAGGTCCGGGCTGCCAGTAGGCCAATCAGTGGTAGTTATGTCGGGGACGTTTCGTGCAAGCCACTTCTGGGTTGTTTTCGCTTTGTGGCCTGGAGCGGAATGCTGCTGGAAGGTCCATCTTTCTCCAGAGAACATAGTAGCAGACAGTGGTTTCACTATAGGTGTTAGCACTGTCCTGGTACACCTTGGCAGATGTTTTAACACCTTGTTCGCAAAAATGCAGCTGGGTTGTGCCTGAGTAGTTCACTCCCCATCAAACCATTACTGAGGCAGGATGATGTGCCCTCTGATCCCTTGGAGCTGCCTCAGCAGCTGCAGTAGATGACGTGACATACACACGGTCATTTTGGGCGTTGTAATCCTGCTCAATTATGAACACCTTTTCGTCAGTGAACAGAATCTTTCTGTGCAGATGGTTGGCGTAACGCCGCAACAGTCTCTTTGATTTAAGGACCCTCTGAGATATTAATGTTTGGGTCAGAAAGTGAACAGCCCGCCTCTTATATGCCCGTAGATGTAGATTACTCCTGAGCACACGAGACATGGAATTTCTGCTGATGTTCATCTCAGCAGCCACCACACTTTGTGTTCGAAAAGGATTTCTTCGAATTCTTGCTGCGACTGCTTTCTGGACTTGCGGGGTTCGTATCGTTCGTGGTCTGCCATTCCTTGCACGGTCAGCTGCCGTTCCAGTCTCGGTGATCACTGTATGGCGCGATACACGAATCTCTTGCTGATTTGTAGGGGTTTCAGGAGGTTGAAACTCTCACCTACTGTCTTCCCGACCTTGTGTTGTGCAATTACTGCTACACGATTTTCGTAATCGCCCCACTCCATCAGAACTCAGTACAATATTAACGTATGTCATGAAGAGTGAAACACGCACTACATGCATCTTCCGCTTTGTACACAGATGGCAGCACTGTGCCACTCTGGATGCCTACAGCCGCAATCCATACTTTGTGACAGTATTTATGATATAACTAGGTATGTATGGAGTGGATTACGTCATAATCATTACATAGTACATATTTACAACGTTCCGACAAGTACAAATAATTAACTATTTTCGTATACAAGTTAATAATCACCTTCACACTATATACATGTCGCCCTGCGCTCCAGACAGTAATCCAAACCTGGAAATGACATTTGATATCTTATATCACTAAGTACCAGGCAGTTTTTAGGATAGTTTGAGGAGACTTAATATTAAAAAAGTAGAGATTTTTGGTCAGAAGGCAGAGATAGGATCACTAGTATACATCTTATTTTATGCTTTCATACCTCTACTTTTTTTATAATAAATGAGATAGTTCCGTAATTTGCATGTTTCTTAATTGTTATGCTTGCCGAGAGGTTGTTTTTTTTTTTTGTTTGTTTGTTTGTTTTTTTTTTTTTTTGGCCATAAGGAACTTTATCTGTTGCCTCCTCATTTGAGGATTCATCAAGAACCTGGATCTGCTCACTTAACGAAGTATACCTGGAGGAAACCGTTTCACGTACCTGATGATAACTTAGTTTTTCAGGTCAGGATTAATCAGTGCTAATTCTAAAAAGTCAGGAAGGTTCTGGGGCCTGATAAAAACCTTTTTATTCCATGAAAGTAAACGTGTTTGAGTTTTCATTTTTTCTAGATCAGTGATCGCGAACTACTAGTAGCTTCCGTTAACGTTCCGATTGGCTAAATTTATAGGCAATAAACAAATGTTTTTTCTTATAAAAAAAATGTTGGTAGTTCTTTTGGTTGGTAGCTCACAGTAGGATTTAAAAACGGTACGGTAGCTCAGAAGCTTCATAAGTTTGACGACTACTGTTTTAGATCTTTCCTTGTGTTTGATTCTATTTCGTTTCAGTATTAATTACACTAACCCTTTAGCGCGCAGCTTTGCACATATCCGAAGTTTACTTTAAAATTGTATTGCAGTATGTGCTTTCTAGTTCGGACATAGAAAAGCAGCTTTGCGTATCAGCTAAGATGCTCTTTCACTAATGAAGTTCTGAATTTCCCGCTAGATGTCATAGTAAGCCAACGTTGGTCTCTTTGTATCACTTGCTGCACGCGGAGTTGTCATCTTTGAGCTTTCTTTGATCGTTTACGTAGACACGTTTTGAACCGTACTTTTTCTTTCTATGTTGGACAGAAGTGTAATGAGTGCAAAAGTGCAAGTATGCTGATATTCGTCGTGTTTTATTAGTTCTACATGGTTTTAGTGGACTTTGCAGATGTCAACGCGCAACTTTGTATAGACCCTGTATGCAAACACCATAAAATATCCCATAGACCACATATTATTTGTATTAACTATTTTTTTAAAAAAATACCTTGTTTCCTACACAAAAAACACTCCAAATTTAAAAAAAATCAGCTTGATCGGAAAAAATGGTGCGTTAAAGAGTTAACTTGCAAATTTTGTGTGAATAAGTTCAACAGACTGAAAAAAACTCACTGACGTTTACGATCTAACAATCTCTTGAGAAGGATGGAAGTTCTCCATGAAGTATATAGATTAATGGCTCGTTCTTCTGGAACAACTTTAAAAACTTCGCTGTGCAACTTGCCACGAATTCTCAGAGGAGGAGGCCTTTTACATACTGCAATATCCATATCTACATTGAATGTTTGGGATCTACCGATCGCGGATCTGTAATTTTTTTTAAGTCGATTTTTTTAACCTCTTCTCAAAAGTTTCGTCTAACTTGTAATAATATAATTTACTGATCACAAGATTAAATAAATTTCTGTCGCATAATTTATGAGAAAAAACCAAATTGAACATTTTATAGTAATCTTATTGATTTAAATGGAATTTCAAGAATTTTCGTTCCCAAAAATTCTATAGGTTTACGGAATAATTCACTATTTGCGAAATTCTAAATATAGGCGTGGGCAACAAATTTTAGATCCCCCCCCCCCCCCCCAATAATATCTAGTACTAGTTCCATGCTGAATATGATTGTAGTTTCTGTTGTGTTTTAGTTATACTTCATTCGATTCTCAGATCTGTTTTTTAGCGCTCATGAACCCATTAACAGTTCATTTTGAACATTTATAGTGTTGCTATTATGTAACACGTGCATTCTTTATATTTACATTACTGCATACTGTTTTGTCTGCAACTCAAACAGTAAGGATAATATATCAGCCTACAATACGATTGTAATATTGGAACAAAGAACACATTTAGTGAATTAAGTGATCAGTGTGATAGTATAAAGCAAGTAAGCCTAGGAAATAGGCCTATGGAAGTGAGACGTCTAGATCATTTAACCCTGCAGAATCGTCCAAGAAGTCGTCCACAGCGTTCAAATAGTAAGTCATGTTTTAGTGTTAAAAATGGTAACTCTATTTCAGTAGGTCGCGTAAAAAAAAGTGCAAGGGGAGTGCTCAATGTAGTAAATAGTCATGGTCGTGGTCTTGCTTCCAGATTAATGCAGGAATGTGATGATATGAACGTAGTAGGTATTGTTAAGACTGGTAGTGGTTATTTGTAAAGAAAAACAGTTCCGTTACTTTTCCGACATACAATATATCAAATACTGATGTATAACATAGTATCAATTATTAGTCCTATATTCATAGGGGTAAAAGTGGATCTGAAAAGTTAGGGGGACGCTTGACGTCATGCCATCCCCGTGCCTATCTTTCCCATTGTAATTTTTTTAGAAAGTGGGGGAACGACGTCCCTCACGTTCCCACTCACTTTCACCCTTGTATATTCACAGAAATATTTTTTTAAAAAATACGTTTCAATTCTCCATTTTGCTAATAATTTGTCGACGTCTATATGAAGTATCCGAGATTCCTCCCTGGATTGCTCACTGAATGGCTGATTTATTATTAATAATAACAACACTAATTGCTTTCCTTGTTTCTTGTTTATTTCTAAAATAGCTAAAAAATTTAATTCCATACAAAACTGAAGAAAAAAACTATTAAAACGCATCCTTCTCGTTCCTTTATAATAAAAAAAAGTACTTTGAATATATACAAGTATATAAAAGATACGGTCTCTGAATCACACTATTTCAAAGATATTTTTTCTTCACAGATATACATTGGGTGGGCTACTAAATACATCTAAGACCAATAATAATAATAATAATAATAATACACAGCTGTTCCAAAATAGTCAAGAATTAACAGTAAAAAATAATCAATACACAACCATGCCACAGCACCTGAAATTCAGAATATAAAATAGATACATTGTTACAAGTGTTGTCATCGAAATACAGAAAAGTGCTTTAGTTTTCGATCGCATTGAACACAATTCTTTTGTAGTCTTTCCATTAAAATAAAAAAATGATCAAAAACAAAACAAAAAAAAAAAGTAATGATCAAAAACCTCAACACGTTTTTAGTTGTTCCTATGTATGATACTCAAACACGTAAGTACTTGAGTAAATTTTGACTTTTCACACACACACTTGTGGCATATTTATACACACACATACTATAGAACGAATTTAAGTTCGAGATAGAGCACAACTGTTATTTAGTTTTGCCTTTTTAAAAATACATATTAGTAATAAAACTGCATACAACTACTGGTCATCTTAAGAACATCTTTTGAATCTCGTTTCGCTAAACTCATATATAACTGGGAATATGACTATTTTATTGTTCTTTGTACCTAATTATATGCTATTTACCATTGTTACTTGTTGTTCATATTATACAGTTGCTAATCACTTTGTACAGTTTCTGATTAAAAAAATTCTTTACATTTGGTAAAATTTATTTCGAGAATAACGGTGGTATCACTAGAACGTACAAATAACTATCTATCTATATCTATCTATCTATCTATATATATATATATATATTCTTTTAATTTACTGAAGACTGTACTCAAATTGTCCTTCCATTCTGAAATTATTTACGAAAGTAATTTGATCAAATGGAAAGAACTTTTGTCGCTGACTGTACAAGCATGTTACATGTATGTATTGTATTTTGTAATCTTCGGTTTTGGAAGGCAATCACACACACACTTTTATGTTGACTAAACAAAATCGAATTATTTCTCACTTTCAAAATCTATCACAGACTTTTAAATGAAATCAAATCTTTGAGTTTTACGTCCCACGGTTATGCCGGTTAGGCTAAAGGAGACGGTGATTATGAGAAATGAATGAAATGGTGGAATGAAGAAAGGGGAGGAAACGGGAGAACCCCGAGAAAACCCACGCACAGACTTTTAAATTATAATTTTATATCTAAGAGCTAGTTTCAAGTATTACTGAAACATAAAACAACATTGTGTACTTTTTTTTAAATTTTACATTATACTTTGGTTGACAAATAAATTCCTTCAGATAACGTTACATTTACAGATTTCTTACTGTAAAAGTCAAGCCCACCAATTATCAATACATGACCATATTTTACCAATCTTTTCATTTTTTTTTTTTTTTTTCTCAACAACAAATATTTCAAATAATTCAGTTGCGAGGGAGGATAAGAAACTAAGGTTACAAGGCCGATAATTCTGGAGTTTCCTCTGTTATAGAGGAATGACGAGTGTGCGGTACTTTTAATACATGGAGTTGACAACTGTTCAGAATTTCAGCCACCTACGGTGTTAGTTGTAGATAAACAAATGGCAACTCGTTTGGGAAACTGGTGTCGGGAAGAAGTCCGCTGTTATTCGATTTCTATGGGCGAAACATGTAACCGCGGTTGAAATTCAGCGGCAGTTGGTAGAGGTTTACAGAAAGACTGTAATGTCTCGCCAGCATGTCGCGGCATGGTGTCGAAAGTTTGCAGCTGGTAGAGAAAACGTCACCGACGAGGAGCGCAGTGGCCGACCCAGCATGACATCAACAGATTTGAACACAGTAAGCGTGGAGATGATTTAGGACAACAGGAGAATCATGTTACGGCATCTGATGGCAGAATTGGGAATGTTCGGAAGCATTCGTCACATTGTGCAGTTGCTTTGCTTCAGCCGAGAAGGCGAAACACTTCGTACAACGTGGCTGAAAACGCAAGGACAGGATTTTTAACAGGAGGGAATCTTGAAACTCATCCAACGATGCGACAAGTGCCCCAACCGATATGGAGAATGTCAGAAAATAATCTAATGTATGTACTATCTGTTGGCTGTATGAAATAGTACGTTTCACCAGTGTTTGTAACCTTACTTCTTGATCACTCCTCGTAATTAAAAAAAAAAAATGTTGAAAACTTAACCAAACAAATCAATAATCAACGGATAATCTGAACTCTTACTAATTTTGTTTCCCGTATTATTGAGAGCAGCTTAACTCCTAGTATTAGGCATTTATTTTTATTTACATTT
Source organism: Thermobia domestica (assembly GCF_964235325.1). NCBI lineage: Eukaryota > Metazoa > Arthropoda > Insecta > Zygentoma > Lepismatidae > Thermobia > Thermobia domestica. The sequence continues at coordinate 15,417,999 of NC_137463.1, forward strand.
TGTACCTCTTGTCTTACATTTTAGTTGTGATGGAAGCCATGGAATGGCGCACACCTAATATTCGCTGTAAAACCGTATCACAAAAACTATAGTTACGCGGAGCGGGAACATTTTAATATTCCACGCAATACTGTCGGTCCGTGTCATCGAAGCATGGATTATGAACTTTGAGGAGACATGTTCTAAAGAAAGAAAAAAAAATGGTAATGCAAAGCGTGTGCGTACGTCGTATTATACTGCTCAAGTGGAAGATGCTGTACAGAGAAGCTCATCCAGAAGTCACTGTTCTTGATGTAATTTTTAAAACCTAATGTCATTATTTTCAAATCGCAACAGTTTGATGAAAAATTGTAAGGATTCTATTTTCAATTAGTGTTAAGTTTTATCAACACTGTTTGACTTAATTTTTAATTATTATTACAGTAAAAAACCTGTCTTTAGCGGAACCGAACAGGACTCGCAAAAATTTCCGTTAACGAAGGTAGACTTATGGGGAAAATAATGCCTAAAATGGACATACTGGCTAAAATGTGATAAAATGCTGTACAGTATCTTAGTCAATTTACAGTATTACTACGAATTAATACACGCAAAACTTTGAACACAAAAGAATACTGTACACAACTTAACTTAATTTTTCCAAAAATCTGTGTATACTGCTTGCTTGCTCTACTCTCCACAAATACTTTAGCCTGAGAAACCATACTAAGCATATCAGTTCATTCTGGCGTAAGGCAAATGTTGCAATACCTTCATACAGAATCTTGATAAGTCTTTATCCTTCACTCTCCTTCCAATTCAATGTCTTATTTCTCTTTTTCTTTCAAACTTTTCATATAATTTTCAATTAAAGCATGTATATCCGTCGTGTCTGCTTCGGTTTGCATATCACTGTCTGTTTTGCTAAAAAGTATATATCTAACCTCTCATAGGATGTGTAAAAATTTTACTGACTTCGAAACTTGAAAATTTCCGTTAAGAGGTTTATTTTGATTTCCGTTCTTCGTGTAAAACAGTTTTCGTTTAATGAAAGAAATTTAACACGATTTTCGCCAGTAAATTCATGAGATCTTGAAATATTTCCGTTTAAAAAAAGAGTCCGTTGAAGACAGGTTTTCCTGTATTATATTTTATTTTATTTTAAATTTCCATTTAGTGTAATGATAATCAACCAACTCACTGTTACACTCAAATACAAAGTACCTGGATAATTCTTTGACTGATTTAGTCTTTGTGCTTGATCTCAACATCCATCTCTCGACTTTGAATGAGTTATTTCAAAATTGTCGCTTCCTTAAAATACATCAAAATCATAAATAGTGGTGTCGTCGTTTGGAATTGGCAGGCGATTATAACCATCATAATAACCTCCGAACTGATTGGTTTATTTCCGCATAATATACATCAACACAAATAGGTTCGAAACCGTGGAATAACAAAATTCTGACGACTAAAGTGACTAGGATTCATATCTCGAATTCTCGCTTGTTCAACTGGCTGATCTATTAATTACACTACTACCAGGTCATTGGTTTTTCGTGACGGCGACAAATAGCTTCGAAACTGACGTTCCCATTAAATAATATATAACTTGACCTACAGTGTGCAGGGACACTACGTTAAAAATTTTCATTTCAAGAAATTATTATAACGATACTGAAAGTTATTAAAAACGTATGCCATTACTATTTCATTTCTTAAACTGATGCTTGCGACCGTTTGACCGAGCTCATCAATAATCTCAAAAGGTACTCACCTAAAATGTAACAGACTTCACTTTACGCAAATTGTACTATATAAATACAATACGTAAAGCTTTGTAGTTTGTGTTTGCGCGATTATTAACTTGTTCAATATATTTCAATCACCTCTTTACTATGGCTGTTCTCCCGATAGAATCTTCCACTTTACAGATAAATCCGAGTTTTCTTAATCTTCACAATTTCGTTTTTCATTTTCCTTGTGTAGCTTATTTATATATTCATTTTTTATAGAGTGCGCCTTGTTCTGAATAACATCATCTTGGATTCACATGATCAACTGCTTACACATGTAATGTTCTTTTACAGCAGTGTGGACAGAACAAAACTTAAACAAACAAACAAACAAACAACAAAAAAAAACCTCTGTGTAACAAACTTTATTTCGTTGAGGTATCTTTTAATTTGAAAGTTAAAGGATTTTAGATATCTGCAGAACTTTTAAGACATCTTGTACATGCGGCATATTTATAGCAGTGCAATAACGTTAACATCTCTTTCTGATATATACAATATTTGTATATCACATAGGGAAGTTTATGATAATTTTGGTGACACTATTTTCATGATTTTATTGTATAAAATGTTTAAATGTCAGAGATATTTTATATTCTACTATATATATATATATCAATAAAGCTACTCTATTTATCTCGAGGCCGCGGTGGCGCAGTGCTAGAGCGTTCACCTCTGGTGAATGGGGCTCCTGCTTTGATCCTAGCTCGCGCTAAGTGAGCTTTGCGATAGGCAAACACCGTGAGCGTGGGTTTCTCAGGGTTCTCCCGTTTCCTCCCACTTTCTTCATTCCACCATTCCATTCACTTCTCATCATCACTGTCTCCTTTCACCTACCTGACGTAAATCTTGAAGTTTTTTTCTTTATTTCTATCTTGTCTCTTGCAGTATTTGTGTATGGAGCTATTGGAGCTGAGAAAACGTATATTATGCTTGTAAACCCCACTACACCGGGGCTCTATAACTCAAAACTACGGTACTAGTCTTGTAATATGGTTTTTATAAGTGAAAAAGTATCGTGAAGCAGAAACAGTATAAGTCATTTCTAAACACTAATGCTGATATCTTTAATTTGTCACAATTTCACAGTATATACAACTGTACAATATTTGATTTGGTTTTACACTAATAATCTTGAGAAATCACATATTTGACAATGTGGAACTATACAGAAAAATTGAAAAAATAAGTAACGAAAAATCTTGTGAGCTAGCAATATCCTATATTGATTCTTCAGTTTCTATGCATTTTGTGATAAACGATGCAACACAAGAAAGAGATTTACTGCGAACCCTACTTTCTACAATACAAGGAAAATCATAAATTCTGATATTAAGGGAATATGAGTGTAAGCCTGAACGGCCAGAGGCGGGAGTTGACGTTATTTACAAATGATAAAAGGCAGGTTAATAACATTTCTAATTTGTTTGAAGGATAGTGCATAGCTGACCCACATGTTTTTACTGTTTCCGAAACTTTTGATCACCAAGATAGCGTGAAACTTTATCGTAAAGATACTCATCAGTTTCTTTTCCTGTATCTAATAATTTTACTTATTTCGAAATATTCAAGAAATCAAAAGAATGCCCGTATAAGAGCGAATCTACTAAATCTCATTTTTAAAAGTCGGTATTAACGGAAAAATAAAAAATGTACCCAACATAACATATTACAAGGTTAACAGGGATTTTTACATGTCTACTGGCACAGTACAGCATCCATAGACATAATTAAAAACTAAAAACAAAGGACGTATTGTTTTATATTTAAACTACTTACCTCACAAATGTTTCAGGAATGTTGAAGGCTTAGCAAGTACCAATTATTTCAAATGGGATGCAGTCATTCTTCGTCAAAGACACATAGATGGGGTATTTTTAAAGCAAGCTGGATTATCACATTTTGAAGAAATAATCCAATGTTGCGTCACTATTATAAATGTTTATTAGACTTCAACAAGTGAAACCGCATTTTTTTCCTCAGCATGTGATAATCTAATAAAAAATATCTCGTCTATGTGCTCTTGACGAATGATATCCGCAATGCATTCGAAATAATTATCATTCAATATTCCCGAATAGTTTAAATCCATTTGTATCCTGTTCATGTAATAATGCATTCTAAATAACCGGCACTTATTAATCCTTTAATATTCCTGGAAACCTTATGTGGTAAGCAATGTAAATCCATTGGTATACTTATAATTATGTAGCAACGAGTTCTCGAGTGTCTTGAACCAGATAGTAGTGTTTTTGGCGCGCGTTTCCTCGGAAATGTGAAAAGACCACCAAAGACGAAAGGCCACTAAATATTCTAAAGGAAATGGTAAGACATATATACTCTCTAAAGGTTTAGTTAAAATCAAACCCGGGGTAATATGTACACAGTACTATACCTTGCGATGAGAGAAGCAAGGAGTCGGATGAATTTACAAAAGGGAGTTCTAAGAAGTAAAGAAAAAAAAAAAAAAAAAAAAGATTGTGCACTAGTTCAAAGCCTTTTACATATAAATATACTTACTATTTCTCTTTATATTTGGAAGTTAATGGAAAACATATTACAACAGAAATTGAGTAACCACCTTTGTTATGGTAGCTTTGCTACTGAATGTTTTAATATCATTTTCTTGGCTCCTCTAATTCTCCATAGTGGCCCCGCTTGAAATAATAACTGTCCCCGTCTTAGCAAATTTGTTAATTACACCTTAAATTTAGTTCCGCCTAATAAAGATTGTATACTAATTAAATTAGTTACATTTTAAATTAATTACCGGACGTATTGTTTCATTTGCAACAAAATACTACATATAAACTCAGTTATTCGTCCATATTTCATGCATGAAGTACCAATATACCATAATATACAAATCTTTTTAAAAATATCATATCTACATTATATATATGTACACAATGCATAGTGACTCAAAGGCAAACATGATGCACTGTTTTCTTCTTCTTTAACTGGGCAATACCTTATTAAGGATAGATTGTTTGCGTTCAACTGGCTTGATAAATGTAAAGAGAATTTTCAGACAATGCTGCCAGATGATTGCCTTGGTTTACCACTACATGGCACATGTCTATGATAGGTTCTGTGGCTGGAATTGTGCGCAGTTGCTGCCCGGAAGAAACACTCCACAGAGCAATGCTTCGAGTGCTTTCTTGATGCGCTGACACCACTATATCACCCACCATCGGAACGAAACATGACCGCGATAGGAATTTTTGAGTATTGCCACCAAGAAAAGTGTGAATTCTATTACAAATTGGTTTGAATGTTTCATTGGAGTTGGCATTGCTTGGCGCAAGTTGATAAACTACATGTTGAACATGGGGCACTCGAATCGTTGGCCGGGTTGAAATAAGCACGTGATTTGATTCTGGTTCATAACGTAATGAGGTTAATGTACCCTCAATAGGAATTGGCGTCCTCACGTAGTTTTCACCTTGAAATTCATAACCCCAACACGAATTTAAACTTCCCACCAGCAGTCCTCCCCGAGGCATTGCTCGTCCGAAGCTGGACCCCACAGCCGCAAGTGAACTCACTGGAGAGCAATCTCCCTCATTAGACAAGCGTCTGATTGGTTCTCTTGTGTTGCGTATGTCAAAATGATGCACAATACCATTCTGAGATCCAACATAAAGCACATTACGATCGTTTGCGTCCCAACAACAACTCCACAAAGGGTTGCTTGTGTTGTAGGTCTGCACAATAGAATTACTAGATGTGTTCACCAACTTTGCACATTTATCTAACGATACAGTTAATAACAGATCTCGTCGCTCGGGATGAAAGCACATATCTCGAATAGGCTTCGGGTGAACAAACACAAACTGCGTGGGTCTAAACTCTACTGTATCTATCTTCTTTATACCAAAGCCAGGGAACAGAGTATTTACATTACGTTGAGAGACCAACAAAAGATGTAAAAAACTACTATAAGCGATAACTCTACAGCCACCGTCCTTAGAAATTTCCAGTTTTTTCACCAATGCAAACGTGGAGGACGACTGCGATGCTTGAGCCTGACTACAGGAAGGACCTTGGGAACTTTGAGCACCATATTTACAAGAAGCTTTCAGTAGATTTAATTCCGCCTGTAATTGACTAATTTGCTGTTGATGCAACGTTTTATTAAGCCTCTCTCTTGCTAGTTCAAGTTCTAGAGAATTCTTCTCTTGCCGAACTTTATCCAATTCCATAGCTAATCGGTCCCGTTCCGTTGTATCTATGGCTTTCAGTGTTCTTACATACAAAGGACGAAGATCTCGAATTCTCGCTTTGGCATTGCACTGTGGGCAGCGTGCATCTCGACCATTACCCATCCAGCGTTCAATGCAATTCTTACCAAACACATGTCCACATTTAAGAGCACACACGCGATGGTTTCCACTATTATGCCAGGGTTCCATACATATTGGACAATTCTGGCCATCGTCATCGTCGCATTCTGACGTGGCAGACGTTCTATCCGGATCTGTGAAAAAAAAAGACAATACATAAACATTAAAATAAAATATTTTTGAAAAACATGCTTTCTTCTTCTTCTTCTTAATAATAATAATAATAATAACTTTATTAAGTGCTGTGAACAGATTATAGGTAAAAGTACAGCACTATATATAATCATTTTAAACAGACCACAACATTTATAATGTAGAATGACTGATTAGAGCAGGTTAAGGCTTTTGTCAGAAAGTTAATAATATTAGAATTATATGGTTCAAACTGATATATAAAACAAAAATAAATAAACAACAGTCAATTTCATAATATACAATTAACAGAACTATGCAAATTAAGAGTCTTACGACTACCGTTTAAAAGAATGAGTCAACCTTGCTTAAAACTGCATATCCAGCATACTCACTTATTGTCATATTTTAACATAAAAGATTGGTTCTTTGAATAAAATATTATAACATAAGAATACACTGAGAATACACAATAACAAGAAAATCAATATTGGCAGCTAGAACACTTGTCATATAAAGTTAAAACAGTTTAATTTTTGTCAGAATTGCTGTTTTCTTTACCTTAACATATGTTCATTTTAAATTGTAAGACATTGTCACTCTTCTCAGTTTTTCACGTTTAGAATTTAGTGCTACCAATGTCGATCGATTCCTGACATTCTAAGTCGGCATTCTTATTCCTATATTTTCTAAGCAATATTCGCTACCATCCGCACCGACTAAATGGGTGCTCCGGGGCTTCAGCACCCACAAGAATTATAGTTTGCACCCAGGTTTGAACCCGTTTCTCTTGCGTTTAAGTCAGCCGTGTTACCGACTGACCTAAGGCAGCCCTAACTTATCCTTACAGCACCGGTATATTTTACTTTATACCACAGCACAGGCTTTTATGACAGTGTTCATAAAAGATTTTAACTAAAAATAAATTAATCAAATATCGATTTAGGATTTAGATTTCTGGGCTTTCGGCATCTAAGGCCATTTAGCCCGTCACGTTTTGAGGGATGTCGTCCCCCGGCGAGCACACTATCCGGGGAAAGGGAAGGAAGAACGGAGTGGGGAAGGAAGGAAGCATCTGGTACCACCCCGGCATTTGCCTGGTCTGAATGAGGAAAATCCAGGTAAACCTCATTCAGGGTGGCTGGACTGAAAAAGCGTTTTACAATTTTCCGACAGAGAGCCCCCACTAATCAAATATCGAGACTTTCCTGAAAACATATAGGCTAACATGTCCCACCATTGATATGCACGCACATAAATTTTGGAAAGTCGGCGCCGTTGTTCGCTACTATATTAATAATAATAGTAATAATAACTAAAATAAAACAAATCGTAATAGAAAGTAAAAATAATTCTGTTTTGAAGAAAATTACTTTAAAAAATTCTATTTATGGATCACTAGAAAGAAAGCATGTAGAGCGCTTTCATACACCATCACTTGATATATTTCTCAAAACTGACGTTAATATTATAATATAACGTTATCTGAGAATTGAAGAATTTATAAACTTTTATATGAGAGCGCTCTCCATGTTTTTGTTTTTAGCCTGCATTTTAAAAATAAGTTTCTTGAAAATAGAATTATTTTTGAAGAAGACGAACTAACAAGAAGACTGAAAAAGCATTAGACGCTCTTAAGTGGTTCGCTATAATCCATTATAATCAAGAAGAATGGGAGTAGGACTATAATGTGGGAGGAAACGGGCGTACCCCAAGAAAACCCATGGAAACTTACTTGGCCGGGGATCGAACTAGGGACCCTACGCAGCAGAGGTAAGCGCTCTATTACTGAACCACTACGTCTGAAATGCGAACAAGACCATACTAAATGGAATTCCCTATTAAAAGAAAAAAATACTGAATCACTCCATATGCCTTTTCCACCAATAAAATCCAGCCGAAATTTTCATTCCGTATTCGATCAGCCATGCTTTCCATGGCATCCAGAATTAGCAAGTGCGAATCCAGAGCATCGCCAACTATTCATTCCAGTAAAATCAAAGAATAAGTGTAACCGACCGAACAAATCACATATTGTTATAAAACAAGGGAACTTAGTTACGGTGAAGAATCATCCTCTCTCGGCTGCCATAAAGCATAAAACATATAAATATGCATATAACTATATAGGTTCGTTAGTAGTAACAAGCATTTTGAGGAATTGTGCGGCTTTGCAAATTTTTGAAGGGGAAAGCATCGGGACACGAAATTTTAAGGATTTGATACTTGTTAACAGTTCCAAGGATAAAAGGGTACAACGTTTGTCGAAATATAAGTGCTAAAAAATCTAAAATTTTTTTACTAATGCCATGGTAAACTGTAACAGACTATTTTGGTCTTTGTTACAGATAATTTGATTTTAATCAATGTTCAGAACCTTCAACGAGTTGACCATAACAACTCTTAATAATATTTTGACCCGTTTGCCTCACATGTTTCACTTGCATTTTGATTTTAAACGTTTTGTTAATATTTTTTGTATACATTAAATCCTGTCTATCCTCTGTTTCTTTCATAACGTTATCATAATTTTATTGTAGTTATTTAAACGTAATCTAAAATATTTGTGCAATGTTTAGGGCAAAAAAAGATCTATATGTTAATCATATATACCATACCATTTTCTTCTTGTAAAAAAAAATCTTGCTTCATATTCTTTCGACAAAAATATTATTTCGTTTTGAAAATCTTAATGAGGATTTTCATGTAAAATCCAAACATGTGTGTTTGATAATCCAGATCAGCTGTTTGTTTTATAATTCCTATATCTTCAAAGTGATATTTATCTATTTTAAAATACCTATACAATGTACAAGATATGTCCGGGAAGTAATGTCATACATTTTATTGTGAAGCGACTGTACGCTGCAGCGCGCTCTATCCGCTGGGATCGATGGCGGTATAAGTCAACTACCGAGCGAATGCTTGCTTAGTTGTCTCCGAGCTCTCGGAAGTGAAAAATGGGTGATTTCGTAAACCTCTGTTTCGACTCTTGTACAAGTCGCGATGCAGCGATCACTGGAACAAAGATAAGCGATGAAGTTTTGTGTGAAACTCGGTAAGTTCGCAGACTTTTTAATGGTTCAACAGGTCTTCAGGGATGATTGTTTATCACAAAGGCAAGTCTACAGATTGCACACGGAGAAGAGGTTGACGTCGTTGGACGCCCGTCAATCTCCTCAAAGACGAGAATGTCACTTATGTGAAATAAATCGAACATGAGTGTTCGTTTAATGGTCGACATGTTGAATATTTCAAAAATATCGTCCACGAGACTGACCAAGGATTTTGCACATGAGAAACGTGTGTGCGAAGCTTGTCCGAAGAATTTTGACCAACAACAAAAAAATCTCGCCGAGTGGAAATTTGTCAAGACTTTTAGGAAATGTGTAAAAATGATTCTCTTTTTGAACAATGTTACGTGAAACATGTATATTCTAGTACGACCCCGAAACCAAGAGGCAAAGGGCTGAGTGGCACACCTCTTCGTCCCCTCGCGCCAAGAAGGTTTGAATGAGCAAATCAAAAATCAAGACCATGCTCATTGTGTTTTTTGACATGAGGAGAATCGTATCGTCCACCGTGCGTCTGTATCTCCAGGGACAATCGTAAATTTTACTTAAGAGTTCTCAAGAGACTGAGAGCATGGATTCGACGCTTCAGATCAGACATCATTGACGATTGGAAACTTCATGACAAAGTGCCAGCCCATATTGCCTTCGTCCTGACCAGCTACCTAATCAAATCGTAGCTAGTGGTATCGCTGCCCCAGTCACCTACAGTCTCGACTTGGCTTTTGCAGACTTCTTTTCGTTTCTCCTTTGAAATATTCTGAAAGAACAACGTTACAGAACAACTCACGACGTGAAAGCAGCTTGTGAAATGACTTTAAACGCACTTTCTGAACAAGCTTTACAGAATGCCTTCGCAGATTGGAAATCCCGCTGGCAAAGATGTATCGACACAGGAAAAAAATATTTTGGAGAATTTTAATGTACAGGTATTATTATTATGTAAATATTTTTTTTTTTTTTCATACTTGCAGACATTACTTTTTGGACAACGCTTGGATAAAGTTAATATAATGTTGCATTAGAGCTTGGACTTCGGGTCCTAGCCTCCTTCCCCTATTGCATATCCAAGATGAAATTAAACGTTAAAATGGATGGGAAAATAGTGTATTGCCCATTGGCGGATTAAACCAAACGTCTTGGAGGGGGCTCTTTGTTGTGGAGTGGGATATGTTCCCCGAAATCCCCCCCCCCTCCCAAAGAAAGGTAAAACGGATTCAGGAAAAGAGGGTAAAAGATATAATTGCTACGGAATTTTCACCACAATGCCCCCTCCCCCAAAACGATATTCTGTGTACAGGCCTGGTCGTGGCTATGCTTTACTAAATATTTCGCTAGAAAAAATATCAGGTTAAACATTTTTTAGAACGCTCATAATGTTTCTGTATTTTAGTAAAATGAATTAAACAAAAAGACAAAAGAGCTTGGAAGTTACACTCAAAACACGCTTTTCGGTGAATACTACCCAAGACGTATCTGTCGATATAATATTGTCGCTATCTACGACAATGTCCCTATGACATTTAAAAGTGCTAGTCCTTTCAGCCGCTTTTCGCCAGAACGAGATCGCAACCACGTTTTCAGTCGGTGCAATGTGGATTAAGATCGTTCTGCACTGACCACGCACGAATGCAGGATTACAAGTTGATTTAAAGGTCTATTTTAGCGGCGAGGCTATATGAGACCTACTGATTAACGTGGAATCCGTACCACAGGGTTACAAGTAAGCGCAGCAGTTTTCGAATAGTTACGTGAAGATCTTCTTCGCTGGTGGACAAGGCCTCGAACGCAGTCCGTGATAGAATTCCACCTTCTTCTTCCTCTTCAATTTAGAAGTACAGATTACAAATTCAGAACTAAAGAGGGAAAACTGCATTTTTTCTTGAGTTCCGATAGTTTTGTAAAATCTTTCTGCTAGAATGCGGAAGTTGTTGCTCAGAGTTTAGTCAGCTGCGCGTGTTGGCAATAAAATGTTTAGTCCGTATACATTGAAAACTTCCTGCGCAAGACGAGTTTTGAGGTCCTCTACAACCGACTCTAGAAACGGAATGTAAACAGTTCTTCAGTAGTAAGATGTCGTGTCATCTGCCCTGAAGTTCGTACGATGTGTTTGTCTTTGGGTGAGATGAGGAGTTTGAATCTGCACGTCGACACTAGCAGCCATTCTGGATATTGCTTCGAAAGTTGCCTTGAATTCTTTGCTGTTTGAACGCTTCTTGTTTAATGCTGCGATAGTGTCCTGAATGGCATCTGACGCTGCCTTCATGTCTAAATTTGTCTTCTGCAAAAGTCGATTGAGGGGAGGGTTATTGTGAGAACACCCTGAAGACACGTAATAGTTACGATAAACTCGCTGTCGTGCATGGCAGAAGGAAGTGTTCAGGCTTTGGCTGCTGTATCTAACTCGGACTACTTGGAACACACTGTAGAGCCTCACTTATTAATTGAAATTTCATGTGAAATTGTAATACCGCGTCGTTCCGTTCAATCCATCCCGTTTCACACAATGTCTCCAACTGGCCACTAACCGTAAGCTTAAGGACAGTATTACGTTTTGAGATGCGGTGAAAAACGCAATGATCTCTTTCGTTGTTCCCAGACAGTTCCTCACACACTGTACTGACGACGACCTGAAGATGGACAAGTTGAGGCTGTGACTACAATATGAACAGTGCAGCACGTTTGAACCCTTCTTCTGGATCTCCTGCACTGCCAGGCGACTTTGAGAAGTCGTGACGGCGCAACCATCTGTACCAATATCAACGCAGTTTATCGGGTCGAGTGAAAAATCTCGTAGCAAAGATAGAACAATTTCTCAAATTTTCCCTCCAGTCAGTGAGAGTTCGGGCGGTTCTGCGTCTTCGGATTCCGAACTCAAACCAATGTCCTCACCTTTCAGCTCTGCTGGTGGAGGATCAATGAAACTTTCTTCTCTTTTTTTCACCCATGTGTTCGTACCTTAGAATCAAAGACAGCTGAGATGTGTGCGAAACGACCGTAGTCTCATCAAACATAATAGAATAAAACTGATCCTCTCGCACTCGATTGACAATTTTACAGACGTGATTTCTCATCCACAACCCTCAATGAGGGCATTTTGTGTGGTTTTATTGGCAAAAATGGTTCTTTTCGATGCTTTCTTCCAGTGATTCTTCAAGAGATCGTCACTACAAGCCATTCTAAATTTGAGCAATTCTCGAAAATTGCCCTCGTTGAACTTAGTTTCTGCACCGTCACCATCTGAGGTCCAATTATCCGCACAAGCATCGTCCCCGTGGCCTTGAAAAGCAATGCCTTGCCTTCCAAGGAATATCACATTCCGCAACATTAATTTCAGTTTGTCGTGATTTTGGATGACTTATCTTCTTGACGAGTTGATTTGATTCTCAACTGATTTCACTGGTTCCCAGTAGTTTTTCAGAAACGCTTTTCCGACCTCAAGAGCGTTATTGTGATATTGTGCCTTCTTGTGAGTTTCTAAAATACCGTAGAAAGTAGCGAATTTCTTCAAAGGTTTAGTCCCAAGAGTTTGGAGGGGCACGTTTCTTCGATAGCCCCCCAAAAAAACCCGTTGCAAAAAGTGAGCAATATTTACAAAAAAGATCCCTTTCCTTATGGGAAACAACCAGCCGTGGATAGTTTTCCAGATATTCTAGCCTCAAATAACACCGTCCTTCTTCCTGAGATTTATCTGATATTATGACTTGAGTTATCGTTAGCGTAAACACGTCATGCCGGATAGAGACTATTTTTAAATAGAATTTAAAGAATTAACCCTCCTTTGAAATAACGCAAGAACGATCCCAAACTTTCGTTCTTGTGGCGGTAAGCTACAAGCGGCAGTGCGTGTAATTTTAATATTTTAGAGGCTTCTTGGGGGGGGGGGGGGGGCGATCGCCCCCTCCTTTAATCCGTCCCTGGTATTGCTACTCTATTATCGGTTGATGTTTTACTTTTTGCAATTTTGTCTTGATGCAGTTTAATCTTAAGTGAGTAATGTCAACAGGCTATATTAACAAATGAAAGTAGAATGATGCTAATGTATCTCCAATATGTTCATTTGATATGATGATACGTATTGATTTCAGTTGAGATTTAGTAACGCCGATGACTGTATAGAAGTCGGACATTAAAGCGTAACACTATTAGTGAACTATTATAGTTGTTTTTCTATACCTGTTGTTTTAACTTCTTCATTTTCCATTTCTGCCGTGGACTTCGATCGAGACAAGCTATTGGCAGTCGGTTGGAGATTTCCATGATCGGAAGCAGATGTAGTATTCTGAAATAGTAAAATAAAAATGCAAAAAATAAGAAAATAAATAACTTATGGTAAAACTTTATTGACCAATGGAGCTAAAAACTGTTTTCCAACCAACATAATGATACAAATAGCAACGGGCCTATCGTTGCAATGATGTGAACAGACTTTGGGGGAGATGGCTACAATTCAGCTCAAATATAGAAGGGACTACGTAGATTTTATATTCCAAAAGCAAATTGTTCTACAATGGATGCAACAGTCAAAAAAGCACGAAACATTAACATTAATGGCAATGGAAAATCAATAAAAAACAAATAATTCCTCCATTTATCTCTAAAACGTAAAGAGAGAGATGGCTGAAATTCAGCTCAAATTTAGAAGGGGTTATATAAAATTATAGACTCTATATTCAGAAAAAAAAAAATGTCCTAAAATGGATGGAACATACAGGCTTTCCAATGCTAATGGAAAAAATATAGGAAATCAAGCCGAAAAAATATTCGTAAAGCTGTAAAAAAATTAACATTTCAATTATCCAATAGGTAGAAATAAAAAAATAATAAAAAATCACATGGAAATTACATCAATTGTTATATGAACATACATTCTACTCTAAATATAACTAAATAAGCAATTATCTCGGTTGTAAAATTTTATACGAGTTTCTTGCTGTTTTCGTACGTAACTTACCAGCACTAAGCAAACGATAAGGAAAGTAAAAAGGATCTGTATCAGAAAACCAGTGTTTGAATTGTACGTTTCCAAGATGTGAATAATTTCATGACTTGCAAGATCCTACCATTCCTATGTTAATCTTTTTTTTTTTTTTTTTTTCAAAAAAATAATAATAATAATATACATATATTGTAAAAATCAATACAAAATTCAATTTTTAAAAAAATCAGAAAACAGTTTCTAAATACACAATTGTACACAGAACTTAGTGCATCTAAGGAAATATAAACACTGATCGTACACCAAAATAAATTATTTAGCTGTTTAAATCACTACTCCATAGAACTTTTTAATGAATATGACGAAACAAGTTTATTTTTTGTTCCATTCTGTAGGTGTACGAATATTTTTAGCGCTAATTGTATATTGTTTAGTGTAATTATCTTTAGACAATAAGCAGGAGAGGACGAAACACAGAAGAGTTTCCATTCAACCATCCTACTGTGGAGACAAAATGCCCTCCAACTACCCACACCTTATTTCCTTACGTTATTTTCACAAGTAGAAGTAGCAATGCCACAAAAATATAGGAGGTTTCGTTAAAATGTAAGGAAATATAGGAGCTTATAGGAAGAGACGCAAATATATAGGAAAAATACGAAATATAGGAGCATTGAAAAGCCTGAACATAGTTAAAAAAATATTAACATTAATGTCAATGGAAAAGCAATGAAAAACAAATAATTCCTCCATTATCTCAAAAACCAAAAGAGCAAGATCGTTGAAATTCACACACTGTTGCAAACTATCAATAACACAATATAAAAACCTTTTAATGAAATACATGTGTTTTCGAAAACTGTGGTGATGTGGGGAAAATTGTGCTTCATATGATGTTTACAAACATTAATGAATACCAAATATCAAATAAAAACCACGTAGTGTCATTTGGAAACAAAACTTCTACCAAGCTGATAACACTGACAACCGAATTGCATCACCCTTACCCATGAAAAAATCATCATATTGATACAAATCAACTCTGAATTTCATCATAACTTTAACGCATAGTTTCTGATTTAACGCCAAATATATATTTTATTTTCCATTGTCGATTTTGGGTTCCAAGTTAGAAAACTTGTAACTCGAAAACGAAGTGAAATTTGACTTGATTTGATAGGAACTTTTCTACTTGATTTGATGTCATGATAAAATTTTCATACTGCTTTTCAAATCCTCTTGTGTACAGGAGCTAAATACCCATAGGAAATATTTATATTCGAAGTGCAAAAATCGAAATTTCAATAATGAATTGCGAACGTTAGGGACTGCAGCCGCATGAACTGTTAACGGATTTTAAATACTTAGGTACTTCTCCAATACATGTAAAAAATTCAGATTTTTAAAAGGTGGGGTTTTTGAGAAAATGGCGTCTTAATAAAATTTTCAGCTTTTCATCATACTATAACGTAGGATGTAATAATCAGAAACGTAAGTCTTTTACATTTTCAAGAGAATTTATCAAGTAGATTTTGATGCTAGAAGCAGGTGGTTGATATCGCTCGTGAGGACAGAAATAAAAGTGTTTGAAATTAACAAAATGTTCACCAAAGTTAGTAACATTGCGAGTGAAATGCGAGATTCCTATTGGACCAACAGAGGAATTTTGCTCCTCCACCAAAACATACTACTTTATATTTTATTGCGATTATGTTACTAAGTACGCTCGTTTCTCTTCGATAAAACTTTTAATTTGATATGTTTTTTCAGTTTTTTCGAGCAATCCGAGAGGAGGGCAGCCATTTTAAAAGGCTGTATATCGAAGTAATTTTTTTCAGCAAACAAAGAAAAAATAAGTGTGTAATAATTTTGAATGTAGTTTCTCATTTTAAAAAATAAACTAAATCTGAGACAGTTGTGTGAATCACCCTGGACGATTTGAAATGGACCATCGTTCACGATGAAGATCGGAGTGGGAGGCCATCACTTGTTACGGAGGAACTGAAGGAAAAATTCAAAGAAAAAAGTGATTTTCACTTATTCCCCTAACTTAACGAATTTTTGGGTGGAAAATGTTCGCAAACGATGAGGAATTCAAGGAAGCAGTGACAGCCTGGCTCAAATCTTTGGCGGCAAATAAGTATAACATCGGCATTGAAAAACTGGTCCCACGTTATAACAAGTGTCTTGACAACTACGGCGATTACATAGAAAAGTAGAATAAGGTTCTGTGGCTTCGTAAACAAAGTTTTGAACTGATATCTTTTGTTTTTATATAACCATGCAAACACGTTCTTTACTTTCTGGACGACCCTTAATAATAAGGGTCGTAATAACAAAAAATAAATAAATAACAAGAGAGTAACGAGGGAAGCTTACACTTTTGCTAACAACTATAAAATGCAAATAAAAACCCATTAGATGGTAACTGAATTCACTGCTCAGGTACTGTTTAGTTGATTTAGCCCCAAATCAAGATATACTAACCTCTACTATAACATGCCTTTCTTCTGCATCATCTCTGTCAGGATTATGATCTATTGGCTCATCCACGTCCGTATCCGACGCTAAAGAAAGGGTTTTAAAGATATTACTATAGAGCAATAAGAAATACAAAACAAATTAGGTTGAATTTCAAAGAGCGAAAATGTGCCACTGTCTCGAGGATTGAATCACAAGCTTGAGTTTACCTTTACGGTGCCTATCTAATATGTCCTCTAGACCAGCTATACATGTTCACTGTCTTGAGGGTGGTTCTCCATGTCTTAACTTCTAAAAGACTGCTACTGCCTCTACGGTGTCAGATGTAGAGCAGTATAACACGAAAGAAAATGTGTGCTGCCCCTACGATAGGAAGGGTACTGTAATGGATAACGAGTTAAATTGGATAGCCGGGTTCAGTTAACGGCTCTCTCGCAAATTTTCACTCTTTTAAATGCGATTTGATTTCAACAATAGTAAAAATTTATATGATGAAAAAAATCAGTTGCTGGCTGGATTGTCTGATATATATATATATATATATATATATATATATATATATATATATATATATGAGAGAGAGAGAGAGAGAGAGAGAGAGAGAGAGAGAGAGAGAGAGAGATGGTCATGCATTTTAAAATACCCATTAGCAATTCAAGGACTTTCTCCAAAACTGATAGACAAGAAGATGATGGTACGGTAGTAATGAACTCAACATGGCACAGGTGGGACATCCTGGGCAATTACTCAGTGTATTTACAAACATGTATTTACGTAGTAAGTACACGTAACCATACCGTGTAACCATACAAAAAACAATTAGCTGAATAGATGCTGAACGTTTGCCTGTGGCATGGTATCCTAGGTTCAATGTTCTCTTGGCATGGTCATCGGGTAGCGACCAGGTGACACCCTACCATATATTACACAGCCACTATGGAGAATGAAACAGGCCAGTAGAAAACCTATACAGAATACAGATGGGAAAGACCGGTTTACAGAAAAACAGAAAGAAAACGATATTTCGGTTTCTCGAAAAATCGGTTCGGTTTTTCACCGAAACAGAGTTGCTTTTTCTTTAAAAAAAAAAAAAAAAGTTCAATTTATCACCGAAACAGTGTTGCTTTTTCCTATTTAAAAAAAAAAAATTGAATTTATCACCGAAACGGTTTCTCCAGAAGAGTTTCGAATTTTAACTGAAACCAGTGTGATTTTCGCTCAAGGTGGTATCTGTTGTTCTTCTTGTAGTACTTATTTTCATACAAGTTAGAAAGACGCTAAAAAAGTTTTTGAAAGAAAACCGAAGCGGTTTTGCTTTCTCTAAAAATCGAAAATCGATTTTTGTGCCCATCGGCACACTGCGTTGCCCTGATGATATAAAAACGCGTGGTTTCCCGTCGCATGACAGGATCTCGCAAAGTGTTCAGATAAAACAGAACAGATTTGCAGGACACACAAAATCTAACTCCATTGAATTAGAACCAGAGGCGAGCCCTTCAGGATGATTAAGGCAAATGAGTGATAATGGAGGAACTGGGGGAATGAGACAGTGAGAGGACACGTACCTTCCGGCTAAGGAAAACGATGATTAAGCCAAATTAATGATGATGGAAGAAATGGTGGAATGAGACAGTGAGAGGAAACGTACTTTCAGGCTAAGGAAGACTATGATTAAGGCAAATTAATGATGATGGAAGAACTGGGGGAATGAGACAGTGAGAGGAAACGTACTTTCAGACTATGGAAGACTATGATTAAGGCAAATTAATGATGATGGAAGAACTGGGGGAATGAGACAGTGAGGGGAAACGTACTTTCAGACTATGGAAGACTATGATTAAGGCAAATTAATGATGATGGAAGAACTGGGGGAATGAGACAGTGAGAGGAAACGTACTTTCAGACTATGGAAGACTATGATTAAGGCAAATTAATGATGATGGAAGAACTGGGGGAATGAGACAGTGAGAGGAAACGTACTTTCAGACTATGGAAGACTATGATTAAGGCAAATTAATGATGATGGAAGAACTGGGGGAATGAGACAGTGAGAGGAAACGTACTTTCAGACTATGGAAGACTATGATTAAGGCAAATTAATGATGATGGAAGAACTGGGGGAATGAGACAGTGAGGGGAAACGTAAGTACCCTGAGAAATCCCACGGCCACGATGTCCACCATAAACTTACTTGGCCGGAGATCGAATTAGGGACCACATGAAAAAGAAAAGTGATATTAGTCATTACGTGGAAATGAAATGACTTAAATGCTATTACGTGAATATTGTCATTTGTACTTGACTAGTATTTAAAGGTGTCTCTTCGTATCCCACTTCCTCTATATATTTTTTTGCGCCTTTACCGGAGTATTCTGAAACGAGAATATTTAGATAGAGAGTATAGTAGTTTCCTTGCAATTCCTTCAGCCAATTACGACAGGTCTCATAGTTTGCGAGGTATGTACCTTTAAAGTTTATTTTTCATCATTTTCGGCAGCTTATAACTTTGAGATGAGACATTTTCCGTCCGATGTTTACAAGACATTTTTTTGTTCTGCCAAGGTTTTCTACAAGATGGCTATCTCCGTTTTCGCCTTTATTTCAACATCTGGAATATATATGATGTTAATCAACTACACCTACAAACTAAATGAGGTGATTCCTCACATCAAAACAATAAAAGAAAGAAGAAGTTCAGATAGATCTGCGGGAAAAGTGCATAGTTTCGGAGCTAGTGACGTCTGAAACCGTGCGAAAATACTTTCTTTTCTTTTCTTTTCTTTTTTTCTTTTTTTTTTTTTTCGAACACTAGTGAATCTAGAGCTGGCAGTCCACAACCGCATACAGCAAGTCACACCTAGAAACAGGTGCGCAAGGAGCTCTCGAGACATGCTGGGACATAACGGTGGATTCAATGTAAGCAAAAACGAAGCCTTGACAACAATGAACACGAAATGAGTTGATGGGAAGTTGATATTGTAATTAAAGGCAAGATGGGGATATTTTGTTCGAACTATTCGTGATTGCATAATAATAAGGTGGGACGACAATTAAATAATTCCGACTGAGAATTTCCGTTGTTTCTCCCAGTCACACTAGACAGACCTACGCCTGGAAGGACACTTGATCATTTCGGAAATGCATGTGGGTTTCGTTGTAAACATGTAAGTAGTACTAGGAAATAGGACAGGTGATATTGGTGGTCATGCGATAGTCAAAAGAGTATCAGATGGTTGGATTGTATTACGGATTATTCAAAATATACGTTTTGCAACTCCCATTAGTTTCGAAGTCATTTATAGAACGATACACTCGTAAGTTAATAGTACATATCACAAGTCAATTTATTTCTGTTCTGGCCATGAATAATTCATATAAACCAAAGAAAATATTATATTTAGTAAGAATAAAGGAGTCTTCACTAGTTTATAATGTTTTGTTATCATTGCTAGGAAGGGCTCTATTTAACATCTTTGCCACTCCTGTCTATTAAAAAAAGTTGCTACTCCCTCGAACATCGGGGTAGAAAAGTGAATAATCAATATGTAAGCGAAATGTGAAAAAATGAATCACACGCAATAAGTACAACAATGGTATATTATAGGATAATAACAATATGCCGTATAATAAAATATAAATAAACAGAAAATAATATACTGTTTCGGATAATATTTGGTCAAAGAAAATTTACCACCAAGGGTCATGGCCCATGCGTAAATACGGTCCTGCTGCTAGGATATATTGCGGTTGTCTAGTGAATGTCTAAATGTAGGTGATCATCTTGTAAGAAAGAAACAAACAAATTTGAAAATAACTTAGAATTTCTGTTATGATTGTACAAGCTCAATATAATGAACTAGGATACTTACATAAATAAATAAACTTACTCGTTTATGTTATAATTATTTTTCGTATGTTTGCATAATCAGTATTTTTGGTGTATTTGTTATTAATATTTTGAACCTAGGTGGACTAGTACATTATGTGAAAGAAGTGCGAGGGAGGATCAGAAATTAAGGTTACAAGGCTGATATTTCTGGAGTTTGGTCTGTTATAGAGGAATGAGAAGTGTGCGGTATTTTTAATACATGCAGTTGACAACTGTGCAGAATTTCAGCCACCCGCCACCTACGGCGTTAGTTGTAGGTAAACACAAATGACGACTCGGGAAAACTGGTGTCGCGAAGAAGTCCTCTCAGTTATTCGATTTCTGTGGGCAAAACATGTAACTACGGCTGAAATTCACCGGCAGCTGGTAGAGGTTTACGGAAACACTGTAATGTTTCGTCAGCATGTCGCAAAATGGTGTAAAAAATTTGCAGCTGGTAGAGAAAACGTCCCCAACGAGGAGCGCAGTGCCCGACGCAGCACGGCATCAACAGATTTGAACACAGCTTACGTGGAGGAGATGATTGAGAACAACAGGAGGATTACATTACGGCTTTTACTTGTTTCCGCACTTGAAGGAGCACCTAAGAGGCCGTTCCTCCGCTTCAGAGGAGGAAGTGAAACACTTTTTGACAACGTGGCTGAACATGCAAGAACTGGATTTTTACCAGGAGGGAATCTTCAGACTCATCCCACGATGCAACAAATGCCTCAACCGATGTGGAGACTATGTCGCACAATAACCTAATGTATGTACTATCTGTTGGCTATATTAGCCTATGGTCACAGTGGATCCAACTTTCACCGATTTTTTAGTCTGACATACTCTGACGACATCGGTGAAATAAACAAATGCATTGAGAGAAGAGTACGTGGTCAGACTGGCGACTACGGCCGACTTCGACCGACCACCGACCGGAAACAAATTATTTTGTTTTTGTCGTCAGACTACGCCAGAGTAGCGGGTGGTTTACAACTCATCGCAAGTATTGAGACTCCCATGTACATGTTACAGGAATCCGTTCTTCTGCTGATATACATTTTCGAAAATCACTTTGCTTCTGCATGCGTCCTCGGATCTTCTGTAAAATGTGCCAAAATGTATCCTGTTATATTCTGAGGTACTGAAAAAACTTTTGTGGCTGCTCCACCAACTTTGGAAATAGCGTGTGAAACTCGCCATATTTCTCTCTTTCTTCAAAAATAGTATGCCTATTTACATATTCACTCCTACCTTCCTCTAAAACTAATATTTTAAACACAGGATTATCTATAGCAGCAATTCCTCGTCCATACTGTATCCCACAAGAAGACAGACTGACGACGGATCGGTTGCAGTGTGACCAAGCAGTTGGCAGAGGCGGTCGGCCGACCAGTCGACCCTAATCACCAGAGTGAAAAATCGGATGCACTGACCATAGGCTTAGTTGTATAAAATAATATATACGCGTTTTACTGCAGGCTTATCACCCCTCGTATGTATTCACACGTTAGCAAAAATAAATAAATAAAAAATTAAAAAATCACTTTTTTAAATAAAAATGTATTAGTATTTCTCTCTTTCAGTGAAGATCATTAAGTGTTTTTTCAAATATATGCATATTGTTGCTTTCTGTCAATAGTTTATAGTGTTTTTTTCATTTAAAATATATACAGTGAAAATTGTTGATATGAGTTTGTGTACATCACTCATTTTGGAAATAGTACTAAAGATTCCGACGTTGGAAGAGTCGAACAGTCAACTGACTTCTATACTAAGAAAAAAGGATACTTACCTATTGAGACATCTCAGTTATTTAGGCAAAAAATTGTTTCAGTGAAATCTGTCACCTTCCTCAGTTGGCGAACCTTCGTGCAATATTGCTTCTCACATCCTTTTAGCACGAAGATTCGCCAATTGAAGAAGGTGATTGATTTCGCTGAAACCGTTTTGGATTGATTTTAATAAGTAACACGTCATATTAGGTGAATTCCCTTTCTTATTTCTTTTAATTTAACAAGACACGGCAATTATGTACCGTAAGTTAGAGTTCAAAATCAGTTTAATGTGTGTTTCATACTATCTATTTCTAATTATTTTATATATTACTTTCTATAATTCTAATATTCTTATTTGTTTCTGTGTAATTCAGGATTGAAAATAATAATAATAATAATAATAATAATAATAATAATAATAATAATAATAATAATAATAATAATAATAATAATAATAATAATAATAATAAACTTTAGGTGCTGAGAACAACTGAAATGCAGCAAAAATAGAACATTTTGTCATATTCTACATTATTTTAACATAATGTAGATGTAATAGTAGAAGAGATAAATAATGATTAACTTTTCAACGAATTGATAATAAGATAAACTCTGACAGTGTAGTTCCTAGTTTATGTACATTTTTAAAACACTAAGACGTTAAAAATTAAAAGATGAAAACAACTACTAAGATATATTAAAAATTCTAAAATACATTCAAAGATATGCGTCTATTATAGTTTGTTAAAAGTCTAGAGATTAAAATATATTTTCTATCATGTGGCTGCAATAAAACTTTTAACCTTGTATCGTATGTTGGAACTTTCAAATCCACAGTTTTCAAAATATCGTCCGAGTTACATCGGTTGCCAAGTATCTTTTCTACAAATACAGAATCAATTAAATTTCTCGTGTCAGCCAGTGGTTCCAATTCAAAATATGTTTTCCAGTATTCATACGTGCTAGAGTTAATCCAGTTCTAATTTAAAACAAAGTATTTCTAAGAAAACACTTTTGGACCATTTCAAGTTTGCTGACGAGAGTATTTGTTACGCTGTTCCAAATCATCGATGTATATTCTAGTTTTTGTCTTACTAGTAATTTATATAAAAGTACATAAGTATCTGATTGACAAAAACCAGGCCATTGATTAAATAGGTAAAAAAAATAAATAAAAAAATAACAATAATATGTACATGTTATGGAGTATGTTGTGGAATGAAGATTTTAAAAAATATATACTTTCATACTTTATTTAACTATAGTACGAGACGCTACGTTGATGCTTAGTTACCTGCACGGGTATGAAGACTATTTCGAACATTTACTGAAACTTTAAAGTTCAACAGCCAGGAATGTAGGCCACTTTGTTCTCTTTGTACATCGATTAATCAGAGAACGGAAGACGAACAAGTTTGGTGGCATATGTTCGGAAAGAAATGTATTATTTTGGTCCAAATATTCTGTGCCTAATAATAAGACACCTTTTAGTGATCCTGCATGAGTAAAGAAATTCAACGTAAACGCGTAAACGAAACGACTAATATTAAAATACAATTGGAAAACAACTTATAATTAAGAACTGTATCTTTCTATATATATATAGTGTGTGTCTCAAAACAACACCGACAACGTTTGAGAGGTGATTTCTGATACAGAGATAAGACAAAAATGTATAGGCCAACCTGCGTACACAAATGCCTCTTTTCGGAGTTATAGGCTGCAGAAAACATGAAAAAAATGGACTTTAAAGGTACATAGATCCAAAACTACGGAACCTACCGTAGTTGGGCCGACTTCACTTAGGAACTAGTATGTGCCCTACCCAAATATCAGTTTCAGATTCCTGTGGTACTACTGCAACAATTATTATAGAGGGAGTTGGTGCCCGTAGCCAAAGTACCTCTACAAAACTTGTTGTGTGAGTATCTTAGGATTCTGAGGCATGTATTTTTGGATAGAGCACGTATTGGTTCCTAAGTGGTCTTGACCCGATTACGGTAGGTTCTATAGAATTGGAGCTATGGACCATTAAAGTTAATTTTTGCATGTTTTCGGCAGCCTATAGCTCCGAAATGAAGCATTTGTGCATCCAGGTTGGTCTATAGTTTTTGTCTTACCTTGGTGTCAGGACTCACCTTCCAAACGTTGTCGGTATTGTTTTGAAACACCAGATATATATATATCACTTTAAAAATCTCTATTACTTTTCTAATATGTGAGTAAAATAAAATCTTTAATTTTTGCGTTTCATAATTAAGCACATTAGGGTAGTTAGCAAAAAAATTAATGTTTATGAAATTGCTGAGATGAAGATGCGGGAGAAAACTAGAGAACCTCGAGAAAAAATGCAGACACGACATTGTCCACAACAAATTGGCGTGGCTAGACCTCGAACCAGGACCTCAAGCACCATAGGTAAGCGCTCAACCACTGAGCACCGCCTAGCTATAGACTCGGAAGAAGATGACATCACTAAATCACTGGAAATTCAGCAATCTGTTTCAAAATAATATACAAGGAAATAAAGTAATTACAAATTACTAAAATAAATTTAAAATATTTCTGAAACACATTGTATGTCTGCTGAATGTCTATATTCTACTAAAAATGCAGTTTTGATTCGTTACAATCTTAATCGGCATATTCTACTCTGATGTACATATAAATAAAAGTCGATTGTAATCAAATAAAAAAAAAAAGGAATACCTTCTACAACTTCAGTTTCACCTTCCATTTCCTCCTCATTCTGCATACTTACATCCAGGTTCCTGAAAGGACAAAGTATACAGTATTAAAGAAAGAAATATTTATATTTTAATATTCCCTTATTATGTCCCCTGGAAATACTATTATGTTCCTGCCAAAACGTGGAGAGGGATGTTATTGAACTAATTGGGGAGGGGGTGTCTTAGCTACCAGCACACCAGTCGCCAGTCGTCTCCAAGCCTTCATGAAATGTAGATCACGTTTAAGGTGAACCCCTTTCAAGGTGCATTGTCATCTTCACAATGAATTGTTTGTTAGATCAGCGTTACGTGGTGAAGTTTTATGTCAAACTGGGCAAAACTGTAAGTGAGACCCATGACATGCACAAGAGTGTTTATGGGAGTGATGCCATGGGTCGATCAAGCTGAAGTTTAGCAACAGTCGAAAATGAAATTGATGATCATCTTTTTTGACTGCAGAGGCGTGGTTCACGGAGAGTTTAGATCCCCTGGTCAGACTGTGAATGCTGCATTCTACGTGGAAGTACCTGAAAGACTCAGAAAACCAGTCGCCCGCGTCCGTCCAGCAATCGCTGGATCATGGAAGCTTCATTACGACAAAGCGCCGAGCCACGCCGCCTTTGCTGACATGGACTTCCTGACCAAACATGGCATCACACAGCTTCCCCAGCCACCTTACAGCCCAGATGTCACTCCTGTAGACTTCTTCCTCTTCCCCCCAACTGAAAAGCGTCATGAAAGAACGCGACCATGGCTCGGTCCAGGCCATTCAAGAGGTCATTTAACGAATAAGCTGAAGAGCATTCCAGTTTCTACTTTTCAAGGAGCCTTCAGTAATTGTGGCAGAGTCGCTGGAAACGCTGTATTGATGCAGAAGGGGAATATTTCGAAAACTATTAAGTTGATAGGCCAAAATTGTCAACACATTTTTTGAAAAAATTCAGTGCTACTACTTTCCTCACAAGCCCTGTATATCTATTACGATTTAGGCAACCAATTTTGTGGCCTTTACATTTTATTGAAGTTGATCCTTTCACAGAAAATACTAAAATCATCATTCTTAACTCCGAAACACTTTATAAGTATATCTAAGATGATGGAATTTTGTATGAATCTAAAGTCGTGAGTCAAATAAATTATTACGATAGCATTTGTTCTTCTTAAAAGTCAGTATTAACACTTATTATTCTGCACCCACATTGCAAATCTCTAGGAGGCTAGAATATGATTTGATTTTGAGTTTAGCGTTCCTTTTAGTAGGACGGCTATATGAGACGTAGAGCTACTGTTTAACGTGAGATTCCAACCACATGAGCTCTCGCCGGGGATCGAACCTGGGTCTACCACGCAAAAGAAGCGTCAATCGCTTAGCCACGAATGAGCCGGAAGGCTAAAAGTAAGAAAGTATATGAGCCAATAGAAAAATCTTTATTCTAAAGGCACATAAGCACCTGAATATCTTATAGGGTATTGGTATAGGCCAGCGTTTCCCAACCGCTGTGCCGCGAATGGGCCGCTGGTGTGCCGCGAGGAAATCGAAACAAATTATTAATTCTGTAGGAACCAAATTGCAAGACAATAGAAAATGTATATTTGTATTTCACATTACTAGGAACCTCTACTATAAATCTACAATTTTAGGTTTCATAATGTGTTACTTTTCTGTACATTTTTAATGCTGAAAAACGTATTTATCATTGTCATGACCATTATTGCTTCTTTATTGTTGCAGACTATTTCGTAACTTGAAATTTTAATATCATTCAATAAATTCACAAAGCAAACATGTATACAAATTACCTACATTTGTGTTTTAAAAGTAACGGAGATTTGTTTATTTCTTCGTTATTTAGTGATCTTCCCTTTTAGTTAAAAGTTAGATACAGTTTTCGAAAGAAAAAGTGGATCTTTAAAAACCCGAATCCTACATTTCATTGCAATTGTTTTCCATTTTAAAATTAGAATAAAAAATAAGCCTAATGATTTACCACGGGGGAAAATCAGTGATCGAGCTTTCTTCTCTGTAAGAGATCAGTAATCACATAAAAATACCACGGTTTTTTATATTTACAAATAATAATAGTAATTATATATATATATAATATGGGTGTGCCGCGAGAATTCAAGTTACACCTGTAGTGTGCCGCAAGTTGAAAAAGGTTGGGGAACGCTGGTATAGGCTGTTGTTGGTATTATTTTGGGTGGACATTGTGATGTAATGAGGAAATTAATTCCCAGCATTCAAAGACGGTAGTTGCATGTGACGGAAGTGACATTTCGATTGTGTAAGTTTATAACAACTTATGATACTGAAGGAAAAGTTATTACGCTATATGGAATGACACAAATTATTGAAATTGAGCAGAAAATGTGGCAAATGAAGAAGGCATTGGAAAGGGGTTAGTCAAGTGCTGCATCGCCGGACCAATTTCAGAACATTTATCGGAGAATTTATTTTCGTTTTTGAGGAAGAGTGAGTGAAAGCAAGATGAGAGGAATTATTGAAGTTAAGAAACTGTTTTTGATGTAAGTGGTTCTGAATGTGGACGGGAAGGAACTATTTGGGGCGGAGAGGTACACTTATGATTTAGTGACAAGAAGGGGAGTGTGGAAATGGCGTGTATATGTCAAGGATATGACATATCGTGTTCGAACTTCATAGAATTATACAAAAATAACGAGCGTGTAACCTAACCAACCTAACCTGCTAGCTGTCCACTATGTTGGTGTGTTTCTGCAGTGTACACAGGGTGTCTACTAAAATTCCAAAATGAAATTTCGTGACTTTTTCGTGACCTTTTCTTTACCAAATCATAAAATTTTCTAACATTTTGAAGAGTGAATTTGGGTGCAAATTAGGCCGAATTTTAATCCATGCGATAGAAACTTACTATGCTTGCGATTTGGTAGCGTTTAAAGCTGACCATAGACATTTTTGGTGGTGAATTTTGACGTTTTATAGAACAAAATGTTCCAATCTGTACTTACATCTCTACAGTTAAAAAAAAAAAAAAAAAAAAAAAAATCGTGACCTAAAAGGTAAATTTCGTGACTTTCATGACCATTTTCTGATTTCGTGACCGATAGACACCCTGTGTACAGAACCTCTATTTTATGTTTACAAGTAGACTGTTACTAGTATGATACCATGGCAGGTAGTAATGAAACACGCATCGTTACCAAAATTCGTTTTCACTAACCTAGCTTACGCCCGTACCTAGTGTCGCTGACGCGCCCCGCTGCCTTTGGACGCACCCCGTAACGTCGCGCGGCCAGCTTTGTCCTGCTTTTCAGTGGCCACATATCACAGGTTGGTTTGTGTCTTTTTACACTGTAGTTTTTGTGGCATAGTGTCGGACACACTATTTACATGCAAAACGGTAAAGTTCTCTTAAAGTGAATGTGTACCGAGGAATTCTTAAGAAACATTTTTAAGGTAATGACAATGAATTTCTTCCCCCATGATAAAAATTTCACGTTTCTTAGCCTAAAAATACTGGATACTCTACGGCACAAAGCCCGTAATTTGAGATTCACTCGAGCAGACGGTTCTAACAAATTAAAAATTTATTGGTAAAATATAATGTGAAACATTTTTCGTGAAGGAATGAGTGTGTGTGACTACACGGTAATTACTCTTAGTGCACAGCATATTGAAATGAATTTTGACTGAAAGTATTGTATGTGTATGTACTTCCACTACCCTCGTTTATGCATATACGCGCCTGCTCCCTACAGACTCCGTCGCTACCGCTCGGGCCCCCTGCTGTCCTCTTCCTCTGACTCAGATATAGGGTTGCCAATGGCCGATTTTTCACCGGCCTGGCTGTTATTTTGATTAAATCCGGTGACCGGTCAAACTTCTTACAAACCCCGTTTTGACCGGTTTTTCAAATGTGTAACTAGTTCGAAGTATAGATTTAAATAGTAGCTTTCATTCATTAAATCCAACTGTCATTGACGTATAAGTTTACAGAACAAATTTCATTTTCCAAGTCCAAAATTGTCACGTAAAGATTAATATACTTTTGTTCATCTGTTTCCATGATTTTAAAGAAGTTGCAGTTACTTATAAATACAATAAAATGACCAACGCCGATTTCAGTTTCTCATTTATAGCACAATGTATCTATTAAGATTATTATTGAATGTACAAAAGATTATGCAGAATACAGGTGGTAATGCACTTTTGTTCACGATAGTACATTTCCTTCCCATCGATAAGTCCGAACCACGGGCGTCATTTCAGACTTCGCTTGAAGAGGGGCAAGTACACCACCGACATAAGACTCCCGTTTTGTACTAGTATATTAGTCGACAATTGATTAAAGAATACGTATTCCTTAAACTCTTCGTAGGGGGGGGGGGACATCGTCCCTCCTCCCTCCCCTGGTCCGAACAGAGATACTTCACTTAGACCTATATCATAGTGATTTTTGGGGTTGCCGGTTTTTTTATTTGGCAACCTCACTCAGATAGCATTCGTGCTTTTAGTGACCATCTAGCACAAGTTGGTTCGTGTTTTATGCACTGTAGTTTTATACAATATGTCCACATCGTATTTACTGAGCCCTCCTGAAGTCAATCTGCAAGCAGTAATGGAGCTCCTCATTTAGTGCATGCTCTTCTAAAAGAAATACAAAACTCTAACCTAACCCGAAAATGTAAGAAATGTGTCCAAATTTTGTAGAACCGTCTGCTCGAGTAATGCCGTACTCTGTGCTAGAGAGCTCTTGATTAAATATGTATTTAAAACAGATTCTGAAACTAGGGTATCCTGACTCCTGACGAACACGATTAAAGAACGCAATTATAATCACATTATAGGTGCCATTTCAATACACGTTTTGTGCCGCACACTAGATCCAGCATATTACGACTTAGGGTAGGGTAGGTTAGCTTCGATTAGCTTTCACATTCCTGGAAGTACTCTCGCTACTTAACCCCTTTGGGGGAGTGTAGTTTTCGGGTTAACTTTACAACGGCCGCTCCAGCAGGTATACCCACTCAGAAAAAGAGAAATTACACAGTAATAATTTTATGAAAATGGATCAAAACTTACTTAATCTTAAGCTAACCCGTTCCTAACCTCTACCCTACTTATTTATATCTTACTCTACTCTACTATACTATTCTTATTAAAAGGACCCTACTTATCATTGCGCAGCTGGAGCGTGTCTTGTAAAGTTTCCCTTAGTTTTCTTTTTATGTGGATTTACCCAATACAATCTACTACATACTTTTGGGCTGGGGAAAATTCCAACAAGACCAGTACAGAGCAATGTACTTTTGGACTTTATATTGTAGGACTACGGTTTGTAAAATTACATTATACGATGTAGAAAACTGATATACCCAGAATTTTATTTTGGATATAGTATACGTAAAGCCGCGTCAGTTCCAGAAGGAGCTGGACGCTTATACTTTTAGGGATTATTCATTGAGTATCTACGAACTTACCAAGGGGGTAACAAAGCGACTTTGATTTACTTCTCGAGTGATACGAAAATAAAAAAGAACGTGACTGTACTTTATATTTGCATGTGTAGTGTCCTTGTACTTTATCTATGACTATGTGTATGTATGTGGGGGGGCAGGAATTAACGCATATCGCATGTCTTGTGCACATGGATACTTCTTACTATTGCACTACGTAGAAAATTTATGGTATTTCATGTAGAAGTGGTAATAGAACACAGAAGAAACGCAGATCAGGGTGTTCTCAGGTATACTATTACCTTTATTTTTTCAGCGATGAAAGAACCGTTAACTGGCTTAAGACATTAATGTTTGGATTACATCGAATATATACTGCATGACAAGGTTCTAGAACACAGGTCTCCCTTCCCCTTTAGCTGTAATAAAGACAGTAAACAACGTACCCTGCGGGGCTCTAACCCGCCTTTACTCGCTAACGCTCGCTCGGCAATACTCTGTGATTTAAAATTTAAACTCTGGTACAGAAAGAAACCAACCTTGCTACTAACCTATATGGGGGGAGGACCTGTGATCTAGAACCGTTCAGATTCCTGAGTGAAGTATACGTTCGCAGGTATGATTATAATAGGAAATGCAATTGAAAATTAAAATTGCATATAATTGGCAGGTACTTCTTCCAGGCAGCTAACTTGTTTTCACTCTTCAAAAATAAATATATATTAATCACATCTTAAAAGATATTTAGCAGACAAGTAATATAGCAGATTTACTCACCATGAACTAAGGAATTACAATATGGAAGTCAATTTTCATTCTAAATTAGTATGCTTTTAGTTTTAACTATTTATTTGAAAATACAAACACGATTAATAAAGCAAAGAACAAACACAATATATGGAAAGCCTGGTATCATGGTTGCCATCTTATTAAAAAAGCTACTAAATAAGCCTTGCCAGCCAATAGTTCTTAAGAGTTACCAAATTTATTCAACTTTCATATTATTCTGCACAAGGTTAAATCATCATAAAAACAGGGGTGCCCACAAGGGGGGGCTATGACGCAAACTGAGTCAATGAAATATTTGGGGGGGGGTAAAAATCTATATAAATATGTTTGAGAGGGTGTAAAAATTAATCGAAAAGATTTTTTTTTCATGGAAGAACACCTACGGATAGGCAATTGAGGGGGGGTGCGTCATGGACATGAGGGGGGTGGGCACCACTGATAAAATAGCCTTTATTATAAATTAGTTAATTAGAATTTAAATTCTGAATTCGAATAATAATATTTGTTATGTAGGATTCAGAGGCGGATCTAGAAGGTAAAAACTGGGAGGCCAACCAGAACCCAGACTATGTTAGATGTAGCCTAACGTGAGGTTACTGTACTTTGAAAAATACATACAATACCTTAAATTACATTAATTACTCGAAAAACTATGGGGGCCTAGATCTGCCATTGGTAGGATTTAAATTTTGGTTTCATGAAATCAACAACTTTACACAAGGACATCAAACTATCAATCCATTAACAACATATAGGCCTAGCTTATAAAATCTAAGATAATTGAGGCATTCCTTTAGTTTTGTTCTGCAATTTAATTAACCATAGAAATTAACAGATCACAAATCCATTGTACGTTTAGACGTCTTTTCCGAAATATCGAATTCATCCAAATGCACCGTTTTAAAGTTAGCTAACGTACGAGTAATTTTATTTTATTTAATCTATTGGACACATGTAAAAACAAGGTATATGGCATTGAACCAATGTATATAAAGTACTATCTGAAGTCCCCGGCTTTGCACGACATAATAATAATAATAATAATAATAATAATAATAATAATAATAATAATAATAATAATAATAATAATAATAATAATACAACCATTGGAATAATTAAGGAGATCAGTAAAATTTGTGGCGTTCTCACAAGGGAGAAATTGACACCAAAAACTAACACGAAGGGATGGGCATGAAGCCCTTAAACCAATCAGAATGGAAAGAATGTTAACAAGAAAATTAGTTTTTAAATTGTGCTGAGTAATAACGATACAAGGAAAATTTGTACCGTTATTACAATGGAGATATTTGACCAGAATTTATAAGGAAGGAAGGGCGAAGGGTGATCCTAGCCCCACCTACTTAATGACCTGAATGGAAACAACGGCAAAACCTAGTGC
This sequence comes from Thermobia domestica, assembly GCF_964235325.1. Classification (NCBI taxonomy): domain Eukaryota; kingdom Metazoa; phylum Arthropoda; class Insecta; order Zygentoma; family Lepismatidae; genus Thermobia; species Thermobia domestica. The sequence goes on from NC_137463.1 coordinate 15,450,742, forward strand.
TGAAATTGTGCTGATAAATGAGCATAAAAAGAAAATTTGTTTTGTTATTACAACAGAGAAATAGGCCCAAAATTTAAAAGGGAGGTGCGTGAGCCTAGACTTTCCCAGTTGAATGATTTGACCAATTAGAATAGAAATCATGCCAAGAATTAGTACTGATCGATAAACATAAAAAGAAAATTTGTACTTATATTACAATGGGTAAATCCTGTCTCCTCTTATCCTAATATTACTCCCATTCATAAGTCTGGTAAGAATAAAAATGGCGTGTCCTCCTATCGACCTATTTCTTTATTATGACATCTCTCACTCGTTTGTGAAAAGATAATCAAAATCAGGATCTTTCACTTTGTTGCTCCATTTATAAACTCCTCACAACACGGCTTTCTACCAGGAAAATCTTGTGTTACTAATTTATCTGTTCTTCTGTCCGATGCGTGGACAGCATCTCAGAAAATTCTGAACTCCACATTTTGTATTTGGAACTGGCTAAAGCTTTCGATTCCCTTCCACACCATCTTCTTATATACAAACTCAATTCTAGATTCAATTTACATGGGAAATTGCTTAGTCTTCTGGAAAACTATCTCAGTAATAGAATATAACGAGTTTCAGTTTCAGGTTACTTTTCTGATTTTATTCCCGTAATTTCTGGAGTTCTTCAAGGTAGTGTTCTGGGTCCACTTCTATTCCTATTATACACGGACGATCCGCCTTCTTTGTTTAGAAACAGTTCTACCAATATCCTTCTATTCGCTTATGATTGCAAACTCTACAGACAAGTTAAATCCGAGTACGATGTGCTTGCTCTTCAACATGATACTTCAATTCTTCTCAAATGGTGTAACTCTTGGAAATAGCTTAAACATTGAAAAATGTGCTTCTCTTACGATTTCTCTAAAAAAGGAACATATAAAACACATTTACAAAATTGGTCATAAGAACATAAATCCTGTCTTCTCTTTCAGAGATCCTAGTATTATCATTCACAGTAAGCTTACTTTCGTGGATCATATAAACACAATATCTTGTACTACTATGAGAAAACTGGGACTCCTTTATCGCTTCACTGACAAAAAATCCTAATTCCTTAAGCTTGTATAATAAATCATATATTGCTCCCACTATTGAGTACTGTTCTCCTATCTGGTCTATGGCCTGCCCTACTCATTTAAAAAAATAAATTCCGTAATTAATTTCTTTTTAGCCATTGTATCCTACCGAGTACATCACCTTCGAACACTTCCAAAAAATGACGTTTTAAAATCCCTCAATATCAAACCTCCCCTAGTGAGAAACGTAATTTCTGACCTAATATTTTAGCAAAAAAATGTAAATGGACACATATCATGTGAACAGTTGTTGAGTCAGATTAATTTTCGCGTACCCACTAGAACAACACGTTCTAGTGATCTCTTTTACACTCGAGCGGCGAGAATAAATATTGTTCAAAGGTCCTTTCTAAACCGAATTGTCAGTACCTATAATCAGTTACCAGAAACTGTAGACGATTTTTCAAGTGAGTATACTTTCAGATCATCTATAAATAAGGTATTTTTGTAATGTCGCTGTTGCGTTGTACTATCTCCACCTCAAATTGTTATTGAATTGTTAAGTTATCAAATTGTTAAAATGTTTCAGTGCAAAATGGCCTAGTGCTGTATCTGAAACCTGTTATAAGTAAATAAATAAATTGATGTCAAAATTTAGAAGGACGAAAGAGGAACGTAAACCTGACCTCATCCAATTAACTGATCGGGATAGATTTGGTTTGATTTGAGTTCAGTGCTCTTCCAGCAACGAGGCTATATAAGACATGGACCTACAACTCAATGTGGATCCGAAAGACATAAGCTCACATCGGCAAACGAATTCAGATCTCCTGCGCCTTCGGCGCAATTGCTGTACACCAGCCACAAGGAATCTCTCGAAGGGATCGGAATGAAAACAAAGAAATCATAGTAAAAAAACAAATCAAAAATTAATCTTGAAGCAAGACTTTTTAAAACATAGCTGATGATAACTCACTGACAAAATTATGAAAGAACGTCTTTTTATGGGGGACCACAAACGGAACATACAGCATGTAATCAGAATCTACTTTCGACATAACCTATTTTAAAAAGAAATTCCTGCATCATCTCATTGTAAAAATTGGAGTTCAAGTTTTTTCTTGTTTTAATTATGCCACCATTAGATTTTTGTATATTCTTTGACTTCCTCCTAAGATTACTAATGTTATTTTATGCAGTATCGCCAGCACTATTTCAGCATTAAGTTTTGGCATACTTTCCAAAATTAGTTCTACATTAACAAAAGTGGGTGGTGCTATCTTCACGTGAAGATGGCTCCACTGACTTCTAATAACGCAGCACTAAGTTCGTAATATGTGAAAAAATTAGTGGTGACGACACTGTATAGAAAAAAACATAATTAGTACTGTTTATCTCATCATGAAGATGAGGGATCGTTTCGCCATTATACTTCTCGTATATTACTTGATTTTCTTCTAATAACATTGATTTTCTTTTTTATGGTATCCACAGCACTAGTTTAGCAGTAATTTTTAACATATTTTCCAAATTTATTGCTCCAATAACAAAAATAACTAGTATTATATTCAGGTAAAAACAGCAGCACAAATTTTTAATAACGCAGCACTAATTTTCTAACCTACAGGCATAACTGGTGCTGCCGATACTGCATAAAAAGGAAAATTAGCCTGTTTTGTGGAGTCGGTTGATTAAGTGAGGAGACATCACTGAGCTCCTTCAAGAATAAGTAGTTTGCGTACGCGTCTTTGGCGTAGTAGATCCGTTTCTATTCCCGGCGGGGGTCATGTGCTTCGGATTCCACGTTAATCAGTAGGTCCCGTCTCATATAGCCACGCTGCTGAAAGGTACGTTAAACTCAAAATCAACTCAACTCATAGAGAGTATCACTAATTGAGCAATAATATCTTTTAGCATATACACATAATTTTTGTCCCCAAACTTGTTTGTTTATTTCCCACCCATGTCTTAGTTTATCGGTTAATTCACCCAAGTAAACTCATAATGTAATCCCGGAAATTTTGTAACGTCATTTTTTGTTACCTTTCGATGTTTAAATCCTAGGGCTGGAAAGCCGAACTTGAGACGATTAAGTTTACTCTAAATTTAAATTTGAACTGGAAAACTAAACTTGTAACGACCTTATGATCTCGTGGCTGGAAAGCCAACTCAGCAACGTACAAGTTTGCACTAGTTGTTTACACTCTCATTCGTAGCTAACATTACAGTAAATAGGGGAAGAAAGAAGGGGAAAAATGAATTGGGTCGTCGATATTACTTCCTTCCTTAAGCTACGATTATGGACCAGTAAGCGCAACGCTATTCAATTCCAGACTTTTGCACACTAATGGTATTATCGGTGCCATGAAAGGGAAAGAAAAGCAAAAAAATCATTTCAAACCAACACCACATACTTTGCATATTGTATTTATTTAACTCTCTTGCAAACAGCATATAATGGTAAGAATTGTGTCGATGTTAGCGATCATGAACAGCTAGACTCAATCGCCAGAAAAAAATCATACGTATTTCAGTCCTTGAAGATTCCATAAACTTCTTACGCCAACACAACTAAGTAATTAGTAACAACAATGTTTAAACATTACCCTTAATAACAATAGAAGAGTTGTTTACATTCCTCGACCAAGTATTGTGACAAAATCTTTAGTAGGCTTCATCACAGCGAATGAAGGGAGATTACAAAATACATTACTGTTTACAAAATATCTCACCACAGACGGAGTAAGTGCGCGGCTGCGTCGACTAACCTTCCTCCCCACAAGCATAACGTTTCCACTACTTTCCCTCAACCAACTGTTAAGAGGGCGCTTTCCCTCGACATAGCTTACAACTAAACAGCGGCGGTAATAATAATACATACGGTAGAAACATTTATAGGAAGTACAAGACCAGCCAGCAAATTAGACTCTACCCCTGACACCATCACACCTAGGCGTGAATGCAATCGCAATGCCCACCGTCTTCGAAGCGACCAGCTGAACTATTTAAGTAGCTTTATAATTAGAGATAAGACATGAAGACAACTCGAGGATTTACATAGATCTTTCCTTGCGTGGCGACTTAATACTTAGACTATGAACTATATATTATAGTAACCAATACCGAGTGCCCACTACTGGACAAACATGAGCTAGCTGTCGCTAATCAAGCTTTAACTTCACCAAACCTAATACTTATAAAATAAACAATACGGTGTACCCACAACTGGGGCGAACATGAGCTAGACGGTAGCGAGTGATACATTATACATCTACGCAAATCGGAAGCATAATTTCATTTAAAGCAAGAGAGAAATGGTGTTGACATCAGACTATCCCGTCAGGGTATGAATTGACTTACTGGATAGAGGCTCACTTCTGTCTACTCAGACATGTTACGGACAAAATTTACATGAGACAACATTATGGACATTGTAGAATCAATATACGTATATTAGGTAAACTCACTGAGTAGCAAATGATTAGTAAGTGATATATTGTCCTTTACTTTATAGAGTGACTCGAAACAATATAATAGACACACGACATTGCTAATATTGCACCAGATATTATGAACGGAGACAAACACTTGAATGAATTATATGAGTTATAAACAAAGTTCCTTTACAGTTCCCGGAATGGCGTTACTTCTTCCATGGATTGAGACAGAAATAATAAAGACAGAGTTATCTGAAACAGTGACCAAAGCTCACCCAGCCGCTACTTTCAACACCTACTGGTAAACAATACCGGCACCACGGGCCAGTTCAAAGAGCACAGCTTCGGGCAGCGACCAGTCTCCTACGACCTCTCAGGCAGCTCAACACGCGGTAATCGCAAATTCTAGCCACAGGTACAGATTAACCAAATGGCGACCTTCTTTGTAGTTAGCAGCAACTAGAGACACATCATCAACGTTCACCAGATAGACATAAGTTCACCGTATAGGTCGTTGTAGCACCTCTGCTCACAACGACAACCACGGGCGACGATCTAACAAGGCAACAGGCCTGGGTCCCACTGAAGCAGGTGGAGTCAGTCGGCAAAATAATAAAGGACCAAGTCCCCAATCAGGGAAAGGAAGACGAGGAGTCGCTACGGAGAATAACCACGTTGACAACGTTGTAGGCACTATATCCAGGAAAGAGGCAGCAGGCCTAGTTAAAACTTAATCAAAGAGGTGGTTCCCGATGTAACTGTCATATTTCCACCTATGACACGACGAACTGTTATCAATCAGTAAGCCAAACTCAATAGTAACCGGAGTAGGCACAAACTGAGTGTTTGCAGGCAAATTTGTTATAGTTCATCACACGTTACGCAGACTTTCTTATCATTGTTCAGTTATGGCATCTCCTATCGAAAGGTTTGTGATAGAGAACAAGTCACTTTACTGCATAATATGGAGGAACTCCATGTATAAAGGACAGGAAGAAACACTATCCCTTCTTCCTCGTCGCCATGATGTTTTGTTCAGTGAGCTAAGACAAAGGAGAACGCGCTCGTAGATCCCGCTCGTTCTCTGATTGGCCGCTCCTTTTTACGCAACAGAGCGTAAAACTAAAACAACGATGTTAATATTAGCATATATATAACTAAATGGAAATAAAAATTACGTAAATTAATATTTATATATATACGTCCATAACAAATTACTCAGTTTAAACGAAAAATAAATTACAGTTTATTTCAAACAGCCAGCGTCATCTACCGAGATTGAGAGATATCCACCCGATGCAGGCCATAGACGTACAAAGAAAGTAGCATATTTCGATTACACATACTAGTCCAATTGTCGACCGTCTTGAATCCTTCATGAGGGTCGAGAATTGAAAGAATATAAAGAAAGAAATAACACTAACTAAGAGTTGATTAAATATTTCTATAAAGTAATCTCTTTGAGAAAATATAACGCTCAAAGAGGAACGTTACAATTTCTCATCACGGCACTGTACCAACATGATACTATCAGTATTGCATTACAACACCTTATCACGCCCTGTACTTGTCATAAATTTAAACGCGCTTATGACGTAATGAACGCTGCAAGAACAACGTTCAAGAATTTCCAAGGCTTATTCTTATTCTCCGTATTATGATAAGAATAAGATGTGTACCTCTGGTTGAATATACGTTTTACCATTCTAGAAATACCCATTTACTCAGGGGTACAATGCTGTTACATCATAGTACGCATTGAACTCATCGGAAGTACATTCGTACAACGCATTGGATCGTTCGACTAAACCACCATGAAAGACGTCCTTGGGTACAAGGTTATTAACAAGGTCAATAAACTGAGTTTGAATAAACTCGTGCAAAGTCTTGTCATTCTCCACAATGTGGTATCAATCACATTCCCACATTTTAACGAGATTAACACTTCGTTTCTTGAGATAATTAGCTTTTCTTATAATCTTTTCGTAGCGGTCTTGTAGGGATGTATTATCTTTAGAGGTAGAATCGAGATTGACGTGGCGCAACGCTGTAAAACAAAGCTTGAAGCCGTTGAAAAAACATCCATGAAATTCATAAACTGTATTAGTTTTACTATCATACCCATCGACTTTATGCTTGCCAATAATATTTTTCAAATCCATTCAGGGAGTGTCAATTCTATTACTTTTGGTACGTTACAAATATCGTACCAATACAAAGTCTTCAGATTTTGCCGGTCAAGTTGACCGAAACCACAATGAGGAATAATTGGAATAATCTCTTTAAGTATAAGGACCGATAGGTTAGTATTGAAAAGCCTGCAATCGTAGGGGAGGAGATAAAACATTGGATACCATGCGTTTTCTTCTCGATTAAGTTCGAAAATTTAATTACAGCCTCTGCAAGAATTTTAACATTGCTCCTAGAGTATTCCATCATCTTGTACTGGAGATAATATCCCTTGCCGCTCAAGGCACGTTCTTGGTGCCAGGCGAATAACTGTCCACGTTCTTTCGGGCTGAGACTACCTGCATTAAGATACTCTAGAGACGGAATTTTGCCTTCATAATTTTCGTTTTCGGCTGTATTGAACAAATATGGGAAATATCCCTTCCGCAAACTGCCAGAGAATCCTAATGTTTCCGGGAGTCTGAACAGTTTAACTCCCATATACAAATATGGATCGTGAAAATAGATCTTATTAACAAGTCTCATTTCTACATTTTCGGCCCAGCTTTGTTATATCTGGTACAAGATCATGTTTTCTAATAAGGTTTTTGCACCAAACTGCTTGTCACAGTTATTTCCATTATTGAGAAAGTACTATGATCTTTTTGAACATTGGCCGACTTATTAGCACGTGACTAATAAATTCTTCAATGTCCTGGAAATCTAACTTACGGGATCCATTTATATCTCCGCATACAAAGCATGGATCTTCCAGCTTTGCATCTTTGCCTTTATGGCAGATATTACTACAGCTCACAAAATTTACATGATATTCTCGTTCACCTGGTTCGACCTTGGATAATAACATGGTTTCCACATCAAAGACGATGTACAAGGTGTCGACATACTCAACTTCGGCAGCCTGAACATAACCAGTATGGTCAACATCCATATCTAACGTAACATGATTTGAAGAAATGTTCATAATTTCTGTCTCACATATCGAACATATCATCACAATGGGGACAAACTCTAACTCACACATTGTCTAGCCGCGTGCATTTACGGTTTTATGATTGGCTAGACACTCATGCGAAGAAAACAATCGTAAACAATCACCACAATAGCGTTTAATATCATCATTACAAACATCATGATATTTCTCACACATAGGACACTTATATTTACACTTGTGTTACTGTGCTTCAAGATATCCCCTAAGGCACTACAGACAATATCCTTTCTTGTCCAGAACGGAGTTAATATTAGTGATTAACTCATAATGCCCCTATTTGAAAAATATTAAGATTTGCTTGGATGCATAATATCTTGGATATATTACATTATAATCCCAAGTCATTTTATTCTTTTCATAGATGACAATTTGGTATTCAGCGGTTAGTTGTTTTGGAACTTTTTCGCATCAGCAATAGTGCAACCATTTTAATGCTCAATGGCAATATCAGCATCATCACACAAATCCTTAGCCTCTTCCAATAATCGCTCCGGATTTTTTTAAATTCATACACGTCGTTACGACGCTGATCAATCCTACCCATTCCAAGAATGATAGCCTTGGGAAGATAATAGGTATTTTTCCATTCGTATAGTACACTTTTCCAAATGAGAAACATAATTCTCCCTAATTTTCGGATCAACGGGTTAGACCTCTTCCCTTGGTGAATTAGCAATATGGATCTTAAAAACCACCTTCTTCCCAAAAAGAAATTGTTCATTACTATTTAAGATATTTTCGATGGTATGGAAGAATATATCGAGGTTCAGTTCCTTTTTGGACCCCATGACATGTACACAGGTTTGTTTAATTTCGACGCAGAGCTTTCAATAGTGATATCATCATCGACGTCATGTAGCCCATGCTTCTGTACAAATTCAAATAATGAGCGAATATATGCTTGTGCTCATCAATTTCGGTAGTGCGCCTACGCTCAATGGTAACTTCTGTTCCTCGCAGACCAAAATAAGCATAGTGTTTAATTTTACTATTGACAATACGAAAATATTCATCGGTTCCAGCAACATACAATGTAGGTTCCAATGTAGAACTTGTACTATGTTCTGATTAAGATCTCGTACTAGCACCCGGAACAACACCCAATAACTCATCGGAATCATCTGCAGCTAAATTGCAAATTTTCCTTGCAGACGCAAATTCCCTAAATTTTTCACCTGCTGCTTCCAGCATATTGTCTCGACGAAAGAAACGCACACGATATAAATCTATAATATACTTTGCGGACTTACAACTTTTCAATTCAATAGCTGGTACATAGCCAAAATGAAGTAATAACTCTTGCAATAACTTTGCATATAATTAACTGTTTACCTTCACACCCGTAGCATGAATTGCATTAGCACTTCACATGTAAAGAAACCTACCTTCGCTTTATCATACCCACGCGCTTCTTGGGCTGCCAGCGTGGTGCAAATAACATTACGACCTTCCATTATTCATGACTGTTGAAAGAAATGACTACTTTCAGTTTTATTATTGTTTTTAGAAATTTTAAAACATTCTTATACACGTTTAACATTGTAATAAAGTTAAGTGATTTATTTACTAAAGAAGGTAATTCGTTACATTGTAATAATTCGTTTGATGTGAAAACTGAGAGCAAAAGACTTGCGAGTATATTAACATTCCTGGGGAACGTCCCTTTATTCACTTTACCTGCTTCGTTCGTTACACAAACTCGTTAGAACAGATATACTATTAACTATTAAATAATTGCATAGTATACCCGTTCTTAGAAACGCTGTGAACATATACATAGTTCGCTGCTTGTAGAAGCTCATAAGGACACTCGTTAAGTGTGATTATTTTATTCGTTCGTTTCTTATTTTTAACGGTTCGTAATAAACTATTCAAATTGACCAACTTTGTTGGGATCTAGTAAGAAGCAATTTGTTAGGAATCGTTTTCTGTGAAAACTCTCTAGAACACCATTAGTGTGAACATACTAAAATTCGTACAAAACTCATCCTATTTCTTCTAATAAAACATTCGATGAATTTAGTTAGATCGATTCCTGGGGAATCTGATTTTTTTCATATTCTACTAATATTTTTATGGATCGCTTCCATAGAAAGCTCAGCTTATTTATACTTTCGTGTATTTTATATCATTCGTTGCTAAAATTATTCCGAGAACAGTACAATTGTGAACGCGTAATTAAGTTGTAGTAGTAAAATCGCGTCAATCATTGTTAATTTTTTAAAGTGTATGATACCGAAATAATTTCTTTGAATGAATACTTATATTGGTATGTTTTAGGTTAAACCTAACTTCCTGAATTTATAAGAACATTGCAAACATTCGTTGAACTTAGTTAAATCGATTCGTGGGGAATCTCAAATTTCTTATATTCTACTAATATTTTTATGGATCGCTTCCATAGAAAGCTCAGCTTATTTATACTTTCGTGTATTTTATATCATCCGTTGCTAAAATTATTCCGAGAACAGTACAATTGTGAACGCGTAATTAAGTTGTAGTAGTAAAATCGCGTCAATCATTGTTAATTTTTTAAAGTGTATGATACCGAAATAATTTCTTTGAATGAATACTTATGTTGGTATGTTTTAGGTTAAACCTAACTTCCTGAATTTATAAGAACATTGCAAACATTCGTTGAACTTAGTTAAATCGATTCCTGGGGAATCTCAAATTTCTTATATTCTACTAATATTTTTATGGATCGCTTCCATAGGAAGCTCACCTTATTTATACTTTCGTGTATTTTATATCATTCGCTGCCAAAATTATTCCGAGAACAGTACAATTGTGAACGTGTAATTAAGTTGTAGTAATAAAATCCCGTTGATCATTGTTAATTGTTTAAAGGTGTATGATACCGAAATAATTTCTTTGAATGAATACTTATGTTGGTATGTTTTAAAATAAACTTCCTGAATTTATAAGAACATTGCAATCAAAGGAACTTGAAAGTGGAAATCGAACTTCAGGTGTTCAGAACTTCAGAACTTCAGGAATCAATTGTTTAAAGGTGTATGATACCGAAATAATTTCTTTGAATGAATACTTATGTTGGTATGTTTTAAAATAAACTTCCTGAATTTATAAGAACATTGCAATCAAAGGAACTTGAAAGTGGAAATCGAACTTCATTTCTGATAAGAATTTTTTCTATACATTTTGTCACTGAATCCTACAAGAATATCAAATTGTTATCATTTTTAAAATATAAACGTTAAATTTCAAGAAAACAAATTCAGTATATTGTTTCTCTAAATGAATGAACATTTTAATTTTAAACATATTGTAACCAAATTTATTAAAAAGCAATTGAAACAGATGATATTATATACATTACATTGCCATTAAACAAAATTACGAAAATAATTATGTAATCAAATATTTTACATTGAAACGAAGTATGCCTTTATAAGTTTTTTATTGTCCCACTATTCACGTGTTTCACAATGAACTGTACTTCTACATACCCAACTGTGAAAGCGACAGTCAGATTTGTTAGTGTCGGTGATGAGTGTTAACTTTTTGTTTATACAGAATTTTATTTGATAAAAACTTTTAAAATTGTTACAAGATTTAATATAAAATATTTTATTAGTAAATAAATTGATAAGCAAAGAAAACAGAACATTTTAAATTAATGAAAAAACAAAATACGAAAAAATGCAATTTGCAACTAAAGAGCTTAATCACACAAAAACATAATTAACTTAAATTCGAAGAATTGTATTTTACAATTTATATAGTTACACGAACGTATGAAGATTTACAATAAAAGAATTTCATTAATCACACCAACATATTAAGTATTGCATTCTAGATTAAAAGAGATTTACGAATGAAACGATCAATCAAAGAATAGAAAATTTCAATTTCGTTTCCAACTACATTTTGAAGCAAAGAGTTTCATATAATGAAACGAACAAATTAAAAATTCCATTCATTTTTAAACTTGTATTTTAATTTTCGTTTATGCTTTTTGTTTTACAAAATGGCATTTTCATATTTAACTTGTATTTTTAATTTGAAATTACATTTTCGTTTTTGCAGCATATATTCTTAATTTTCCTTTATGCCTTTGTTTTACAAAATTGCATTTTCATTTTATAAATTTCTATTTTTAATTTTGAAAATTACATTTTCATTTTGCAACTTGCATTTAGAAATAAAGAGCTGTATGTAATGAAAGGATCATATTAAGTATTGGATTTTTATTCTTATATTCAGCATTTTCTTTTACAAATCGCATTATAGTTTTATTTAATGTAAATATATTCTTTATTCGTAGATCATTTTCTAAGTACCGTCTGAAGTAAATTATAGATAGAAACGTTTTACTAATACAAGAAATTCTTAAAATAATTTGCTGTAATCGTTAATATAAATGAGTATCAAAGTAGAAACAAATTTATTCCGACAGTTACTTAATAAAGTAAACTAACTTTACAGGTAAACATTTTAGTAATAAATAAATCATGCTTTATAACTAATTTGCAGTTACAAAAATTAAGAATGTATATTAATGTTATATTAATTTGATTTATTATCACGGGATATTTAATGCATGTATTACTTTGTTTGATGATCCATTTCCTCATTGCTATTTTATACAACATACTGTGATTAACAAAGTAGCCATGTTTTTTATTTCTTAAATTCTTCCGTTTGTTCCAACAATTCCAGCAGGCAAGTGTTAGGATGGTACCTTTTATAAGGTTCTGGCTCATATCTTGACTTTCCTAACCCTATTCTATCTCAACCTGGGCCAAAATGCAGAAAACGCCATGATTAAAATGTAATTCAAAATAATATTAACTCATAATAATAATAATAATAATAAAAATAATAATAATAATCCCTTCGCAAAATACACATACTCATTTCCGTTCATTGATTCACACATTCATGCATGTATCTAATTAATTGAAAAATGAAAAAACGTTCAAATACGTAAGAGGAAAGAAACTATATATTTATTCTTCATTTCAGTAAAAGTCGCTGTCTTTCTGCCTATTGAAAACATAATTAGAGATCACCCACTTCCATAGGAAAATCCACACCTCACACTCATGTGTACATTTGAAAAATGAGGGACTTTGGATACCTACAAGCCGATATCGAAAACAATAGTATAACTTTATCTTGTGTCTCAAAATTCCGGACAAAGTTGGATTTTGACATTACTTTCGACATTACATTACTTTTGTCAGTTGAGGACATATGGTAACAGGCAAATCAGGTCGTATTGTATACCTTCAAAATTCATGCGGAATAAATTGTTTGTTTTCCCTGTGAAATCTATGATTGTTTAGATGACTTATTTACCTCATTTATATCAGAATCGACACAATCATTTCATTCCTCCTTCACACCAATACAACATGACCTCGACATTTGACGATCTAGATCAGTGATGTCCAATTATAATAAGCCTGTGGGCCATAACTGTTTTTACTAGTAAGGTTGAGGGCCGCAGCTAATAATAATAATAATAATAATAATAATAATAGTAATAGTAATTATTATTATTATTATTATTATTATTATTATTTTACACTACAAAAGAAAAATATAAAAAAAATATTTGAAATATTACATACCTATTCAATGTGACTAATGAGAGTGACTAGCAGCGTTTACAAGGGCTGGGGTATCTACATACATTCCTCTTGTTGTAAAAGATGTAACCCGCAGAAGATGTAAAAGAGAAGAATCTCCAAGGCAGTTTCTGGAGCGATTCTTTGCAATTTTCATGGTGGAAAATGCACTTTCACACAGATAAGTACTACCAAACATTGACACTATTTTCCGACACAACACACAAAAGCTAGGGAAACGTTTGTTAGAAAGTAGTCTGAAAAATCTACTCCTTTCTTTGTTCTTGTCTGAAACAATGGGTCAGCCTGAAAGTCACAAAGTTCGAGTTGTAAGTTTGGAGCTTGTTCTTCGATGTTTATTGAAAATGGATTAGTAAATAATGCAATGCCGTTTTTTGTTTGTCAAAATCTGAGAATCTCGCATTAAATCCATTCATGATACTCTCGATGTTTCTACAGAACTCAGAAAAATTAAACGCTTCCTTTTCAAACTCTAATGTCAGACGATTGCAACTTAGAAAGTATGCTAAATTGTGTTTATCACAAGAAGTGGTGTATTTCTTGCGTAGGCAAAGTTCGAGGAAGAAAGGGTCTGATTTAAAAAGCTAGATCAAATATAAATTCGTTCATTGAATTAATCGCCCCTTTCAGCAACGATTACATTACCGACTCCAGTGTTGTCTTGGATGTCTGCGCCTTTTTGTTGTATAGAAGCGCTAAATGGATGCCTTATTCCGAAAGAAGAGTGGAAACATTAAATGAATGAATGAATATAAATTAAAATATTATCAGTTATAACAATCGTAAATCATGAAAGCTTTGTGGGCCGCATGCGGCCCGCGGGCCGCCATTTGGACAGCCCTGATCTAGATCCATTGTTTGGCTTCTACGCGCGTAAGTAATGTATCATTCTATGAGATTGATGTGGACGAACAGTCTAATCATTACATGGGGAAATTGCTTGAATTATTATTAGATTCATGATTATAAACACGTAGTGATTTCAAAACTTATTATCGGGATGGAGAGGTCATTATCTTGATCAATTTAATATGCACTCTTTTAACCATTCTTCTTCATTTTCTTATTTGGTTTAATCAGCTATGTTGTTTTAGTTTCAGCTATTTTCTATATTTTTGTCTAATATAGTTCTGATCCTACGGCCTTGTCTTTTTGTGGTCAAGTTGTTATAATTTTTTTTCAAACATTTTTCTCTCTTGTTTGTTTGTTGCTAAAGTTATTTATTGTTTATGTTAAATTATTTTTTCTCTTTAGTACTATTTTGTTGCTCGTACTGCTTTATTCTTATTGTTATTTGTTAAAATGATTGTAATTTTTATTTTTTGGAAAGTTATTCCTCTAAGTTCACATGAAGGATGTTCATTTTAGTATGAATATTAGAAGTCCTGTAATGTTCGGTTACGTTCGGTAAACTTCGTGAAACTAATATGACATTACTACGATTACCTTTTCAGTTACGCATCATGATAATTCCTAATTAATTTTAGTATAAAGGTTTTTCGTTAATACATCATTTTAACGCGTCTGGTTACGAGACTATAAAGACTAGGTGCGTCTGGGTATGAGATTTTAAAGACTACAAGGGTCTGGGTGCGAGATTACATTTTCAAACTATAAATTTCGTCCCGTTAGCCTGCGCAATCACAATAGAAGGATTAACAATAGTCAACAAGTTTTAGTCGTATTTACGGTCTTATCTTACTCACTAGAAATATTGAAGGATAGTGTTAAACTTTCATCGATAAACAGTATAATTACATGACTGATATTTTAGAAAGTATCGTAAAATTTTGGATAAAATTCTTGAAATTGTGTAAAATTCTTAGAATTTATAATCTCTACGTTTATATAACAATGAAAATTGACACAACTCAATACACAGTAAAGACGTTCCTGATTTTGCTCCTCGTGGTGTGATCATTACTTTTATTACGGGACTTATAAATTACTATTATCTGAAAATACTAAAGGATTTAACGATAAATTTAGAACTATATCTTCAGTAAATTGAGAAGGAATAGGTTGTTAATTTGACTTTAACAATATCTTTAGTAAACTTTAACTATATCTTTAGTAAATAAATCACTTAATTTTTATACAATGTTAAAAGTGTGTAAGAATGTTTAAACATTTCTAAAAAAAATAATAAAACTGAAAGTAGTCATTTCTTTCAACAGTCATTAATAATGGAAGGTTGTAATGTTATTTGCACCACGCTGGCAGCCCAAGAAGCGCGTGGGTATGATAAAGCGAAGGTAGGTTTCTTTACATGGAAAGTGATAACGCAATTCATACTACGGGTGTGAAGTTAAACAGTTAATTATATGCAAAGTTATTGCAAGAGTTATTACTGCATTTTGGCTGTGTACCGACTATTGAATTGAAAAGTTTAAGCGGCAAAGGATATTATAGATTTATATCGTGTGCGTTTCTTTTGTCGAGACAATATGCTGGAAGCAGCAGGTGAAAAATTTAAGGAATTTGTGTCTGCAGGGAAAATTTTCAATTTAACTGCAGATGATTCCGACGAGTTATTGGGTGTTGTTCCGGGTGCTAGTACGAGATCTTAATCAGAACATAGTACAAGTTCTACATTGGAATCTACATTGTACGGTGCTGGAACCAATGAATATTTTCGTATTGTCAATAGTAGAATTAAACACTGTGGTTGTTTTGGTCTGCGAGGAACAGAAGTTACCATTGAGTGTATGCTCATTACTAGAATTAATGACGCACAATCATATATTCGCTCATTATTTGAATTTGTACAGAAGCATGAGATACATGACGTCGATGATGATATGCATATCGGTATCACTATTGAAAGCTCTGCGTCGAAATTAAACAAACCGGTGTACATGCCATAGCCTCCAAACACGAATTGATCTCCGATATATTTTTCCAAGTTTAAGGATTAAGTTTCTCATTTTAAAAAGTTTACTATCCGAATGGAAAAATATCTGTTGTTTCCCAATGGTATCAACATTGGAATAGGTAGGGTTGATCAGCGTCGTACCTAGGTGTATGAATTAAAAAGAATCCGGAGCGATTAATGAAACAGGCTAAGGATTTGTGTGATGATGCTGGTGTTACCATTGAGCATTAAAATAGTTGCACTATTGCTGATGCGAAAAAGTTCCAAAACAAACTAACCCCTGAATACCAAATTGTCATCTATGAAAAGAATAAAATGACTTCGGATTGTAATATAATATTTCCAAGATATTATGCATCCAAGCAAATCTTAATATTGTGACAATTACGCTCACACACTTAATTAATTGTTCTTATATTCAAATTAAAACATCTTTATATGTAAATTCAATTTATTTTAAAAAAGTCAAGGAAAATTTTATTTTGTTTCATTTAGCAGCCAAGCGAACCTCTTTCATTTGTCCCAGGTAAAGAAGTTTCTCTGCTTTTCAGAAAAAAAACATAAGACGGTAACCGCACTAATAGACCACCCATTTTTCTACCTCGCCAGTAAACGGTAATGGAATTTGCTATTGTTACTCCAGCCATACTGTCGCACTACCTAAGTACCTCGATATCGCAAATATCACGTCACAGACACACAGGAACCAAAATTTTTTATCTACAATCTTCGCAAGTGCTTATGAAACTCTTTAACATCACGTACTAGCCCAGAAGAGACGCTAGAGACCCAAGCCAAATTATCAACCGATTTTTGGGAAATGGTGTCACGAACTTAAAGCGGCGAATCAGAATCCGAAATTCAAAATTCACAAAGAGAAGAATGAAGCGTCTATTTTTTTTTAAAAAAAAATAAAGAAAGCTGGGAGAACGCCCACACGGAAGAGAGGTTACTCTAAGTCGACACTTCATCGTGAAAACATCACCAACACGCGATTCATAAGCGTACGTCAACTCATATATACATATATATATATATATATATATATATATATATATATATATATATATATATATATATATATATATATATATATATATATATATATATATATATATATATATATATATATTTAAGTGTTTAAATTTCAGAAAAAATGGCTAGCTAAACACCCGTTAGCAGCCAGTTACTTAAATCACGCGTTATCCACAGCAACTTCGTCGTTACAAGATTATTTATACAAATATTTAAAACATCGACAGATAGACATAATTCTTATCATCTTACGGTAACGCTACATAAATGGTGATGTTGAAGTGAGTCTGTGATTCTATATACGTTGATTTCCCGCATAAAGTGCAAAGACAGGAAAAGTAGTGCGATGTATGGCGGATATATATATAAACTGTGCGAGTGAAATTTAAGTGCAGATGGATTTGATAAGTGACGCATCGTTGCATTTCAACAACATGGAGATGAAGGACGGAGACACGGGTTCGATCCCCGATACTCGAGACAGATGCCTTGCCACAGGAAGACCCAGACGCTTCAGACAAACGAGGACCTCTTCTCCGGGAGTTGAATCCAGAGGAAAGCGGGGTCTGAGAAGGGACATTAGGAAGCATTGTGACGGTCAGTTAAGTACAGTGCAGTTTTCTTCTGAAGTGTGGAAATATAAGCGGAAGGACTTATTAAGGTAGGACAAAGTATTCTGTTATTTTCGTTATTGAAGAAGGACTATGGCCAATATTTCCGTGATTCGTGATCTCCATACTCACCTTTTTCTAGAAACTTCGGGACATTGTCTATTCATACGGAACTGTCCGTAAACATTTAGAGCATTTTTTTTCTTTCTTTTTAAAAGAAGTAAACAAATAGCCTAATGCCTTGGTTGCATTTCCAAAATTAATTCACGGATATAGGAACTATTAATTTCATTCTTGAATAAGTACCATGAATTTTTCTGTGAATATTATACTAGTGAAATTTGTATACATTGATTTGATCTTCAATCATGCATTTATTTGTAATCGTCATGTGTCAATATTTAGATCCTTGAAGCCGTCATTATAATCATTTATATGCAATCCAATATTTATTTATATCAAGTATGGATTATTTCTCTTTTAAACATAAATCGCGTTTAAGATGTGTGAATGTAATGTAGTTTCTGTCTTGAGTAAACCATGATTTAGCGTCAAAGTCTAGTTTTTCAAATTTTAACATTTGTATAAGTTGTGTTAGGGAAATATGTGTCAGAACGGTAAACAGGCTTAATACCATTTTATTGTAACTTGTCTTTTTTTATTAGACTCATTCTTAAAAGAAACAATCAATATAAAGCTTCCAAAGACGTGCTATGTTGAGTAAGTTTCAGACAAATAAGTGTAAATATTCTTATCCCGTAATATCGTTAGAGTCTCGTAAATAAGGTAAACAACTTAAGATACTCGAGTAAATCCCTTCGGAGGTACCTATCTGAGCAACGAACGCAGATAGGGTCCATAGCTATGGAGAAACGTGTATTCGCAAAATAAGGAATCAGTGAGAAAATCAGAAAGCGTCGACAATATAATTATTTTGATCAATTGGCCAAACTATAATAATGGTAGTACTATGTGTATATATATATATATATATATATATATATATATATATATATATATATATTTCTGTGTAGTGTACTTGAATATGAAATATTTGTGTAGTTAGTGTTGTGTAACGATTTTTATTGAGAATTGTATTATTTACCAACTGATATAGTATGTGTACAAAGCTATGTTTTGTTTATGCAAATCTTTTAATATTGAAAATTCATTAGCGTTCATTAGAAACAGTGCACTAAATTTTCTCAAAAGCATACTATCGCTTCTAAACTATTTCTCCAGTAAGTCTTGCAAGCAACCTAAATCATTAATTCTTTCATTCCGCAATCCGATTCTTAAACTTATTTCCATTTCTTTTATTAATAAAAAGAGGTAGTAACTGTGGGCGAATTACTTAATAGTCGTTTATGTCTAGGGGGAAAACAATAAATCATTTTGCTAATTAATATTCAGTTTAATAGAAATTTTTGTTTGTATAACTACGTCATAGTAATTATAAAGAATCGAATATTGTTAGTTTAGTTGAGTAGAAATAGATTGTTGCTAAATTTTACAGTCAAGATTGAATAATTTGAATATTACGTTGTACAGTGAAGAATGTGTTAAGAGAAATCATATTATTTGGTCAAAACAGTCAAAAGTCTGATTCATTTGCAGTAAAGTCAATTAATTCATTTTTTTTGTAAATCCAAATTAACTTTCTTGTTGATTTTTGTAGATATCACCTTATTTCTTGTTAAATTTATTAAAAGTCTATTTGACGTTAGAACCAAAGCAGTTATGTGGTTATCATTTCAAAGATATGCCTATTTCTTTAACCGTTATTAGCATACCTAGAAGAACAGAAAAAGTTGAAGCACGGTTACATTGACCATCAGAAATTTTTATCTAAATTAACTCATTTTTTTAACTTTAAATTAAACTTTCCTTGTTTGTTGCTTTTTAACTATTTTTGCTATCTCCACACACTTCGGTGACAGAGTGAAAGTCAGTGTAGCCAACTGAACAAGCCATTAGCGAAAAATCTTTCTTTCAGCTTTGCAGCTTGTGAGATTTTTGCTCCGCATGTTTAAATCACTTAACTATTAACTACGCACCTGTTTTCCTAGCGCCTTGGAGACACCGTTATGGGGAAAACAGGATCGATTAGACATTAGGTCATCTTTCGTTATATATATATATCATTTTTTTAAATTCCAAACCATCTTAGCAAAACTGTATTTTCACCTTGGAGAACTGAAGTTGAAGCCCCGTGGAGTCAACTTCAATTCTCCAAACTCTCATTCATTTTTTTTTATTTGTGTAATAGGCAGATGAGTTGTCGCTCATCAATACCATTCACTTTTCAAGTACAAGGTCAGGTATTCATTTCTCTGATGCATATTAGGCTCATCCGTGAGTGCCTTAATTATTCATTCTAGTTCAGATTAAATATGCAAATTAGAGATAAGGAATCGAATTCCGAAAACAATACGTTTCATATTCTTCGTCGCCCAAATACGTAAGATCTGCTTATTCATAATATCACGCAGTAATTCTATTTGGCAGCCCGAGCAGAAATTTTCCTTTAATTATTAGTAATTTTCTATCGTTGCAAAACTTAGCGCCCGAGACAATAGCATTATCATTACCAAACTTGGCTTCCAATACCGGAACCCCCAGTGTCACAAGAAATGGCGCCCGAACAGGGACCAAAGTACAGTGTCACAAGAAATGGCTTCCCGAACAGGAACTCGAATGCGTAGTTAATCTTATTTGAAGGACCAACATGCGTAGTTAATTTTATTTCAGGACCGAAAAGCGTAGTAAGCGTTAAAAAAAAGTAGGAAATCTAGTTTGGAGAAGCATACATAGTAAATTTCGAAGAGCGGACGAAAACAGTAATCAAGTCTATTCCACAATACTAAACTTAAGAATGGGAAGCGTGATAGGAAATTAGGTAACTTTGTATTCAAAGAATCATTATTTCGAGATTACCCGTAGGGAACGATTAAGCGTTCTACTCCCCCTCGCAACCAATTTTATTTCATTTCAGCACATGCGTAAATAATAATAATAATAATAATAATAATAATAATTGTTCTTACCTCATGTTTGTTTGTTGGTTTGTGTGATTGGAAGAGAAAAGAGATACACCATTTTCTTTGTTAAAAAAAAGAAGAAAAGAAGGAAAGAAGAAAACAAAAAGGTAATGCACCAGGTAAGCGATTAATATAAGTGAACATGCAAATTTTTGGCATATTGATGCATAAATTTAGCTAAGTTTGTTTCTAGTGAATAACATTAGTATTAATATAATTATATAGTCATATATAGATATATGTTTAGAATAGGTTAGATTTAATACTTTTATTTACACGTGCATTTTATTACTTAAATATTATTGTGTTTTAGATATTTTATCTGTTAATTAATACACTATTTGTATATGCACATGAATATACATGTGAACAAAAAAAAGAAAAAAAATGAACTAAGTTGTTATGGAAAACGTGTGGTGATAAAGTAGCTTGGCATGCTACATTGATGAAATAGTAATATTTTTGCGTATTAAGGTGAACTTAGAGTACGAAATTTAGAGTGATTGACAGCATAGGTCAGACAATTAGAATTCATTTTAGACAAATTTTAATAAGAATCATTCTGACAATCCAGTTATTTAAGTCTACTTGCAGATGCCACAGTTGAGGCCATCTACCTTGAGGCAACGACCAAGAAACAATATGTCTGCAATGGAAGAAGCACAACGTTGTCGCACGTGTGGACGTGACCTATGGGAACAGGATTTGGATCCCACGGATGAGGCTCAAAATTGTCCTGAATGTGGTGACCAGAGGAATACAAGTCCAGTTATGGAAAATGATGTCACTCAAGGAAGTAGAGACAACATTCAACAGCATCACAGGCCGAACAGCACTAATGGCGATTTTCAGGAATCTCTTCTATCAGCGTTACATGAGTTCATGAGACAACTAAAAGAAGAAAACAAGAAAAACGAAGAATTTAGAGAAGAACAGAGGAAGAAAAACGAAGAATTTAGAGAAGAACAGAGGAAGAATATAGAAGAACAAAACAAGAAAATCGAAGAATTTAGAGAAGAACAGAGGAAGAATATAGAAGAACAGAGGAAGAATATAGAAGAACAGAACAAGAAAAACGAAGAATTTCGAGAAGCACAGAGGAAGAAAATAGAAGAACTAGATAGAAAACTTGACAAGTTCATGGAAAAACAAGACCATTTGGCAGAATACCTCTCGAGGAAACGACAGGAGCAAGCCAGGAGGCTGGACGAACACGAGAAGTCAAACACGGAAGTACTGGAGGAACTTCCATCAGAAGCAATTGTGCAGGATACACACCAGGAGGTCAAACAGACCCCCACACCTGCAGAGATAAGCACAAGTGTTTCCAACGCTGTGAACGCTCCAAAATTCAAGAGCAAACGTAAACTGTGTGGAAGAATGATCCCTGGTAGGACAAGAATACAACCAAGACGAAACAAAAATACAAGAATGAAAGGTTTCCACGACAAACGTCCAGTATGGCAACGCAGCCATAACTATTGTAGGAGGAATAATCACCCGAAGGCACGGAGAAAATGGGCAGAAGACTCCAGAAATGCAGAAGGAAAAGGAGTACTTGAGTTCGAGGACCAAGATTCATGGAGAACTTACAACGGCCAGAGAAGTCCATGTGACCGGCAAGTTATACACAGTCAGGCCAGAGCAGTAGAGACACAGGAGATAAGTGACGATAACTGGCAGAACGAAGCAAATCCGCCAAGAAGTTATTTTCATGATGAAGGCACCAGAGAAGACCACAAGTCAGAAGCAGAATGTAAAAGTGGCCAACAGGATACATTGATTGCCAATAGGAAAGTGGTGAGCACTCAGGAAATGAGCAATGACAATTGGCATTATTCACATTGTATCAAGGAAAGCCTGGAAAATGACAAGAATGGTATCGGCATTGTCACCATTCACCCGGCTATGATATTTGTATACTAAAAATTGACTCCAACGGTCCAGGTTCGAGTCAAGGTTACGTGACAGCTTGCTGGAAAACAGACTAAGATACACAATGGCATGAAAGCTAATGGAAGTACAGAAATACAATGATTGTAGGCAAGAAGTAAAGAAAAATTGCGAGAATATACTGCAAGAAAAGTATAAGTCAAGAATAAAGTAGTAGCGCGAAGAAAGAAAACTTAGCAGGAAACTGATGAAAGAAATATAAGAGAATTTTATCTATGGCACAACCCAGTTGAATGTACCTGCATCTCCTATCCAAGCAGCTAACCCTAGAAGTTAAACATAAAGAATAAGAATATGTACTATATGGAAGCATAATGCCCAGAAATGAATTTGTTTACCAGCATTTGTTTTAACTTTATTTCAGATATCGGATGTGAGGCAATCAAAATTACAGAGGAAGATTGGAAAAAGATGTTCACGAATGTGCGCCACCCAGCATTGAAACCGGCCCAGGAGATGTAATTTTTGTTATGCACGAAGAAGTGCCTGTATACGGAGCAATCGGTAGAGATGGATTCCCGATTTGAGCTCTCTGAAGTGGAGTTTTGCGTTTAGAGCAGAGACTCAACGCACCCCTTCGCCTTGGTGATGATACCTGCGAAAACGCGCCGAGCCTAAGAATAGTGAGCTACGAGCAGCGAGCAGATGACAAATCCACCAAGATGTTTGCAAGTTCCCACAATTGGATGTTCGCGACATGGAACTTTGCCTTGATCATTTTACTCTCCTTATATTTTAAAGTTATGTTACTGAAGAAAAATCATGGCCGAAGAAGAAAAGCAGAAGTGCGAGCAGTGGCCTTGCCCTCGCACATGGAAGAATTGAAGCTCCATGCCACCCTCTGTAACCAATGCTCTCTTTCCCGATGATACAAGACGCTAAAAATTATATAATATTGTTGTTTTGTTGTTTTGTTACCTAGGGCAGCCAGCACTTTGGAAGAAATATAAGAAGTCGTATCCCGCGCAGAGAAAATAAAGAACAACTCCAAGAGACAATTAAGAATAAGGTCATATTATTTAAAACATGCCTCATAAGCTTGTGTCCAGCAGCTTGAACTGACCAACAACTCAATACCTGAGACCTCTCATCTAGATTGAGATTATCTCTCTCAGCGTGCACGAAATTTTAAAATTAGGGTTCGGATTTTTTTGTGAATATTTAAATTTTCTTCTTCAACATAGATTAGGGTTAGGACTTTCATGTATTTGTACTTTCTGTCAGAATTTGAACTTTTATATTTATCAAATGTTACTTCTCCTTAGATGCAGCCGTGCTTCACTCTGTTGCAGCACTTGCTACATCTTGGGAGGGGGGTATTGTGACAATTACGCTCACACACTTAATTAATTGTTCTTATATTCAAATTAAAACATCTTTATATGTAAATTCAATTTATTTTAAAAAAGTCAAGGAAAATTTTATTTTGTTTCATTTAGCAGCCAAGCGAACCTCTTTCATTTGTCCCAGGTAAAGAAGTTTCTCTGCTTTTCAGAAAAAAAAACATAAGACGGTAACCGCACTAATAGACCACCCATTTTTCTACCTCGCCAGTAAACGGTAATGGAATTTGCTATTGTTACTCCAGCCATACTGTCGCACTACCTAAGTACCTCGATATCGCAAATATCACGTCACAGACACACAGGAACCAAAATTTTTTATCTACAATCTTCGCAAGTGCTTATGAAACTCTTTAACATCACGTACTAGCCCAGAAGAGACGCTAGAGACCCAAGCCAAATTATCAACCGATTTTTGGGAAATGGTGTCACGAACTTAAAGCGGCGAATCAGAATCCGAAATTCAAAATTCACAAAGAGAAGAATGAAGCGTCTATTTTTTTAAAAAAAATAAAGAAAGCTGGGAGAACGCCCACACGGAAGAGAGGTTACTCTAAGTCGACACTTCATCGTGAAAACATCACCAACACGCGATTCATAAGCGTACGTCAACTCATATATACATATATATATATATATATATATATATATATATATATATATATTTAAGTGTTTAAATTTCAGAAAAAATGGCTAGCTAAACACCCGTTAGCAGCCAGTTACTTAAATCACGCGTTATCCACAGCAACTTCGTCGTTACAAGATTATTTATACAAATATTTAAAACATCGACAGATAGACATAATTCTTATCATCTTACGGTAACGCTACATAAATGGTGATGTTGAAGTGAGTCTGTGATTCTATATACGTTGATTTCCCGCATAAAGTGCAAAGACAGGAAAAGTAGTGCGATGTATGGCGGATATATATATAAACTGTGCGAGTGAAATTTAAGTGCAGATGGATTTGATAAGTGACGCATCGTTGCATTTCAACAACATGGAGATGAAGGACGGAGACACGGGTTCGATCCCCGATACTCGAGACAGATGCCTTGCCACAGGAAGACCCAGACGCTTCAGACAAACGAGGACCTCTTCTCCGGGAGTTGAATCCAGAGGAAAGCGGGGTCTGAGAAGGGACATTAGGAAGCATTGTGACGGTCAGTTAAGTACAGTGCAGTTTTCTTCTGAAGTGTGGAAATATAAGCGGAAGGACTTATTAAGGTAGGACAAAGTATTCTGTTATTTTCGTTATTGAAGAAGGACTATGGCCAATATTTCCGTGATTCGTGATCTCCATACTCACCTTTTTCTAGAAACTTCGGGACATTGTCTATTCATACGGAACTGTCCGTAAACATTTAGAGCATTTTTTTTCTTTCTTTTTAAAAGAAGTAAACAAATAGCCTAATGCCTTGGTTGCATTTCCAAAATTAATTCACGGATATAGGAACTATTAATTTCATTCTTGAATAAGTACCATGAATTTTTCTGTGAATATTATACTAGTGAAATTTGTATACATTGATTTGATCTTCAATCATGCATTTATTTGTAATCGTCATGTGTCAATATTTAGATCCTTGAAGCCGTCATTATAATCATTTATATGCAATCCAATATTTATTTATATCAAGTATGGATTATTTCTCTTTTAAACATAAATCGCGTTTAAGATGTGTGAATGTAATGTAGTTTCTGTCTTGAGTAAACCATGATTTAGCGTCAAAGTCTAGTTTTTCAAATTTTAACATTTGTATAAGTTGTGTTAGGGAAATATGTGTCAGAACGGTAAACAGGCTTAATACCATTTTATTGTAACTTGTCTTTTTTTATTAGACTCATTCTTAAAAGAAACAATCAATATAAAGCTTCCAAAGACGTGCTATGTTGAGTAAGTTTCAGACAAATAAGTGTAAATATTCTTATCCCGTAATATCGTTAGAGTCTCGTAAATAAGGTAAACAACTTAAGATACTGGAGTAAATCCCTTCGGAGGTACCTATCTGAGCAACGAACGCAGATAGGGTCCATAGCTATGGAGAAACGTGTATTCGCAAAATAAGGAATCAGTGAGAAAATCAGAAAGCGTCGACAATATAATTATTTTGATCAATTGGCCAAACTATAATAATGGTAGTACTATGTGTATATATATATATATATATATATATATATATATATATATATATATATATATATATATATATATATATATATATATATTTCTGTGTAGTGTACTTGAATATGAAATATTTGTGTAGTTAGTGTTGTGTAACGATTTTTATTGAGAATTGTATTATTTACCAACTGATATAGTATGTGTACAAAGCTATGTTTTGTTTATGCAAATCTTTTAATATTGAAAATTCATTAGCGTTCATTAGAAACAGTGCACTAAATTTTCTCAAAAGCATACTATCGCTTCTAAACTATTTCTCCAGTAAGTCTTGCAAGCAACCTAAATCATTAATTCTTTCATTCCGCAATCCGATTCTTAAACTTATTTCCATTTCTTTTATTAATAAAAAGAGGTAGTAACTGTGGGCGAATTACTTAATAGTCGTTTATGTCTAGGGGGAAAACAATAAATCATTTTGCTAATTAATATTCAGTTTAATAGAAATTTTTGTTTGTATAACTACGTCATAGTAATTATAAAGAATCGAATATTGTTAGTTTAGTTGAGTAGAAATAGATTGTTGCTAAATTTTACAGTCAAGATTGAATAATTTGAATATTACGTTGTACAGTGAAGAATGTGTTAAGAGAAATCATATTATTTGGTCAAAACAGTCAAAAGTCTGATTCATTTGCAGTAAAGTCAATTAATTCATTTTTTTTGTAAATCCAAATTAACTTTCTTGTTGATTTTTGTAGATATCACCTTATTTCTCGTTAAATTTATTAAAAGTCTATTTGACGTTAGAACCAAAGCAGTTATGTGGTTATCATTTCAAAGATATGCCTATTTCTTTAACCGTTATTAGCATACCTAGAAGAACAGAAAAAGTTGAAGCACGGTTACATTGACCATCAGAAATTTTTATCTAAATTAACTCATTTTTTTAACTTTAAATTAAACTTTCCTTGTTTGTTGCTTTTTAACTATTTTTGCTATCTCCACACACTTCGGTGACAGAGTGAAAGTCAGTGTAGCCAACTGAACAAGCCATTAGCGAAAAATCTTTCTTTCAGCTTTGCAGCTTGTGAGATTTTTGCTCCGCATGTTTAAATCACTTAACTATTAACTACGCACCTGTTTTCCTAGCGCCTTGGAGACACCGTTATGGGGAAAACAGGATCGATTAGACATTAGGTCATCTTTCGTTATATATATATATCATTTTTTTTAATTCCAAACCATCTTAGCAAAACTGTATTTTCACCTTGGAGAACTGAAGTTCAAGCCCCGTGGAGTCAACTTCAATTCTCCAAACTCTCATTCATTTTTTTTATTTGTGTAATAGGCAGATGAGTTGTCGCTCATCAATACCATTCACTTTTCAAGTACAAGGTCAGGTATTCATTTCTCTGATGCATATTAGGCTCATCCGTGAGTGCCTTAATTATTCATTCTAGTTCAGATTAAATATGCAAATTAGAGATAAGGAATCGAATTCCGAAAACAATACGTTTCATATTCTTCGTCGCCCAAATACGTAAGATCTGCTTATTCATAATATCACGCAGTAATTCTATTTGGCAGCCCGAGCAGAAATTTTCCTTTAATTATTAGTAATTTTCTATCGTTGCAAAACTTAGCGCCCGAGACAATAGCATTATCATTACCAAACTTGGCTTCCAATACCGGAACCCCCAGTGTCACAATATTGCTCAAATAGGGGCATTATGTGTTAATCACTAATATTAACATCGTTCAGGACAAAAGAATATTGTCAGTAGTGCCTTCAGGGGTGCGGTGAAGCACAGTATCATAATTATGAATATGAGTGACCTATGTGAGAGAAATGTTTGATGTTTGCAATGATGATATTAAAACGCGATTGTGGTGATTGTTTGCGATTGTTTCCTTCGTATGAGTGTTTAGCCAATCATAAAACCGCAAATGCACTCGGCAACACAAAGTGTGAGTTAAATAGAGTTTGTCGCTATTGTCGTGATATTTTCGATATGCAAAACAGGAAGTCTGAACATTTCTTCAAATCATGTTACGTGTATGTGGATGGTGACCATTCTGGTTTTGTTCAGGCTGCCGAAGTTGAGTATGTCGACACCTTGTACATCGTCTTTGATGTGGAAACCATGTTATTACCTAAGAATGAACTAGGTGAACGAGAACATCATGTAAATTTTGTGAGCTGTAGTAATATCTGCCATAAAGGCAAAGATGCTAAGCTGGAAGATCCATGCTTTTTATGCGGAGATAAAAATGATTCCGTAAGTTTGATTTCCAGGACATTGACGGATTTGTTAGTCACGTGCTAATTAGTCGGCCAATGTTCAAAAAGATCATAGTACTTTCTCATAATTGAAGTAACTATGACTCGCAGTTTTGTGCAAAAACCTTAAGAGAAAACATGATCTTCTACCAGATATAATAAAACCGGGACAAAAATTGTAGAATGAGACTTCGTAATAAGGTGTATTTTCGCGATACATATTTGTGTACGGGAGTTAAACTGTTCAATCTCCCGGAAACGTTAGATTTCTCTGGAAATTTGCGGAAGGGATATTTCCCATATTTGTTCAATACAGCCGAAAATGAAAATTATAAAGTCAAAGTTCCGTCTTGAGATTATCTTAATGCAGGTTGTCTCAGCCCAAAAGAACGTGGACAGTTATTCGCCTGGCACCAAGAACGTGCTTTACGCTGCGAGGAGTATAATCTCCAGTACGAGGTGATGGAATACTGTAGGATCACGGCAAGTTTCTTGCAGAGGCTGCAATTAAATGTTCGAACTTAATCGAGAAGAAAACGCATGGTGTCCAATGTTTTATCTCCTCCCCTACGATTGTAGGTTTGGCGATACTAACCTATCGGTCCTTATACATACTAAAAGAGGTTATTCCAATTATTCACCCTTATGGGTTCCATCACCGTAACCGGCAGATTGAAGGCTTTGTATTTGTTACGATATTTGTAACGTACCAAAGGCAGTAGAATTGATCATTCAGGGAATGGATTGGAAAAACGCATTGGCAAGTATAAAGTCGATGGGTATGATAGTAAAACTAATACAGTTTATGAATTTCATGGATATTTTTACCACGGCTGCAAGCTTTGTTT
This sequence comes from Thermobia domestica, assembly GCF_964235325.1. Classification (NCBI taxonomy): domain Eukaryota; kingdom Metazoa; phylum Arthropoda; class Insecta; order Zygentoma; family Lepismatidae; genus Thermobia; species Thermobia domestica. The sequence goes on from NC_137463.1 coordinate 15,480,147, forward strand.
TACAGCGTTGCGCCCCATCAATCTCGATTCTACCTCTAAGGATAATTCATCCCTAAAAGACCTCTACGAAAGAACCATCATAAAACCTAATTATCTCAAGAAACGAGGTGTTAATCTCGTTAAAATGTAAGAATGTTAAAGTGGACCCCATTGTGAAAAATGAGAAGAGTTTGCAAGTGCTTATTCAAACTCAGTGTAACGACCTTGTTAATCACCTTGTACCCAATGATGGCTTTCATGGTGGTCTGGCCGAATGCTTCAATGTTTAGTACGAATGTACTTCCGATGGGTTCGTTGCATACTATGATGTAACATCATTGTACCCTAGGGTGGTGGCACGTAAAACAATTCCAGTAGGTTAACCAAAAATATACAAAGGGCCAGACTTCCTAATTGTGGGAAGTGTTCATGGGTTAGTAAAATGTACCATCTTGCCACCGAAAGATCTATATTTGCCAGTGCTGCCATATACGTGTAACGGTCGACTTATGTTTGGCTTATGTCGCAAGTATGGAGGAAGGTATCAATGATTGCACGCAACTCGACGCCGAGCGTGCCTTAACAGAAACGCATTCTACCCCTGAACTACACAAAGTGTCACAGGCGGGATATAGAATTCTGCAAATTATTGAAGTGTGGGTGTTCGAATTGGTTGGATGTAAGGGGGATAATTCGGAAAGTCTTTTCAAAGACTATGTGAATACCTTTCTGAAAATGAACAAGGAATCTTCAGGCTATCCTACATGGCTAAAACTAATAATGACGAAAGTAAATACGTAGCAGATTATTATGCCCACAAAGGCATAGAGTTAATGCAGTGGCGTATTTAGGGGGGTGGCTTCCGGGCTTAAGCCCCCCCGAAATCTTACTTAGTATAGTAAAGTAAATTAAATATCTTGCAGAATTTTCACATTTCCAGGCAAAGCCCCCCCGAAAGTTAGCAAAGCCCCTCCCGAAACAAAATCGTAAATACGCCACTGAGTTAATGGAAGATAATATTGGATTGAACCCTGACCTGATGTATATTTTTAGAATATTCCTGAACTCTCTTTGTGGGAAATGGGGAAAAGAGCAGACTTGCCGCAATCTGTCATCGTTGACACAACAGAATATGAGGTGCAAAAGATATTGCCAATCGAAGATAAACATTTTATTCTTTGTGCCATAATACGGATAATAAGAATAAGCCTTGGAAAGTTGTTCTTGCGGCGTTCATTACGACATAGGCGCTGTTAAAATTGCATTACTTGATCACAAGTCCAGGTCTCATAAGGTGTTCTTTTATGATACTCTAAGTATCATGCTCGTAACGGCGTGATAAGAAATTTCCACTTACTTAGGACCGTACATAGGTGAATTAACTGAGGAAGTAAAACATGGGTGGGAAATAGAAAAATATATAGTTTTGGGGACAAAAATTGTGTATAGGCTAAGGGAAATCGGGACTGGAAAACTAGATTTTGTATATAAGATTAGGGGCACCACTTTGGATTATAAAATACACAAAGAAATTAATCTTATCATTTTTATGATATAGTTCATGGTAAAATTGAAAGAAAAACAATAAACATTCCAGGTTGGATTACCCGTAAGCGGAGACTTGTTATCGTTTTACGTCCTGAAACGAAGACCCATCAAAAGGTAGGCAACAAGAGACGACTATTAAATTCCGACAGGACAACCGACTACAGGACATTCCCCTTTGGGTACCGCGCCTAAAAGTTGGCGAATGTGTAAATGTGTTTAAATGTAATGTAAATATTTGTATATATTTTGTTAATATGCAATAATAATAGATATAAATAACTAAATGAATGAGTGAAAAAGAAACACGTTGCAATTATACATTCTCTTATGTTATTCTCGGGTATGTTATGTTATCAAATTTTAAAATTTTTCACGACCCCTTAAGCTTCTGGTGTAAATAACATTTTTAAATAATTACAAATAATATTTTCATATCGTATATATTGTATTTTTAAGTCACATATTGTATTGTATATTTGTATATATTATTGTAAATAGTTTTCATATATTTGTAAATATTAAATTGTTTATTGTAAATGGTATTATCAAATATTAAAATTTTATATATTCTAAATAACATATTACACAATTCATATTTCACATAGTAAATTATGTAATTGAAATTAGTGTACAAACATATATAGCCAGTTATAAATCATTGTATAATAAATCAGCATTATATGTATATCCTTTTACCAGTTTTCAGATACTTTTTAATTTTATTTTCATATTTATAATTTTTATTTTTTATTTTGATAGAATTTCTAGAAACATTTTTCAAACAAATTTCTGAATATTTTTTAAAATTAACATTCCGGCATTTTATTCCTGCATCCTGTAGAATTACAAACAAATAATCTTATACGGTATTTAATACAAAGTATGTGTATTTTATATAAGATAAAGGAACAATACATATGCTTCATATAGTATGAAATCCTTTCAGGGGCGGACTGGGAACCATAGGGCCCACCCTGCTAAACTGAAATGAGGGCCCACTGTATAAAAATGTAAAAAATGTACTTGGCATTCTTCATATGTATTACATATAAAAGTCCATCTTCGAACCCATAAATAGTATCCCATATATTACAAAAGCAAAATATTAATTACAAAAAATCTGAAGTAGGAACATTTTAATAGTAACTCATACAGTGTGTAATTGGCATTATCATTTTTTATTGTAAACACGCACAATACCGGAATTGGTGCTTTCAGTTATTTATATAGTGCTATTGCTTTTTATGTAACTAATTTAAACCATTTATTTAAACAAATGAATGTCATGTTTTAGAAAACCCAAAATATATACATGTGCAATAAGTAAAAACTAATCTCAAGTCAACTTTGAAACACTAAATAATTAAAGCACTGACAGAAATAATGTAAGTTTCTTTCCTCATAAGTCAGTTCTAATATCAAATTGGTTGAAATTATCTACTGAATATGCATACTGTAACCTAAGATAATATATTAATATGAATGCCAGAAATGTATCCTAATATTAATATCTTCATTATGCCCCAGTTACACTCACAATTTCAAATATCTACCTAATTCTTTGGAGCTAGATACAAGATCGTCAATCACTTTGTGTAATCAAACGTATATGATCTTTCTATGTATAAAAGAATAAAGTCTTCCAACAAATATTGTCCAAGCGATGAACGCAACCGATTTTTGATCACTTTCATAATCGAGAAAATTCTTTCACATGATACTTGGGTACACGATAGAGTTGGAGTCGGCGTCAGTGTTGGAAACTTGAAAAAGCTGTAACTTTGTGGCCTCAATACAACACAAAGAATGCGATTGGAGATTGGAAATATGAGATAGATTTCGAAACGCAAGATTTTCCTTGACATAAGTAAGTCATAATATCATATCTTCATGTCGCAGAAAGATTAGATATCGTCTATCGTCTAGTGTAGTCCGCCCATTCCTCGGCTGGCCCCAACTTCTCTTTTCATATGAATACCTACTTTGCACATCACAAATAATTTTTACATTTTACTACACTTTTATTTTAAATTAACTTTAAATAACTAAAGGGAAGTGCATCTTTTAATATTCTTTTTGATTATTGTAGTTAATGACGTCTTCTCTTTCTTTTCTGTTTTTTTCTTTTGTAATAATATTTTGAAACATATGCTTGTACACCTATTGTAATTGGGGAAAACCCCTGTTATAGGTAATAATAAATAATAAATAAAATAAATAAATAAACATTTACACGATATACACACTTTGACTCACAACATAAGTGTTCAGCACTTTTAGAAGTTACACCAACGCTTACTGAGCCCAGTGCCGGCAGCTAGTGCTCTCAAACGGGCCAGGTCAGGCTTCATCGGGTCAGGGCTCGAGTCGAACCTCCTTGAGTCACAGGTTGGGTCAGGGCTACTGTAGCCACGGGTCGGCTCGGGTCAACTTTCTTATGCGTCATTTCGGCTAAAACATATTCGGGTCATGAGTCGGGTCGGGTCGACGTTCAACTCGACCCGAGAAGGATTTAGCCGAAACGGCGTATAAGAAAGTTTACCCGAGCCGACCCGTGGCTAGAGTAGCCCTGACCCTAGCGTAGGTGACCTGACCCGACCCGTGTCTCAAGCAGGCTTGACTCGACCCCTGACCCATGAAAGCCTGATCTGACCCGTTTGAAAGCATTATGCGGTAGCATACAGCTCAGTTAATTTCGTGTTCGCCTGTTAAAATTGTGTAATTTCAAGTAAAAATAGCCATAAAAATAAGCTATAATTGACGGAAATCATCCAAAGACGTGGCGTATACATTATAATTTATAAACACCTTGGACAGAAAAACAAAAAAATACCTGGCAACTGTCCTGCAATGCTCGAATGAGTCACATCACGCTCATTTGTTTCTTGGGGCTTCACAGATTCAAATAGCCTACGTTGTTTTGGGTCAGATGCAGCTTTTTGTAAATCACATCTTCGTTTGTGTTTTCGCTTTTTAGCACCACTTTTATATTTTTTTCTTTACAGTAATCTTATAATCACTCCTACTATCCATACTGACACAACCACATCTGTCTTCCACGACAAACGACACGTAACTAATGTTCCAATAATTTAATTGCTGCTATCGGATTTGCCCTTCGATGTAATATACAAATAAAGCATGAGCCGAGGGCAGCAACTTCATAGTAATTGTTTGAGGTTTATATAAAACAATCGTTGATAGTGCGACTAATTTCTTTTCGCTTTACCGCACTGAAAAAAAACGAAGCCTGATCCGATTTCTTTCTTCGAAGTTTGGTCTGAGGACAATGCAGTTCAAAAGCGTTCCGGCTCCACCTCCACTTTCCACAATAACAATATCTACGAAACTATTGTTTCTTTAAAACATCGCCACTCGCCGGCTTGTAAAAGTACCGGAGTAGGCAATGGTACCCAAATCCAATAACAGCCTGAAATTTACCGTGTTTCTTATATTAAGAAAAGTAGTAGTTAACGTGCTCGTTCTTAACAGCTGCTGTATCACAAACCCCGCAATGTTTTAGGGCCTGATTGTCTCATAGACGGAACCTTTTCAAGTCGATAAACGTGAAGAAGAATAAGGTCTGTTCATGAAAGTTTAAATTTACGTCTTTTTTTAATGCAAAACACAAGTTTGCGGGAGTTACCCTGCCATATTTTTGATGCTGGTAGATTTAATTGAGCACATCTTTTTAAAATTGGTGGAGGGGACCCACCTGTTTGGGGGGCCCACCCTGCATTTGCAGGGTAGCAGGGTGGGCCAGTCCGTTCCTGAATCCTCTGACAAACATTTTGGCATTTCAGCTAAACAAATAAAACGCAAGCTCTGTCGCTACGTTGCCGAGTGCTAAGAGGTGTGGCTATGGTTAAGCAGACGAACTACAGCGTGATCAGGTGGCAGAGGATAGACGTGGATGTGTACAAAATAAACGTGGCAATACTGCTGGCCTCTCATTTGCTAGCAGCATTTTAAGGGAACTTGGAATGCCGCCTTCAAATTGCAAGATGTTTGTCACGCCGTTTATATAAATTTATTTACATGTATTAATAATATAAGTATGTGTATTCTGTATAAGATAAAGTAGGAATACATATGCTTCATATAGTATTATATAAGTTTATTTATATGTGTTAATAATATAAGTATGTGTATCCTCCGTAAGATAAATTAATAATACGTATACTTCTCATCTGCAAAATAGAGTATAATTATTGTTATAAAATTATTAGACATGATATTTCACCTAATTTAAATTGCGATATAAAATTCGTTAAATTTGTATTTTATTAAAAATTCTAAAACAACATGGTTTATAAACATAGTCGTGAGAAATAAAGATTCGGAAACTCCGAATCTATTTCGTATATGAAGTATCCGCCTCAAAAATAAATCAACCAATCAGGAAACGAATTTTTACCACCAAATATAAATATATGTAAGGTAAATAATTAACAGTACTATAAGGTAATAACGTCACGTGTATGATTATATTCGATTAAATTAATTTTAGGAAATCATCTTTGATTAAATAAATTATTAATAAATGTTTGATTAAAGGACCAATTAAATTTGATATAATTAAACAATACTATAAGGTAATTACGTCGTGCGTATAATCATACGCGATTAAATTAATTCTAGGAAATCATCTTTGAATAAATTATTAGGTGTTTGATTAAAGGGCCAATTAAATTTCATAAGTGTGTGATTAAAGGATAATTAAATTAGTGGAAATTTGATATCAAAATCTAATTAAATTATATATTACCGTGTTGCCTAATTTACACTATAAATAAACAAAATATATTAAATTTCAACCCTTTTAGCGCGTAAATTGGCAACACCGCAGTACTAGAAGTCCGTAATACAGCGTGATTACAATTTAATCAAACGCCCGCCATCTTGCAATTGTGACGAGTGATCTAGTAACTACTTAAACATGTTTTGAGATTTTCTTAGGGAAAATGTATTTGGTAAAAACTGTTATTATTGTTTTATATAAATTATGCAACCAATCTTGCTGTTAACTTTGATTATGTATTAATGAGATCGAAGGCTTGTCTTGAGAAATGTTTGTGAATAAGATCAAAATATCCTTTTTCGTGAAGATCTTGTGACTGAAAACCTATATCCTAAACTTGTCTAAGTGGGATTATGAAACAGCAATTTATATTTCAAAATATTTGTTCCAAAATTTCTCATTAAGATGCACATATAACTATCAGTATGGATCAGCATATGATATAGGAATATCTGTGTGTGTAACATCGGCAGAATTACATTCCATAAGGAGATATAGAAAATTAAAATCCATGCCTCCCTTACTCCATGGGCTTTATAAATAAAAGTGAACAAATGCTTAAAACTCACAAATTCGGAGCAAATGCTGAGTTTCGTATAAATAAAAATAATTCTACTCATGCTACTCGTGAGCAAATGCTCATTGTCCGTACCTTGTGAGCAACAGCTCTAGATTTGGTATAAATAAAACCAAGTAAATGCTCATTTTCTGGAGCAAGTGCTTAACATTTTTTGAGGTTCCTCAGTACCTTGCTCAGCTCATTCAGCAAAGTTTTTAAAATCAAAATTGCGAAGTTTATTGTGATTCCCGAAAGGAGACGTAAAGAGTATAAATTGCGCAGGGACTTTGGTTTTCTTAACTATTTAGAATTGTACAGATGTAAGAAGGAAAATGTTAAATGGCTTGCACAACATTTCCTTCTCGAATCAACTGAAAGGCGAGGTGGTGCTCTGACGAATTATGAAAAAATGACAATTTTTAAAGGTATTTAGGAGATCCTGGTTTTCAGGTGGGTGTTGCAGAAGATACTGGCGTTACTCAGCCTACCGTGTCAAATGTCTTCTGGGAAGTTGCACAGGTAATTAAGCAGAAAACAAGTTTATGGATACAGTTTCCTACAACAACTGCTGCTCTTCAGGAAGCTAAAAATGAATCATCCCAACGGTATACATTCCGGGATGTTATTGTTGCAGTAGATTGCAAAGTATAATAATAAAGAAGCCGAAAGTGCTTAGAGATGAATATAGAAATCGAAAATGGTTTGCATGTATTAATGTGCAGGCCACCGGTGATGCAAAAGAAATATTTACTAGCGTAGATGCCACTTGACCTGGCTCTGGGCACGAGTCTCGTATATGGAAGAACTCGGATGTTTTTAGGGTAATGACTAATAATACCGCTAACCCACTATTATTAGGTGATTCTTGATATGGGATTGTACCTTGGTTAATGACCCCCTATCACAAATCTACTACTCCAGAACAGACAGCTTTCAACAAATGAATTGGAAAGAAGCGAGTAATAATAGAACCTTGGTTTGGTCAGCTCAAACAGAGATTTCCTATTCTGGAAAGTAAGATCAGAATAAATGAGGATAGAATACCTTAAATCTTGTATACATTGCTAAATACTTTGGAATTTGTATCTCGAAAACGGCTTTATTTGTAATTATTTGTGAATGTTTAAAATTAAAATGTTCTGTTTCCACTATTGTAGAAAGCAGAAAAGACAGTAAGTTCATTGAGCACTTGCTACTTGTCACTGAGCATTTGTTCAACGAGTAGAGGAAAGTTTTGTTAATACCAAAACAAAGAGCAGGTGCTCGATACTCAGCTTGCTCATGAGCAAATGTTCAAATGCTCGTTTTTATTTATACGACCCCATGTCTCCATTGTGATTTGAATATGAAATAATAAATATTGGATTCTCAAAAGTAATACCAAACAATTATCTTATTTTTTCTTAAATACTGAATCTGCAGGTCGAAAGACAATTTTAACAACTGATTCCATAATCCTGAGAAGTTTTACGAATCGGTTCAGACGAAGCCGTGCGATGGCATCCGGCTGAATGACACCATTGGTCATTTCCCAATCTGTCTGATAGTGTAGTGTCATTTTCTAGTTTTATACTAGATTCTTCGGTTCACGATGAATTAATTAAGAAACCTCATTCTGTATCGTTTTTCGCAAATATGTTAATCGCAACGCAACGCGAAATGTGCAATAAGGGCCTTATGCAGAGTCGTTTTGACGTCTGATTAGCGTCATACTAAAGACCTGACTACTGCAGGATGCATATGTTAGACAAACTCTTTAGTATGGCACTAAATACGCTTCAGAACAACTCTGCATAAGGCAGTAAGTGTTTAAAGACAACTAAAATTATCTTTGCTTTGACGCAAACCGCTACATAATGAGCTCACACTACTGACTCTTGAGCTTCCACTACTGACACTTGAAATTTAGATTTGAGAAAGAACTTTATATATCAGATCCTGGCAATATTGACCATTCTCAGTGTTGTTTTTGTTGACATATTAGAGGATTTATGGGTAGGGGTAAAATTCAAAGGGAGTAATTTTCATGATACTCAAAATAATTAATTTAGACAGAACGAGTGAAAGTGTAGTGTACCAAGTGTTTATAATTATTTTTTTAAAGCACTATTCTTAATTACTGGATAGCAGTCTTTCATAGTTAATGTATTTATTGAAGCACTGATTGAATCGGGGCATAAAGGCGGTTGTTTTTTGCTGTATATCTAGTTTGTGTTTATACGCACGATGTTGCTGTGAATACATAACGTAAGATCGTAAGTATTTAGTATTGGCATAAATTATAAGAATCTGTTTAGTTTGTTATCATTAAACCTAATCTTAAATGCACTTAGATTATTAACAAACTGAATATGATTGTATTCCTAGGTCATGATTAAGCCTTTTAGAGGTACCATTGCTACGGTATTGTACCACACCGTATTTTCTTTCTAATTTTCAAATTACTTTTGCGTGCAAAACCGTGATTTAATGTCTACTTTGAGATGTAAATAGTTTTTACAGTTAGATATATATTTTGGAGCATCAGTTAAATAATGATTTGATAGGATTTTTTTTTCAGTATTGTGCTTTTTATTTACGTTGATCGAATTTTTAATTAAGTGGGATATCCGTAACCATTTTTTAAAAGTCATTTAAACACTTTATGGAGTATTATTGCAACAACATATTATTTTCTCTGGTTACGTAGTCGAAGTTTTCAAAGAACAATGACTGCTAATTTTAGTGTTCCAATTCACTGCTCCAATTGCAAGTGTTTTACATTCTTGAATGGTTATGCGAAACAAATGCAATCGAAACAGTGAATCAGGAAAAAGTAAACATGGAAAAACCAAATATAACGAGATACGAAATTTCCTTAGTTTATGATGTAAACAGAAGCTGCTATTGAATATAGTGTGAATAAAATTGTACGTAACCAACTTGCAATCCAAAGTTTTCATGTGTCTTTTTTTTCCCGGGGGGGACGCAGTTGTTAAGCTTTCATCTGGGCGTTAAGTTTCACAGAAGAGGTCCATTATTTAGGGTAGGGTAGGGTAGGTAAGTTCAGGTTACGTTAAGCTACCTTAGGTTTGCACCTTTTGTGTGAAACTTTCGAAGCTTTCGAAGTGTAGATATGGAGAAGAATGGAAAGAATTAACTGGGTCTAGCGGAAGACGAATGAGAGAATATTAGAAATAGTGGGGGAGAAAGAACAATTTTAGATTTCATTAAGAAGAGGAAGAGAAACTGGTTTGGACGTTGGTTAAGGAGAAGTTGTATCATGAGAAGTGTGCTAGAGGGTATGGCAGGAAAGAGAGGGAGGGGGCGAAAAAGACTGCAACTGATTGACGATATCAAAACAGAAATATTTTACGTGAAGACATAGAGGTTAGCTAAAAGAGATGGATGCTCAATAAAAGTGATTAATATTGAAAGAATTAGTGAAATGGTATGGTAATGTGGATGGGAACAGGAGAATTTCGAGAAAACCCATAATTGCAATGTTGTCCATAACAAACTTATATGGCTTGGTATCAAACCAGAGACTCTCGGACAGAGGTGACCGCTCTGCACCGAACTTATGTAGTATTAAAGATCCAGCTATTTTTTTTTTTTTTTTTTTTTTTTTTTTAACAACTGAAAGTGTGTACATGTAATGGTTTTCCCGATTTTGTTTGCAGCGAGGGCATAGTTTTATCTGCTTGATTTGAAAGGGCACATATTGAATATTTATTAAAAGATGCTTATTCCAAAATTGTCTAAATATAAACATGTCAAAAAGTTATTTGGGTGCTTTTGGGATAAGCAGTGTTTAATTAATATCGTTTTAATGTGTAACTTTGTAATTAATGAACAGCCACTAATATGGACTTTTCTTTTCAGTTTATTACTTGATAGAAGTGGGAGGTATTAAAGGAAGGATGGAAGCAATTAATCATATTAAAGCTTTTATTGCTGCTGCTTTGGACTACTCACGAAACCGAAATGACAAAAGTATAGCAACGTTGCAGCGTAATCTACAGGTAAGCGTCATTTTGAAAACTTGCTGGCATAGTAATGAAAAATGAATATCACACCTGATAACCCTGATTTTTTTTTTTTTTTTTTTAAAAAAAAAGCTTTATAACCTTTAATAGGCCATAATTTTTATGTACTTTAACTCCAGACATTCTCAGCAATATGGAAGTTAGTTCTGATTATGAACGATAGAAAGTTCTTGGTGAATGAGTAAAAGAATAATTTTATGTGTCAGTTTTCCACAATTTACCTTCCTATCATTTGTGACTTCAACCAACTTCTAAACTACCAAGAATGTTTACAATAAAGCAAACAAAAATTATAGCTAATGATAAATGACGGTATTAACTGAATTCATTGATCAGTGATTGGACTCATGTCCAAAATTATTGTCCCATGTCTATAAATATGTTGTTGTAGGGATATGATTTGATAACGAATTTGCCCGGTATTTCTTATAATGTTAGTGTGTGTATAATTGGCAAAGACATGTATGGCAAATTTCATGTCAAAAGAGTAGTAAATAAGAGGAATAAAACGAATATAGAACTTTCTTGTCCATTTAGCAAAATTTTGTTTTATTCATTCTAATTTTCGTATTTGTAAAATTTTTTCCTATGAAATTTACCACAAATATACATTTCGCGATTATACACATAGTATCAGTATTAAAAGTACCCTGCAAAATCATTATCAAATTATATTTTTACAAGAAGACAATTATAGACATGCGACAATCATTTTGGACATAAGTGTACAAGATTAAAAAAAAAAAAAAAAAAAAAAAGACCTGGAATCAAATTTGAAAGAGAGAAGTGGGTGGCGTTGTAAGCGGGAGATCCAAGTTCGATTCTTGGTCCAAATGTGCATTTTTTTCAATCTTTGTATTTTATAAGAATTATCACAACATTTAAGTTCATTACTTAAGTTCAAAAGTTAAATAAATAAATAAATAAATAAAAAGACTAAGGAAGCGGTTGTTTTCCGAAAAATATCAAGAAATAAATAGTGAGCGCTATACAGAGGTAAATACCTTATTTATTTACTCAGGGTGGTCACCCACCTAGAAAACCGGGAAAAAATGGTAACGTCAGGGAATTTTGAAAATAAACCGGGAATTTCTGCTTCGATGAAAATGTATTTACTATCTTTCAAGCCATTTAACCTCTCTAATTTCATTCAAAATACTCTTGGTCTCTGGGGGCTCCGCCCCCACTCTCCCACTCACAACAATAATGAATCAATCAGTACTTTAGTGCTAGCAGAGAGGGTGGAGCCCCAATGACTCTTGACAATTATATTAACAAGTAGGCCTATGTAAAGATCAGTACAACGTATTTTTATCAGGAGTCCTTTGTGAGTGAGTCGGCAATCGCATTTGTGACCAATGAGCCCCGGTTTCGTGTCCAAATGGACAATTTCTCTTGGATGTAAGCCGAGAAGCGGTTTGGATTCCGTTTTAATCTTATGTGACCCCTTCCAGCATAACCTTGTTGTTGCATGATAACACCAACGCAAAACAAACTAATTTCTGTCCATATTTAATATAAATACATAGAGTAAATTATTTAAACCAAAAAAAAACCTGCCCGGGTTCGATTCCCGGCGGAGCTCATGTGGTTCGGATTCCACGTTAATCAGTAGGTCCACGTCTCATATAGCCTCGCTGCTGAAAGGGACGCTAAACTAAAACCAATAATAATAATAATCAAAAAAACCTGGTTTAAACCAAAATAAGAAAAGCGTTTAAACCAAAAAAAACTGTTTTCTTTTTCAATAAAAGCATGGTTTTTGCCAACCCTGCTAGCTTTTAGTTAGTTGGAGGCTCCGCCCCCAGGTCACCGTGTTTGCTTGGCCTACGACAACACATCTCTTAAACCCACAATTCTACTGAATTTGAAGTTTCTTTTCCTATTTCAGCTATCTAAAAGGTAAAGATTTAGTTTCCCAAGAAAACGCTCATTTAAATAACATGGTAATTTCTTCTTTCCCCTTAGACCCCTTAAAAACTAAAAGTATTCACTTGTGAAAATTTTCCTATGAGTTAGTCTCGGAAGGCTAAAATCATGCTAATTTCGTCATTCTAATCCTACTGGAAATGCCTACAAATTTTGGGTGTAGATGTCCCATTTTTCATTTCCCGTAAAACCACTCTAAAGTTGGAAATTTTTATTTTTGGTGATTTACTCAGGTAACAGTAACGAAAACTTACAAGCATACTGAATTTCAAGATTTTATTCCAATTTCAAGTACGTAAAATATGCGATTATAGGTTAAAAAAAAAAAGTAACATAGGGATTTTCTTCATCCCACGTTTAGGCTCCCAAAAAATTAAAAATATTCACTCTTGTCAATTTTCCTGTGGGTTAGTCCCGAAAAGCTACAGTCATGCCAAATTTCAACTTTCCGTGTCAACTGGAAGTACCTGTTATTTTATATCAGTTCATGTAGTTTATACATAGTTAGAGTATGTATATATACACGACAGTAGACTTCCCTCATTAATATACAGCAAAGAATACTACCTCAAAGAATGTTCCTTCAACTTTCTACGTAATCATCTCTTTCTCTTCCACCTGACGCCCTTTTTTCTTTGGTACAGTAACTGAAAACTATCGGGGAATTATCTTCTTGGATGCTATTCAGTTCCCTCGTCGTTGTCATTTTTATGGTCTCCATGTTCTCAGGGGAAAGCATATTTATTATACTATTCTTTCAAATAAAACATTTCACAAGTGCACAAGTTCGCTTCACTTTCAATGTGTAACTTCATATTATCACTAACTATCAATCGTCTTGTTCCGATAGAAACATATCCTTCCGACCCTTTAAAAAAAAAAAAAAAAAAAAAAAAAAAACTGACCGTAGCGAAAGGGCATGAACCTTCTTTGGGTGATTAATCGGGTCCCACATTTCTGAAGAAATTTGCCTATTGTAGAGATTCACATTTTCGAAATTCGGGAAAATTTCGTTTTTCCGATCACCACCCTCTGATACTCGTTTTCATGGTTTCACGTCTCTAATACATGTCACTGAAATTTTTATCTCGTTTTCGCTTAGCATATTAAACGGGTAATACCATCTTTTACCATCTCTCATGAGCTGGTAATCATAATTTTTACCTTCTCGCATGAGCTGTATGCATTATTAAAAATAAAAAAAAGTTCTTTTTGGAGTGGATTCGAACTGACGTACTTTGCATTTGTAATCCAGCATCTAAACGTCTACACCAAGATCACTGGTTGGTAGACGTTTAGTTATCGGCGTATTTGCTTGTATTTGTAATTTATGTTCCCACTTTGACAATTTTTACTCTTTTATACGTTTAGCAGCTGTTTCTGGCTTTCTATTCGATGTCGTCCTTTATTTACACTATGCACTATTCGTATTCACAGTTTGTGCCCCTCTGCAATGACTTATTCAGGTTAGACTTTTCTCCTTACCCTTACTACATATTTCATTGATTTAATTCTCATATTCTTCATGTTTAGAGCGCAGGAATGCCAGACTCAAAAAACAGATATACATTTACTTTTCTGATAGACGACGTCTGATCTTTAATGTCACATGCTATTTTTGGTCTTGCATCCCCAATTCTGTTCACTGTCGCCTTGGGAAACTTATTTTCGGACTCCCCTCGTAGTTCACTAGAGTGAAATTTGATGAGTATAGTTGATGGTTCTGTATTACTTTAAAAAAAAAAAAAAAAAATCTGGCGATGTTAATAGTCTAGTTGTGTGAGAAGGCATTGTCGTGGAGGAGACTTCAGGTATAAGATCTAATTAATTATGGCCTCAAACGCTTCATTTCCTGCAGAAGTCATTTCATGGCCTCTAGATTGAAGCTGCCATTGGCGATCTGACTTTCTGGAACAAATTCGTGGTGAATGAGACACTTGGTATCAAAAAAGGCAATGACTCTTGATTTCTGCATGCGAACCTTGATTGCTCTTGGCTTTCCTGGACTGACTCATCCACGATTGTCATTTAGTAAAACATGGTACTTGAAATATCATGTTTTATCACTGTGACAATGGTTTTGAGGAAATCTGAGGAAGGATCCAATCTCGTGACGAAGTCTTTGCAACTTGACATTTGCTGTCTCTCCTGTTTGATATTTAAACTTTCTGCATTCATTCAACAGGCATGGCTATTCCTATGGTAGGCTGCTTTTTAGGGCCGTAAAAAGCCAGTCTTGGAACCCTACTGTCGCACTATATAAAGAAAAAGGAAGCTTTTCTCCTTCAATCTCTCTCTGCCTCTCCCCGGCGGGAGCTTATGTGGTTCGGGTTCCACGTTAAGCTGTAGCCTCGCTGCTGAAAGGGACGCTAAAACTGAAAACTTAGTCTCTCTGCGTCTCTGAATTTCAAGATTTTATTCCAATTTCAAGTACGTAAAATATGCGATTATAGGTTAAAAAAAAAAAAGTAACATAGGGATTTTCTTCATCCCACGTTTAGGCTCCCAAAAAATTAAAAATATTCACTCTTGTCAATTTTCCTGTGGGTTAGTCCCGAAAAGCTACAGTCATGCCAAATTTCAACTTTCCGTGTCAACTGGAAGTACCTGTTATTTTATATCAGTTCATGTAGTTTATACATAGTTAGAGTATGTATATATACACGACAGTAGAGTTCCCTCATTAATATACAGCAAAGAATACTACCTCAAAGAATGTTCCTTCAACTTTCTACGTAATCATCTCTTTCTCTTCCACCTGACGCCCTTTTTTCTTTGGTACAGTAACTGAAAACTATCGGGGAATTATCTTCTTGGATGCTATTCAGTTCCCTCGTCGTTGTCATTTTTATGGTCTCCATGTTCTCAGGGGAAAGCATATTTATTATACTATTCTTTCAAATAAAACATTTCACAAGTGCACAAGTTCGCTTCACTTTCAATGTGTAACTTCATATTATCACTAACTATCAATCGTCTTGTTCCGATAGAAACATATCCTTCCGACCCTTTAAAAAAAAAAAAAAAAAAAAAAAAACTGACCGTAGCGAAAGGGCATGAACCTTCTTTGGGTGATTAATCGGGTCCCACATTTCTGAAGAAATTTGCCTATTGTAGAGATTCACATTTTCGAAATTCGGGAAAATTTCGTTTTTCCGATCACCACCCTCTGATACTCGTTTTCATGGTTTCACGTCTCTAATACATGTCACTGAAATTTTTATCTCGTTTTCGCTTAGCATATTAAACGGGTAATACCATCTTTTACCATCTCTCATGAGCTGGTAATCATAATTTTTACCTTCTCGCATGAGCTGTATGCATTATTAAAAATAAAAAAAAGTTCTTTTTGGAGTGGATTCGAACTGACGTACTTTGCATTTGTAATCCAGCATCTAAACGTCTACACCAAGATCACTGGTTGGTAGACGTTTAGTTATCGGCGTATTTGCTTGTATTTGTAATTTATGTTCCCACTTTGACAATTTTTACTCTTTTATACGTTTAGCAGCTGTTTCTGGCTTTCTATTCGATGTCGTCCTTTATTTACACTATGCACTATTCGTATTCACAGTTTGTGCCCCTCTGCAATGACTTATTCAGGTTAGACTTTTCTCCTTACCCTTACTACATATTTCATTGATTTAATTCTCATATTCTTCATGTTTAGAGCGCAGGAATGCCAGACTCAAAAAACAGATATACATTTACTTTTCTGATAGACGACGTCTGATCTTTAATGTCACATGCTATTTTTGGTCTTGCATCCCCAATTCTGTTCACTGTCGCCTTGGGAAACTTATTTTCGGACTCCCCTCGTAGTTCACTAGAGTGAAATTTGATGAGTATAGTTGATGGTTCTGTATTACTTTAAAAAAAAAAAAAAAAAAATCTGGCGATGTTAATAGTCTAGTTGTGTGAGAAGGCATTGTCGTGGAGGAGACTTCAGGTATAAGATCTAATTAATTATGGCCTCAAACGCTTCATTTCCTGCAGAAGTCATTTCATGGCCTCTAGATTGAAGCTGCCATTGGCGATCTGACTTTCTGGAACAAATTCGTGGTGAATGAGACACTTGGTATCAAAAAAGGCAATGACTCTTGATTTCTGCATGCGAACCTTGATTGCTCTTGGCTTTCCTGGACTGACTCATCCACGATTGTCATTTAGTAAAACATGGTACTTGAAATATCATGTTTTATCACTGTGACAATGGTTTTGAGGAAATCTGAGGAAGGATCCAATCTCGTGACGAAGTCTTTGCAACTTGACATTTGCTGTCTCTCCTGTTTGATATTTAAACTTTCTGCATTCATTCAACAGGCATGGCTATTCCTATGGTAGGCTGCTTTTTAGGGCCGTAAAAAGCCAGTCTTGGAACCCTACTGTCGCACTATATAAAGAAAAAGGAAGCTTTTCTCCTTCAATCTCTCTCTGCCTCTCCCCGGCGGGAGCTTATGTGGTTCGGGTTCCACGTTAAGCTGTAGCCTCGCTGCTGAAAGGGACGCTAAAACTGAAAACTTAGTCTCTCTGCGTCTCTGGGGATTAAAGTACTGAAACAACAACAATAATAATAATAATAATAATAACAACAACAACAACAACAACAACAACAACAACAACAACAACAACAACAACTACTACTACTACTACTACTACTACTACTACTACTACTACTACTACTACTACTACTACTACTACTACTACTACTACTACTACTACTACTACTACTACTACTACTACTACTACTACTACTACTACTACTACTACTACTACTACTACTACTACTACTACTACTACTACTACTACTACTACTACTACTACTACTACTACTACTACTACTACTACTACTACTACTACTACTACTACTACTACTACTACTACTACTACTACTACTACTACTACTACTACTACTACTACTACTATTATTATTATTATTATTATTATTATTATTATTATTATTATTATTCTGCCTTTTAGCAGGTCCTGGAACTAATGAGGATTTTTTCTGTCTTCTTAATTTTCAGTTAGGGTCTGGTTTTCTTCTTTTTTCAAATCATTGATCACTTATGTTCTTCTTCTTCCTATTCCTCGCTTTCCTTCCTTCTTTCCTTCTATGGCGATATGAAGAAGACAATTTCTTCGCAAGATGTGTCCAATCCAATTGGCCTTTCGACGAAGGATGGTGGCTAGAAGCGTTCTCTTCTCTCCTGTAAGTTTTAAAACATCTTCGTTTGTTACTCTTTCTGTCCATTTTATCTTTTCTATCTTCCTCCAACACCACATTTCGAAGCTCTTTAAATATTTCTTCTCTAACTTCCGTAATGTCCAAGTCTCTGAACCATATAGTCCAATGCTCCAAATATAGCATTTGACCAATTTCTTCCTTAGTCCAATATTAAGGCTGCTAGTTAAGAGTGACCTTTTCTTGTTGAATGCTCCTTTGGTATGGCAATTCTTGACCTGATCTCTGGTGCAGTACGCGTCTTCCGTCAGACTGGTCCAGTAATAAAATATACCGTTATCAATTTGCGTACAATAAGGGTGATTTACTAAGATCTAAAATAAAATGTGTTAATAAAAATAGGAAAGATTATCGTTGGTTATGAAACAAAGAAATTAATCCTTTTCTTCTTTCCAGATTCTGAGCGTGATCTCTGACGTCAGTATATTTGATCCTGGCCACTGTGTATCTGTGGAATTCTACGTTAGTCTTCACGACCTACTCTCCGGTTTGGATGCAAGATCAGTCCTCACGTGGAGTGCGATTTCAGCATTACAACATGCTTGCAGCAACCCAGCTGCACGTGAGGCCTTGATACATACATTCAAGTTCACACCGATCCTCACTAGACTTCTTGGATCGCATTTAAGCAAAGACAAAACGTTAAAGGTGTTGACTCTTCTTCAAGAACTCACTTATGGAATTAAAATCTCGTGGCAAGAGGGCCATTTGCCATTCCTTATTTCAACCCTTGTTGACTATATAAAGAACGGAAATAAAGAATATGTGGGACTCTCACTGAGCATTTTGGTGAACCTTTGCCACAAAAACCTTCCCGCAGTGTATACGTTATTGCGCTGTGCTGAAAATAAAGCATTCTTGAAAACATTACTGAATTTAGAATACAATAATGTGAACACCAAAATTCAGGTGTCGAAATTGTTAATTATTTTAGAACGTGTTTGTGGTAGCATTCCGGATAACCAATTGTTGAGTTTTGTGTCCCTAACATTTACAGCGTTTGGCTCGGCATTGTCCGATGGTGATGTCTTTCTTCTGAGACATATGGTAGATTTTTTCCAGGATGTGAAAGAAAATGCCAATTCGCAGGACATTATTCTGAAATACGACAAATTTGATACTTCAATTCGTACTCTTTTACAACATGCCAATGATAAGACAAAGCCGGAGTGTATGGCGTTGTTGTTTGAGTTTATCCATGCTGTGGTGGTCCTAGACGTGTCAGGACTTAGTACTTTGTATCCGTCAATTGTTTCTGTGGCTATGAGGTGGATTAATACAGAAAATGCTAGTGGACCTGCTCTGACCCTAATCAGGACAGTCACTGTGGAAAGTGGGAAGCGAGAAAAGGATTCGCAAGTATTTGAAGAAATATTAAAGCAACTTGAAGAACATCTTCCGAGATTAACGGTAATGCTTGATAAATCGAGAGAAACTCAAATGTTGCCTGCCACAGCGGAGACGAGAACAAAATTAACGGCTTTGCTGGAGCTTCTACAAGATATCCTTTCTTATGAATGTTTATTTATTTATTTATTTAATTTATTTGTTTGTTTGTTTGTTACTGTTTCTTCTGTTCTTACATACAGGATGGCCCAAAAGTAGGTATACACCCCTGCATTGATCAAGTATAACATTCTAGCTGATAGACTTACCTGCTTCGGCTGTGCCGAGTTTAAGGTATAAGTAAAAACACATTAAGAACAAATAATAAAGAAACTAAGTCTACCTGATGGATAACAATAAGAACTATACCGAAAAACCAAGAACATGGTCCGTACGCCATTCTAAGAACTTTTCAAATGACTCCTATAAGAAGAATATAGCAACTTAGTTCTAGAAGGCTCACTGTTTAATAGATAAAAAATATCATTCCAACATCTTTAGTCGTGCGTCATTTATTTCATTTTTAGTAAGATATTTCGGGACAAGACAAATATTTTACCAATACTATAATTGTCTAATACTGAATTTAAGTACAAAGTAAAAATGAAAAGAATTATTTGTTCAGACAATTTAAGTAGTTCTAAATTAACCATGTCGTGTCTCAAATTTTGAAATTTTCTCTCGATAGATTTGGCTGCGTACATTGTAGTCTTCTATAGGTAATTGATATGGTTAAAATTCATAAAAAAATATTTTATGCTTGCTTTCCAGTACAGTACTACAAAGATTAACCTTCCATATAAACTAAAGAAATAATTTCATGATTCTTTTGCAAAAATATTTACGTAACAACTGGCACTGCAGTGAACAATCATACATCTTTGCAATCAAACCATGAAGTTATTGCTTTTTATTAACCAAAAATTGGTTACTTACCAATATATCCTCTGGCGGGAAAACTAAATATTCTGCAAACGTATCTGAACAACAAGCTAGTTCCATCCGCAATAGGAAAAACGAGAAAATAATAATAATAATAATAAAAAAGGTAATTAAAGAATAATTCTTTATTGATAAATATAACCGGCTTTAAATCTGGATTCGGGCAATGGTGATGTAGCATAGACACTGTGTGCTCTGCTCCTTGTTTTTAGTACCCATCCCTCAAGTTATATTTGGGGCCGCGGTGGCTCAGTGGTAGAGCGTTCACCTCTGGTGCGTGGGATCCTTGGTTCGATCCCAGCTCGCGCCAACTGGACTTTGTGGTGGACTAGCACCTTGTTCGTGGGTTTTCTAGGGATTCTTCCGTTTCCTCCCACTATATTCATTCCACCATTTCATTCATTTCTTATCATGACCGTCTCCTTTAGCCTAGCCGACATAACGTGGGACGTAAAACTTAAAGATTTCATTTCATTTCATTTCTCACTTTATATTTATTTGGTGGTATGCATTCCCTTTCCATACCATAATTCCCTCATCCATTTTTATCCTTACTACCAGTGAAGACGAAACTAGCTTGCTCCAATACGTCTGGAGAATATTCTTTTTCCACTGGAGGATATATTGGTAAGTAACGAATTTTTTGTTTATTTCAATCATCTTTTCATGCACCTTCATAATTTTATTGTTTTTTAGTCTTTATTGAAGCGTATTCGTTGTAATGTTGAAAGTAAGAAAGAAAAAAATTGGTAATTTGTAATCCTTAACTGATCTCGTGTAAAACTATTCGAAACTGTCGAGCGAGATAATTTCAAAGCTTGGAACATGCAGTACAACAAGAAGGTTCCTATCAAAATAGATTTTAAAATGTAATCCTTGTGCATGATTTCAGATTTAAGTAATTGTTAGAAACGTTGCCTGTTATTTAGAATTTGTTTCAAAATACACTTTAACAATTTCTGCTGGTCTAGTGACTAGCATGTGCGTCGTTGGTGCATGTTGACCCGGGGTCGACTCCTGCTGAGAGAGGATTAAAATTAGGACACATCACTGTGGTACGGATTCCACTTTAACCTGTAGGTCCACGTCTGATTTATCCTTGGTACTAACAAGAGGCGTTAAACTTCAACAGCAACCATTAAATATACCTCTTTCTGTAAACTGACTTGTATTGAATGAAATAAATGGTTGCAAACATAGGCAGATCTCAAAGATCTGTGTCTAAATACAGGGTGTGTCAAAATGAATATCTGGGTTTGAAGGCTGAATCACTAATCTGAATATCTCGCTTTTTAGTATGTATTACAGTTAATGTACAGTTGTAAATAATACATCCAATGAAAGAGCAACTCAAACAGTTTTGTACGCACGCATGCGCATACACTGTTTCTTCTGTCTGTTGTTAGAAAGCGCTAGTTGCAAAGATGGCGACTATGAGCAGAAAGTTTTGTGTTTTATATTTTGCAGTGACTGAATCTGTAGTTACAGTGCAACTGTCTGTGTGAAGAATTTTATGGAGACGCTTACAACTACGTCCTTACTGTCTGCAGTTGCTACAAGCCTACAGACTGCAGTTTACGTGCCAACTTTATAAATGAAATGTCGCTGCATGATGACGAAGATTTTCTGGATAGTGTCGTCTTCAGTAATGAATCGACATTTCACCTAAGTGGTGATGTAAACACTCATAATGTTAGCATCTGGGGGTCAGCAAATCCCCACGAGATGGTATAGTTTCAATGAAACTCCCCTAAATTGAATGTGTTTAATGCTATATCCCGGTGGAAAGTTTATGGGTCTTTCTCGTCTATCGATTCTGTTTGCCGTGTGACGAATGGTGCTTACATTGAACACTTGTAGCAAAAAACTGCCTGAATTGCTCTATCATTTGCGTTAAATTAATAAATAATACAAAGCCTTAAAATCCGATATTCCATTTGAAACACCCTGTATTGTCTTCTCGTTTTTAGAGCGAGATATCTTTGTTCGGTTTCTGATTGAACTTCACGTTTTCGTCCTACTTTACCAAGTGTAGCAAATTACGTTTCACCTTGATATGGAAAAGTTACATGAAACCAAATAAACTAATAGATTTGAATATAAAAATTGAAATCCTGTAGGATATAGATATATTTATGTTGTATCATTCTGTTGGAGATGTCCTTAATTTAGCAAACAGCTTTGTAAGAGCCCGCAGCTGCGACAGAGGATAGAAAGCAACGTGAAACATGAGACGTTCCATGTGCTTTTCAATCCCTTGTTGTCTGTCGAACATTTTGAAGAATCTCTGTTCCAGACGGACATCACTTCTCTCTACACAGAAGCGTTGGATTTTATCTGCTGCTTAGCCTGTCATGGAGGATCTTGGATGGAACTCTATACAGGATTATTATCAAATAAGCAAGTCCAGATGGTGTTGGCTATTGCCTTGTTCATAGGAAAGCCCAGTATCAAGAGAAAAGTTCTTGGTTTAATTGGAACGGTGGGATTTACAGCTGAAAGGTAAGTTGGAGAGCAAATACATTCAAAATATATTTTGAAGTGTTGATACGAGGGTTGATCAGAAAGTAAAGTTACAAAGTCTGCAGTGAAACATGTATATATTATTTCCTACAACCAATACAGCCAACAGATAGTACATACATTAGATTATGTTTCAACACAATCCCCATATCGGTTGAGGCACTTGTCCATTGTGGGATGAGTCTGAAGATTCCCTCCCGGTAAAAATCCTGTCCTTGCGTGTTCAGCCACGTTATTACGAATTATTTCACCTCCTCGTCTGAAGCGAAGCGACGGCCTCCGAAGTGCTCCTTTCAAATGCGGGAACAGGTGAAAGTCTCTTGGAGCGAGGTCCGGGCTGTAGGGAGGGTGATCGGCCACTGACGTTTGTAACGTTTTCTCTACCAACCGCAAACTTTCGACTATTCTGCGATATGCTGACGAGACGTTATAGTTTCTCTGTAAATCTCTACCAGCTGCCGGTGAATTTCAGCCGCGGTTACATATTTTGCCCACTGAAATCGAATAACTGAGCCAACTTCTTCGCGTCACATGTTTTCCAAACGAATCGTCATTTGTGTTTGTCTACAACTAGCGCCGTAAGTGAGGGGAGGGGGATTGAAAGTGCACAGTTGTCAACTCCATGTATTCAAATTACTGCACACTCCTCATTCCTTTATAACAGAAGAAACTCCAGAAATATCGGCCTTGTAATCTTAGTTTCTGATCCTCCCTCGTACTTTTCTTTTAAATATATAAGTGTCCATTCTGTATTACAATAACTAGATGAGAGGTTTTCAACTTATTTCATATCACAACCTCCACTTTTTTCTTTTTCTTTTTTTTTCTTTTTTTTTTTTTTTAAGCAATGCCTGTAAGTAATTTCCGGTTTGTATTAAGCTTTCTGATTAATGCTACTTATCTTTTGCACTTGTATTTTACATATTTATTTATTTATTTATTTCAATATGGGTTTTACACCTATTTCATTACTCCTTTATACCAATTGTTTTTTTAAATAATTCTTTATTTGTTTAAAGTTTTATTTAATAATTTTTGCTGTATTGACAGTTATATACAATATCTATCAAAATAAAACTAATAAAATAATCTTTATAAATAGACTTTATTTATTTTAGTCTTATTTTACATGGCAAAGTTAAGGCTAATCATCCCTTGTCTCCCACTTGACCATGCAAACATCAAGATTAATATGATAATATTAAATATTTATAAAATAATAATTAGGAAAACACACTCAAATACCCGGACACACAGATTATTACTAATAAACACATAATAGATTCAGATACATTTAGGGAATAAGATAAAAAAATAAAACGTAAGAATAAAAATGAGATTTTTGTCAGATATCGGTAAGCCTTGAAAGATTCATAGATGTTCTGCTCAACCGACTTCTTGAATAGATTGATTGACTAAGATTGTCGTATGCTAAGTGGAAGATTATTCCATTCACGGATAGTGCATGCAAACGAATGTAGGGGAAAACTTTACCGCTACTAGATTCTAATTACATTTAATTTTTTTACCTCCCTTCGCGACCGCCAGGTTGAGAAATCTTGCCCTAGATTCTTTATTTGTAATAGGCTTGTTTCCTAAATTACATAATGTTTTATCCAGTAGCCGATTGTTTCCTTCTGTCTTTTGGACAATAAAAATGTTGAATGATAGCCCTCTTTGTCCAGTTATCCGAACACACTTCTTCATTTACACCAGCAAATTTCCGGAATAGTTCTTTTATGATAACTCAAACCGCCTTACTATAACGAAAGAGAGCAAGATAAGGTCTACTATCTTGTAATAGAGACAAACTTACATTTTAATATATTTATTTATAAAGAAATGTGAAATATACAGGATGATCAAAAGGTGTTCGCAACTCGTGGAGGTACTACAAAAGCTGTTGAAATTTGCCATTTACTACTTCACAAATGTGTGCTGTTCTCATTCTGAATACGGTCCTGGACGATACACGTGAGGTGTAGACTCGTTGAATATTTGTCTGCAGTTATTCCAAAGTATGCAGGTATTTTGTATAAGTTACTGATTTCGAATATGCCCGTAAGTTTAAATCTCGTCAAGTGAGACCGGAGGGTCCACAGTGGCTTTGAAATGATGCGCCCTGGTAACACTGTAACACTGATACCAAGTACTCCATGGTCACATGAATGGTTGTGGGAGGTTGCACTGTCCTATTGAAACCATGCCCTTTACCTTTTCCTTTATCAGTCAAACTTACCAATATCTTGCCTAACCAGCTAAATATAACGTTCACTGTCGATCGTCATGCGAAAGCAGAGAATGAAAATTCTCTTTCGAGATATAGCACACAGTACACTCATTCCTAATTTTCTTTAATTTATCGTAACAAACGTTTAATAGTTGCTTTATTCGGAGATGCCTTCCCAGGATGTGGCTGTGCATTTCGTGCGTCAGTGCTTTCATAACTCAAAAACTCCTTATATACTGTTCAGAGTGAAAGAGGCACGGTGGCTCAGTGGTAGAGCGCTTACCTCTGGGGCGTGGGGTTCGCTTCCCGGCCAAGTAAGTTTGTGGTGAACAACATCGTGTCCGTGGATTTTCTCAGGGTACTCTTGTTTCCTCCCACTTTATTCCACTAATCGTTCCATCATCATTAATTTGCTTTAATCATCGTCTTCCTTAGCCTAAAGGACATAATCGTAGAACGTTAAACTGAAAGAAAAGTTCTTTTCCTCAATGTCTACACTATGGTTCCGTGATCCTGTACTACAAGTTTTTTTTTTTTTTTTTTTTTTTTTTTTTTTTTTTTTTTTTTTTCCTTCCTCAGTTATCACCACTTGTACGAGGAGTCAGAAAGTAAAGGGACTTCTGAGAAAAGGTACATTTATTCTAATGATAGAAAACTGAAGCATACATTATTTTTCTACACAATCTCATAATCTTCCTGCACTTCAACGCACTTTTCCTAACGTTTCACAATTTTTTTTTTTATTATTATTATTCTGTCAAAAAAAAAAAAAACGTTTTTCGGTTGCACCAGTAACCAATATTGTACCGCACCAATGACTTTTGCATCGGTTGCAAATCTTCCCCTGTCGTGTAAGATGATATACGCTGAACCATGACTGATATATAGTGATTCGTCTGTTTTCAATCACCATACCCTCAACGACTTTCAAATAGTCCTCAGTCGTTGGCGTCGTTGGCCTGCCCGATCTTTCCTCGTCACATAAAGAAGTTCTTCCCTGTTTGAAACGCTCTTATCAATTCGCAGAGCTTGCTTCGCGAAACACAGCTGTCACCATACTGAGCCTGCATTCGATGAATAATTTCCGTAGGGTTAACACCTTCTGCAAACGAAAAGCGAATCACTGCCCTCACTTCCTCCTTGGTGCAGATCGACAATGGAGCCACCATGTTTAATGGTCTGCTACACTCCAACGACTATTACGGGAATAAGAGTGGCATGTTGCATAGAAGTGTTACAGACGACACTAATTCACCGCTGGATACTAACAGTGTTACCAAACCCTATTACAAGAAATTGGAAAAGTCCCTTTACTTTTTCACTTCTTCTTGTAACAAAAGAAAGAAAAGAAAAAGATTAAATATTTGCGCCATGTGTTGTGTGACTTTTTGATCTATATCTATGTACATCATAATCTTACGTAGAACATTTCATCAGAAAGAGAGAAAGAAGTATACAAAATAGTGGAATCTAAGAAGCGTGCGGAGTGCAAGGGGAGGGAGGAGTCACGATAAGTGAAGAGTAATAAAAATTACTAGCAAACCCGCAAGCCCAGGACACTATTGTTGTCTCAATGATTGAATATGATACAAAATTTAAAATATTTGAAGGGTAACGGGGAAAAAACAAGGAATGTCCATGTGTGTGCTTTAACAAATGCTTTGGCCTATCTGTTGGTAAATCTTGGAACTATTTCACTGCGTACAATAACGAATGGATAATAACTTTATTAAGCGATCGTTCTCGTAAATCAACCCTATTCATTTTCTACACGGTTTTCAATATTAAAGATCCGTTTTCTCAAAAATGTAGTTTTGTGACATTCCTTGTTTTTTTTTTTTTTTTTTTTTCTTACCCTTCATTTATGGCTAGCAAAGTAGTTATAGTAAAACGTTAATAATATCTTTAATTAAGAATTTTTCGATAATTACTCGAATTTAAGACATCCTCGAATCTACTCCCCCTCCCCTAGGTTCTACCGTCAAAGTGAAATATATATAAACTTTCCAGGCTCGACATCATCTATGTTGAAAATTTGATCGAGATCGCTCGGGTGGTTCAAGAGTTAAGTTTTATTTCTTTTTATATATCTCTCCCCTCCACTCCTCCTACCCTAAGTTCTGTCGTCAAAGGGATATGATAAAAACCCCACCCGAGGTCCGAACCTCATCTATGTTGATAATTTGGTTAAGATCGGTTCGGTGGTTTAAGCGTGATGTAGTCAGAAAGACAGTCACTTTTATTTTTATATTTTACATGTCCCCCCTTCCCCTCTCTTACATTGTGTTTTCAAAGTAAAATGATGAAAACATCCCAGGTCCGAACCTGTTGAAAGTTTGATCGGGTAATTCAAGAGTTAATAAGTTTTATTCATTTTCATATATTTACCCTTCTCCCCTCCCCTAAATTCTAACATCAAAATGAAACAATAAACTTCCTAGGTTCGAACTTCATTTCTGTTGAAAATTTGATTGCGATCGATCGGGTGGTTCAATAGTTATAAACTCAAGAACATGGTCACTTTTATTTTTATATTTATTAATTTTTGTATATCTCCCCCTCCTTCCCATCCCCTACGGTATTCCGTCAAAGTGAAATAGTAAAATCCATCCCAGGCACGAACGTCATCTGTTAAAAATTCCATCAAGATTGGTCGTCTGCTTCAAGAGTTATTAAGTTTTATTTTATTTTTTTTATAATTCCCCCTCCTTCCCCTCCCCTAAGTTATATCGTCAAAGTGAATAGCTAAAATCACTGCCAGGCCAGAACTGCATCTACCTCAAAAATTTGATCGAGATCGGTCGGGTGGTTCAAGAGATTAAGAGTCACAAACATAGTCACTTTCAATTTGGATCTGAAGCTTTTTGTTCGCAAACACCGCTATACATATATGGATTTCCACCATCGCTACTTTCATCCTGTTGTTTTCAATATTTCGTGAATCCTGCTTCGCCCCTTATTTTCTCAATTCTCCACATCCACAATTTAAACGTTTATAGAGTTTTTAGTATTTAGTAAATAGTTTTAAATACAATCTACTTTTATGTATTTTTTATCTATAGTATTACAGGGCTTTCAAAGATACTAGGAGACCTTGAACCGTTGCTGATGATTCCTTTGAATGCCACCAAGCTAAATACTAAAGTTAGTACCTCAGAAATTCAGCAGGATATGGTGCCTTTGTTCGGAAAGTCACAGGAAGAAAGACTGGATCAAATAATTATAAAATTAGAACAGTACATGTCAAGAATGGAGGTTAGTATATCTGTTGCTTGTTAATTGTGATAACGAGCAGAGGAAATTCTTTTAGTTGTCAAAAGACAAAGAAATACATTTATTAGTAATTGCTGATGAATAGTAATAATTACAATGAATATTCAGGTCACGATCTTAATCGGTTCTTCTTCTTCTTCTTCTTCTTCTTCTTATTATTATTATTATTATTATTATTATTATTATTATTATTATTATTATTATTATTATTATTATTATTATTATTAACAGCAGCAGCAGCAGCTGAACCTGCGCTCTCTACACAGCACATCATTCACATATGAGCATGAATCTCCTTCCTCACTGTACATGTCTCTTTACAGACACAAGTGAGAGACGGGCAAGGGATATCATAAAAGGGATATTTTTTTCAATATCTCGTACCGTTTGCAAGATTTGAGCTTACTTCCGGTTTTAGTTTTTAATTCATGTATGATTTGTGTTTTCTTTCTTCTTGCATGCAGTATGTAATAAGCAAATACATTACACACATAATTAATTATGTCAGTCAGTGCCGGACTGGCCAAGTTTAGGGCCCTTAGCGTTTATATATATAAACTTAACACACCAGTTGCAAAACATAAGTAACAAAATCATATCTCCTGCATTGAATAAATAAGTAGTGCAAAACAGATCGCAACAAAAGTTAAAATAATACTGAGACAAACAAAAGTAATCGTGAAGTCACTGATATGAGCAAAGGACGCCCGAGAAAACATCTTTCGGAATATGAACTTAGGCTTCCCCAACCTTTTTGGTAGGAAGACTCAAGAAAACGTTTACGACGAAGGTCTACAGGTCCTGCTCCTCGTGATCCTTGCGGGGCCCCTTGGGGCTCGGTCCCTTGGCGATTGCCAAGTAGCCAACGTGGCCAGTACGGCACTGATGTCAGTAATATATATGGTGTTCATTGGGCAAAACACTGCAAACATTAAAGCTTCATCTCAGACTAGAGAAATGGTTATAATTCGTTTTTCATTATCATTTGGCCATCATACAAACGCTTGGGAGTATTCTTTTCAGTTAAAAGAATCTTATCAATTCTTTTTCTTCAAGTTTTTGATAGTTTGTATTTGATAACACAGCCAAACACACACACACACACACAATTCTGTTTCACCGCATCCCAGGGTATGGATTCCATGTATTTTATTACTCAGAATCCAAATTTCAAAATTTTTTATGGGTGAAACACTTGAGCTATTTTGTATAGTGAGGAAGGATACACGTTTTTCGCCCATAAAACAAAATTGACACTGTCAATCGTCCAGGGATTTCAAAATTTGGATTCTTTGTAACAAAATACATGGCCGGTGTACAGAACTTTTATTGTTTGTGTGTGGCTGTGTAATTTTTACTTTGGATTTCAGTACAATATTTTTCAGTCCTGAGATGCGAGAAACGTACTTTTTAAGAACAGTAGGTTAAATTCAGTGTTTTGTTGTTTAACAGCCTGTTTATAGCATGTTTTCAATGTTTGTGTTAATTTTTTGATTTTTTAAAGTACGGAATCTTTAAAAGTGCAAATCAAAATGATTCAGATCTCTTGTTTTAAAAACGCGAAACGTGTTAAAATATTAAAATAAAATTTCCTACATTTTAGTATTTTTTTTTATGATGTGTACTTTTTTTTGTATCAAATTCCTGTTTAGTGAAAATCTCCATTTAAAGAAAGCAAAGAAACTGCAAGCAATTCGTTAACTAGAGAGCTATATTGTAATTGATTATTGAGCATATAGGACCATTATAATAATAAATAACTCACTTAAATAGTTTTTTTTTCTTTCATTTTTTTAAGCCAATATTTCAAGTGCTTCCTTTGAGCACTATCCTTCACAGCTTTTGCTCAAAACTTTATGCAAGTACAAGATTAAAGGATAAAATTCCTAAAAAATATAAAATAAAAAATAAAAGAATTAATTAAATTGACGTAGTTGTTAGTGCACTAACCAAAGTATACTATATTGAAATACAGTAAAGCTCCGATTATCTGTGGAATTAGGTGGCAAGGGCACCGGGGATAACCCGAAAAAAGACTAAAAATGGTGTGCAGACGCGAAAAAAGTATTTCAGCATAAAATCTATGTTTTGTTATACGAAAAACTTTATAGAACTTTTAAATAACTTTGCTCTACGTCTAAATCACTAAAATAAAAGACAGTGAACATAAACAATACTGTACTGTAAACCTGTCGGTAATTTTCGACCTTCGCACTGTAGGGCCTGTTGTATTTTCCCCGTTGTTGGCTTCATTTTTTTTTTTTAATTGATTTTCGTAATTAACCTTCCAAGTGTCATGCGCGGACTCTTACTCCGCAGTGAACAATGAATGTAATTTACTTCCATACAAATCACTCTTCCCAATTCCCGTTGTTCATACCTTACAACAATCAGCTTCTGCTTATCAGAGAAGAGTTGCACTTTGAAAATATAGATTTTTACAATGCAATTTATTTTTATGTTTTATAACATATAGTAAATATTTGCATGCGGAGTGTCAGTTCGCAGTGACTACTTATGAAAAATAATTAAGTGCGACTGCAGCAGTTTTTTTTCCCGCTGCACTCGCTGATAATCGGGGCTTTATGTATACATTGATCACCAGTTGCATTAGATTCACCTACCTAATACTGTGTAGCACCATCTTTCGCTCTGATAACGGGCGGCTATCTGCCGCGGCATGGACTCCACAAGGCGCTTAAAGTGTTGTTATGGCATCTCAATCCATATCTGCTGCAAAGTCTCCCACAGAACCTGCAGGTTCGTCGGAAGAAAGGTCCACAGGCCGATGGCGTCGTTCCATGGCGTACAAGATGTGTTCCATGGAATTGAAGTCCGGTGACCATGATGGCCAGGGAAGTATTGCCAGATCAGAGGAGTGCTCATCAAACCAGTCTGCTGCTATTCTAGAGCGGTGGTCCGGCGCATTGTCCTGCCGAAAGATAAGGTCACCATCCGGATGTTGCAGCCGAGCTAATGACAGGACATTTTTATCCACAAGATTACGGTAGCGTTCACCTGTGAGAGACCGTGTCACACGTGCTAGGGGACCCATTTCAGTCCATGTAAAAATGTTTCAGTTGAGAATACCACTACCACCGGCCTGCACAGTTCCCTGCTGGGATGATGAATCCGACGCACCACTACCTGTCCATCGGCATGTACCAATGTGAAACGTGACTCATCTGTCCAGGCAACGATTTTCCACAGTCCAGAGGCGGTGTTCCCTTGCCCATGATAGACGTTGTTTCCTGTGTTGTGCAGTTAGAAGGGGTACTCGCATAGGCCGATGGCTTCTGTACCCGATGGCGAGTAGGTGGTTGTGGACTGTGTGGCTGCTAACACAGCGTTGTTGTCCTGAATTGAACCTCTCCACGATTTGACGCACTGTGGCCCGTCTATTGGCTGTTACGATGCGGACCAGTTGGCGCTTGCCCTCTTGTCGACACGCCCCTGACCGCGGCAGTTTGCCAGTGCACTTGCAGTTTTACTGGAAGCCTGGTACTCACGATATACCTTCGACACAGTTGCATTTGAGAATCCGAGTGCCGCAACCAGAGCCACCCAGTCGTCTGGCCCCTACGATTAGACCACGGTCAAATGCACTCAGGCCCTTCGTCTTGCCCATTACACACTGCACTGACACGGCAGAAGTACACGCGCGATGCATTTCATTCACATGCACTAGTGGAGCCTGTGCAGGACCGTTTCTGCATCTGCATCTGTCCTGCTCTCTCTAATTAACTGATCAGTGGATATATATATATATTGAGAACTTCCCTGCGTCGTGCCTTAGTTATGGGGATGGAAGAGTTATGACGCAAGAAAGCACCTTCCATCCATTATCTGAAATGGATGGGAATTTAAATCTAATTGTAATATTGTTTTGCGAGAGGTTGAACTGTTAAATCAATTACTCCAATTTCACTAGGATATTCGTGTATTTCCATTCTTTAAATCAGGTGTAGTGTAATATTTGTATAGACTAATAAGTATGTCATACGCAGTCAGATCACAGGACCGGCATATCTGATGATTTAATCACAGGCAACAGTACAGACTGGGAACACATACCTGTTGATGTTCTCTGCTCCTGGATGACTATGACTGGAACGTTCCACCTTCTGGATCTATCCTGGAACTCACGTGCCCCCAGATTCAATGATGAGTTCTCCGTAGATTGGAGTTGACCATCTAAACGTTATAACTCTCCTTGATTTTAATTACTGAAGTGAGAAGAATAGACAGACCATAACTGTGCTGTCTATGTGGTAAGTTCCTGTAGCTTCTCGTTCGATCTACTCATTGAACTCAAGACTTAGGTACAATGAACTGTCTCTCAACTAGGATTAATTTCGACTGCTCGACTAATCTCCACTGATCCACCAATCTCAACTCCTTCCTGGTTCCATCCTTCACAAGGTTTTTATTTCGTGTTCCAGACGGTGGAATCTGCAACCTCATGTCTAGAAATCTCTCTGTTGTCCCATCTGTTTGAAGAAACTTCAGTTTCTTCATTGTCACGCGATGACCGAAATCCCCGGACAGCCTGTGTCTGCAAATCTGACTGTTATGTCATACTCGAAATTGTGTCTGTGTTTACAAGATGTTACAATCTCTTGTTACAACGAATTTTCTTCATTAAAGTTTACATTTCTTTTCTCAATACATCAGTTACTTAATTTTGCAGAATCTTGTCTCGTGTATGTTATCCAATTATTACATAAATGTACACAAACCATCGCGTAATGAGT
This sequence comes from Thermobia domestica, assembly GCF_964235325.1. Lineage (NCBI taxonomy): Eukaryota > Metazoa > Arthropoda > Insecta > Zygentoma > Lepismatidae > Thermobia > Thermobia domestica. The sequence continues at coordinate 15,513,344 of NC_137463.1, forward strand.
TTTTGAAATGTTTTTCTGTCTGCACAATTTCTTCATGTTTTTTCATCAAATTAACAGATGTAAGGTTTGAATTTTAATACAATACAATTTTAATATAATTTAAACAAGAATAAACTTAAAATAATCACCTAAAATACCCTATGGGTAACAATATATATATATACACAGATGGTGATCAGAAAAATGGAAACACCTGAACGAAATTGCAACTTACCAGATTAATATGGTATCGGGCCACCTTTCGCCTTCAGAACAGCCTTGATGCGACGTGGGATGGAGGCATAGAGGTCGTGAATGGTAGAAAGTGGAATTTTACACCACTCCTCGTGCAGGGCATCGGTCAGTTCTGTGTGAGAGGATGGAGGTGGAAATCGTCGCCGGAGTCGTGTTTCCAAGACGGACCACAGATGTTCAGTTATGTTGAGATCTGGGGATTGGGCGGGCCAGGGGAGGTGTTGAACTTCATCCCGATGCTCCTCAAACCACGCTGCAACAACGCCAGCAGTGTGAATGGGTGCATTATCATCCTGGAAGATGGCGTCATTGTCCGTGAACAACATCCGGACCATAGGATGCAAGTGGTCTCCTAAAATTGCGACATAATCGTTGGCAGTGATTCGTCCGCTAAGTGTGACCACAGGACCCAATGAAAACCATGATATTGCGGCCCACAGCATCACCGAGCGGCCGATATGTTTCACAGTTGGGCGGAGACACTGCAGATCATAAGCTTCTTTGGGCGTTCTCCACACATAAACACGGCCCGTGGTTGGGAATAGGGTGAAGGATGACTCATCCGACCATATCACACGTTTCCAGTCCTCAACGGTCCAAGTTGCATGGTCGCGGCACCATTTGCGGCGTGCGAAAGCGTTATGGTCCCTGATGAGCGGTTTGGCCCGTGCAACACGACCCCGTAAGTTCATGTCATGTAATTCGCGGCGAACTGTGATTGTCGAAACAGGGTGGGGGAGGTGCTGATTGAGTTCCTCCGTCACTTGCTACGCAGTGGCACGACGGTTCTGCGTGACAATGCGCTTTTAATACCCGGCGTGACCTGTCACTCATGATTTTCTTCCGCCCACTGTTCCGCTTCCCCGATGTGGTGTTCCGGTGTGTTATGTAGTCCGTCATCACCTTCGACACTGTACCACGCGACACACCTAACACAGTAGCCACTGCCGTCACACTCATTCCACATAACCGCGCACCAACAATTTGCCCTCTTTGAAAATCTGAGAGGTCTCCCATTTTACACTACCTCCGTCTGCTGCAGCCACTGGACACTGCTGTTCCACTGCGCCTGACGTAGTATGGAGACCGACCTAACACACCACCACCAGCGGTCCGGCGCTGCGGGCGCCACGACACCACTGCCAACCCATACATCTGACGTCTTGCCAACTACGGGTGTTTCCATTTTTCTGATCACCATCTGTATATAAACTGTAGCAAAAAGAAACTATGTGAATACCTGCATAGAAGACAGTCGGAAGTGTGAACCCTGAAGAAAAGTGCTCAGAGGAAACACGAAATATCGGCTATAAGAACACCTGAAAGGAACACTATTTAGGTGAGAGGTAAGTTATTTGTTATATTGTATTTGTTTATATATTTAATGAATTACATTCTCTGTTGTGAGGTCATTCTTGTAATTTTAATATTGATTGTTTTCATTATATTTTTCGTGTAACTCTATAAAGATTAAGGATCTTCCAACTTCGGCTGTGATGGAGTTATATGAGTACAAATTAGCTGCAATGGGACACTCCGAGAGGGCGCTCCAGGCTAGTCTAGAAGCGGCTACCAATCACGCCACCCACTTGCAACACAAATTGGCTCAATCAAGTGCGGAGGTAAGAATCAGGCTTTGTTGATTGTGTCGAGAATTTAGAACTACAGTGGTTAAAACTATTTTAAAATGTTTAGTGACATTTATTTCTAAGTTGGATTGTTCTTTAATTACTCTGCAGTGTATTTGTGTTTTTTATCGCACAGGAAGTGGAAAAATGCGTAAGAGATTTACCTTAGAGAGTAGTCTTCTTCACCTCAACTATAGGTTGGTGGGCAACATGGAATTTTAAAACTTTTCTCTCCCTTGGGAGAGCTGTTTTACACTTCGATATGGTCTCTTCTTCGTAACGGTATCTAGATATTCTATCCTTGGTCTTTCTTTTCCTGGTTTTCCTTCTGCCTTTCCCTTTGTCAGCACGGTGATCCAATCGGAGTGCCAAGTAAGATGACCAAGCATGTTATTTCTTTCTTTTTTTTTTCTTTCTTATTGTCTTCATAATCTGTCGACCTTCATTAGCTTCCTTTAGTACGTCTTCATTCCTTTTCCTTTCGGTCCATGATAATGCGCAGCATTCTGCGCCAACACCACATTTCAAATGCTTTCAGCTTGGATAGGAAAAGAAAATGGTCCTTTTTCAACACGGAGAGTATGGAAAAAGGCCCATTTTACTTAGAAAAATATGGGAAAATGGCCCATTTTCACCATAGGGAGTATGGAAAAAAGATGGCCACTTTTGGCCATAAGAAGTATGGGAAAAGAAATTGGCCCAATTTCATCATTGGAAGTACGGAAAAAGAAAGTGGCCCATTTTCATCATGCGAAGTATGGCGAATGAAAATGGTCTATTTTCACCATGAAGAGTATGGAAAAAGAAAATGGCCTATTTTCACCACAGAGTTGAACTTTTTAAAAAATAAATAAATAAATGGCTGAACTCACTTTCTTTGCATGAGGGAAATAATGTTATATTTATGGGAAATACTTGAAAGGTGTATAAGAAAAGCACGGTGACTCAGTGGTAGAGCGCTTACCTCTGGAGTCCCTGGTTCAATCCGCGGGCAAGTAAGTTTGTGGTGGACAATATGGTGTCTGTGGGGTTTCTCTGGATACTCACGTTTCCTTTCACTTTTTCATTCCACCAATTTTTCCATTATCATTCACTTGCTTTAATCGTCGTCTCCCTTAGCCCAACAGCCATGATCGTGGGACGTTAAACTCAAAGATTTCATTTAATATTCGAACACTCGTTCCTCTTGTTATCGAACTGCTGCCATGTGATGTCTTCTTCCTCTGCAATTCTAGTATCGTTGGACATTACATGCTTGATTTTCTTTCCTCCCTAAGTTTGTTTGTTTTCTCGCTGATATTGTGTGGTTTATATTGTAATTCTACGTTAGAAACAGTGGAATATATTGTATGGCGTGTAACAATGAATGAAAAGAAAAATGGACAATATATTAAATGTAATAGTAAATCTATTATTGCGGCGTGAAAAGTTTATTTTGGCATAACTTTTGAACTCCCGCTGCCCTCGTTACAATACGCGTTTTAATGAAAGTGACACGATAAAGACCCAGTAGATATTAAAAATATATTTTAATATTCCTATCAATAAATTTGACCGTGATGTAATTAAACACATGATTACATTTATTTTTATGAATATAGATAAAACAATGAATAGTTAAACGCAAAATGCTACACATTAAACGTAAATATATTATGTTGGCCAGTCAAAACTTTAGTTGCACATCTTCGTAAAAACTGTTAGTGAAAAGATATTTTGTTGAAATTTGGTGAGAGCATAGCAGACATTTATTTGCAGCACATGACTTTAGGGCTTGGACACGTCAGTTGTAATTTGCTTGCTAATCAGTTGTGAACATGTCTCGGTTGCTGCAGGTGGTGTCAAAATTGAAAGTGCATGTAGTTGTTATTATTATTATTATTATTATTATTATTATTATTATTATTATTATTATTATACAATAAATTGGTTGGTTCTCCACTATTTATTAGTGTTGACAATATTAATAAAAAAATCTCTCAAAATTGATCTATTTGATCCGAATATTTCTTTACTTAAAAAACAATATTTGGAATCTTTTACTTAGTAAATATATAAAATTCACCATGGTTTGGTATATTGTCTTTTGAATTCTTATTGTTTTTGAAAATAAATGAATTGAAATATTTAAGTTTTACGTCCCACGGTTATGCCGGTTAGGCTAAAGGAGACTGTAATGATAAGAGATGAGTGAAATGGTGGAATGAAGAAAGTGGGAGGAAACGGGAGAACCCCGTTGGTGTTATTCACATTCAAACTTGTGACAGTATTTATGATATAACTAGGTAATAAGGCGAAGACTTAATCCATTATTTTTTACTATTTTCTTCAAATTATGGAAGAAATTTAGTTAAAATTTCATAAAAATTTACCCGAAAAATTTCCAGAACATCAATAAACGGTTTACGTGTATTAGTTAACTACAGTAATGTTATCATGTTGAAAAATATGTTGAATATGTAGGTTTGTGTTGTAACATTTTTGTAGAGAAAGTTCTTTGTTTTATTTTTCTCAATAAAAATAGTTTAACACCGTGTTAAAATTTGTCCCTTTTCAAATGATGGGGGTACGGTGGCTTAGTTGTAAAGCGCCCACCTCTGGTGTAAGATGTCCGTGGTTCGATCTCAAACCATGTAATTTTGTGGTCATTGGGATGTCTGTGAGCTTTTTTTTGGAGTTTTCCCGTTTCCACCCATTCTTTTATAACCATTCACTTTCATTAATCATCCATATCGTCTACCCTAAAAGGGCATAAGGGGCCGCGTTGGCTCGGTGGTAGAGCGTTCACCTGTGGTGCTGGGGGTCCAGGGTTCGATCCCAGCCCCCGCCAAGTGAACTTTGTGGTGGACAAACACTGTGTGCGTGAGTTTTCTCGCGGTTGTTCCGTTTCCTCCCACTTTCTTCATTCCTCCATTTCATTCATCACTCATCATCACCGTCTCCTTTAGCCTAACCGGCATAACCCTGGGACGTAAAACACTAGATATTTCATTTCATTTCATTTCCTAAAAGGGCATAATGTAAATGTAATTCTTTTCAATTTACCATATGTTGTTAAAAACTTCGCGCTGGAGAACGATCTTTTGAGCTTATTTATAAGACGGCATACATTTATTTATTTACGAAATGAAATATTTAAGGTTTATGTCCCACGGTTATGCCGGCTAAATTAAAGGAGACGATGACGATGAGAAATGAAGGAAATGGTGAAATTGAAGAATGTAGGAGCAAACGGGAGAAACCCGAGAAAACCCACGCACACGGTGTTTGTCCACCACAAAGTTCGCCTGGCGCGATTTGGGATTGAATGAAGGACCCCATGCACCAGAATTGAACAGTCTACCACTGAGCCATCGCGGTCCTTTATTTATTTATATTTTGAAAAATACGCTAAATAGGTTCCTATTTACTAGTGTGAACATTTCTTTTATTGTATATAACTAATTTACATACATTCTATGCCGACTAAAACATTTTCCTACTCTCTTGACAATGCTGACACGGACGTTTTGAACGATCTATAATAGTTTATAAGAACAAGGTGAGTAAATATTGTAAATATTTTTGTCTTTTACTGTAGAGTTAAAAGGTAGTACACGGGAGTTTGGACTTTCCCATCACCTTTGATTATAAAAGTTTCCTCTCGTGTACAATAATATTACAAATAAGTATAATAAGTTCCTCTAAATAGCTTGGTAATTTGTTGGTGAATTATAGGAGCCAAATGACCATGCGTCTTAGAAAGGTTGGAGAGGAACTCTCAATAACCGAGCGTCTTAGAGAGTATAAGGGAAAGGCAGCTCTCAATGACCATGCGTCTTAGAGAGTTGTTAGTTGACCAGCCGGGGTGGACTGATAGCTTTTGTGGTGTCCTGTCGCCCTTTTATGCAGAAATATTGCTAAGTGCTTGAATCTTCGTCACTTGCCGATCGTTAGCAATGGTGAACGACATCCTCCTCGTGGTTGTCGTCTGAGGAGTGTTTACATCTAGTATATGGTAGGAAACACGTGGAACTTTACAATATGTTACCTGATGACTGATATTTCTGAAAAAAGAAAAAAATCATCTATAATATTTAAAGGAAAATTCATTGCTGTTCATTGAGTTTTCATTCATATATTGCAAATGATTATTTACAAATATCAGTTGTCAGGGAGCACAAAAGTGAGTGTTAAAAATATACATAAGAACGTTTTTTAAGAGAGTTTATTGACAAATGAATGGTATTTTTGCTATGTAAAAATAGAAATAACTGTCTCGAAGAAACTATTTCCTACTTTGCCGCTCTTATAAGAGAACAGTGGTTCTAATTATTTTTATTTGTAGGTGAGTCGATTGCATCAGCTGTTGTACTACACTCAGCAATGCTTCGAAGGGGCGCAAGGTGAAAAACAGGCCTTACAACAGAAAATTGAGTCCGTTCACCAGCAATCACAAAAGGAACAAAACATACTAACTCAGGTTAGTAATATATTTCAGTGTCCCAGTGACAGTGTTATTTAGCATTTTTTGTTGTCCATATTGTTATATACAAGGTCTAATCAAAAAGTACGGTGAATATAGGTGCACAATGCCATCTATCTATGTTGTACCCATTTCAACTAGTAAGCCCGGTAACATAAATCTTTGGTACAGTCAGTGTCAAGTTTGAATGAGCTGTGACGTTAGTTGGCTTCCAGGGGCAGAAGAGTCTGAGGACGTGTTAAAAATGTCTGTCGGGCGTCAACATTAAGTTTTGTTCCAAGCTGCAATGTATGGCGATGAAGCTGTAGAATTGAAGATCGTTTACAAGTGGTATGAGCGATTCAAAAGCGGCAAGGAGTTGGTTGAAAACGACGAACGATCGAGACGTTCTTTGACGTCAAAAACAGATGAAAACGTGCAAAATGTTGCACAAATGATTTGTTCAAATAGGCGAACAACTAATCGAGAGCTTTTTGAAAAACTAAACATCTCGTATGGGTCGGTGAAAAGTATTTTAACCGCTGATTACATGACCAAATGGATTCCTTGTTCATCACGAAGAGCGTTGTCCCACACGTTGCTTTTTATCCGCAAGTTTTTGGCTGACAAAATATTCCTGTCTGTCCACATTCGCTCCAGATATAGCACCATGCGACTTCTGGCTCTTCCCCAAAATTAAAATCATGCTTAAAGGTAAACGTTTTGACACCATTCCTGACATTGAGAGAGCCACGACAGAGCAGCTGAACGCTCTTCCAAAAGAAGCCTTCCAGAAATGCTTTTAGTCATGGATTCAACGTTGGGATAAGTACATTGCGAGTCAAGGACAGTACTTTGAAGGAGATTAAATCAAATTCCATGTAAGCTTATTACTTTGTTTCTAATAAAATTATTCACCGTACTTTATGATCACACCTCGTACATAATTATCCTGATTCATTAGTTATTATAAGTTAATGCTTTTAAAAATTCCATCTGTTTTCTTTTTATGATATTTTCGCCTATCGGTTCAAATTGTGTAAAGTAAAAAATCAGTCTTGTTGTTTGATCTACATTTTTATCTTACACTATCTATCAAATGGGATGTGTGTATGAAATATGGATACAAAAAAGTAATTTATTTAGTTTAGTCTTGACTGGACAACGCATTAGTGTGCTGACTACTTACATGAAATGAGATGAATCTTTGGGTTTTCATTTGCGTGAAAGCATTATATTAGATATCGATTTGGGAAGAAATCAACCTCGAGACAATTCATTAAGAGCAGGGAGATTTGTGATTTTTATGAGATGGGATGAATCTATCGTTTTCGGAGGCAAGAAGTTATTAATTTAATCTTGACTTAAAATCTACTATTTTCAGGTGCGAGAAAGTGATTTGGGTAAGCTTTGACTTGAGGAAAAATCATTTAGATAATAAGCTAATGAGGGTGCTGCTGTCTTAATTTTAGGATAGCTCATTTTGGAGACAAATGAGCTACAAAACAGGATGAACCAATCCTTTCCGAATGCGAGAAAGTGATATTGATGTAGGTCTCGACTTGAAGAGAACTCTTCCGGTCACGCTTAGCTCTGGTGCGAAGGTTCCTGGTCTGATCTCAGTTAACGCCAAACACCTAACATAGCTTTATAGTATTGTTCCCCCGATACGATTTATGCACAGAGTCGTGTCTATATGCTGTTCAAATTAATATCTGTCTGAGAAATATTCGACGTCCCTATAAAATATTGTCCTACGATTAACTTGCAGCCTATTCTTTGATCTTCTGATTCAGCTATACAACACCAAATCTATGTGTAATGTGTACTGAAACTATGTTTTATATGATTCTAATAACTTTATTTTCCACGGTGCATAAATTGTAGTCATATTATTGCTTTATTTATTAAATGTACTTACTTGGTTCTCTAATTGCACGAGGGTATCTCTTTTTCATGTCGGATTTGTATCTTTCGCATCGAAGTTAAACGTTACAACTTTTATTTATCAATTGTTACACGACGTCGTGCTAGATCGTCGCGTAAGCGTCTGCGAAACGTCGGGGAAGTACATAGAATCTAAGTTGGCAATGACGTTAGAGTAATGTTCTTATTATATATTTTTTTTCGATTTTTTAGGTGGGTTTTCGATTGCCTGATAATTTTTTAATTAATAATTAATGTATGATTTGTTTTATCTGGACCTTACAACCACCAAGCTTGACATACTATTTATTCGTTTTATTTATTATTTTTTTCCTTCTTTATACATGAGTCGTTCAAGATATGTTTCTTTAAGCTGTAAAACATTTATTTTTGAAGCATTTGTAAACTATACATATATGTGTAGGTGGACCCTTTCTCACCTCCACGTAATCTCCATTAAGATTCAGGTATTTCTTTCACCGTTGCTTCAATTTGTCCAAACCCTTTGCAAAAAATCAGGGCCTTGTTTGCCCAGAAAATGTCCAGAACTTTGCCTATTGTATAATTTCCAATCACGATTTTTTTTCTGGTTCTCTTTGATGTTTGTCTAAGTTGCAACGGGAAATCCGTGATAGCATTCTTCACTTTCAATAGCTTTACTCAAACCTTCAAGACTACGTCTGTAGGCTTGCACAAGTTTGTATTTACAGGCTTAACCAAGGCTATAGCAAACTTGCTGGTTCCTCAATTGCAAGCTTGTTTCAGACTTGATAGCAATACATAATATAGGTCTAGGCTTAAAATTCCTTTGAATTGGCATACTTAGGTTAGGTTAGGTACGATCTAGTTTTGAAGCTAAAATTTAGACGAGAAAGATGCACATTATATTCGAGTAAATATGGTATTTGTTTATCGTTGCTGCTGAAAATAAGTGAAATTCCATCGTTATGTATTGCAGGAAATTAAGAAGAAAATGCAAGAAGCGAAAGAGCTCCAAGGAATGATTGCGGAAGTAACGAAAGAGAAAGAAAATTCTCAACGTGAAGTCAAGTCCCTGCATGAACGAATTGAAATGATGAATGGCGAGATGCAAGCACAGGAGCAGAAAATACAGATGCTGGGCGCCAAAATTAAGGAATTAGAGGCGATAAACGAAGGTAGGCATATTTCTCTTTGTCTTGAAAGCATTTCTGTTTTATTTAATTCAGGCATTTCTATTATAGTAGCTATTCTGCAACCTTGTCCTTTTGATTGTATACTTTGATTAAAAGAACATAATTGTCCTTATAATCTTCGGAGGTAGATGGTACAGCCTGGAAAAACATGTTGCAGTAACAGAAAATGAGAGTAATTGGTTTATAATGCCCACAATTGCTGGTCTTACATAATATATTATTGTTTCTTGTTTTTGTTGTTTATTGTTCCATTAGTTACTATGTGTGGTGATCAGAAAGTAAGGTAACAAACCGTGCACTGAAACGTGTATATATTATTTCATACAACCAGTACAGCCAACTGAGAGCACACACATTAGATTATTTTTCGACATAGTCTCCGTATCGGTTGAGGCACTTGTCGCATCGTGGGATGACTTTGAAGATTCCCTCCTGGTAAAAATCCTGTCCTTGCGTGTTCAGTCACGTTGTTACAAAGTGTTTCGTCTCCTCGTCTGAAGGGAAGCGACGACCTCCTAGATGCTTCTTCAAGTGCGGGAACAGGTGAAAGTCGCTTGGAGCGAAGTCCGGGCTGAAAGGAGGGTGGTTGATGATGTCCTATCTGTGTTCAAATCTGTTGATGGCGTGCTGGGTCGGCCACTGCGCTCCTCGTCGGTGATGTCTTCTCTACCAGCTGCAAACTTTCGACACCATTCTGCGACATGCTGACGAAACATTACAGTCTCTCCATAAACCTATACCAGCTGTCAGTGAATTTCAGACTAGGTTACATGTTTTGCCCACAGAAATCGAATAACTGAGCAGACTTATTCGCGAAACCAGTTTTCCAAACGAGTTGCCATTTGTGTTTATCTACAACTAGCACCGAAAGTGCGGATAGGGGTGAGGGGCTGAAACTCTGTACAGTTGCAAACTGCATGTATTACAATTACTGCGCACTCCTCATTCCTTTATAACAGACAAAACTCCAGAAATATAAGCCTTGTAACCTTAGTTCCTGATCCTCCCTCGTATAATGTTTGTCTCATCTTTTGTTTTGTTTAGTAATATGATGTACGTGCTAAAACCATCCTACACCAGTACATAGTATATGGTATTACATATGTAACAGCGACATTGGTGTGAATCATACAGATTCATTTTTTTTTTTACGTCGAAATCGATATCATGTGAAATTTTTCTTATTAACATCGAGTTCGAAATTATTGGCCCAAAATGTTAAATCTACGTGGAAGTTAGGCATCGTATTAGCCAGTCAAGATTACGAAACATTAAGAACGAGTTTATATTGTAAAGCTATTGCACGTAGGTTAATACGAACTTGGAAAAAGCTGCAACAAAGTAATTTAAATCTGCTAATTTCTAAACCTAACTAATTCGTTGTTTTCACAAGGTGCTGAAACTAACAAAATGAAATTTTAAGGCAGTCCTATTTCAAGGTTTGATTCTCTGTAGTTATTCAGTATACATAGGCTGCATATGCATCTAATTTTAGGCTAAATTAGATCAAAATTCCTGTTTCTTACACTTAGAAATTCAAACGGAATTGTTCATGTCAAGTAGTTTACATCAACATTATCTAAATTAATGCTTGGTACTAGAACGAACAAGCTCATTAAAATCAATTGTTGCTAGCTCATGCATTTATTTACCTCAATAAGCATAATATATAGCCCATAACCATACAAAACGAATCTTTATCTAGTAATTTAATGTGCCAAATGCTTTTGTGTACAAACAGTGTCATATGCTCCTGTTTGTAAATATCACCACATGTCTTTACGTCGGAGTACTACACACCACGTGGGATTACTACGAGAAGCAGACGGCGGACCATCAGCACCTCCTACAAGTCACATGACAGTACAACAGCAGCGCCACCGCCTATATATTTGACAGCAACCAGTGACTAAGCACCAGTTGTCTGGTCTCCCTCCTCTTGCTTGCCATGGAGCACTAGGAGTAACCTACTTTCAAAGCCTCTAGTCTGCTTCGGGGTTTTTGGCTATTCTTTTCCTCTTGGCTTAGCCTGCTTCGGAGCTCTGTAGAGATTCTGTCTTGGACTACCTAATTTCTACTTCACAATAGAGAAAAAGTGTACTAAAGTATTCTGTAAATACTATTGTTATTGGGGGATTTTTATAAATCAACCGGTAGTGGGAGTCGATTCCGGACTCTTGATTTTATTAACCTAGCTCTACTTACCAGAAAGTTTACAATATACACGCAGTATTTCACGATTTTGAGTATAATAATAATACATGTCGATGATAGCTGAACACCATAATACACTATTCTCGTAGACATTTGTAACTTACTACTGTTTAGTTAGCAAGGGAAGTAGAATACTGCTCAGCAACGTCCTACTTCAGCATGACAATTATCAATTTATTAACCAGTTACTAACTGCTGTACATACTGGTGATAATCAAAGTTAACAATAACTGTTCTTATGCCTATGGATTTATCTGTATCTCAAGTGTCTTTATTGAATCAAACATAATGTTTGTTGTCCATCATTCCTTTACACGCATATGATGTTAATGCATGGACGACTCATCAATCCTGTTATGGTAATATATCTTTGATTTGATAATGTGATTAATATAAATTGCTATCTGTTATTTCTAGTGTTATGCTAATAATTCAACTGTTTATTTCATACCATTATCATGTTTGTTAACATATTATTTTGTGTTTTTCTGTGTACGGTGTGCTTCATGATATGAAATGCTAATTTCTTATTCTTTTACAGCTAATTTAAGTTGTTTTGTTGATAATTAACGTAGTTGCTACCTTAAATATTGATTTGGATTCATATCAAACTCAACAACTTATATCTTTGCTCAAGTCTTCTATGCCTTCTCACAGCCTTGGTGCGTTATCTTATAAAATTTTCCGAAAGATCTCCGGTGGCGGCCCTCTCTTGTAACATAATTGCGTAGGGCAAAACTTCCGACCAAATCGAAGTCACGCACTTCCAGGATGGATTATAACGTGGTAATTATCCATTCTTGGTAACTTTACCGTCGCAGCTAAAAAGGAAGAGAAACTCACATAGTATATTTCATTCATCAGGAGTTGTCACGTTTGTCTACCAGGACAAGGATATTAGAAGATAGACTTTTTTCTTCTTTTCTTCTTAGGGGGGCGCGGTGGCTCAGTGGTAGAGCGTTCACCTCTGGTGCTTGGGGTCCCGGGTTCGATCCCAGCCCCCGCCAAGTGAACTTTGTGGTGGACAAACACCGTGCTCGTGGGTTTTCTCGGGGTTCTCCCGTTTCCTCCCACTTTCTTCATTCCACCATTTTCACTCATTTCTCATTATCACCGTCTCCTTTAGCCTAACCGGCATAACCATGGGACGTAAAACTTAAAGATTTCATTTTTTCTTTTCTTCTTCTTCGTCTTCTTCTTCTTCTTCTTCTTCTTCTTCTTCTTCTTATTATTATTATTATTATTATTATTATTATTATTATTATTATTATTATTATTATTATTATTATTATTATTATTATTATTATTTGGATGATTTCCATTTATTACTTTGTAAGTTAGCCACTTGTCTATCTTGGAAGTTGGTAAATTTACCTGCGTATCTTGGCCACGCAAAAATACCGTTTTGTAAGTTTTCTTAACACTTTCGTATTCCCACATGAGAGAGAGATATTATATATTTGTGACTGGAGACAAAGAAGCATGGATTCCCACAATTTGTTCTTGGAGGTCAATGGCCAGAGGACTACCCTGATAAAGGGGTGGTGAAGGAAGATGTGAATAAGAAAAAGCACGTACAAGAATTCAGGAAATGGTTGTGCGTATTGTTTACCATGTCTGTTTTGGTAAAGCCATTAGCTATATTAGTTCCTTTCATCAGTGAGGAGCTTTAGTAATCCGGAGAATTCTCAAGGTTAAAGTTAACCGTCTCAATTGTCAACTATTGGCACCTGACGACTTGTCGAAAGGTAGCGGAGGGTTGAGATATGAATTCCCTTAAGATTTTTTCAAAACATCTTTCGCTCCGAGGAAAACACTTGTAGCTCATTAACAAGAGGTAGTTAACTACAAAATTAGAATGTGCATATGTCCCTAAAAGAATAAAAGAAATACGCCTAGTATGAACCACCATAAAATATTTGTCACTGTTTAATCAGTTTTGATGAAAAAAGTTTCTTACTCTGCAGACAGTAAAAGAGCGATTTCCGATTTCGGTGTGTATGTGTTCAGTGATCTCTGTGTTCAGTGGAAGGGACGTGTTGAGTTCATGAATTCATAACGGATTCGAAACGTTGAAAGTTGAATGAATTGTGCGTAAAGATGAAAAAGGAAGTGTTAGATTTGATAGATAAAGGTGTGTCAACACTCAATATCTGTACAATTTGGGGTATCAAGATCTACGGTAGAAAACATTAATAAAAACAGGGGCTCAATTACACTGTATGTTATGATTACTCAACATAAATTATTTAACAGTAGCGGTCGTGCCATTGCTTCTTAAAATTTTACAATCAAGTAATACTAGAAATCCTATTCTAAAAATACACCAATCACACTTATTTTCTGTAAGTTGGCCACTTTTCAATGGAACCAATGGTGGCCAACATAGACAGGTTTCACTGTATATAGATGTTATATCCATCCTCCCGCCTCAACTTAATAGAGACGACTTTGTGTAATAGAAATTAAATTTAAATTCTAGTAAAATAGTAACGAGAATTGTAGCAATTGAAATACATATAGCAGAATTACTTTTACTCAATGTAATTTTCTTGTTTACAAGAACAAATTGAAAATATGAAGCGTCAATCACAAGAGCACGAGCACAAAACACAAGTGCTTGTAAATAAAATACAGGAATTGGAAATATCGACCCAAGGTATGTTCAAAAGTAATGCCTTAGTGGTAACAAGAGCGTTGCCAAGTATACAGGTAGCAGGTATTGTACTTCGCTTGATCAGTCAGCTTACATGTGCTTTAGTTACAATTTAGCGTTTTTTTCGTAGTTCTGCGAAAATATGGTTTAGAACTTTCCTTTGTAGTTAAATCATGTGAGTTATACTATGCAAGTACAGTAAAATTTGCGTGCTACGTCTGTAAGTTATATAGAGAATTGCTTACAATCTTAGTAAATAATGTGCTTTTTATGATATCTAATATTTAAAATTCTGGATTAGTTTTAGACCTGAGTTTGATTCACGGTATTTTGGATCTCGTATTAAAGTGTAAAAGGAACATGGGGCGAAAAGAAGCGCTAAATGCAAAATGAGCAAAACTTTTTTTTTTTTTTAACTCTTCTAAATTATATCACCTATTTTTACACGATAAAGTAGAATCATCATTATTCGATTTAAAAAATTCAATAAAGCTTTTTACTTCATTTTGTTGTTTCAAGCCTGGAGACATTGTAGAACACGTTAAGTATGCTTTCACGCCTTTCTGCGTTGAGACATAGGGTGTGACGACGTCATAACTTTATTTATTTATTTTTTTATTATACCTATTTTTATTATTTTTTGGTCGGCTTACTTTTGCACCTAGAAGATTGAAATTTTGCACACACATTCAGAGCACCCCTTAGTATTTTTCAGATTTCAGATCCCTCCGTTAAACAGGGGGTCCAGAGAGACAAAAAGGTAAAAAAGGAATATTTTTAACAAAAATCCCTTTTATCGCGATTTTCTTGCCTCGGATACATAGAGACATGTAAATGGTACTGTTTGAAAGGCTATTCTGTTCTGAAAAGAATGAAATTATGCTCTAGCTGCTTGACTGAAAGTCTATAATTTATCTTTTAAAAAAAACATAATTTAAAAGGGGTTAAATAATATATGTAAGGGATTAATATAATATAAGGGGTTAATTTTAATATCCATTTATTTCTTTGTCCTTACCAAAATACTACGTGAGAGCCGCAGTGGCTCAGTGCCAGAGCGTTCACCGTTGGCATATGGGGATCCTAGTTCTATCTTAGCTCCCACCAAATAGGTTTTATGCTGGACAAATACCGTGTGTGTGGGTTTTCTCGGAGTTCTTCCTGAAGAGGTCACGGTGGCTCAATGGTAGAGCGCTTACCTCTGGTGCGTGGATCCCTGCTTCGATCCCCCGCCAAGTAAGTTTGTGTGCACAACATCGTACTCCCGTTTCCTTCCACATTTTCATTCCACCAATTCTTCCATCGTTCACTTGCCTTAAGAGCCTGACATACTAAAAATAATACAAAATTTACCATTTTTCTTTTGCTTGTTTTTCATAAGTGAAAAGAGATAATGAAATGCAATTTACTACAATCATAGATAATGTTATTCTACAACAGAAAATATAAACCTGTAGAAATTTCAGTGTTTCCATCCATAGAAATTACAGTGTTGCCAGAATAACATTTGCCTCAAAATCTAAGTCAATGTATCGACTAGGGGAACGAACTCAACTGCATTTGATTACGTATCATGTTGTCTTGGAATCCTATAAACTACTCTTTAAATAATAGTTGTATTTAGTTTGTACTAAACAAAATAGTTTTAACATACAGTTATTAAAATTAAATAATAATAGTATTTAAAAAAGAAAAGTTACCGAATTCTTAAAATTTCTGCTACTAGTCAGGGAGATTTCAAGCTTCCGAAAGCATAGTGGCGTTGTGTAACAGCGTGGACAATTTTTATCATAATTTTTTGTCATCACATCCTTGCAGTATCAAACATGTTATTTCAAAAACAATTTTCTACTTCTCCTTTAACCTGTCATTTGGAACAGACAGTAGTTGACAGAACAAAAATAAATTTGTATGGAAAGAAAGTTCTGTAAACATTTGATTCAACAGAGAAAGGAACACATACATTGTAAAATATTGAACAAGACATTATTGAGTATGTATTTTTTATAATAGTGAATATGTACTTTTTATAATAGTTGAAGTCATAATGAGAGGAAAATTGTTATATTTGAATAAACAGAGGAAGGACGTAACTATTGTATAATCTTTGTCAATACGTATTTTTTTATTTATTATTTTACTCGAGATTTCTTCATAGTTTAATAAAATACGTATCAACATATCGTCAGTTTATTGTCCTAACAAACCAATATATGTTGATAATAGTAAAGTAGTTTAGATTGATCGAGCTCCTAGGCCTTCAGAATTTCATTCCCCCCTCCCCCCCCGTTACGAAATCCTGGCTAAACAAACCATTATATGTTCCAGTAAAATAGTTTAGAATGATCGAGCCCTGGTGTGATGACCACAGTATTTCATGTTACGGACCTCCCCTCCTTTACGAAATCCTGGCTACGTGCCTGCCTCCCCTCTAGAAAATTCGTAAGTAAAACACTGGCTTAGCCTACAAAATCCCTATTAAACAATGGCAAGCGAAATCACAAGAGAAAACTATAGTTAAAGGGACAAAGAAAATATTCAAACCAGTTTTGGCGGTAATGCATCTTTAAAAATGTAGGTAAATACAAAACAATTTAATTTAATCGGTTATTTTATGATACTAAATTATGAATATTCTTGACCGGATTTCGCGGCCAAATACTCCAGTGTGCCTGACAAAACATCAAGACATTCCATGATTATTTTCTACTTGCTTCTAAGAAATACCTGATGACAAAGACACTAAAACTTCTATCCCAAGTTGGCCAATGAAAAAAAAAAAATAATAAAAAAAAAATAGCGGACCAAAGATACTCCCTGCTTACCTATGGTCGTTTCACAGCAAGTGTTATCTTCAGATAGAGAAAAAGAAGCTTTTGTGTAGAGAACAAAAAATCTACAGTTTATTTTCGAATTACAATATACTTCTCCCTGCTATTGGAAGAACCAGGTGACTACTTTGATTCAACCTCACGCTCACAAACTCATTTCGACCTCACACTCACTCGACCTCACGCTCACAAACTCATTTCGACCTCACGCTCACATAACCAGTCTGACATCACGCTCACTCAACCTCACGCTCACATCATTCTAACCTCACCTTCACTCAACCTCACGCTCACATAACCAGTCTGACCTCACGCTCACTTCATGAGGTTGAGGTCAATTGAGCGTGGGTTCCAAACTCATGAGCGCCGACCTCATGAGTTTGGACACCTTTGGTTTCGCAAGCATACAGCAGAACAAACATGATTAACGTTTTATATATTCTAAGCTGCTTTGACAGCATTCGCGACGACAAAATATTTTGAACTGAATAATAACAGGAATTCCCTGCTTTTAGTAGACATTTGTTTTCTTCATGAATATGGTTTTGATCTGTTAATATTGATCCTAGATATTTTAAAGTATCTACTTTGTCGATAATACTATTTGATATTTCAACGCTGACATAAGTTGCAGCCCCATAGAAATGAAATTGGTGGAGAGTCAGCGTCTCGGGCTTCCGCTGAATTTAATCCTTTGTGGTGCGTCTAAACACCTTTACGTCATAATTAAGGTTCGTTTACTAGTTAAGAATGAAAACATTACAACCCAGCCTTACAAGTTTTATATATATATATATATATATATATATATATATATATACAAGGACGAGTCATAAGTCTTGCAATATTTCTACAGTCCAAGTAACAGGTACGTGTATACGCCGTGGTCGACCATAAGCATAAGGTCAAACTGGCTCAAGAGCTAGTGTGACAAGCGGACTATTTGACACAAAGGCCGTCAGCTTTTAGTGACAGTAACGATGAGTGCGAAAGAAGGAGGTGCAGTGGACCACAGCCTAACAACTCGTTGGTTCCTAAAATGTGAAGGACAGGCCGCTCGGGATAACAAATTCTGAAGTCATACAGTATGCCATTCAAAAAAGTCCATCCACCAACATACAATCGTCAAATCAACTCAACATGTTCCAGTTCTGTTCCGCCAAGTGAACTTTGTGGTGGACAAACACCGTGTGCGTGGGTTTCCTCGGGGTTCTCCCGTTTCCTCCCACTTTCTTCATTCCATTATTTCATTCATTACTCATCATCACCGTCTCCTTTAGCCTAACCGGCATAACCGTGGGACGTAAAACTCAAAGATGTTCCAGTTCACTGTAATAGTTACCTTCACGAACTATTAAAAAAAAAAAAAAAAAAAACTGTCGCATTGTGCCACGTAAGGTGACCCCAGCTCAGATTCAGAAGAGAGTGGATGTATGGCGACATCCATCCTGCAAAGTTTTTCCTGAAACTGATTGTAACATTCAACAAAAAGTGGGTATTTTTTTTTTTTTTTTTTTTTTTTTCCGAAATGCGAATGTGCAAAATTAGTAGTTGATCAGGGGCCAACTTCCAGAACAGGGCATTTTCGAGCGTAAAATCATGCTCTGTTTGTAGTGGAACTACGAGGAGGTAATTTACTTCGAGTTCGTTCCTAACAGTGTTATCATCAATGCTAACCTTTATTTTCGAACAATTGCAGTGGATATATGCTGTACTACGCCAAAAAAATATCTTGCATTGGTGAACCAAAAGAGTTCAGAAATTTCATTACATCAAACTGATGCCACACGCGGCATAAAGTCCTGAACTTGCCCCTTCGGATTAGAACTTGTTTCGGTCAGTGGCCCACTTCCTGAAATCACGATGCTTTACCAACCAGCAGCAGGCGGAAACAGCAGTGACTAATTTCTTTGTATCTAAGTATAAGACATGGTGTCAATTGATATCGAGGAACTGGCAGGATGATGACCGGACAGTCCCACAGGAGGGGATGTACTTTGAACGTGAACCTACTTTTATTACACTATAATAAATACAAGATTGTTATGTACCAAAATATTGCAAGACTAATCACTTATCTTTGTACATATGAATAACACGTGGTATAAGATGGTAACATCGTAGTGAAGTTGTCCCTTTCTACAGAAACCCTCCACGTATAACTACAACCACAACATTTATGATTGGTCCTTCTTTGTGTTTCTGTTTTTTTTTTTTTCTCTCTCTCTTTTTTTCTAGTTACCAATATTGAACTTCCGGTCAAAACTTTGAAACCGTTCCTACTCTCTTCCATTCCGACTACATGACCTGCCGACCTGCTCATCTGAGCCTCCTTGACTTGATGACCCTAACAATGTTTAGTAAACGGTATGAAGTACGTAATTCATCGTTATGAAGTTTCCGTCATTCCCCATTCCCGTTCTTCTTGAGTCCGAATATTTGTCTCGGGATCTTGTTCTCAAGTACTTTCAGTCTATGATCTTCCCTCAGAGCAAGCGACAATGTTTCTCAACCATACAGGACAACAGGCATAATTGTCGTTTTATATATTTTAAGCTTCAAATTCCTCGACAGGATTCGCAGAGACAAAAGATTTTGAACTGAGTAATAACACGAATATTCTGCTTTTAATAGACATTTAATTTCTTCGTGAATATGGTTTTCGTCTGTTAATATTGATCGTAGATATTTGAAAGTATCACTTTGCATCCATAATTTACCGTATTACGATCCCGACGAACTTCCATGTACTTAGTTTTCTCTGCATTTACTTCTAAACCCATGTGTCTACAAACGTTTAATAAGACCTGCATTACTTTCTATTCTTGTCCTATCATCTTCTGTTAAATTTACATCATCAGCATACGCCATAATCTGGTGACTACCATTCAGCTTTAGGCCCTAGTTGCAGTCTTTGATTTTCCTAATAGCGTACTCCAGAGCAAAGTTAAATAATAATGGCGCCAGCGCATCTCCTTGTTTTAGGCCATTCTCGACGCGAAAGTTCGTGAAAAAGAACTTTTTCCTACTTGTATTTAATTTGGGATTCATTTAAACACATCTTAATTAATTCAAAAACTTTTTCGGTATTCCAAATTTTGTAAGAATGATGTACAATGTTCCCTTCTTAACCGAGTCCTAAGTCTTTCCAAAATCAATAAATAATTGATGTAAGAAGACCTTGACACAAATGGAAGAACAATATTAAGATAAATCTCATAGAAATAGGAAATGGAAATACAAAGTAAAAACTGGATCCAGTTGGCTAAGGACAGAAGTCAAATGCAGAGCGTTTGGAACGCGACATTGAATGTCCGGGTTCCATAGGCCATAGACTTAGGTAGTTACTATTATTATGTATTGAGAGTTATTTCTTTGCAATATGATATAATAAACTTGTATTTGTATTTTGCAGAAATATTTATGCGAACTCAAAAGCTGGAGGAGAAAGTTCGCAAACGTGAGAAGGAGAAGGAGGAACTTGAAAGGGAAATAGAAAAACTGCTGAAGAATATTGATCATATGAAATCGGTAAGTGTTCATTCATATGGTGCTTCAGTTGATTTTATTATTATTATTATTATTATTATTATTCATAATAATCTTATAATTGTTATACTTGAAATGAAAATATAAATCTTGGGTTGTGTTATAGCTAATGGTTAACTCATTGGCTTTTGGTGAGAATTTCTGGGGGAACGCCTCTGGGTCGGATACCACATTATACAGGGTTATTATAAATGATTCATTCGTTTGGAAAAGGCTATATTTTCAGAAAAAAAAAATTACATATGCACACATGAAAGAATATGAAAAGAACCACTAACTCACCAAGTTTGTACTGTGTGACAGCACGTGTCCATTATCTTTCCGATTGGGTTGACAGTACGAGGTTAGTACCTGTCAAAAATGGAGGGAAAACAAGAAAAAAGTTCGTGTGTGCTTGAATATGCCAGATGTTCATCTGTTATAGCTGTGCAACGTGCTTTCAGAAGAGAGTATGGAAAAGAACCGCCATGTAAACAAAGTATTTTGCAGTGGTATCGGTAATTGGAGGACACTGGTTGCTTGTGTAAAGGGAAAAGCACCTGGCCTCTCATATCTCCTGATTTAACGCCCAGCTACTTCTTCCTGTAGGAGCACGTTAAGAACCTTGTTTACTTATCTCCACTACTGCAATCCTTAGTCGAGCTCAAAGAACACATCAGTGCTGCAGTATGGACAATTGACAGGACTATGCTACAAAATGTATGGAATGAACTCGAGTATTGTCTGGACGTGTGTCATGTCACCAAAGGAGCACTTATTGAACATTTGTAGAGAGAGAATAAACTTGGTAAGTTTGTGGTTCTTTTCATGTATCTTCTATGTGTGTACGTGTAATACTATAGCAAATATAGACTTTTCAAAATGAATAAATCTTTTATGCTATCCCTGTGCTACCAGGCATAGCCCCTGGGCTCTCAGTCCGTTTTAAAACCCTTTAAAAAAACAGTTGGAGTTAAAGATGTTAGTGTGATTGTAAATGTTTACCTTTCTTTGTTTGTTTCTTCCTTTTGGAGAATTATTTTTGGTTCTTTTTTTAAACTTGAGATTAATATACAGAATCGTGTAGATCAAGAAGAATGCAAATTCAATTGTAGTTTTAATTTGAGTTTAATACGCAGAATAGAATTAAAATAACATATAGAATTTCTAAATAGAAAATATCTACTTTCGATTGGAAATCACTCTCCCTTAAACCATATAAATTCTTGCTACTGTGAAATATTTATTCTGATTCCTTTAAAAGAAAAAGAAATTCTCATGGTACAATTGACAATGAATATAATGAGTGATCAGAGTCCGTATCCATAAGAAACCTTTACAGAAGGAGAGGCAATATAAAGTTTTTCGTGTCACATCTGTCATTAAACTGTACTTCGTCTTTCTCAGCTTTTCTCACTTACACGGGGTCGCAGTTTTTGATGAGAATTCGCCATAGTGATCTATTGAATGTCATTTCGGCGTCAGACCTTTTGTCTCAGGTTCTCCACTGCATTCCGTCCTCTTTCTTCGTGGTCCGATCCCCTGATGTATTCGTTCCTGATGAGACCCTTTCCTCCATATATCGCCTCAGCATTCTCATTTCTGCCACCTCCATCCTAGTTATATTCTTTTTCTTTAGCGCCACTGTTTCTAGTGAATACATCATGGCTGGCCACACTGCCGTCTTTTATATACTTTCTATGAAGAGCTCATCAAAACGTGTTGGTAGTATACAATTTTTCAGTATTGTCACCGGCACGAAATTTCACGGAGTATGGCGCGTTCATTTACCACTCCTGCCTCAGGAACCACACTTGCTGTCTCTTAGATATCTCCATCCTCCTCCCCTGCTTCCATTTGTCTCGATAGTGTCTGATGAAACCAAAGTGGATAGTTGGCGAAACTGTCACACGTCAATATTTTTTTCAATAAACGTATTATTTTAATCGCTGAGTACTTTAAGTCAAATTTGCGTCTATTAATTGATATTTTGTCTTGCTTTTAAACAGTATTATAGATAAACAAAAATTTAAGTTCAAGAGGTAGTTACAGTTTTTGACTTTAGTTCATTAGCCATACTGCATACTGTCGTCTTCCTAGTGTCATAATGGATGGCTTAATGAAGGTGTACTTCAGTATTAGTTTAAACTTAATAGATAGAGACGGTATCGTACAGCTTCAATTTTTAGGTTTATGAAAAGTTCTTTTTTCTTTCGCAAACTACACATGAAGATTTACATTCACTTATTTGATTGTGTTCAGCTGGATGAGATCTATCGAATAGTATATGTCACGTTTTCCAACATTTTTGTTTCCGTTAAGCGCTAATACGAGGGTGAATTGGAAAGTTCGTCGCCTGACCTACAGAATTAGAAAATATTTGGGTAAGTTATGTTTTATTTCTTCACGTAATCCTCCCTTGTCCGAGATACATTTACGTACCTCTCCGGTAACGCTTCTATACCGTTTTTTAAAAATTGATTCCTCGAGCCCTTCAAAATTTCCCAGAACAGGACTTTTCACCTCTGCATCCGAAGAAAATCGCTGAAACCCTAAAAACTTTTTCAAGTTTCTAAAGAAGTGAAAGTACGTGGGGGTCAGATCATGCGAATAGGGCGGGTGCGGCAACAGTTTTAACCCGCAGGAATGGATTTCTGTCATGGATGCAAGGAACGTGTAAACGCGCGCATTGTCCTAGTGAAACACCTTTTTTCGCAACATTCTTAGCCTTTTAATTCTGATTTCGTCACGCAGACGTTGCAGAAGGGTGCAGTGGCATTCAGAAGTGATAGTCTTTCCCTTTCTCAAGAAATCAGTCAGGAAAATGCCCCTACCATACCCCAAAATTGACGTCATACCTTGGGACAAGTGATTCAGGTTGTTTCCATTGCTTCGATTGTTGTTTTGATTTCGGTGTATGATGGCGCACCCGTCTCGTCCATAGTCACAAATCTGCCAATAAACTCCTCCGGATCATTTTCAAACAGTTCCAAACAATCACTGGAAAAGATGAGTCGATTATGTATGTGTTCAGCTAAAAGCAAATTGGGTACCCATTTCATGGACGCCTTAGAAAACCCTAATTCGTTTTCCATAACGTTTTTTTGCTCACTCACAGGAAATATCCACAGTCTCAGTTATCTCTCGGATTTTGATCCTGCGGTCATTCAAAATCAGACCACCCATCTTGACATTTTCTGTAGTGGTCGACGTTGAAGGTCTGCCAATGCAGGGGTTATCTTCAATGTTGTTTCTGCCACGCTTAAATTCAGCTACTCACTTTTTCATCATGAAATACGAGGGCGCAGAGTTTCCTAGTGTCTGTACTTTGTTCATATGAATTTCCTGTGGTATTTAAGCCCTTTGTATGCAGCTCAATGCTCGATTTTCTCCTTGTCACAAATTTCTGTTACTTCCACCGACTCGTCACCTTATAAACTCCTCACCTGAAACAATAGAAAGATGAAATTTTACAGAGTGACTTTCAATGGATATAACTACGCAGCTAATGTATACAAACATAGAATAATTGCTTCCTTCCTAGTCAGGCCACGAACTTTCCAATCCACCCTCGTAATATTGCACAGTTATTACCAGATTGATGCATATTAAAGCCCAATATGTACCATTGTTAAGGTTTTACAATATACCAATGCTTTCATTTTGTTTTGCAGGAATATAATACATTGGAGCTACTGTGTCGAAGTCATGAGAAAACGATCGAGGATAAGGAGAACCATATCAAAGAAGTACAGGAGGAACTTCGATCACTACAAAGAATACGAGAGGCTATTTACGAAATATCAGCCGGAAAGAAAAAGCTGGAGAAGTAACATTAGGAGTTGACTATTTTTTTAAATAATATTACTTTATTTTTTATGTACTTTTTTTTGATTGTAAAATAAATCAATAACGAAAAGGAAAACATTTGGCAACAGAGAAATTTATAGTTGCTAAAAGCTTAACACATTCCAATGAAAACAGTTAATTGGTACTGTCAGGTATTTGTAATGTCTTGTTTTTTTATATATATATATATATCAATTATATGTGTATAAACTTGGAAATTTGATGCTGAAATAGTAATAAATTTATAAGCTGAGTAGACCGTAATGAATGTTTGTACGTGTATTTGTGTTACACAAAGAGGCATTCATACATACATGTAGAAAATAGTTGGCACGACTATTTTTTACTGAAATGTAATAAAAATGAGAAACCATTATATGTATTTATTTTCTATATCGCATATTTCATATATTTTGTATTACACACATCAGATTTTTTTAAACACATTGGCTGCCATATGTATCAAATTGATACACATATTCCAGATATACCTGGAAAAAGCCTCGGTACATAACTTTGAGTGATTCATGTCCGGCAGCCAATGTATTAATCTTAGTGCTTTAACAGAGATGTTACTTTACCATTATTTTTATTAATATCGATTTCTTAGCTATCTTTTAGTTTCGAAAAGTGTAGATACTTTCATATTTGCTCAGATAATAAGATTCAAGTGCTTTTTTACAATATTATTGTAAATATAAAATATTTAATATACAAAACATCTTGTGTACTCACTGATATCCTCCAAATGATAACCCTAATCCTCGTATAATGATTTTTTTTTAAAAAAATGGAAATATTATGTTTCAAACTTATTTTTGCTTTGTACAGTTCTCGTTACAGATATGAACTTGTTAGGAAATGCTTCTCGGATCTTTTTAGTTTTTTTTTTTTTTTTTCTTTCTTTTGAATACATTTTCCAAACACATAACCTGGCCGTCAATATTAAAAGAATTATTGTAATTATAACATGTTGAGTCATCGAAAGTGTAGTACATTAAAGAGTAAGGGTTGTGTTTCCATGACGTCGGTTTTTTTTTTTTTTTTTTTTTTTATCTGCATTTTTTTACGTGTCGAATTATATACGAGGGCTTAAAAGAAACAAGTGGCAACGTATAAATCTTTTGTGAATCATTTATTCTACAATCATGACACTTCTACAGGCCTTCAACGTAATCCCCTGCAGCATGTTGCACCTGTTGTGAGATACCAGCAACAGTGCCATCTTTGTTGATGTCTGCAAGAAAGCGCCCTATACTCGAAGTGTGGCATCTCTGGTGCGGAAACTCATCCCTCGCAGTGGTTCTTTCATCCTAGTGAACAGATGAAAGTCCGTGGAGTAGAGTGGGTGCTGTAGAATCTTCCACTCCCATTGTGCAAACAGGTCTCACAGCAACTGCATTGTGACAACGGGCGTTGTCATGTATGCCAACTGCACTGGTGGATCCTTTATGAAGTTGGGTCGTTCCCTGCGTAATGCAGGGCGAAGATGTTCCAGAAACCTGCGATAGTACACTGCATTTACGGTCTGATTCGGAGGAACTGCATGCTGTAATACAACACTACTACATCGTATGCCACTAACAGCATCATCTTCACATTCCTAGGTTCTTGATGCAGCTTCTTGGGTCGGGGAGATGATGGGTTGTGCCATTTATTTAATTGGCACTTAAGTTCTGGCTCATAAGAGCGGACCCATGTTTCATCAAGTGCGATGATCCTGTCCAGGAACATGTGACCTTCCGGTCTGTAACCTGCCAAATTATCACCAGCAAGGGCGTATCTGTGTCATTTTTGAACGTCTTTAAGGTAGTGCGGTACCCACCGGGATGCAATTTTTCGGTAACTAAAGACATTGTGCAACACATTCAACACTGTAGTGTGGGATGTTCCTACCTCGTTAGCCAATTCCTTGGCAGTCCACCTCCTATCCACATGTAGCAAAGATTGAATCAATTCAATGACTTAGTTTTCGATTCCATGTCGACCTCCACCTAGTTCTGTTGCACACTGTCACGTCCTGCACGAAGTGCCACAGTCCCATACGACAATGCGTCATTACCGCATGATTCACGCACTCCAGATTGACATTTCCTGATGTTTTCTTCACAGGCGACTTCGATCTTTATCCATGCACGTTGTTCTAAATTAGAAAACATCTCCTTTAGAGCGGTGCAATTTGACAACCTACATTCAACATACTCCACTACTATTACTGCAGCTCAGCCACCCGCGTTGTATAGCTCTACATGTGTTGGTAACAGCAAGTCGAACAAAAATCCCTACGCAAGGATAAAACATTGTGGCACATATTTCTTTCTAGGCCTCGTATAAGCACATTCCTGACTCTTATGAACACGCAGATACGGTTTTTATTCATCATACAAATGTATATTTGAACCATATTCTAGCTGTAGGTCACGTTAGAGCCTGAAGTGAGAATGAGAGGTTTTAGGAGAATTTCACTTATTGCTGAAAATATTTAGTACTTCTTTCTTAGAAATATTTGACCTCGTGTAACAGGATTTTAAGGAATACCGTACAGTGTAACACGGTCAAAATGATTGACCTTGCCATAGCTCCAATCACTTTGAAAAGAGAAAACGCCACCTCAACCTCTATCTGTCCATGTTTCCTATCTTTCTTCTCAACTGCAAAAATACCCGAAGTCAGTTTCTTCGTTGCATATTAGTGGGAAATATTTCCATACACATCCTTAAACACTTGGGAGATAAAAGTAGTAGCATTTTCGCAGTACTGGTAATCCACATTGAGCAAGATCGGAGATATGGCACATGAAAAACTTTTCCCTGGAATACTTCCTGATATTATCACTGCTATTTATGTTAAGACCCTTTTACACTGAGTGTATGTATATATATTTGAATATGACAAATATTTGGTAAATGTTGAAGGGATTTCTGTGATAGAATCTGGCATTACGAAGTAGTTTCACTACCAAGTCAAGTGCTCTAGTAGTGTGAAGTTGAGTCCTTTTTAGCAGTAGCGTCATTTCAACATTTGGATGAAGGGAGGGGAAGACTTCAATATAATTTAGTTTCACATTTTTCCCCTCCCCCACGACTGCAACCCCAAAGAAGACTTTGTTTTTTTTTTTTTAGGTTATACGAAGTAGAGTCCGAAAATTTCCCCTCTCGTTTTCCCCAGAAAAGCGAACAGCAATGAGAGAAACAAGGCAGCAGTTGTACGCAGAACACCCAGACACAAGTGGGTATAGTTCGCCCGCGATCCTCGCAAGCGATTAAAGCAGTTTGGAAGCTATGTTGAAGTCACAGAAGCTGTTTGACGCTTCTTCTGATTTTTTCTTGGAAGAGTTTCTGAAGCTTATAGACCGCTATGACAAATGTCTCGATGTACGCGGTACTTATGTGGGAAAATAAAGGTACGTCTGTTCTTTAAAGTCACATCTTTTTTTTTTTTTTTTTCTCCTTGCATCCTCAACTCTGTCCACAGTCATATGGGGAAACATTTTCGCACTCCCCTCGTATTTAGGTAATGATTTGCCATTTTTCAGGGCATAAATACATACATATTTTCAAAGTTTTTAGGTCATAGAAATCCGAGCCTTATTAATAAGCATCATTAGTTTTGTTTTTTCATATTATTAATTAAAAAGTAAATAAACAGAACATCGCTCAATAATCTAGATACAACAGGCTTATTAGCATCATTTTAATGTAGGATGTTTTCGACAAAAGATCATCTGTGAGACATCGTGCAAGATCTGGACGACCGGTTCTCCCCGAACAACATGTTCAATATAATTTAGTGTTCAACATGTTCAGGTCATTGCGAGAACCTAACATCAACTCGAAGCTGTTCTTCTAGTGTTGGAATATCTTCGAAGTCCTTCAAGTTTTAAAGTATTTATACATGTATAGATACGATATGTAATCCATGCATGAATTCAAAGAATTAGATAAGTAACAATGTGCAACGTAGCTGTTTGCCTTCAAGAAATGACCTCTAAAAAACAATTTCGAGGAATACCTGATGAGCAATAAGCTCATTTTAATTTAAATACGAAGATAAGTAGGGAAATAAGTTTCTCGTGGCGGCTAGAGATGTTCATGCAAGAATATTTAGCGAAAATAAAACACAACTTACTTTATTTTTCCACTAAGAAGCAGGGATGGTGCATTTGCACGTCTCGCATACGGAAAAATCCTTAACAGATGCCTTCACTTCGTCATTGGTTACTAAGTACCTCCCACCTGAAACTTTTCTTCAGTGCCGGGAAGAGCTGGAAGCCATTGGGCGCAAGGTCGGGACTATACGGCGGATTTTGCAAGGTACTATCAACCAAGGGTGACAAGGTGATTGTGTGTTGCTGCCGACGAGTGTTGTCTTGCATTGTCTTCCGAAAGAAGGCCAGGCCGCTTACTGCAAATAACACACTCGTCTTGTCAGTGTTTGAGAATAACGCTGAGTATTGTCTGTTCCAACTTCCATACTTGCCCTGCACAGAATGGGCTGCTCATCCGAAACTACTACTAGCATTATGTTGGTATCATCTACAGGTCGTACGTTACCAATTGACGTATAGATGGTTCTCGCATTAAACTGATATCTTGTGTGCCTCATTGCTTTAGGATTTAACGGAGGGAGGAGGGGAAACACTTTCTGACGTCCCTTCGTTGATTTGTAAACAAGCAAGACTGCAGAGTATGAGATACTGAGAACCTAAGGAAGTCCAGTCAACAAAAGTTATATATAGTGAAGTACATAGTACAGTGGGTAGTAATAAGGGTACATTTGACATCCTGAGAAAATTCTAGCCCATGGACGTCTATCACGTTACCCATATATCGGTCATAATAAAAATTTCGAATCCAAGATGGCGACCGTCCGTATGTCACTCCCAACAGTGTCTCCCTATCTAATGTGCATCGCCCATCTCACATTTAATGAAAGTGCATCCGTGTAGATTGTTAAAAGGGTAGTAAGACATATATATATATATATATATATATATATATATATATATATATATATATATATATATATATATCAGTGGCGTATTTACGATTTTGTTTCGGGAGGGGCTTTGCCTGGAAATGTGAAAATTCTGCAAGATATTTCATTTACTTTACTATACTAAATAATATTTCGGGAGGGGCTTAAGCCCGGAAGCCATTCCCCTAAATACGCCACTGATATATATATATATATGCAAAACTTAACAACGAAAGTAAGTTTTGCATGCTGTCACACCCAAATGTCATAGATTGGTAAAACTTGAACCATACATTGGAAGTAGTACTACAGTATAATACTGGAAACAACAACAATAAAAACGTGATTAGAACAAAAATTGTACTTTTTTAAGGACCCTAACTTACATTGAAAGCACTGTGACTCATGATGTACGCCTTACCATTGCCGGAGTGAAATGGTCCTTTAAAGGATGAGTGATTACGATGGTATTCTCGTCGTGCTCCCATTCTCCTCACGAGTTGTGATATGAAGTTCCATTACTCCATCAGCGCTATTAACAGCTGCTAGGTAGTCCTTGGAATATCTGGACGTGCTGCAAGACGTCTCCTCATCCCAAACGTGCTCGATAAGATTCAAGTTGGTCGAAGAGGCAGACTAGTCTACTCGCCAATATCCTCTCGTACAAGAGCTCCGCTACCTGCTATGTTCGAAGATGTCGCACATCATCATCCATAAAGAAGTTTAGGCCGACTGCACCTCTGAAAAGACGTGAAGGAGGAGTACAGTATGCCACAATAATGATGCCTGGTGAGTATACTGCGTTTAAAAATTGGGAAGTTTGTATGCCCATGCAACAATACGTCTCTACGCAGAACACAGGACGACCAAAATGATTAGGTTTGACAATACGTCTGTGTTTATTGCATTTCGCTACCTCTCGCTAGATCAGCCTACGTCCAGAATCGCTACTCAAACTGAATCTGCTCTTATCGGA
Source organism: Thermobia domestica (assembly GCF_964235325.1). Lineage (NCBI taxonomy): Eukaryota > Metazoa > Arthropoda > Insecta > Zygentoma > Lepismatidae > Thermobia > Thermobia domestica. Next base: position 15,543,782 of record NC_137463.1, read on the forward strand.
GAAGAGAATGCGACCTCATTCCTTCTTGGTTTAATCCTGATGTTCTTAGCACCAAGGCAAACAGTGCAGCCGATGTGTTGGTGTCAACAGAATGCAACGTAATTGCTATCGGCAAAGAGACCCTCCCCCTGTAGTCGACGTGTCACTGAGAAGCGTAAGATTGGGCGACTTGCAGTCCTCTCAGATGTCTTTGTAATTGCACCTGCTGTTTGATGTCTATCCCTTCTTGCCTGTTTCACAATGTAGCAATTAACCTCTGCTGTAGTTGATTGTGGCTGAACACCACCTCTCCTTTGCATAGTATTGCTTGCGGTTAGGAATGCTCCTCATGCACGTGAAGCAATACTATGGGAAATACCAAACTCGTAGGCCACATTCATCATAATTCATTCTTCTTCCTGTTTCCTGACGATTCTTCCTCATGTGAAGTCACCCAAATCCTGTGTGTTCGGGCCCAGGGGTAAAAATGGATCTGAAAAGGTGGGGGGATGGTATGTAGCGGCATGAAGCCACGGCGTTCCCCCTGTCTATCTTTGCCCATTGTATTTTTTTAGGAACTAGGGGGACGCCGTACATAAATTTTCGAAGTGGGGAGACGGCGTTCTCCCGCACTTTTATCCCTGTTGGCGCTATAGTAAAGTTATGCATCGTATGTATAGGAGACCTCTGGCAAGATGGTGCCGCGCTTTCTTTCATTTTGGTCGATTACATAATATTTTGTTATCTTTATCTGTCCTCCGAAGTTCTACACACCAGTATACATACATACATACATACATATATATATATATATATATATATATATATATATATATATATATATATATATATATATATATATATATATATATATATAACTCAGGGAGCGCGCACACTGACCCTTAAATAGGTCCCTGCAATCTGTTCGACGATTACAGCTAACAGCAATGGTTGCTGGTAGAAAGTTTACAAGCATAAACTGTGATAAGATTAATTATTTTTCTTTTAACTCTTTTCCCTTGCCTATCAATTTTTATTTGGTTGATATAGAATTTTCGAGTTGACAAATGTTCGGCAACGCAAGTGCCAACGTTGGCAGTTATCTAGTCCACTGGTTTCCAAGAGCTCCCTCATGGCTATGTGGAGACCGAACATGCGTTTGGCGCGAGATATTTGGGTTTGGTTCCCAGCGGAAGCTCATGTGGTTCCGATCCCATTAAGCTATAGGTCCACGTTTAATATAGCCTCGCTACTGAACGGGACCCTAATCTCAAATTAAATAACGCTCTCACCTTCGGTGTGAGTGGTCCCGGGCTCGATTACCGGTGGGGGCACTCGGTCGAAAAACTGTAAAACGCTTTTTCCGGCCAGCCATCCTGAATGAGGTTTTCCTGGGTTTTCCTCACTCACACCAGGGAAATGCCAGAATGGGTCCCATGCCGCTTCCTTCCCTTTCCCTGGATAATGTGCTCGCCGAAGGACGTCGTGCCTCAAAACGTGACGGGCTAACATGGCCTTAGATGCCGAAAGCCCAGAAATATAATTTCTAATCAAATTAAATAACTTGGTGACTTAGTGTTTGAGCGCTTACCTCTGGTGCGTGAGGTTCGTGTTTCGATTCCTGGCCAAGTAAGTTTGTGGTGGACAACATCGTGTCTTTGGGTTTTCTCAGAGTACTCCATTTCCTCCCACTTTCTCATTCCACTAATTCTTGCGTCATCATTCGCTTGCCGTAATCATCCTTTCCCTTAACCTAAAGGGCATAATCGTGGAACGTTAAACTCAAAGATTTCATTTCATTTTGAAATTAAATTTTAAAAAATCAGTGTTTCCCAATCTGTTTTCACTGGTAATATACGTTACTGAACACCTACAGTATTCTGACACACTTGTTTGTCTTTTTATTATTAATAATACAAACCATAATAGTGTAAGCCTATACATTTCTATAACGAAGTGGGTCTATGTATTACTGAGCATTGTTCCTGCTGACAGCGTTGGCTGCTACAGTCTGTTTCAAAATTGATTTTTATTAGTTACCAAATGCTTCATAATTATTAACTTCTCAAGTTTCGCGACACACCGGTTGGGAACTATCGAGCCAGCCTACCGTTTCCCATTGTTGTTCTTACTGCTAGGGAATGGCCTCTTAGGTTGTATCTAGGGGAGTGTTATATAAATACATTATCCCAAAATTTCAGAACGTGATTCAGCCAGTTCTCGCAAAATGAACTGGTGTTTAACGTCCTACGATTAATGCTCTTACGCTGAAGAAGAAGAATGAGGAATGGAAGTGAATGATTATGGAAGAATTAGTTCAATGAAAGTGTAAGACGAAACGGAAAAATCAGGAGAAAAGGCACTGATACATTGTTGATCATCACAAACTCACATGGCCTGGGATCCAGCCAGGAAAGTTTGCATTATTTCTTCCAGACATGTTTTTTTGGGGGGCCCTGAGCTCTGAGAGTGGCCCCTCCGGAGACCAAAATAATACATCTATAATATAATAATAACTAGAATAGTATTGTGTGAAAATAATATACCTAAGTGCCCCTTCGAATACTGTGCCCCCTCGGATTTTTATATATATATATATATATATATATATATATATATATATATATATATATATATATATATATATATATATATATATAGCACTGGAAGCTTGCATCAGAGGTGACCACTTTATTACAACCACTATTTTCCATGATTTGGAAAAAATCATTTACAGATGTGGGAAAGAAAAGATTTCAGTATGTAAAACCACTGACGTCCCTGGCACGTAAAATTAAGGAGGGGGGGGGGGGCATCAAAGAAAGTGATTTAAATGGTACTACTAGTCCAACCTTTTATTATCTTCGATTCCATTTGTTATCTTTCTGCTTACCCCCTGTCATATCAAGAACTGTTATAATCGTTTCACAGCCTGAATACTATATTCCAAATAAATATAGTTATGTATATGTTATTCTGTCTTTAGTAAATAAATTAAATTAGAATAAAATATTGAATATTTTGTACTTCAAAATATTGGGGGGACGTGTCCCCTCGCCAGAGATGCCTGTGTGTAAAACTAACAAGTTTGACAATGACAAATGAGAGTGAATATCTCATTTTGGTATGCAAGAAAGCACTTTGTCTTGACTTACCGAATACATTATAAATTAAGCACTAATGTGAAGATAACTGAAAACGGATTTAACTCTTTTATTTACGATTATGCCCTTTGGACTAAAAGAGACGATGATTATAGCAAGTGAATGATGATGGAGTAGTTGGTAAAATGAGAATGTAGGAGGAGAACCCCCGAGAAAACCCACGAACACGATGTTGTCCACCACAAACTTACTTGGTCTAAAGTCGAACCAGGGACCCCACGCACCAAAGATAAGCGCTCTACCTTTTTTTTTTTTAAGTGAACTGATAACCGATCATTTCTCAGTAACTTTATTTCAATAATTACTGCTATAATTAATTTCACTCTTTTCCATTAACCTTTAAGGAAAGTTACTGAACACAGAAACATCGAGGACAGAAAATTTCAAAGGCTTTCTCACCTAGAATCGAATCCGGGATCACGTACACCAAAGGCGTGGTGCTAGCCATAAGACCAGCAGGTAGAACTGCCACTCAGTCACGTGCTCCCCCTTCCCCCACTAATATAAAGAGTTTTGTATTCTAGTGAATTTGAACTCAACTCAATGAGTTTGCAAACCAGGTGGTTGAGTATATTTCAATCTTATCTGTTGGAGGCCGAAAATCGGTCATTTCAGCTGTTAAATCAAAAGGTAGACATAATTATTAAATTTCCTATTCAGAGTATCATCAGACATCTGCAGTGAAACAATCACTGTACAATGAAGTTTCGACATTCAGTAAGTATGCTAGCTAAATGCTGACAAAGTTGTCCTACAATTCTATTTCTTTTATGCATGATGTAAGCTGCTAAATTTCTTCTTTTCATAACAAAAGATTGCTTTGTTAGCAGTTGTCTGAAGCCTGTGATCTTGAAAGCCGTGTTGTCAATTGAACAGTATTTACAGTAAATTACATTACTTTTTTGTTTCTCTCTATTACTAACATACCTGAATAAGTTTTCTCGGAGTAAAGAGGTGGCTTAGGAGATAAATATTAACATGTCTCGACCCGATCCAGCGTCTGAACAGTTGAAAGATTATGAGAAGTCTGTTAAGGTAAGCTTCTTTGTGTATTTTTTGAGAATATGCTAACGAAACTCATTTGAAAACTTAAAATTATTTTATACAGGTTGTAACAAAAAGGTACGGCAATATTTCCGGGATGGATGTAAAGTAATTACATTGCGTACAAGTAATTTTGCTGTACATATACTATGGTTTTAAATAATCGTTTGTACATTATAATACAGGGTGTAAAAGAGGTACGACAAAATATCAAGGCTGGATTCCTTATGGGTAGACAAGTAAAAAAGTTCATATGACGACATGTCGGGAAATGCATTGTTACAGAGTTACGGCCATTGAGCTACCTAACGGTGTGAAATAGTAACATTCTGGACGCCCCGCAATGTAACTCTATTTAAACCTCAATAACTCAGTCCCTAATTAAGCTAGAAAGATAATTTTGGTCTTCATGAAGGATGAACTACGTGTAAACCACATGCAGATATGGCGCGTATGTCGTTGAGCGATCCTATATCCATATCACCTGCAGAGAATGCATTCTTTGTCAGCAGCCGACTATCTGCTGCGAGTACGCTTTTGCCAGTAATACCTGCAACAGTGTGTCGTTAATCTCATTTTCCCATCCGCAATAGTGTTTACAGATTAGGCTCAGTTCACACGAGAAGGCATCTTCAATTACCATAATGTACACGCTTGAGCGGACGATAATCCTCATGTGATCAGTCCCAGGAAACATCAACAACAGTTTGCTCTCAGTGTGTGGTGCGGTATTGCCAGTGACACTTTACTAGGCCCACACATACTCCCACAGAGGCTGACGGGAAACGCCTATCGAGACTTCCTGGAAACCCATATTTTGGATGCATCGGATAACTTGCCCTTGGCTCGGCGTCAATTCGTGAAAATGCATATCAGTGGAAAGCTTCATTCTTCAGGAAGACATTAATACCAAAATTATCTTCCTAGTTTAATTAGGGGCTGAGTTATTGACAGTTACATTGAGCGGCGTCCAGAATGTTTCTGTTTCACACCGTTAGGTGGTTCAATGGCCGTAACTTTTAACGATGCATTTCTCGACGTCTGGTCATATGAACTTTTTTACTTCTCTACCCATAAGGATTCCAGCCTTGATAATTTGCCGTACCTTTTTTTACACCCCGTATATAATGTACACACGATTATTTAAAACCATAGTATATGTACAGCAAAATTACTTGTAGACAATGTAAAAGCATACAAAGGATACGGATGCTCTGCAATTCTGTACCAAGGGGAAATATGGGGTCAGTGTTTCTTCCATATTTACGGGGGAGCAAAAATAGAATGTCTTAGGAACCCCAAGAATTAGGGAGATTAAACTCAATAACATTATACACATTCTTCATTAAAAATAAGTGGAAATATGTCCTAGCATTTTTTTAAAGTTCCGCTTTTAAGGAAGAAAGGAGTGCGATTTCTATCTTTTCTCAATATATAAAAGTGGCATCGAAGTTCCTGTCTCGTCATCGTAGCCCAACGGAAAAACAATTGAATCGTTTAAATGAAATATTGAACCAGGGTCGGCTCTGCCATAGTGCATAACGCCTGTATTTGCAAGAAGTGGCAAAATCTGTCATATTATATATATATATATATATATATATATATATATATATATATATATATATATATATATATATATATATATATATAGGGTGTTGCAAAACAATACCGACAACGTTTGGGTTCCCTCCAATTCATTATTCATGATGAGATAATATACTTAAAATCGTGTTTTTTTAAGATTTGTTCTTTCTGGAGGGGGGTGGCAAATTGCCCTGTACTGAACATAGCATTTGACCCGATTTACAAATATATGAGTGTCACTTTATTTGAATAATTTATTTATATGAATGCGTATTTTGTTTTACTGTAAATTGAGCACAAGTGTACAGCTATTGATAGTGTTCAGTAGTATACAGTACACACAGAGTTACCATTCATAAACCTTTCTCCTATATACTAAATATATGCTCAAAGTATTGTTTTATATTTACATCAAATATAGGCCTATCTATTGTAGGACTTAGGAAATTTTATAACCGCCAGAGCGGACCCAGGACGGACTTCTGGGGAGGCGGTGGGTTGTAATACTGCTACTTAGAGCTACTTTGAGAGCTCCAAACTCTGGGATGAGTTTTATTTATATATAAAATAAAAAAGTTTCGTCTTCTGGAGGGGCGATCGCCCCCCTGGATCCGCCACTGATAACCGCTAGCGTATTTCCCAGTTCGGGGCATGACAGGAGATTTCCGATAATAATGTTGCTGAATCTATCTCGTTTCATATGTTTGTTTAAAAACAGAAAAGAAAATTAGTTTTTATTGTTTCAAGGTAATGCAATGAATAATTTGGTAAAAGAGCAACATTTTTTTTTTCATATCGATGATATATTCCTTTATCCCTGTATACTGAATAATGCACAAATTTGGATTGAATTGACTCTAGAACTAGATGGTGTAATATTTTTGTACACTACTGTCCAAAATAATCGATGAACATTTTAGTTTGGGATTTGCATATTCATTGCACAGAATTTGAAGCACATCGATGTTCTTAAATTCACTTCTAGGTCTCATAACAAATCCTAGATTTCTATAACCCTAATTTACAAAATCCGATTTAGACGCATATCGAATGAGAAATTTGATCTTATGGACACACCAAGATCTGTTATACGGTCAACTCTTTGTAGTTGCGTGCTTTTACATTAAATTTGCAAGCACATTCTTTCTTTCTTGTGTAAGACATTACATTTCACTTTTTCTCAGTAGGCTATTTAACAGTTGTTCGTTTATTTTGCACAAAAAAGAACATTAGGAGCCTGACAAACTAAAAATAATTAAAATTTACCATTTTTCTTTAGCTTGTTTTTCATAAGTGAAAAGAGATAATGAAATGCAACTTAACACAATCATAAATAATGTTATTCTACAACAAAAAATATGAACTTCAATTTATAATAGTTGTATTTAGTTTTAATTTTAAATAATAGTTGTATTTAGTTTGTAATAAGCAAAATAGTTTTAATATACAGTTATTAAAATTAAATAGTAATGTTATTTAAAAAGTAGTTCACAGGATACCAAAACAACATAATACGTAATCAAATGCACTTGAGTTCGTTCCTCTAGAAGCTGCCTTAACTTAGATTTTGTGGGAAATGTTATTCTGACAACACTGTAATTGCTATAGATGGCAACACTAAAAATTCTTTAGGTTCATAATTTCTGTTGTAGAATAGCATTAGACCTATCTATGATTGTAGGAAGTTGCATTTCATTATCTCCTTTCACTTATGAAAAACAAGCAAAAGAAAAATAGCAAATTTTGTATTATTTTTAGTATGTCAGACTCTTAATAGTACAGTACAATTAATTTTGAACTCGGCCATTAAAAAAAAAAAAAGCCAAAACCTTTTCTAAAATGATCATGATACTCTATTTGGTAACAGAGAGTCTCAAAAAATCCCGGGTCGATTTTCGTCGCTATGGACGCCATATTGAATAGCCTATTTCCAACGCCAAAAGTTTTCGTGAAGATCTAGTATTCACTTTAAATAACTATAATACAGGTTGTAAACACAGCAGAGATATAAACTATACCTCATTGAAAAGATATTTAACTAGTTGTTCTTATTGTATGAAAATTGAGGAAATTTTCATTTTCCCTAGAGGGAAAAGAGGAGAATTCCACAAACCTTATCAGAACAGAAGTGAAAAATTTTGTATTTTTGATCGTTATTACAATATTGTAAGGAGAAGATTCAAAATATGTGCAAATTTTTGGCTAAACCTTTCTGAGTAAAACGTTAAAAATACACAATATTAACACCTTCTACTGCTGGGTTTTTAAACTTAGATTCACGTAATGCGTTAAATTCCCTCCTTTTCAAATATTGTAAAACTTTCACCTGTACATCCACAATTTTGAGTGAAGTTATCAATGGATAGGCATTTGAAAAGACTTCAATATTTCTTACAAGCCCTGATGTTGGCTGTTTTGGGGAAGAGAAAAAGGAAAAACCTCAAAATTTGAGGGATTTTTTTTTAAATGCTCTATTCTTAGCAAGCCAGAGTAGTCGGAGGAATTTGACATGTATACAAAATTATTGAAAACAGTCACGTTTAGTAACGTATGAAAATTCGCAGTGTTTGAGCTAGGAAAGGGCCTTAAAAGTAATTCTTTATTATGTAAAGGTTTCAAACTTAGACAATTTTGATTTGAAAGTAACTTACGTTTACTTGAATCTATTCAAGACGAGGATGTTTGGCATCTTGAAATGTCTCTTCTTCGATATCCTTTTCGGGAACTAGCAAATCTCCGTCCACTTCCACTTCATTTTCTATGTTCCTGTTGGTACGTCCATGCCATACGCAGTACATGCACATGATTGAGCATTTTAACATACCTCTCCGGCACTCAGAACTTCCTTCACACTCATCGGTGCAGAAACAAGATATAAGAAGTAGTAAGTCATTAGGAGCAGCGGACTTCGAAATTTGTATGGGACATAGATAACTATTGACTATCTTCAAACCCTAGCGTAAAATGTCCATGTTAACATCACGCCATTGCTGCACTTGATAAAAGACTCGGAGTGAATGCTCAGAAGTGGATTCTGTTGTAGGAGGAAGTGCAACTAAGTTAAACTGCAAATGTATATAGGCTGTTTGGCAATTGTCTTCTCATATAGCTGTCCAAAGACTTCACACTTGACTTGCGTTTCAGATGAATTTCACTGAATTGTTTTCCCTCAATCTTCTTCATCACAGCAAGTCTAACTTCTAATGTTTTATCACAATTTACATTTTCATCGGCTAGTAAATCAGTAGCTATTGATGTAATTTGGGATGATCTCTCGAATGGTTTATGTTCTCGGAGCCAGTTGATGAAAGAAATATCTTCTGCGTCACGAGTTTGACGAGACTCTCTCAAGTCAAGATGTTGTTCGGAGGAGGCGGAGATAACGTCAGTGGATTTCTCCACAGCTTCCATTATTCTTGAATATGCTGCATGGAATGAACTCATGTAGTAATAGTTGAAAATAAAATTCTTCGTCCCCAGGTGAGGCCACCACTACTTTTCATCAAGGCCTGTTATATTGTCAGGTCACTCCAAGTTCCACACTACAACTTCTCACTTTGTCTAACTATGAAGTAACTTTGTTTTACTAACTTCGGGAATTCTTGTTTTAGTAAAATAGATTCTAGTTTGCAGGATCATTAGCTGAATTGATGATAATGATGATATAGTATTCTGCCTGAATACAGGTCTTTGACCGAAGGTCTTAGGGCAAAGTAAAAACATGGTGGTTTGCCATTGCTTTCCATAGGAAGATGATGACTAAGTGAATGAATAAGTATGCGCTATTTAAAAATTTAATCAATATTACAAAAAGTCTCAACTTGGGAATTGGATTGACTTTCTGACTAAAGAAGAATTAACCAATGTTTGAGGATACATGTTAATTTCTTCCGACTATTCCTACATGCAGGGACTATATATATATATATATATATATATATATATATATATATATATATATATATGTGTGTGTGTGTGTGTGTGTGTGCTAAAATTTCCCTCAAACTATCGGAAATTTCCCGTTCTTCCTTTCTCCAAAGAAACCAATATTTAGGTTTGTAGAGATTATTGAAGCCTCTGCAAATACCTACCCATTGATAATTTCACTCAAAATTTGTGGATGCAGAGATTGAAATCTTACAATATGGATCAAGGAATTTAATGCATTTATGAATCTTCAAAATCCCAGTTTTTAGGAGATATTCATATTAGGGTGTAGCCAATAATTTAATTAGGGTGTGGCCAATAATTGTGTACATATTTTATGTTTCTTCTCCCTACAATGTTGTAATAAAAATCCCAAATCTCAATTTTTCACTTCTGCTCTAAGAAATGTAGAATTTCTCTTTTTTTCCCTTTCGGAGAAACGTATTTTTGTTTTCAATTTTCATAGAATAAGAACAACTAGTTAAATATCTTTTCAACGAGATACGGTTCATATCTCTGCTGTGTTTAGAACCTGTATTATAGTCAGCTAAAGTGAACGCTACGTCTCCACGAAAACTTTTGGCATTTGAAATATGTTATCCAATATGATGGACATAGTGACGAAACCCGACGCGGGATTTTTTGGGACTTTTTCTGTGTTACTGAATCGAGTATCATAATCATTTTAGAAAAGGTTTCGATTTTTGTTTTGTTTTGTTTTGTTTTGTTTCTTCTCCCTACAATGTTGTAATAAGAATCCCAAAATTCTATTTTTCACTTCTGTTCTAAGAAATTTTGTAGAATTTCCCTCTTTCCCCTTTCGAGAAAATGTAAATTGCTCCAATTTTCACACAATAAGAACAACTAATTAAGTATCTTTTGAACGAGGCATGGTTCATACCTCTGCTGTGTTTACAACCTGTATTATAGTCAGTTAAAATGAATGCTAGGTCTCCAAGAAAACTCTTTTCCATTGGAAACAGACTATCAAATATGGTGGCCATAGTAACCAAACTCGACGTGAGATATTTTGGGACTTTTTCTGAGTTACTGAATAGAGTATGTTCATTTTAGAAAAGGTTTCGGCTTTTTTTTTTTAATGTCCGGGTTTTGGCCTTTTTTGGTCTAATTGCACTAAACTATAGGGTAATTTTGCAAAGTGATACAGTCCCCCTATGCATGTATGATACGGTAAAATTTTAAATAATCTCTATTTAACAGCTTTTGTGACTTTATTACATCAGATAAATCATTAGCATACAACAAAAACAGCAGAAGTCCTAAATTTGAACCCTACGGAACACCTGAGTGAAATACAAATTCGGAAGTCATTACATTTCTGTAGTGTACCGTACACGATGCCTACCTAATGACAAATGATTATTTATAAAATGTACGCCAAAAATAAATTATCGGTCTCACTAGATCCTCATGGCAAAGAGATGAAAATTGATATTTAAACTCTTTATTAAAAGCAAGTGGACACATGTTTCAGTGAATGGAAATTACACTTTTAAAATCGCTAAGGAGGAAATTCCTAGATTTTTTTTTCTCAATAGGAGAAACGAGGAAGATTGTTTGTCTCACAATCACGGGGAAAACGCTTGGAATGAAATTTTGAACACAGCACATGACTCAGGCCGTGTTTCTGTATCAATGTATATCCTAAGAGGGCAATTTCTTTTCTTTTTTTAATATACAGTAGTATCTCACGAGCAGTGGCGCAACCAGGATTTTACTTCGGGAGGGGCAAGACTACCTAGTACAGTAGTCTGCAAACGACGTGTTGCACCATCTGATATGAACAAAATTGAATTCTTTCCATTTCAAGAAATTTAGTTACCCTATTAACTCATAGCTCATAACTCCTAGCAAGAGGCTTTAAAATAATTCAAATTCACAAATTCCCTATTATTAACGGTTAAAATTTTTAAAACTTGCACTATATTATTAATTTGTACATCTTTATTTTTACATTTGATGACGCACTATTTACTAACATTTATTACTCTAAGAAATTAATGTAGAGTTTTCACTGGGTTTTTCTCCCTTTGCACAGTGCTTTGACTTAATTTAATATTCATTTATACATCGATATATTTTGAAATTTCACCAAAATTTGTCTGCAGTGCTGCTGTATAAGATATGCCAGGTTTGTTTCAGACAGGACCTGGGCCACTGCTCACGAGCCCTTCATCTAGTGTATAAACTCATTAAAAATAAGTGGTCACGTGGTTCAACGTATTCTAAAATCACACTTTATTTTCAAAATATCTTAATTTCCCACATTGTATTCATAAAATAGCCAAAGGAAGAAAATGTTTTTAATTGTTTAAAATGTTTTGTGACCGTAATTAACACTTGGGCCGACCTGAGTTTTCATCACTTCACTTCGCTCCAAATATACAGTACATCGTAAGGAAGAGAGAACAGTTCAAATAATATGTTTGAAGATTTCCCATACACTTAGTCTTTCCGTGCGAAGAATTGACAGTTAGCTAATACCAATATCGAGGTAAGCAATTGTGACCCCCCCCCCAAAAAATCTAATCTCAATTTCTCAAAATTTCTTAAACTTAATATTTTAGAACAGAATTTTTCAACCTATTTCAGATCACGACCACACTTTTATCACATCCGTTTGTCAGTTATCTCCAAATAAATAACTTCCGGTTTATAATAAGCTTTTCGACTATTGCTGCCTACAGGGCCAGTCTTGTGCAATTTGCCGCCTTGTGGAATGCCATCATTTGCCGCCCCCTTTTTCCAAAAAGAACAAACCTTAAAAGCCATTAAGTTAAATATGCTACCTCATCATATACAACGAAGGGAGGGAAAGAGTGTCTCAATCAGAAAGACCAAAACATTACAAATACAATCTCATTCTTTTTAATAATAATAATAATAATAATCTGTCATGTTAGCCAAAGATAAAGCAAACACCTGCACAGGAAAATAGTAATTCTTTTTATAGAGTTCAATATCGAGCTTTAATCTCAAGATATTAGTTTGCAATTCTAGTACAACTAGCTCTTTTATCTTTATTTCTTGATTTTCCTTCTGCATCTGTTATTCAAAAAAAAAAAAAAAAAAAAAGAAAGAAAGAAAAAGAAGAAGAAGAAGAAGAAGAAAGAAAAGAAAAGAAAACTTGTTTTCACCTTCAATGATAAAGAACTTGTTTGTGACAAAGACACGATTAGTTTTCATATCAAAATTGCGATAACTAATTAACTGGAACAGACGTTCGCTGCTGTTCAAGAATTGAGTTCTTGTGTACGGCATTATCTTCTGGGGAAACGATTCAAGAAGTAAATTAATCTTTCGTATCCCCCCCAAAATAAAAATAAATAAAATAAATAAAAAAATAAAAAAATAAACTATGTAAAAAACTTTTTATAAGATTATTTTTATTACCACTGCCATGTCTTTATTTGTTACAGTTATTAATTTTCACGCGCCAAAATCTTAATACATTCTTTGCCAATAAAGGAAGCTTTCACTGTCATAATACTAGATATAAGGAAAATCTCCACACTCAAAACCACCGTACAGCATTGTTTCAAAACGGTCCCATATACTTAGGTCCAACATTATATAATAACCTTTCTAAAGATATTCGTAACATTGAGTCAATAAATGTATTTAAATCAGTTACAAAGAAGTATCTATTGGACAATTGTTTTTATTCAGTAGATGAATACCTGTCTGCTAAATACACCTTGTAGATTGTATAGTGTAATTTTGTCTCATATAACATGTCTCATATTCTCTTTCATTATTGTTTTTTTAATATGTAATAACTATTTGTATTTATTATTACCTTATTTACCTTATTTATTGACGTACCTTATTTATTGACGTGTCCGATTCATATGCTCGACTTCCTTCGAGCATCATGTATGATTTATAGATGAAAATGAAATGAAATGAAATCAAGCAATTCACACTGGAATTTGTTTATTTGCTTTAACACTGTCCATATGACCTTAAACTAATGCGATCTAAACATGATTTATGAATGTAGTATTCAAATAGAAAGTCAACTTAGTAAATTTAACTACCATCATCATGAAGTCTGCTCCCAGTAAGAAATATTTAATTAATATAGTTTTGATAGATTATGCAGCCCCTCGAAACTTGCCACCCTGTGCAAATGCACGTATTACACATATGGTAGAGAAGACCCTATGGCTACCTATCACTTAGGTCTACAGTTGTATAAGTCTATAAGCCTTATATACGAATAGGATTAACAGTTTGACAATAAATATGGAAATAAAAATCTGTCTTTCAAAATCAGAAATTCAAAACACTGTAATCTTTAACAATATTTTTCCGCTACTAGATTCTAATTACATTTTTTTTTAATTTTACCTCTTTTTGCGACTCCTATGTATTCCTCTCGCAATCCCTTGGTTGAGAAACCCCGTTTTAGAGCATATTAGTGTAGTACACCAATGAAACGGGCTTTGCGTATGGTATACTACATTATGACTTCACTCTGTAGGATCCTGGAGTTATAAGAAGAAGCAATGGAGCCCCTGTTTCCAATAAAACAGACAGTGTCACTGTGGGACCTCGAGGACCAATGGCACTCCAGGATGTTGTCTATTTGGATGAAATGGCCCACTTTGACAGAGAAAGGATACCTGAACGAGTGGTCCATGCTAAAGGATCTGGTAAGTACATAGCATCATACAGAACTTTGGATTGTTTTTTTTTTTTTTCCTTTTTTTAAGGATATTTAGGAATGCGGACAAGGGTTTCCAAGCTCAGAGAACAAAATTATAAATTTTCGTCTTTAAAATTATCGTATATTCGTAATACACGTGTTAATTGTAGAAACAAATATAATACTAATAATAATGTCCATAATATATAATAAACTTATCTAGTGATCTTCAGTTTCGAACTTCAAATCAGCGTCACCATTATTATTATTATTATTATTATTATTATTATTATTATTATTATTATTATTATTATTATTATTATTATTATTATTATTATTCAACAAATATTTACATGAGAAAAACACGCAACATGTATTAATGGAATATTCCTATTTAGACCCACTACAAATTAGACCAAGGGCCAAGGGGGTAATAACTCCCCCCCTAGGGAACTTTTGCCACTATATTAGAAATGTTCCTTAGGGTCCTTAGAATCAAAAAATAGTTGTTGGTCAACATATAATAAGTGCAACACCTGGGTCCTGGGTCCTTAACCCTTTAGCACCGTATTTAGAGACATCGATGCGGGGGATCTGTTTAAATGACCGTAGATCAGACCGTTAGTGCAACACTGGAACAAGTTATACCTCGATCGATTTGTAAAAGTGTAGGCTTTCAGTTTACGTAATGAACGGGACATTTCTGTTTACAAAGGAAAACTAATTAAGGGATATTTAAGAAAATGTCCCTTAAAAACGTCCCTTCTCTCGATTCTTTTAGTTATTACGTGGCAACATTGCAAACTAGGTGAATAATAAAATGTATTTATGTGTTCTATTTTATGTTCAACTTAAACTGAAAATTTAATCCTGATCCATCCAATAATAGCAGAGGAAATATGTTTTTTTATAATTTTCCCAGAGTCCATAATAATAGATTTTCATGGAAGTACGAGTGTGGCTTTGTGTCAATTTTCCGACCGTCAGTGCAACACTGGAACAAGTTATATTTCGATCGATTTGGAAAAGTGTAGACTTTCAGTTTACGTAACGAACGAGACATTTTTGCGTACAAAGGAAAAATAATTGAGGAATATTTAAGAAAATTTCCCTTAAAAAATCTCTTCTCGCCATTATTTTAGTTATTACATGAGTAGTAGGGGCCGGCGTATGTCCAGCCGAGTCAACAAAATTTTTCTTGATTCTGATTGGCTGATAGAGGTCACGTGACTTTAGAACCCGCCCACGCGGGTAATTCAAATTTAGCCACGCCCCCCTGGTCACGTGGTATGACGTTATGAGTCACCCTGCGGGGAAATCCCTCACTCTCTTTATGACCGGGATTTTTTAAATTCGTTTCCTTTTACGGGTAAGATGAAAGCTTTGGTAGGCCCTGGGACTTTTGAAATTCATTCTCTTTTACGAGTAAGATGAGTGCTTTGGTACCTTGATTCTGATTGGTTGATAGAGGTTACGTGATCTTAGGCCCTGGGATTTTTGAAATTCGTTTGCTTTTACGGGTGAGATGAGTGCTTTAATACCTACTGTAGATGCTGATTGGCTAATAGATGTCACGTGATGTTAGGTCCTAGGATTTTTGAAATTCGTTTCCTTTTACGGGTTAGATGAGTGCTTTGGTACCTCGATTTTGATTGGCTGATAGAGGTCACATGACTTAGTCACACCCACGCGAGAAATTCAAATTTTTAGGTTACGTGGTATGACGTCATGAGGCCATGTGATCCACCCATGACTGAGATTTTAGAACTTCGTTTCCTTTTATGGTTATCCCTTTTTTTGATGATGTACTGAAGTTCCCTTGTCGGACTCGGACCCCCAACTTAAATATTATCGTTTCCTTTGAAGGGTCATACGGTTCTTACCTTTACGTGTGGAGATTGTGTATAGAATCTTGTCCTTGAATTAGTATGTCTTTGAAAGGATACATTTATTTTTAACAATGGTGAAAGAGGGGTCCATCCTTGCTTGTAGATTTCATTGTTAGAACTCTTATAAAACATTGTTGTGAGTTTGAGCGATTTTTTAAACGCTCAGCGTTTTGTTGCTCAGTAAGCGCTTCATTGATGGAGACAGTGTTGCCGGATTTTTCTTATTTAAACTGCTCCGATTTTTTTCGAAGTGGTTCATCAGAGTGCAAGAATTTTCAAACTAAAAGTTTTTCGAACCCAAAAAAATTGAAACTAAATTTTTCAAAACTAAAAATTTTTCAAACAAAAAAAATTAAACAAAATTTTCGAACGAAAAAATTAGAAAAAAATTTCAAAAATTTTTTCGGACTAAATTTTCAAACCAAAATTTTTCGAACTAAAAAAATTTGAAACTATAAAAATTTAAAACAAAATTTTTCGAACTAATTTAAAACCAAAATTTTTCGAACTAAAAAAATTTGAAACAAAAAATTTCAAAATTTTTTTCGAGGCAAAAAATGAAAAAAAAATAAAAAAAAATTCGAACTAAATTTTCAAACCAAAATTTTTCGAATTAAAAAATTTGAAACTAAAAAAGATTTCGAACCGTAAAAATTTAAAAAATCAAAAAATTTTGAACTAAATTTTTAAACCAAAGTTTTTCGAACTAAACCAATTTTTAAAAACAAAAGCTTCGAACTAAAAGATCACATCTAAAAGTTTTCAAATTAAACTTTTTCTCGAACTAAATTTTTAAAATTTTTGAACTAAAAAATTAAAAACCAAATTTTGGACACTAAAAAATCTTAAATCAAAATTCTTCAATTAATTTTTCGAACGAAATATTTTCAAACTAATCATTTAAACTAAATCGTGGAAAAATTTTCCACCTGAAATTCTCAAACCAAATTTTCAAGATTAACATTATTTGAAAACGAGTGGTCGGGGTTTCAAGAAATAATAAAACATTTTTTTTTCAACTTCTTGTATTTTAACGAAAGATATTTGCTCTTCTCATACATTTTTATTGACATGATAAGTGGTGAATCTAGGTCAATGAATACATTGAACGTGTCATCCTCGAATCTTGCAGACGTATTCTCTAAAGAAAAAGAATAAGCAATAGATTACTTTATGAATTTCTTTTTTCCTGAAAAATAAAAACGAGTAAATATTGATAAGAGAAATATAACTTACTCGTTAAAGTTGGATATGTACCACTCTTTGGTCAGTTCCCTCTTCCTCCTCGGGTACGATATGACAGCATTTCTTCCACTGATGGTGTTGCTGCTTTATGAACTCCTCTAGGTACGAGATGACTGCATTTTTTCTTGGTGTTGCTGCTTTGTGATCAGGGGGGAAAAAGAAAAAGGAAAAAGACTATGTTACAATGATGGCCTGTAACATTGACACAGGGGGAACATTGATACAAAGTCATACTCATACTTCCGTGAAAATCAATTACAGTGAAACCTCTCTAAAGCGGACAGCCGTGGGGAATCAAAACTGTCCGTTATAGAGAGGTGTCCGCCTCAGAGAGGTATCAATATTTCCTTACGTAAATTAGTAAACAATGTAATGTCCAATTAGAAAAAAATAATTGCATGAATCATGTATTTACGAATATTACCAAAATGATAACCTGCATTATCCTCTGCCATTCAATACTCTATGTTCTAGACACAACATGGAGATAAGATGTTATAGTTTTCTGCACTTTACACTTACCACTACTTACTACGTTTACAGTATGTTCCTTTAATTTGTGGGTTAATTGCAGTCCAGTAGTGTCTTTTTCTTTTTTTAGACAATATGCGTACCCGAGGACAGAAGATACTAAATTTGTCTTCTGCTTGGTCAGAGATTCCAGAGGGACAGTAGAATAACGTGTCCGCAGGCAACTGTCAATCACTTTTGTGTCTAAAACAGGTTGAGTGGGAGTGAAATGCGAGCAAAGGACATGAGGGTGTTGTCAAACAGATAATGCTTCGTCTGGATTGCTGAGCAGACAGTTGAGGAGGCAAAATGTTGTCACAATGCTTCCTTGGTGACATATGTATGAAGTACCGGTACTAAAAATATATTTTTACTGTATTTTTCAACTTGTTTCTAGAGAAAGTGTCCGTAATCCAGAGGTAAATAATACCTATAAAAAACAGAAAATACTGTCCGTGTCCGTACTAGAGAGTGTCCGTTTTATAGAGGTTTGCCAATATGATTTTTCCTATTACAGTGTTTGGGGATTACAAAATATGTCCGTTACGGGAGGTGTCCGCTTTATAGAGGTGTCCGTTAGTAGAGGTTTCACTGTATTATGAACCCTGTGAAGACTATAAAATACATATTTACTCTGCTACTATTTGATGGATCAAGACGAAATTTTTAGTTTAAGTTGAACATGAAACAAAACACCTAAATACATATTATTACTCACCTAGTTTGCAATGTTGCCACTAAACTAATAACTAAAATAATGGCGAGAAGAGATTTTTTAAGGGAAATTTTCTTAAATATTCCTCAATTATTTTTCCTTTGTACGCAGAAGTGTCTCGTTCGTTACGTAAACTGAAAGCCTACACTCTCCCAAATCGATCGAGGTATAACTGGTTCCAGTGTTACACTGACGGTCGGAACATTGACACAAAGTCACACTCGTAGTTCGATGAAAATCTATTATTATGAAATCTGGGAAAACTATTTAAAAAAACATATTTCCTCTACTGTTATTCAATGGATCAAGATGAAATTTTCAGTTTAAGTTGAACATAAAATAGGACACATAAATACTTTTTATTATTCACCTAGTTTGAAGTGTTGCCACGTAATAACTAAAAGAATGGCGAGAAGGGACATTTTCTTAAATGTCTCTCAATTAGTTTTCCTTTGTATACAGAAATATCCCGTTCATTACGTAAACTGAAAGCTTACACTCTTACAAATCGATCGAGGTATAACTTGTTTCAGTGTTGCACTAACAATCTGATCTACGGTCATTTAAAGAGATCCCATCGATGTCTCTAAATATACACGAGTGCTAAAGGGTTAAGGGCCTCAGGACCCAGGTGTTGCACTTATATGTTGACCAACTACTATATTTTGATTCAAAGGACCCTAAGGAACATTTCTAATATAGTGGCAAAAGTTCCTTAGGGGGGAGTTATCACCCCCTTGGCCCTTGGTCTAAATAGTTTGAAGAGCAGTTCATATTTTCTTCTGTCTGGGATTTGCAGGAGGGATGAGGGGAATTTCCTTCTCAGTTGTTGTTTTCATTTCCTACATATTTGAAAAGGGGGAGAGAGAGAAAAAGTAAGTACATTCTTACTGGTAACCAAGGGCACCGATTTCTCTGTAAATTTGGGGGGAGGCACATTCAGATGCAAAAGGCATATATATGAGGATTTTAAGACAAATTGCATTCAAATTATGACAAATATTGTATATTCATAAATACAATGCGGGGGCCCACATGAGCTTTGGGGGCTTCGGGCCCCTCGGCCCCCCAGGATCGGCGCCCTTGCTGGTAACTGTCAAATTTCTTCGATAAGCGTTTGTTACTTGCATCTGCCACTTTAAAGTAAGTACAATACTGCATTTAATTAATGCATCACGTGATAATGACTTCACTAGAAATGTTAATGCTCAAGAAGGAACTTCAAATGAATCAACACAAGATATTAAATATTGTATTCTATACAGTGTTATATTAAGGAGGGCTTCAGGGCTTAAACACTCACCGAAATTTTATCGCAACTTTTTATTGGTATATATATATATATATATATATATATATATATATATATATATATATATTGCAGAATGTTCACATTTCCAGGAATAAAGTTCCGAAACAAGCAAAGGCCCCCGAAACAAAATCGTAAATACCCCATTGATTCTATGAAATAGAAAATTCAACTAAAATTACACAGAAATATTATTTTCTACTGTATGGTAGCGTTTGGTAAATTTATATACAGTGAAACCTCTGAATAACGGACACCAATGGGACATGAATTTTTGTCCGTTATTGAGAGGTGTCCGTTACACAGAGGTTACAGAAATTTAATCTCACAACGGTATGCAAATACTCTATTTAGTACGTACTTGAATTAGTGGGAGGGATGGAGAAATTCATTTCTGTTAAATAATATTATTGCTGAGGGATGTGTTAATATATTCGTATACCGGTACTGCAAAAGATAGTGCGGGTATGTTAATTTTCTTAAGTGCATGTCATCACCCTGTAAGCGTTCCTCATTTATTTCGAATTCTCAGAACCTTCTGAAAAGATGCGTTAGGAACCAAGTAATCGGCTAAACTCTTTTGTTTAGTGAAAAATGCATACTTTTTCCTCTACAAGGGTAATAAAACTCATTAGCAAGTATCCTCTGAGAATCCACAGTACGGTTGCAGAAGAAACGTGTGTGTGTTTGTGTACTGGCGCGGTATCTTCGTTGGCGGAATTAATGAAAAGGCATATGGGAGTGCATATTTTTATTGATCCAGCCCCAATCACAAAGAATACTTCCTTAGAGAAAATGAAAAAAGAAGCCGGGGAAATTCCAACCCAGACTTGTTCCAGTATCATAAGTAAAAGAAAAATGTTGCTTTTCCAAGAAATGTAAGAGAGGAAACATTGCTCGTTGAAAAAGTTATTGTAAAACAATGGTTGTTTTTTATCTATGAAATTGTCGGGAAAGATGGAAGGCCCAGAGGCAAAAGGATTAAATTTGTTAGGAAAGAGAAGATTGTTCGCATAGAATTCTTGGCCATACAAACTGACCCTGCATGAAGGTATTGAAGGTTTCCTAGGATTTCCACCAGAAAGCAATTTATTGCGGGCAGAAAAAAGAATAATTTCAAATTCAGCTTGAAGCTGTTCTGTTTGATGATGCACCAGGTCTAGACTTCATGATAGATATACTTGTGAGGAATAATATATCGTAGAACTGAGAATAATTCCTGTCCGTTATGAAGAGGTTATTGAAACGTCTGGGGAAAAAAAGAACTGTCCGCGTCCGTATCGGAGAGTGTCCGTAAAAGGGAGGGTTTTGTTCCATAAGGGAACATATAATTTTGCCGGGACAAAAAGTTGTGTCCGTATTATAGATGTGTCCGTTATTGAGAGGTGTCCGTTCAGGGAGGTTTCACTGTATATGTTTAATGTATTAGACATATTCTACAAGCTATTATGGCCAATGTAGGAAAAAAGCTACTTTGAATAACTCTTAAGGGAACATACCTAAATTAAATTATCACCAATAGAAACACCGAAACTTCTTACTCTGTATCAGTGTTGCCACAGTCCTAGCTCTGAAGTGGGCTGAAAAATAGTACCAAATTGAATCAAAAAGGGCTGAATTCATTATTTTATACCAGTATAATAGATGGCTCTATAACACGATACTAAAAGAGGTAGTTCTAGAACACCGTAACCCCTTCTTCCAAGAATCCAAACCAAGAAAGTGCTCTTTCTAAAACTTACTTTTTTAAAAACATCCAAATAGGAGGACCCCGAACAACCATGGAAGTAGATGAAACTTCTCTCGCACGATGAAACTTTTCCCGCAAATATAACTGAGGCCGCTAAAATTAAATGGGAAAACAGTTATCATCTTCGGTATGTATTGTAAGGAATCCAAACGTGCCTTTATTTCGAATTGACCAATAAACAAAAACGGTATTATGGCCATATATATGGGCGCCCATCAGGGGGGCAAGATGGGGCGCTTGCCTCCCTAGAGGAAATTGTACTTCAGAATATCGAAAACCCAATATAATTTTTACATTAGTTACAGCAAAATTTGAAACTATTTTTGAAATGTCGCTTATACTTGCCCCCCCTTGGAAACCACAATATGGGTGCCCTTGGCCATATATGAAAAAATATATGAAACGAGGAACAGATCAATCATCTCCGAGTTCGTGTGTAAACAGTACGTTAAAATAAAATATTAAAATATAAGTTATTGCACCATATTCTCGCTTATTTCACGACCGAAGGAGGATAATAGAACGTAAGAAGAATATAACGTAAGTAAACTCACATTTGTAAAAAAAAAAAAAAAAAAAAAAGTAAAACCAGTCCAGGATTCTAGAACCTTCCCTGAAAGACATCACAACACATTATTAATAAATGGTGCTGAATTGGGTAGAATTGTACCAACTTTTTCACAAAAGGGGCTGAAAATGCCAGCGTGGTACCAACGGGCCGATGAATAACAAAAAGGACTGAACTTGGTCCAATTGTACCAAGTGTGGCAACAGTGCTCCGTATTAAGGATAAGATTTTATAACATATTAGCATTGAAAGATGCCTTTAACGCTAAAACTAAACTAACAGAGGCGAGCCTCTGTACCTTCCTAACAATACATGCAATCTCCAACGGTAATACAGTAGATTTTCTCCCTGAGCAGCAAAACCCGTAAAGCTGTCTAGCGAGCTGGTGAGGCTCAGACGGAAGAGTATCCAAGTGTTTTCAACCTACTATTTTGTTACGAAGAACCCGAAATGTTGAAGTATTGGCTATTTTATAAGAAACCAAAGATAAAGAAAATATACAGTGAAAAACAGGATAGGCCCGGCCTCAGAGCCTTATAATGCGCTGCGCCACTGTTCATATTTTTCTAGCGTTACAGTATTCGGAATATGAGCTAATGTTGTCAGTTAAATTCCTCTGTTACAACTTCAAAAATTAGTGAGAAGTTCAATCTTAACTCCAGAGTTGCAAATTATCCATTCTGAGAAACCTATACAAAACCACTAAAAATGCCTATTTTCTTTCTTCGTTATAACTTCTACTCCTGTAGTACGAATGCGTTGCAGGTTTTAATGTATTACCGTATTGTTAGCTCCATCTAAAAAACTAGAGAACATAAATTATTGATTAGGAGTACCCACCCAACTTAATAACCAAATGATGTTGGCCCACGGTTGATTTTTGCTAGAATCACCATTTTTCAACGGTTGTTAATATGTTGATGACGTTTGCTTTGCTGCAGTAGTTTTCAATCAACCCATTTCCACCGAAAAAAAAAAAATGCACAACCAGTTTTCAACTTAACCAAAAGAATAAACATTACTCTTACAGCAAGTATTCGTAGGTTGAATTCAACGAAATTAGCAACCATTAATTGTAGTTCAATTGAAAATGATAATTCGTTGGTTGAAATCAACGGTTTTGACTCCCTTAAAATGCTTGTGTTGCACAGTTCTTTTACGTCCAAGCAGGCCCGTATCCAGGGGTGTCTAGAGGGTACCCCCCTAAATTTTTGCTGGTTTCAACTAAAATTTTCACGGTAGGCTTGCAAATGAACTAAAATATGGTTGGATCGGCCCATCCCCTAACTTCAGCCGAGCCCACCTATATTTTTGAACTGGCTACCGGCCTGCGTCCAAGCACGAAAAATCAACTATAATCATCATAAGGGTATGTCCATGGTAACTCACGTTACGTAATGACTTATATTTTGAAGGATACTAACCACAATAAACTTAAAAGCTCCTTTTTTTTAAAAAAAAAAGGAAAGCTGTCATATTTATACAGATAATTACCAAATATCGTCATTTTATATGATACAGCAAACCTAGGAGAAAAGAAAATACTATAATAACTCACGTTACAAATTTTTACCCTACATTCAGAACCTGTGATTTTTAGTACATTTTCTTTTGTCCTGGCATAGCTATTGCATGAAATTACTATGTACGGTAGGGACACACACAATTTAATTATGACAAAAAATATTAAATTTTTATTTACATATTATGACTACTTATTTTAGTGGAATACGCACAGAGTCGGCTAACTTACGTTACATTTGTCAACGATCTTTTATTATTAAGTATAAGCAACATAAATTTATAATAACTTGAAATAAGCACAGTTTAATTAAGTTGAACATTGAACTTTACTTTAAGAAAAGGTTTCATCAGTTATATGAAATTTTACTTGGGATACCGACAGAAAAAAAGTAAGACCTATGTAATAATAAATAAGGCTTGTATAATATAATCAACATTAAAACTTAGTAGATGAAAGGTAACCTACGGGAAAAATAGGAAAATAGTAATTCTCTGAAAAAAATTAATGATGCTAGCTACATACAACTATATATATATATATATATATATATATATATATATATATATATATATATATATATATATATATATTTTATCAAAAGAACAAGTTGACTAAAAATTATATTTCTTTCATGAATTTTTGTCCCTATTTCCGTAGACATACCCATAAGATAAAATATACCGGTAACCAAAAATACGAAACAAATTTCTTCGTTTGTTACATCCACATTCAAAGTTCTGTTAAATGTAATATCATCTAATGTATGGCATGGTTGATATAGAATTACATGTATTCCTTTAGCTTTCCTACTGTACTTTAACAGAAATGCATTAGGCTAAGTCAGCAGGGGGCCACATATTCTTTTTAGATCCGGACCTCCAGATGGGTTAATCCGGCTCTGTTTTATTGTATTATGTAAAACTAATAATTTGTGATTTCATATGTGAACATGAGTTGCGCATTCTGAAGTGTCAGACTGTAGCCGTAAGACGGGGTTACGTTGCACAAAATATGAAAAGAGTTTCACAGTCCTCTGTCGGCAAAACCATGAACAATAAAGAGAATGTTTCAACTGCCATCGTAAGATAGAACATCTAACTGTATTTTGGCTATAATGTTGATGGTTAACATTAGTTCTAATTACCCGGAGGATTTGTTGCTGTAGAGGTATGGAAAGCAGTCACTGTAAAGACCGCCAAAATTTGAGAGATATCACGTACAAGTATTTTCGTCAAATTTAAGTTAGTTCCGTAGAATACTACTGTGTATAATGGGACTTTGATGCAATAGTTGAAACTGAAATGTGAAACGTTTTAAAGTCACAAAAAAGTAAAACTGAGAGAAGGCAGTTTAAGCCTCTACTCGGGGTTACTTTGCATTGGTTCAAAATACCGCTTAGATAGGAGATTATTACTACTGTGGAACCTCTTGCATTCCAAATTTAAGTAAGTTTCGTATTTAGGTAGATGCCGGAATGAATTTCTTGTTCGAAAATAAGTTATGAACAGTGGTGGATCCAGAAAAATAGTTTGAGACAGGCTTCACTCACAAAGGCTTCGGCTTTTTTTTCTTTGGCAATCACTAGACTTTTGGGGCGGGGGTCTTGCAGCTTATACGCATAGGAATGACTCATATTAGCATAGGAATGATTAACATTATATTTTGTGAAAAGAAATCATGCAATTTGGTTGGGCTTCAGCCTGAAAGTCACAAAACCTGTAAAAATTCCACTGATTACGGTTGGGATGATATTCTTGGACATAAGGAATAACCAAGGCAAATCAATTCACGGGGATTTTTTTTTCTGTTCCTGACTTGGCATTTTTGTGGGACATATCCTAAACTATTAGAATGTGGGACTATTAGAAATGTGCCCAGTACCTTATGTACTACCATGAGCAAAATAAATGACGCGTCTCTTTATTTTGAAGTTTTTTGAAAATATCTCCGTTTTCTTTATATGTTCGAAATTTCGGAAGGTTTCCCCAGCAGGACAGGTTAATAACAAACCCGTTTTTAATATTTGTGTTAGATATTAGCTTAAAATAAAGAAATTAGAAGCAAAAAGCATTAAATCGACAGAAATCTCGAGAATTACCAACTCTGCTAAAGTGGGAAATTTTCAAGAACGCGAGGGAATTCTGCAGTTCAACACGAAGCAGCGACATCTATGTCATTGAGAGAAGCGTGGATTAGATCTACAAACGAAAATTTTAACGAAATATTTCTAGTATGTCTTATTATATGCATTATCAGCGAACTCCAAATATATGAATCTATGCTAAGTATTAACGTATAGATAGTGCAAATAGTGGAAATTACCTATGGAAAAAGACGAATTGTTAGCCCAATCGTAATGAAAAATCGTCTTTACTGTAGAACAGGTTCAGCTTACGTAAGAGAGCAAATAGCTCAGTTAGGTAAAGCAATGAGTTTGTATACCGAAGGTAGACGGTTCGAATCCCGTGAAAGTACTGTTGTCATTTTTAACACTAAGGTTATTTTATTTCTTTTTTATTTGGGAAAGAATCAAATTGTAACATATGTGTAAAACTCATGACGATACCAAAAAAAAAAAAAAAAAAAAAAGAGAGAGAGAAAATATCGTCGCATTTGCATTAGTGTCTCTAATTTTTGTTTGCAAACAGATTCGTAATTATTTCCCCTGTGCTCACTGATGCATAACGAATGTTTTCCAGTAAATGTTAATTCTAATTTGGAGAATTTTATAGTTTCACAATGTTTCTCACTACATAGTCTTCTATCTACGTGTTTGGATATTTTGATAACAGATTTCCCTATTAAATGTTTAATTTTCTCTATAAATATTTGTCTTAAATTGAAATTGTTTTGAATTTACTATATAAGCAAAGTTGCCCGAAGGAGGGGAGCTCAAGTAATAGATATTCTACGTAAAAGCAACCTATTGTAGAATGATGATGCTTCTTACCTTCAGCACATAATCTTAACGTTAGAGAGTCAGAGAGAGAAAAATCCTGTTTTTTCCTCCTCTATGACCACCCATCTTAAACCTCTACATATCATTGTTCGTCTCACATAATTTCGGCTCTCCAAAGACATTCATATTTATTATTATTATTATTATTATTATTATTATTATTATTATTATTATTATTATTATTATTATTATTATTATTATTATTATTATTATTATTATTATTAATAATGAATATGCCACCCTTACATAATGTTGTAACTTTACACATCTTAGTTTAAAGTGCTTTCTTTAGTAATAATTTGAGCAACCACGTCACAAAATTTAAAATGTATGAGGGGGCACGACGTTTTATTTCCCCTCCTCTCTTTTCAGCACCCTCCAACAGAAGGTATATAATTTCTGAGGGCAGACAAAATGAATAAGAAATATATTTAGAGCATCCTTTCCTCCTTCGTGAATGTAATATCACGTAGCATTTTTTATTCTACTGCAGACGACCCTAGGCCGTTATGGTTAGGTAACAAAAGAAATACCTAATATATTTATAGCGCCCCTTATCTGTAATATTACCTCTTCTTTATTTGTTCGAGGCTTCCTTACACAACCAAGGGTGACAAAAAGAATAGGAAAAGTGTCTAAAGATTACAAAAGACTTTATATTTTGTCAGAAACAAGGCAGTATATACACAACATTGCTTTCGTTAACAAGTGTTTCACCCTTGAGTCGCTTATAAAATTATGCAGAATAACTTTTGCCGATCATTGTTCTAGAGGGATTTGTCCAGGATGGTTTGGTGTCGAGCTAATAACGATAAGTATATTTATTTACATCACTGTTAAAGAAATAGCAAACTTTCTGAAAGGAACTTACTTAGGAAACAGATCTTCCTTCTACTTAGCCAGAGCCCACTCTGAAAAATTGCATTTGGCATTCTGAGTGAAAGTTCTATGGGACTATTAGAAAATTATATTCCCGTTTTCACGCTGATGGTAGAATTTCTTAAACAGTTATTGAATTACGTTCGAAGGGTAGGCGTAAATAGCGCCCCCGCAACAATGTGGCGTGGGGACCGCACAAGCTGCAAGGCCAAAAAATATACAGAAAGTACGCAGAGGCGGAGCAGGCCAAATTTTCACACGGGCAAAGTGACTTTTTGGCGCCCTTCCCCTAGTAGTAGCCTATATTTTACATTTTATCATAGTGTTTTTAATAGTTTAAACCAGGAGCATCATTTCAGATTTTGCTTTGGGGGGGGGGGGCAAGACCTCTTGATATAAGTAAAATTTCGCGTTTTTCACTGATTTACTACTATTCTAATGATAAAATCTATATACATCTCAAACTCACGGGGGGCAAATGCCCCTCCCTGCCCTCCCTAAATGACGCCCCTGTTTTAAACCCATTTTCAAAAAGAAATCCATTACCTAGGAAAAGTTCACAAAGAATATGGCCCGCTATAAACAATACCAACTCCACCCCCCCTGGTCTAGTGGCAAGCACGCCTGCCTTCTGTGGTACCGGGTCCAATTCCCGGTGGATTACTGTTGAACGATAAAAGTGGTTCGGATTCCACTATAATTAGTATCCACATCTCCCATGCCCATTAAGGCATAACCGTGGAACGCTAAACTCAAGCAAACAAACAAACAATACTTAATTCCCGGCACTCTTTATTCTACATGCCATCTCTCAATTTTTCGATACAGCCCCCTTAGTACTATGAAACTCTCTTCTTCCATAGTGAAATGGAAAAAGATCATATAATTGCCACTACTTTACAAGAATATAAACCAAAAACGTCAGTAGAAAGCACATTATAAAATTTACTTTTTGAGGCTCGTTTTGGTGCCCCTCTTTCTCTGGCGCCCCGGGCAGTCGCCCGGCCCTTAGTCCGCCCTTGAAAGTACGGACGCATAACTAAGAACTGCGGAGGAGAGGTTAACCTTCATGTTATGCCACTGGTTTGACGTGTTTGAAATGTTCAGTAAGTGATCAGTTGGTGAAATAATTTCGACGGTTACTGATGTTTAAAGTTTAGCTAAGACAAAGCTACCTAATCAAATACATTTGATATCGCGATGTCACAATTTGATTTTTCCTCACATAAAAAAGATAAAAACAATAGTAATAAAAACCCTTACTCGTACTGGGCTCCTAACTAACTAACGACCTAATTCTTACAGACTAGTTGCTCTGACCAACTGAGTTTCGATTTCTTACGCGAAAGAAGTCTGTTATATTAAGAGGCATGCTTTTCATTATCAGAACTGTTCGAAGTAATACGAACATGGCTTAAGAACAGGGACGGAACTGAATTACCACTCGATTGACCTTGAGGGCAAATCACCAAAGCGTAACTATAAACGTAAGTTCAGCATGCATTTCTCTGGAGTTGTGTTTAGTATTCCTATCTGCCAGTCATGCTTGTTCGTAGGAGTAATATGTTACAAACCTAACCTTTCGATAGAGCACAATGACAGAGAATCAAAATTAATGAATTCTTGCCCTTGTGAACTTGGGATACCACCATGTGCAATAAAACTGTCTCGTCTTCTGAAGTGATATTTTATCGAAAATAACTCGTTTTCCTTTATATATCCGAAGTTTTTGAGGGTTTCAAAATGAGGAAACGTTAGTGACAAACAAGGAGGCATTTAGGGGTGGGTCCAGGTGGTCCGGACTCCCCTCTGAAATCCCACCTTCTCTGTAAATTTAGCCTAAATTTAAGGATTATCTTTTAAATTTTATTATAATTTATCCTAATATTGAAGTCGGACTTCTCCCGAAATAAATTACTGCATACGTGCCTGCTGACAATTGAGCAGGGAATTCTAACAGCCAGCCATTTTATTTAAATCGTAGTAAACCCTGTAACCGAGCGTTAACGTGAAGACAAAGCTTGGTCCATTGGTAAAGTGTTGGAAGAATATAAACTCAATATTCGTAGGTTCGAATCTATCCACTCACCATAACATTTTGTTCTTATGTGTAACGATGAAATAAGAAAGAAAAAATGTATAACCGTTAAGACAAAACTTCAACCAAGTCTGAAGAGAACAATACTAAAATAGTAATACAATGACGTCAACCAAAAATTATTTCATGTAGCGTTTGGACGAAATTACAGCTGTTAACAATTGCAGAAATAAAAACAGGCTGTAATGCAGTCTAGACTTCTGAATGCATTTACTTCCTGAAAACTTCCGTCTCGTCATTGGTATGCCGTTAATCATTGTAAAACCTTTCAATTGGAAGTGAAATGACACAAACTAAAACAGTTTTAAATCAATAAATGTCTATGTGTAAAAGTAGGTGTCTTTTATCTGTAGTTCTGAGTTCCTTTTACTTTGAAGTGACAAATGAGAGAAGAAAGTATGGTGTTCGAAAAAAAAATCAAATTTGAGATTTCAACGAATTTACACGTATTATAGCCCCTAACACCGAAAAAGTTATTTTTCGATACATGTCCATCAGTTCGTCCGTCCGTTCGCTACACTTTTCTGTGCACTCGCCTAGAAGCCATACCTGAAGCCATACCTCGCCTAGAAGCCATACTTGAACATACCGTAAATTAGTTGAAAAATTTACGGTATGTTCAACTTATCTGCACCAAATTTTAGTTTAAGATTTTCATAGTATTTCCTATAGTTTTTTTTTTATTTCCCTCCTACTCCCAAAACAAGGGTAGTTTCCTGTACGATGAAAATAAAAAAAAGATATTTTCTCATAACTGGCTCTAACGATCTTGTTTTCTTTCTTTTTTTATAAATCAATATTTAATTAGCAACCCTATTTTGTGGTATAAGGCATTTATCTGAGAAAAATCTACAAGGGGTAGTTTATACTAAGGGGGTGAGTTTTTTCTCAGTGATTTTCTCAAAATGGACTCAAATATTTTCGTTCATATTTCATAAATAAAGATTTCATTAATAACTTATCAATATGGCATAACTCGTTTGTCCTAAAAAAAAATGCGAGGGGTAGTTTATTCTTGGTGGAGTGTTGTCTGGGCGATTTTCTCAAAAACGACTCAAATGAGTTTATTCATATTTCAAAAATAAATATTTCGTTAATAACCGAACAATATGGCAAAACTCGTTTGTCCTGAAAAAATATGCGAGGGGTAGTTTACTCTTGGGGGTGTTTTTCCTCCACGGTTTTCTCAAAAATGAGTCAAGCAATTTTCAGAAATAAATATTTCATTAAAAACCTAGTAATATGGAATAACTCGCTTACCCTGAAATAATCCTCAAGAGATAGTTTATTCGGGGAGTTATTTTTCCCTCACGATTTTCTCAAAAATTACTCGGACAATTTTATTGATAATTCATAAATAAGTATTTCATTAATAACCCTATATTTTAGTATAAGTCATTTCTATGAAAAACAATTACAACGGATAGTTTATTTTTGAGGTCAAGGTTTTTTCCCCGACAATTTTCTCGAACGACAGGGACTCCTGACGTGTTCTTTTTGAACGACTTTCCCAAAGTGACTCATTTGATTTTTTTCATATTTCATAAACAATGATTGCATTAATTGGTCTATTATATGTCTAATGAAAATGTGCTCAAAGTGTGAGTTAGTTTTGTAGTATGGATTTTCTTCAATCGAAGGTTTTTATTCGATAATCTGACATTCGATGTATTTGAATAATACGATAATTTTATTCGTATTATCCAAATACACACTTCAGTAACAACTGCGGCCTAACACAGTTAAGAAATTGAATTGAAAAAGTTTAGTGCGGTGGCCCTGTAATTGAATATTTTTTGAGAAACTCCCTAGCTTTTTGTGGTAAACTCAGGCTTTTCTTTTTCGAGCGACAAAAGAGAGAAGAAAATATAGTGATTGTGAAAATAATATCAAATTCAGATTTCAACGGATTTACATGTTTCATGGCGTCTACATACCGAAAATGTGACTTTTTGACACCCGTCCTTCCGGTCCGTCCGTTCGGCACACTTTTATATGCACTCGCCTAGAGGCCATACCGTTCAACTTATCTACACCAAATTTTAAACTTAGGGTTTACTTAGTATTCTTACAGGAGCTTTTCCATTTTTTCCTACCACCTAAAATAAGTGTGGTTTACAAACAGCCGAAAATCGAAAAACGCTATTTTCTCAAAAATGGTTTTAACAATTTTATTTATTTTTCATTAATCAATATTTAATTAACAACCCTATATTGCAGTATCAGATATTTCTCTTAGAAAAATTTACGAGGGGTAGTTTATTCTTGGAGGTGACTTTTTCTCGACGATTTTCTCAGAAAAGACCCTGGCGAATTTTGTACACACTTCATAAATAAATATTTGACCTTACAACATGGTATACGTCAATTGACCTGAAAAATATATGAGTAGTAGTTTATTCTTGGACTTGAATTTATTCCCAGTGAGTTTCTCAAACACGACCAGTTGGCAACCCTGTATCTCGACAACGAAGCTGAAATCGAAAACTGCAAGAGGACCATTTGTCTCCTTTTGATGTCACGAATCACCTCCCGAAGTTTGTGGACATCTTACAGGTTCACCCTTAATGAAGCTTCTTTTCGAAAAGTTAACTATTAACTTTAGGCATTGTTTATCTTTTTTTAAATCACAAATGTCGTTATTAATTTTAAGGCAGAGAACTACTTCTGAGAGAATAGATCTTGAAAAATAATTTTAAAACTTAGACTTTTGTTTTCGAGACATTCCAGACAAGACGAGACATTTTACAAGCTATCTCGTGTCCAAAACATTTGCCTCGTATTATCTTGGATGTCACAAAGCGCGTCTTGTCTCTTTCTCGAGACATGTCTTATCTCGTGCGCATTCGTTAACACTTGGGAAGGATTATCTTTCTACTCAAAGCATTGTTTTTATAATGGTTGCATATTTATGATAATTGCTGTCCACATAAATTACAGTCCTTTCAGTTGAATTAATTTTTATTATTATTATTATTGAAATTGCAATATCTAGTTTAACGTTGGACGATTATGCACCTATGCTAAGGGAGAATGATGATGAATGAAATGGTGAAATGAAGAAAGTGGGAGGAAAATGGAAAATCTCAAGAAAACACATACCCATGCACACGGTATTTGTCCACCTCAAATTTCACTTGGCACGAAGTGGAATCGAGCCACGGACCCCCTGCACCAAAGGTCCCTGCAATGCTTTATTATTATTATTATTATTATTAATAATAATAATAATAATAATAATAATAATAATAATAATAATAATAATAATAATTGAAGCGAGCTTAACGAGTTTCAACCGTACGACTCAACCAACGTTTGGGTGCCTGTTCGTTCGTCTGCTCCTCTCATAAAAGACATTTCATTTTAATGAAACTAGTAAGTGCCTTCTTTTAGCTCTGCGAAGTAACTATTGCTTGGAATATGAATCTGCAAAACATAAGAGGTAAAATTAACCAAATGGTGCAAGTTTCCACTTACATATACAAAACAATTTTGCAATATCAACTACGTGAATCTTGTCCCATAAAGAAGCCGAAACCCCTACACCGAAGAGCCCTCCGAGATTTGATCATTGTCCACACGGACTGAAATTGTCATTTGAAGCCAAGACTTTAATATGAAGCCAATAATTTCTTCAAAATAGACGAAAAATTCGGAAGTTATAAGCATTTTCATATTTTTGCCTTTTCCCATAAGGGAGCCGTAGCCCCCTATACTGAAGACCCCCCCCGGAGATTTGATCATTGTCCACTCGGACTGAGTTTGTCATTTGGAACCAACACTTTAATACGAAGCAAAATACTTCTTTAAAATAGACGAAAAATTCGAAAGTTATAAACATGTTAATAATTTTGCCTTTTCTCATAAGGGGGCCGTATTAGCCTACACTGAAGAGCCCCACGAGATTTGATCATTGACCACTTGGACTGAAATTCTCATTTGAAACCAAAACTTTAATATGAATCCAAAAATTAAACTTTTACATTAATTTAAACTGACTGGGTTCCAGTTCCCCCCACTATTGTTTAGTTTAGTTAACTGGTAATTTGTGACAGCTTCACATCATCAAAAGAATGTTTCACTTCCCCTCCCCTCCCCCAGGAGTTCGTGCTGGATCCACCACTTGAATCAATAGACACTCTTCCTATTCTTTTTGTCATCCTTGATTGTGTAGGGGCTCCCTCGTATAAATAAAGAAGCGGTAATATTACAATCAAGGGGCGCTATATATTAGGTATTTTTTTAGTTACCTACCCCTAACCGCACAGGGCCATCTTTCGTAGAATAAAAAATATTACGTGATATTCCAATCATGAAAGGGGAGAGGATGCTGTAAATATATTTCTTATTCATTTTGTCTGTCCTGCTTATCAAAAATTACTTTCTGTTGGAAGGCTACTGAAATGAGAGGGGCAAATTAAAAAGTCGTACCCCCTCCTACATGGTTGCTCAAATAAGTACTAAAGAAAGCATTTTAAACTAAGATATTTAAGATTTAAACTAGGAAACTAAGATATCCTACATTATGTAAGGATGGCATATTCAGGATTATTATTATTATTATTATTATTATTATTATTATTATTATTATTATTATTATTATTATTATTATTATTTGAATGTTTTTGGAGCACCGAAATTTTGTGAGACGAACAATGATATGTAGAGGTTTAAGATGGGTGGTCATAGAGGAGGAAAAACCAGGATTTTTCTCTGTCTGACTCTCTAACGTATAGATTATGTGCTGAAGGTAAGAAGCATCATCATTCTACAATAGGTTGCTTTTACGTAGAATATCAATTACTTGAGTTCTCCTCCTTCGGTCTACTTACCTTATGTAGTAAATTCAAAACAATTTCAATTCAATACAAATACATTGTAAAACTTTTCCGTAATTAAACATCTAGGGAAAATTAAACATTTAATAGGGAAATCTGTTATCAAAATATCCAAACACGTAGATAGAAGACTATCTAGTGAGAAATATTGTGAAACTTTATAAAATTCTCCAAATTAGAATTAACATTTACTGGGAAACATTTGTTATGCGCCAGCGAGCATATGGTGAGCAGTGAGCACAGGGGAAATAATTACGAAACTGTTTGCAAACAAAATTAGGGACGCTAATGCAAGTGCGACAACAGCATTTTTTCTTTTTTTGGTATCGTCATGAGTTTTACACGTACGTTACAATTTGATTCTTTCCCAAATAAAAAAATAAAAAAAATAACCGTAGTGTAGTGATAAAAATGATAACGGCACTTCCACGGGATCGAACCCGCTACCTTCAGCATACAGACTCGTTGCTTTAACTAACTGAGCTACTTGTTTTCTTACGTGAAGTGAGCCTGTTCCGGTAAAGACGATATTTCATTACGATCGTCCTACCAATTCGTCCTTTTCCATAGATAATTTCCACTATTTGCTCTATCTTTATGTTAATACTTAGCATATATTCATATATTTGGAGTTTGCAGATAATGCATATAATAAGACATACTAGAAATATTCGTTAAAAGTTTAGTTTGTAGATTTAATCCACATTTCTCTCAATGACATAGATGTCGCTGCTTCGTGTTGAACTGCAGAATTCCCTCGTGTTCTTGAAAATTTCCCACTTTAGCAGAGTTGGTAATTCTCGAGATTTCTGTCGATTTAATGTTTTTTGCTTCTAATTTCTTTATTTTAAGCTAATATCTAACACAAATATTAAAAACGGGTTTGTTATTAACCTGTCCTGCTGGGGAAACCTTCCGAAATTTCGAACATATAAAGAAAACGGAGATATTTTCAAAAAAAACTTCAAAATAAAGAGACGCGTCATTTATTTTGCTCATGGTAGTACCTCTGAGAGAGAAATCACATGGATGACAAGTGATAGTCACATTCTATGTCCGCACCTAAGCACATGCCTGACATTTACCTGGGGAACATGCCTAGTATATTTTTAGATATGTTCCCCATGCTGTAAGCGTCAATGAACCACAAAATTACTCCCCCAAAATGTGTTAAATCGCCTATATGCGTAATGTGTTTACATTAAGGTGAGTTTAAGAAACACTTTAAACAAATAATAATGAAAAAAATACCCCAGGGTGGGCGCCAACCACCAATCTTTAGAATACTAGCCGCGTGCTCTTCCGACTTGGCTATGTAGGCCATAAAGTTAACGTCGCTTGTACAGGGATAAATTGTTGCGGTCTTTTGAATTTGGCTAATCAGAGTGCTCTTTAATCGCATATATTCGACGATAACCGTTTGGGATCAGATAAAATCTTCTCGCCATGTAATTTTATAACAAAATGGCGAGTGTCTATTTACTTTATTTCACGGTTCATCCATATTCACTTTCAAATGATCGCCGATAATTGCCATCTAATAAAGTTGATGCGTTTGTTGCTTCTAGTACACAATCGCTTAGAAAAAGAAGCAACAAATGCATTAAATGTGGGAGATGAATTTAGAAACCTAAATGGCGCATACCTAGCACATCTTGTGCTGTTACGGTATCTGAAACAGTATGTACCTAAAGGACGTACTTAGAACATGACAGATATGTGTCTCAAGTGACGACATAAAAACAAATGACTGTTAGAGTGCGAAACTAAGCCAGGTAATAAATGTTATATTTGTGGTACATAGTTGCAAATATCAATTAGGTGTAACCAGTACCTAAAACTGTAGGTAGCTGAAGTACATACTTAGCACATAAATATCATATGTGCCAAGTGTCGGGTACCTAAAAAGTAGCTGGGACGCCTAAATGGCACATGGCTAGCACATCGTGTGCTGTTAGGGTTCATACTAAGTATCAATACCGGTACTCTCATTCTAATATCAATATCTGTAGACTGCATGCAGTTTTGTGTAGAAAGTAAAATTATAAATACTGAAGGGAAAACATTGCATAGAAACATTATGTTCGTATGTTGAATATACTTTTTTGTATGTTGTGCAAAGTAATCCCACTTGTGGTTTCAAAAGTTTATAGTTCAATAACTGTGGTCACAGTGAATGTTTACTAGTGAAGTTGCACTAATGTTTTCCTTATATATCTAGCTACATATTATATGTTTAAAATACTGTTCTAAATCATTACGCTTTAAAGTTACATCCGATTTTGTTTAAAATTCCTTAAATCTTGTGCAAAGTAACCCCCTCTTACGGTAGCCCAAAAAGTAACCTGTCGCCCAATTTGAAATTTTTGAAGCGAGGATACTTTTAAAAATCGCCCACTCAGCTACTTGTAACCCAATCTGACAACACTGACGGAGAAATTGTGTTGAAAGAGATCAGCGAAATTCAGACTGCTTTATGCTGTACCATTTGTGTTAGTACCTCTCAGTGAACATATTACCGTGAGTGCTAATTTGATTTTGTGCGATATAAATACTAAAGTGATGATGTAGGTGAAACTGTAAATGCACGTCTTATATAATCTCAATGTTGAAAATGGCAGTGTAATTCTATGCACACAAGACTTTTGCTTTCTTCTTTTGTATTGCAGGTGCATTTGGATACTTCGAAGTGACTCACGACATTACACGATACTCAAAAGCTTGTATATTCTCCGAAGTTGGAAAGCGTACTCCTGTCGCTGTTAGATTTTCAACTGTTATAAAGGAAAAAGGATCTGCGGACACAGTTAGGTATGCATGCTAAATATTTATCATTATCAGGATTTCGATAGGATATGTCCATCAAGTGGCGACATTTGGATGTCCAAAAGACTTTCTCTGATTACCCCGTAAAGAACTCAGGAAGTTCTGTTTCAGGAACATAAGAATTTTTGTAGATAGCCAATAGGGCGCCTACTGGCGAAATTGGAACTAGTAATGATTTCAGAAGATTTTAGCCGGTGGAAATTTTAACATAGGGTGTGAAAAATACTGTAAACTATCAAGGTCCCGGAGGGAGCACGTTCGTAACTCCAGGCGGGAAATTCTCCCTAGGCATTCCCTGAAATCATCACTCATTGTCGACTCTTGTAAATATACCGGGACGTTTGTGTTGTATAATATGCAGGATCTATGACATGTTTATGGTAGTTATCAAATGGGAATAGGTACTTCTTCAGCTGAGCAACCAGGAAACCATTCCCATAGTACTGAGACATCTCTAGCCTCATATTGACCGAAGGACAGGACAGCCGAGTCAAGACAGAGAGAGGCTGAAAATGTTGTGGAGAGAAAGAGAAGCTTGAATGCATTGTCACAGTCACAATGTTGGAAAGGCCTTTGTCTAGCGCGTGGTCGGGTGAGTATGGGGAACGAAGCTTTATTGCATTGTTCAGTTTCCTTCTTGGTTTTAGTCAATAAGCGGCTTGGAGTCACATTGTGTAAAGGTTTACGATAGCGCATCGTAAAAAAATCTGTTATAATAGGCATTGCATTTATAATTAATTTTTTTGCCATGTTTTTTCATTGCGTTACACTCTACAATTTTTAGAAGAGTGATATTGAATAAGGCTTTTTGGATTTCCATGAGAATTATTTATATTTTTGTCAGCGGACGTCTCATCAACATTCTGTGGAAGTTCAGATGTTAGCTTATGTTATGTCCTGGAAACGAGGTTTTCTGCGAGATTACTGATTGACTTTTTTTGTTGTTGTTGTTTCCTGAATAATCAAGTGACGTCTTTTGATCATCCAAGTACTCTCACGCGACAGGCATATCCCATTGAGATCCAACGGAAATCCCATGACTATCCCCATTATCCTTAAAGATTTACTGTTAAGCTGAATGTCCTGGGACAGGTATAGTATCTATGGGAGCTCCAAAGATTGTCTCATGGGCCGGAAGAGAATTGAATGTACTACGGTGATTCAGCTTCAGATTCCACTTTAAAGTCCAGATGTAATGCTTTATATTCTGTATGCAGATAATCAACGTAAATGCATAGCAATAAGCTAAGCCATGTATTACAGAGGGAGTAAATATCTCAACCTGGTTGTACTTAGCTTTATCCGTATTTAATGCATTAAAATTATAACAAAACAAAATAATGTTCCCCAGCTCAGGAAGCATTTTGAAATAATAATAACAATGTGTGTGTGTGTGTGTGTGTGTGTGTGTGTGTGTGTGTGTGTGTGTGTGTGTGTGTGTGTGTGTGTGTGTGTCTATGTATCATTTTTTTTCAATATTAGTTTTTAATGACTTTCAACATAATAAAGGAGATGATTATGGTTTCCAGGGACCCTCGTGGATTTGCAATAAAATTCTACACAGAAGATGGAAACTTTGATTTAGTGGGTAACAACACACCAATTTTCTTCATACGAGATGCTACTTTGTTCCCGCATGTTATCCATGCATTCAAGAGGAACCCAGCAACCGGACTAACGGTAACAATTTTCTCTCTTTCTGTTCGTCAGAACTTTTTTTTTCTTTGCATAAATGAACTCTCAGGAATGAAACAAATTAATGCCCTCAGCACTAGGTTAGTGGCCAGCGCGTGTTCCTTTGGTATATGTGGTCTCGTTCGATTCCCGGTAGGATAACAAGAAATTTAATTTCACTATCATCCGTCTTCTTTGACTTAAAGGGCATAACGGTTGGACGTTAAACTTTAAAATAATAATAATAATAATAATAATTTTACACCCTCCATTCCAAAAGAAACCAAACGTTTTAAAAAAACAAAAAAGCAATGTACATTTTGGAACAAATCATTTTTATTAATCAATGTATTCCCCTTCTGCATCGATACACATATTTGCACGCTCCAACAAGTTGTCAAACGACTTCTCCATGCCCTTTATTGGAATGGTCTTTAGGACGGCGGTCGTCGCCTTCTCAATGGCATCAATCGATGCGTGCCACTTTCCTTTCATCGCTAAATGCAGTTTCGGGAACAGATAGAAATCGCACGGAGCGAGATCTGGTGAATAGGGCGGATGATGCAACCGAATAGTGTGATTTTTGACCAAAAATTCAGTTACAAGCCGCGAACGATGTGATGGTGCATTATCGTCCAAAAGAGTCCAACTGCCGATTTCGCGATATTCGGGCCGAATACGACGAATTCTTGCCAGCAAACACTTCATGACGCCCAAGTAAAACTCTCCAGTGACTGTCTGGCCGGGCTGAACAAATTCTTTGTGGATAATTACTTTTGAATCGTAAAAACAAATCAGCATCACCTTAACTTTTGACTTCACCAAGCGACTTTTTTTGGGTGTTCCTTCATCCGGCGCTCTCCATTCAGCACTTTGCCGCTTTGTTTCGGGCTCATATTCAAAACACCACGTCTCGTCACCAGTTACAATCGATTTCAAGAAGTTTCGATCCTGCCGAGCACTTTTAACGATGTCTTTGCTATGCGCAATTCGATCAACTTTTTGGTCTTCGGTGAGTTTGTGTGGTACAAACCGCGAATTAATCTTCTTAAGGCCCAAAGCTTCGGTCAAAATGCGATATGCGGTTGTTTGAGGAATGCCTAATTCCATTTCAATAACTTTCAATGACGATTTTTTGTTATGTTTGATGAATTCACGCACTTTTTCGATGTTTTCTTCCGATAATCCGGTTCTGGGACGGCCTGATCTTTCGTCATCATCCAGCGTCTCTCTACCCGATTTGAATCGCCTGAACCACTCGTAAACTTGCGTACGGGATAGACACTCATCACCATATGCATTTTGTAGCATTTGGTGCGTTTCACTAAAAGTTTTACCCAGTTTAACACAAAACTCAATTGCAGCTCGTTGTTTGAAACTCATTTTCCGACCGATGTACACAACACACTGACAGTTGAAACGCAATAACTTTGTTGCCGTGCATCCAAATGTCATGACATTTATACCAGTTGTCAATGAGGGAATACGCCATCTACCGGTAAAATATTACAACAGATGGCACTAGTGGTACTATTTGTTTTCAAAAGTTCGGTTTCTTTTGGAATGGAGGGTGTATAAACAAATTAATCGATGTTCATAGATGTGGTTACATGATTTCCGTCTTATTTGTATGAATAAGCGTCTATGAACATTAATGTGTCTAATTCATACGAATTAGAGTTTTCAGGATCAAATTCCGTACGAATTTTGATGGAGTGTAGGTGGCTGCACTAAAATTGCGAAAATTTGCACTTTGTTACCTCTTATTATAGATACAGTCTCAGCTAATGAGTCCTTGACAAAATTGAAATTAAAAAAAAAAAAAAGTTGTGAAACGTTGGTATCCTTAAATTTGATTTAAACCGTTCGTTGAGCTAAACAATACGTTTAGACCATTGAGATAATATAAAGAACTCAACAACAAAATACAACTCAAGAACAGTGCGTTATATTATCTCAATGCTTCAAACCCTATTGTAAAAAAATGTAAACGTGTAACAGTTTTGCCAACTCCACTTTGACGTCATCAAAGACTATGAATTAGATTCATAGATGAAATTCATATTGTCTAATGAAGCCAAAGTGGATAAAGTTGTTACACGTTAATAATGTTTATAATAAACGTATTATTTTGCTCAGTGAGTAGCTTAAATCACTGTGAAACAAAGTTTGAATGTACAATGGAAACAGGGACGTCATTTAGGGAGAGCACGAGGGGGCAATTTCCCCTCCAAGGATTTGAGGAATACATATACTTTAATCGAATGTCTACTAATATATACCTACTAAACATGATTTATACTAATATACTAAAGTCCAGAAGGAATAACGTCGTTGGCTTCCTGCGCTTGGACCTGCTCGTCAATGGGGGTGTAGTCAGAGGATAACCAATCACCACCCACCCTTCACCGCGCTTAGCGAACCACGAGTAACTGAGCTGCTCCCCATGAACGTCACTACAACTTTTCGCGGGAAGCCAACGACGTTATACGTACGTTCCGTACTAAAGTACAAAACGTGAAGGTCTTATGTCGGTGGTGCTCTTGCCCCCCCCCCTCAAGCGAAGTCTAAAATGACGCCCCTGAATGGAAAACATTATAGTTGGCATCATTAGTATAAGCATTCCGACTAATAAAGACAGTCAGAAAAAGCGCAAGTTAGGCCAAAAGGTGCTTTTGAGTTGAGAGAAGTAGTAATTGCGT
Source organism: Thermobia domestica (assembly GCF_964235325.1). NCBI lineage: Eukaryota > Metazoa > Arthropoda > Insecta > Zygentoma > Lepismatidae > Thermobia > Thermobia domestica. The sequence goes on from NC_137463.1 coordinate 15,585,642, forward strand.
TACTTTAGGAAACTTTTTGGCCCCTGGGTCCCTGCCTCAGGACCCATGGTCCCTGGCCGGGGTCAATGACCTAGGGGTACCTAGGACCACCCCCTAAAATTTGGCAGGGGTACATAGGACCACCCCCCAGGACCCATGGTCCCTGGCCCGTGTCAATGACCTAGGGGTACTTAGGACCACCCCTCTAGATTTTGGCAGGGGTACATAGGACCACCCTTAAATTTTGGAAATTGCCAAATCTAAAAATTGGGTGTGGTAGCCTAGGACCACAGTATGTACCTCTATCAGTATTGGGTGTCTATGTCGTTCCCTTTTATGGGTAAAAAATTGCCAAAAAAATTCAAATTTCGGGGGTTTTTTGACCTAATTTATCCCCTTTGATGAGGTATTATTATCCTATATGGTTATATGTGCATATACAGGGATTCATTACCTTTCATAAGACATGGGTATATTAATGCACCCCTTTAAATTTTGGGAGGTGTACCTTGGCCCACCCCTTCAATTTTGGAAATTGCCCAATTTCAACATTGGGTATTATAGTATAGAACCCTAGTATGTATTACTATAAATTTGGGTGGTCCACTTCGTTCCCTTTTAGGGGTACAAAATTGCCAAAATTTTAGTACAACCACATGTTTGGTTTTTTTTTTGGTTCATTTTTATTCCCTTGGATGAGGTCCTATTACCTTATATGGGTGTATACAGGTGTTTATTTCCTATTGTAAGACATAGGTACATTTGTGCACCCCTTTAAATTTGGCAGGAGTGCCTTGGCCCACCCCTTCAATTTTGGAAATTGCCCAATTTAAACATTTTGGTACAATAGTATGTATTACTATAAATTTGGGTGGTCCACTTCGTTCCCTTTTTAGGGGTACAAAATTGCCAAATTTTTAGTACAACCACATGTTTGGGTTTTTGGCTCATTTTATTCCCTTGGATGAGGTCCTATTACCTTATATGGGTGTATACAGGTGTTTATTTCCTATTGTAAGACATAGGTACATTTGTGCACCCCGGCAGGAGTGCCTTGGCCCACCCCTTAAATTTTGGAAATTGCCCAATTTAAACATTTGGTATAATAGTATAGAACCCTAATATATATTACTACAAAATTTCGGTGGTCTATCTCGTTCCCTTCCAGGGGTACAAAATTGCCAAATTTTTAGTACAACCACGTGTTTGGGTTTTGACCTAATTCATTTCCTTGGATGAGATCCTATTACCTTATATGGTTATATGGCCATGTATAGGAGTCCATTCCCTATTATGAAACATAAGTACATATGTGCACCCCCGGGAATGGTACCTTGGCCCGCCCCTTAAGTTTTAGAAATTGCCAAATTTAAACATTTGGTATCATAGTACTGGACCCTAATATATATTACTACAAAATTTGGGTGGTCCACCTCGTTCCCTTTTAGGGGGCATTTTGTTCCGCTTTAGGAGTGAACCTTGCAATCGTCCCGAGTTTGATTCTTGGAAATGTTGAATTTAACGTCCCCGCGAAAACGGTGAGAGATGATAGGACGAAACATGAACTTACTTGACTGAGGATTGAAGCAGGGACCTCATACAGTAGAGACAAGCACTGAGCCATCGTACACGTGTGTTGATTACTATGCAATGGTCCCGAGTTTGATTCTAGGTGTTAGTTTCAGGAAATGTTAACGTTCCCTTGAAACGATGATGAGAAATGAGAAAACATCATAAACTTACTTGCTTGCGGATTGAAGCAGAGACCTCACACATCAGAAAAAAAAAACGCTGAGGCACTATGCCAACTTCAGTGCAAGCAATTTTTGCGTATGAAAAAAGAACATGAACAGATTATGTTACATTACTACACATTTCTGCTTGTTGTTACGCATAGAAGCTTGTTATTGTGAAATTGCAGAATCTGCTTATACTACATCAGCATTTTTTCTCAGCTGACGGACTTTTAAAGCTCAACTTTACATTTATGTCAAAGACAGTTTCGTAACATATCGATGAGTGTTACATTTTTTCAATCAAGTTTAAGAAAAATGAATCACATTTTAGATGTGGTAATTTGAATGTCGTAAGAAACTAACGAGTCAACGGTATGATGTCATTATCAAAATTGCGATACTAGATGTCGTAACGATTGATGTGTAAGGAGAAAAAACGTGAATAATGTCACAACCAATCAGATTGCTTCTTACATCACGTTTCGGCTCATGATACATGATGAAAGCTGTGTTTTCATTGGTTCTCCGTGATGTCATTGATTCATTTTCCTCGTTTCTGATTGGCTGATAGTGTTGTCACTTTATAGTTGAACCGTTTCAGACCTAAATAAATTTCTTAATTTCATTTTCAAATCCTACTTCCACGAAGATCTTGAATGAACGTAGATGTACCTCTAGTGACAGCGTGACTTTACTCCGTTCCTTGAATTTGAGGTAAGTATCGACTGCGTTTTCTTAACATCAATGGAGTGCTTTTGCATGAGGATAACATTGTTATCATTGTTTTATTTTAACACGAAATATTTAGCAAATGGAAGAATAACCCTCACTTACTTGACCGGGGATCGAATTAGGAATCCCACACATTAGAAGTAAGCACGAGAAAATTGTTGATTTTGGTTTAGCGTCCCTTCAGTAGTGGGGTGCTAGGAATACAGCTTAATGTTGAATTTGAGCGCATACTGGGTGTTGAACCCGGGCCACATCCCACACATTAGAAGTAGGCACGAGAAAATTGTTGATTTTGGTTTTAGCGTCCCTTCAGTAGTGGGGCTAGGAATACAGCTTAATGTTGAATCTGATCGCATACTGGGTGTTGAACCCGTGCCAGAGGAACGTAACGCTAACCACTTAGCTCAGTTTCTGAAAGTAAACAAAGAAACTACGCACGATTTTGTTCCCTACAACGTGAGACATGGACCTACAGTTTAATGTGGGATCTGATCTCCGCCGAGAAACGAATTCGAGTCTTTCTTGTCTTAGCTCGAAAAAAAAAAAGAAAAGCAAGCGCATGAGATTTTGTTTTCGTTTCATGTTCGTCATACGTTTTAAAGTTCAGTGTCAGAGGAAAAATGCTTACTACTACAATGATTCTTTCAGCACAGTTAGAAAAACAATTTCATTAATTTTTTTATCACTACAGAAACTTAGGTCATTTACATGTTGATGTTGGTCCGGGTTTGATTTCCAGTATGACGACAATAAAACGTTTCAGTAGTAGAACTATTTGAGATATGATCATTCTTTTAGGATTGATCGTGTAGTCATTTTGATAATGTAGTGATCTCTGAATTCAATTTTAATTCGTGCTTTTTTTTTTCTCTTTTCGTTTTAGATATTTGTTTTTCTTTGCCTATTCCTTTTTTGCTTACCTTACCTTTTTCCTATTTGAATATGGCTACTTCTGGCTTTACTGTCTTGCGAGAAATCAATAGACATTATCGGCGTTTTAATCTTGAAGGACGAATGCTGGAAATTCAAATTAATGCTCCGACCAGTGGCACCGATATTGTGGAGTGGGTTCAGACCTCCTTTCAACAGATGTTGGATTACTTATTGGAAAACGTCGACGAATCATCGATGGTTGGATTGTCGATTTTATCCCACGATGAGAAGAACAAACCGTTTTATCTATCTTTCCGGCATGCAAGTAATTTGACACTGGAGACTTTATGGGCTTCCTTTGATCGCATCCTTCAAAGTAACGATAGTTTTCTCATGAACGAACCGTTCATTGTCCATTTTCATCATGTGGATGTGCCCCGTGGATTTGGATTGGTGCGTCGAGGTCTTTTATCAAACGACGAATTATTAAAACGCAAGAAAGGCATTTTACGTGTAAAAAACACCGACAAGAAATGTTTAGCGTATGCAATTGTGATTGCTATTGGCCTAAAGAAATATAAGGATACAAATAAAAAAGTTTACGATCAATATCGCAAACAGAGCAAGTGTGTCGTTCTCCCTGACGTACATGAACTTTTGTCCAGATCATCAGTGAATTTAGACCATGGGGGATCTGTGGAAGAATTACGACAATTGCAACGCTACTTGACAAATTATAAACTTACCGTATAGACTAGCTTTTCCGGAGAAGATATTCTGTATGAAGGGCCTGGTGGCGAAGACAAAATTCCAATCAATTTAATGTGCATCAATTCACATTATGACATCATCACATCATTAACGGCCGTTTTCTCTACTGTGTATTATTGTGTAGCATGCCACAAAAAATATGATCATCGTACTGCACACGTCAAGAACTGTTCGGCCATGTGTGAAAAATGTTTGCAGAAACCGCCATGTAGTAAGACCAATACGGAGAAGCAGTGTTCAGAATGCAATCGTGAATTTTATGGTGAAACATGTTATACAAATCATCTGACTGTACCATATCATAAGGGCCAACCAATATGCAAGATGGTGAAACAGTGTGCCAAATGTCTACGCATTTATTCGTTTGTCCATACAGGGGAAAGAAAACATGATTGTACTGATTATTTTTGTAATGTGTGCCATAAACACGTTACGTCTACCCACCAATGCTACATGAAGCCTGATACGACTCAATTAAAACCTGGAGTTCCATCAGTGTTACATGCCAAGAAGGCTATGATTGTCTTCTATGATATCGAAGCCACACAGGATACTTTCTTCGATGAAGACACATTCATTCATAAGCCCAATTTACTGGTGGCCCAACAAGTATGTTACAACTGTGTTCAAGATGAAGATATACATCATCCGTGTGAAGTTTGTGGACAGCGAGAACATATTTTTCAAGATGATCCGATCAATGCCTTTCTTGCGTATTTACGTCAACCACGACCCAACATCAAACTTATTGTATCTTTGGCACATAACTGTAAGGGATATGATGGTCATTTTATTCTTAAATCTTTAGTGGAAGAACATGAATTGAAACCTACTTTGATCTTGAACGGAGCAAAAATTTTAAGCATGAAAGTGAATCACTTATCGTTTATTGACTCTTTAAATTTCATGCCAATGGCTTTAAGTAAATTATCCAAGGCATTTCATTTACCCGCGACCAAGGGATATTTTCCACACTTTTTTAATACTGCTGCAAATCAAACGTATGTGGGAAAATTACCGGACATCCATTATTATGGTGCAGATGAAATGAAAGTGGATGAACGAGAGAAATTCATGACATGGTACAACGAACACCAGAACGATACGTTTATTTTCCAAGAAGAATTGGTAAACTATTGTGTCCAGGACGTCAACGTACTTCGAATGGCTTGTATATCTTTCATGACCACTTTTGAACAAGAAACTCACGTCAATCCTTTCCTGGAGACTATCACTTTGGCGAGTGCGTGCAATTTAGTATTTCGACGAAATTTCTTAAAACCCAATACTATTAGCATTCTTCCTGCACGAGGATACCGTCACAGAAACAATCAGTCACGGATTGCTTTGCAGTGGCTTGCCTACATGGAGGAAAAAGAGGGCCATCCAATTCTACATGCTGCGAGAGAAAAAGAAGTTTATGTTGCTGGTTTTCATCTGGACGGCTACTACAAAAATCCCGACACTAAAGAGGAACACGTGTATGAGCATGCCGGCTGTTTTTATCATGGCTGTCCTCTATGTGTCCCTACAGGCCGTGATCAGCCCATTTATGACAACTCCGAAGAAACGATGAACTATCGCTACGAGAGAACACAGCGTAAAATGAAGTTATTACGATCCATGGGATATAAAGTACATGAAATGTGGGAATGTGAATTTCGTCAAGTGTTAAAATCCAATCCAGCATTGGCCTCTTCTTTAAGCACACATCCTTATATTAATAAGACACCATTAAATCCAAGAGACAGCTTCTATGGTGGTCGTGTTAATGCCATTAAATTGTACCACGTCGCAAATGAAAATGAAGGCGAAGAAATAAAATTCTTGGATATCGTTTCCCTGTATCCTTATGTGAATAAATGTGGACGGTATCCAATAGGGCATCCACGAATATATCTACAGGGAGATCCAGAAATGCCCGACATTCAAGATGTCAACGGATTAGTCAAGTTGAAGATTTTGCCTAGCAGAAATGTGTTTCATCCAGTACTGCCATTTCGCTCAAATAAGAAGTTGTTGTTTCCACTTTGTGCTGCCTGTGCCACAACATTAAATCAAGATTCTGAATGTACACATTCGGACAGTGAACGAAGTCTAACAGGAACGTGGGTGTCCTATGAAATTCAAAAAGCCATTGAACTTGGGTATCAAGTCATTGAAATTTACGAAATTTGGGATTACGACATCACCGTATATGATCCAGAAACCAAGACTGGTGGATTATTCAGCGAATACATTAACACATTTTTGAAATCTAAGCTGGAATCTTCTGGATGGCCTGCCAATTGCGTCACCGAAGAAGAAAAGCAGCAGTATATTCAAGTGGTACAACAACGGGAAGGCATAACTTTAGATGCAGCAAATATAATGACAAATTCAGCACGTCGTAGTCTTGCAAAACTCTGTTTGAATGCCTTCTGGGGACGACTCGCTATAAGAGACAATTTCAGCCAAACGACCATCATTAACGACCCCAAAGAACTGTATCAGAAATTAACTGCTCCAGATATAAAAGTCAACCAAATTTTACCTGTTAACGATTCGATGTTATACCTTTATTGGCAGTATGAAGATGATGTTCCAGTACAAAATCACAATGCTAATGTTGTCCTTGGAGCATTTACAACGTGTCAAGCTCGTCTGGAACTCTACAAATATTTAGAACTGCTGCAAGAAAGAGTACTATATTTCGATACAGATTCCGTAATATTCACGCAGCGACCATCACAGCCCACAATAGAACCAGAATTATTTCTTGGTTCAATGTCAAATGAACTGGAATCAATTGGACCAAAAGCATACATTAAAAAATTCGTGTCTGGTGGCCCAAAACAGTACGCCTTGGAAATCTACAACCCCGACACGAAATCAACCAGTTATGTATGCAAAATTCGTGGGTTTACACTCAATTATACTGCAAGTCAAAAGCTAAATTTTAACAGTCTGGAGCAAATGATCATAAATCAATCCAGTGAAAAAATCTCCATTAGCACGCCGCACAAAATTTACAGAACCCACGATCATCATCTTGTCACAAAACCTGAAGAAAAGAAGTACAGTTTCAACTATAAAAAACGCCGATTAATACCAGACACATACGAGACATTGCCCTATGGGTATAAAAAAGCCAGAACAGAATAACAGCCATATTTTCCCCTAATCCCACCAACATCACCTCCCAAAGACGGGGCAAAGAATCAACTCAGATGACAGCGGAAACAAAACTCAGATGACATCACCTTGCAGAAACCCGTGGAGAAAAAAAAAAGGAATTCAGGTACGTCACATTTGCGTTTCTTTTCTCACCTCACTCTCTCTTGATCAGTTAGTTCGATGTTAATAATCTGTTTTTCTTCTTTCACAGGAAACAAAATAAATATTACCATGTATATTCATGTTTTATTTTCTCTTTACAGAATTTGTACCCATCACGGACACGTCTTCCTTTGAAGAAAAAAGAAATTCTGTATTCATTTTCACATGCTAAAAATAAATGTACAAAAACATGATTCTGTGTTTTTTATTTCACATCAAAAAATCAAATTCTTTTTCCTGTACTGCGATTTCAATTTCTTTTTCTGAATCAGTTTACCGGTAAAATAAATCAATGTTTTACGAAAAAAAAATCAAACTAAATTTTTGTTTCAGAAAATTTTTAGTGTACGAAAAAAGAAAACTGATTCAGAAAATTTTTGTGTACGAAAAAAAAATGTTTTCAGAAAAATTTTTTGTGTACGAAAACAAAATTCTGTTTCAGAAATTTTTTGTGTGTACAAAACAAAAACTGTTTCAGAAAAATTTTTATGTACAAACAAAATTCTGTTTCAGAAAAATTTTTATGTACAAACAAAATTCTGTTTCAGAAAAATTTTTGTGTGCAAAACAAAAATCAGTTTTCGTCACGAAACTGCTCCGACTAAATGAATCGATTCATTCTGATAGTGTTGGCAACACTGGAAAAATTTCGGTAAGTATCGCTCAGACCCTGAGTTACAGCGAACACAATTAGATTCGAACCAGCAACCTTACATGTCTGATTCATCTCTAAATACAGCCAACTAAACAATAAGATTATGTGTATACGTCAATGCTTTGCACTGAGTCAACAAGGTTTTCTTCAAGGTCAAAGTTGCACACGAAGTAAAAAAGATGACAACGCAGATCTTCTATCTTTCTATATGAAACATAAACCTAGTATAAACTGCTCGCACTGAAATGTGTAATGTAACATAATCTGCTCGTCTTCTTTTCATACGCGAAACTGTTCGCACTGAATGGAGTACGGCGGCTCAGCGCTTCAATCCACAACGAAGTAAGTTCATGTTTCCTCCTATCATTTTTTCATCATCGTTTCAAGGGGACGTTAAACTCAACATTTCTTAAACTAACACAAAAATCGAACTCGGGACCATGACATAGTAATCAACAAACTGAACTTCTCAATGGGCCATGGTGACTCAGCTCTTATTTCTGATGTGTGAGGTCTCTGCTTCAATCCGCAAGCAAGTAAGTTTATGATGTTTTCTCATTTCTCATCATCGTTTCAAGGGAACGTTAACATTTCCTGAAACTAACACCTAGAATCAAACTCGGGACCATTGCATAGTAATCAACACACGTGTACGATGGCTCAGTGCTTGTCTCTACTGTATGAGGTCCCTGCTTCAATCCTCAGTCAAGTAAGTTCATGTTTCGTCCTATCATCTCTCACCGTTTTCGCGGGGACGTTAAATTCAACATTTCCAAGAATCAAACTCGGGACGATTGCAAGGTTCACTCCTAAAGCGGAACAAAATGCCCCCTAAAAGGGAACGAGGTGGACCACCCAAATTTTGTAGTAATATATATTAGGGTCCAGTACTATGATACCAAATGTTTAAATTTGGCAATTTCTAAAACTTAAGGGGCGGGCCAAGGTACCATTCCCGGGGGTGCACATATGTACTTATGTTTCATAATAGGGAATGGACTCCTATACATGGCCATATAACCATATAAGGTAATAGGATCTCATCCAAGGAAATGAATTAGGTCAAAACCCAAACACGTGGTTGTACTAAAAATTTGGCAATTTTGTACCCCTGGAAGGGAACGAGATAGACCACCGAAATTTTGTAGTAATATATATTAGGGTTCTATACTATTATACCAAATGTTTAAATTGGGCAATTTCCAAAATTTAAGGGGTGGGCCAAGGCACTCCTGCCGGGGTGCACAAATGTACCTATGTCTTACAATAGGAAATAAACACCTGTATACACCCATATAAGGTAATAGGACCTCATCCAAGGGAATAAAATGAGCCAAAAACCCAAACATGTGGTTGTACTAAAAATTTGGCAATTTTGTACCCCTAAAAAGGGAACGAAGTGGACCACCCAAATTTATAGTAATACATACTATTGTACCAAAATGTTTAAATTGGGCAATTTCCAAAATTGAAGGGGTGGGCCAAGGCACTCCTGCCAAATTTAAAGGGGTGCACAAATGTACCTATGTCTTACAATAGGAAATAAACACCTGTATACACCCATATAAGGTAATAGGACCTCATCCAAGGGAATAAAAATGAACCAAAAAAAAAAAACCAAACATGTGGTTGTACTAAAATTTTGGCAATTTTGTACCCCTAAAAGGGAACGAAGTGGACCACCCAAATTTATAGTAATACATACTAGGGTTCTATACTATAATACCCAATGTTGAAATTGGGCAATTTCCAAAATTGAAGGGGTGGGCCAAGGTACACCTCCCAAAATTTAAAGGGGTGCATTAATATACCCATGTCTTATGAAAGGTAATGAATCCCTGTATATGCACATATAACCATATAGGATAATAATACCTCATCAAAGGGGATAAATTAGGTCAAAAAACCCCCGAAATTTGAATTTTTTTGGCAATTTTTTACCCATAAAAGGGAACGACATAGACACCCAATACTGATAGAGGTACATACTGTGGTCCTAGGCTACCACACCCAATTTTTAGATTTGGCAATTTCCAAAATTTAAGGGTGGTCCTATGTACCCCTGCCAAAATCTAGAGGGGTGGTCCTAAGTACCCCTAGGTCATTGACACGGGCCAGGGACCATGGGTCCTGGGGGGTGGTCCTATGTACCCCTGCCAAATTTTAGGGGGTGGTCCTAGGTACCCCTAGGTCATTGACCCCGGCCAGGGACCATGGGTCCTGAGGCAGGGACCCAGGGGCCAAAAAGTTTCCTAAAGTAACGCAATTACTACTAGAGACCACTTCTATAAAAAAAATTCAAAGCAATGGATGAATAAACTATAGGCCTATAATAATATATTCAGTTATCGTTGTTCTATGTATGTCTACAGTGACACACATACACAATATATAACATCGAAGAAAGTTAATTTACTTTAATATTCTTTGATATCATTGGGTGCAAAGTATACCATTAGCATCGTTACTTGCTTTCCCGTATTATAGAGAAGCGTCCCTTGTTTCGCTAACAATCGAATCGAGCAAATTTTCATACCGAAGTATCAGAAAGTTCTTGTCTTCCAATGTTGTAGTGTTGAGAGACCCAGCAAAGAACTTCCATAAATAATAACCAATTGAAAATGTATCGATCGGTTGATAAATGTCTTCTAATATGCTATATACGAGGAACGTCCAGAAAGTAGCAGACGTTTTGGCTTATCGCGGCAGTGGGCGCGACTATAGTCGCCATCTTGCTGTCAGAACGTTGCCACATTTAGTACGCATCCAGCTGTGTCAGCGTGAAGACAATGTACACTCTTACGCTCCTTTCCCATGGCAGTTTGTCTCGTGAGAAGTGTATCCTTTCATATTACACGGCGTTTTGCCGCGATGAAAAATATGCGAACAGGGTTGCTGTGCAACTGAAGAAACAAAACCTTCTCATTCTTGTCGTGTTGTGGTTAGTGCTGCCAAAATCGGTTAAAAAAAAAAAAAAAAACGAAAACCGATTTTTGAAAAAGTGAGATTTCATAAAACCGAAATGTTGATTTTGAAAACCGCATTTGCGGTTTACGTTTTTCAGAAAACCTGTTTTCTCAAAAAACGAAAACCGCAAATGTCACAAAAATTCGACAGCACTAGTTGTGGTAGTTGCAACGGACAGATCCAGAAAGTGTCTTCTACTCGCCTTGTTAAGACAGAGGGGAAAAAAAGTCAGAGACACGTATGGGCTCATCCTCTTTTAGAGAAGTGGTATCTTGAAGACTTTTCTATACTGTTTCCACAATTGATAGACTTGAGCAAAATAGCGGCCAGGTTCTGGATATTTAAAATACGATCCCGATATTCACCTGTTGTGACTGGGAAAACCAGGATAAAGTCCTTTGAGGATAGTTGGTGGTGAGATCTATCCCAGAATCCATGGGCGGCGATTAAGGGGGGCAAGAGGGGGCAGTTCCCCCCCACTTTTTTGAAGAGACAACCTAATTTATATAATTTCATTTGGAAATGTAAACAGGGTGTCCACACAATTTGGAGAAAAGATCTCTGACTTTTCCCTGACTTTCCATGACGAAAGTTTCAGATTTCCCTGACCCCTGAATAACTTAAAAATATAGAAAAAAGAAACTCCAGCCTCCACACTCCCCATAGTTGGCCTTGTTCTCTTCCGCTTCTGTTTCTTTCTTTTTTCAATTTTCTTTCCAAAGGAATGTAAATTTACAAACATATGCATTAGGCCGATATTGATTAGGCCTACATATTACACAAAATGTAAAGTTACAAACGAAAGTGTGCAGTATACAGAGTACTTAAGATATGAAAAAAATACACATTATATGCTTACACATTATAATACAAATTACACAGCATTATAATATTGCCTATAGTAATAAACAATTCATACATGATTTTACTGATTATTAAAAATATATACACAGGCGCACATACTTTTGCAGGTGCAGTTGTTAAATGCAACAAATTTAAAAATTTGTTTTCATCCTTTCTCGCATAGTTTTCTTCTCATTGATCTGAATATCCTTCTTGTTGTCTCCGCAGTTTAATTTTCTTTTCATCTTCCTCCAGCTCCTTTAGTTGTTGCTGAATCTTCCGTTTCTCTCTCCTCTTCTCGTCTCCAGCATTTATTTATCTTTTCTTTTCCAGATACACATGGTATTGTCTCATTGAACATCTCACTGAATTTATCGTACCTCTTGTAATTATTAATCCTGATTATGTAACACGATTGGATCGTGTTGAGTTCGGTTCCAGTTCGGGGCAGCCGTTCTAATGGCCTGCAGGGTCTGATTCTTGTTCGAGCTAACCACCTTTGTAACTGGCAGAGTCTGATCCTTACCTGATCCCATTCGGGATAACCAAGTCTTATAACTCTGCTGGAAACAACTCCCGTTCATTACAGCTTACCTGTGGTGGATATTAGTAATTGGCATGAAGAAGGCATTCGCAATGAAAATGATAATACTACAATAGAAAGTGCGCAAACCTCCAAGTTGGATCGCGAACCAAAATACTATTTCATTGAGGTTGCGACTACGAGCGCCCACCGTCATTGCCAGGTCTGCTGGCAATAGCAGAATAAGTACAAGTTACTAAACATAACATCCACCATTTTGGGTAGTGATTGTGCAGAGATGCTGTAAAGATAATTGCACATAAAGAAATAGATTGTATGTAAATTTTATTCAATTAACACAAGTTATGTATAATACTTACTTTTATGACATTACAACTTTTTGTTAGTGATTTTCATTTAACATGTACCAAAATACCATGAGCCCAAAATTTTATTAATATGGAATTTATGCGATGAAATTATTATATATTTTTATTTTTTTCTTTAAGAAAATGACGCACTACGAATGCCGGCTGAAATTTGCATTACACGATGCACTAGCATTAAACACACGCTATTTTCGTATCACACTTAAGTACACTATAAGTTGATGGATTTGGGGGGGGGGATCATGTAGCTATTCTTCAAAAAAAAGAAGGATTCCTTGGTGCTTCTTGTTGATCGTCGAACAGTTATTATTTAGGTTCCATGATAGTTATTACTCTTTAGTTGTGAGTGCAATTCGTCCTTTTACCTGTGTTGGTTCCTTACTCATCCCTCGTGGATTTCATACATTCACATATTATACGCTATTTTAGCACGCAAACGTTGATTTTTATGTTAATTTTATGTTTATCATTTGCGTAGGTTTATCTTGTTTTTTCCATAGTCGAATTTACAAAATCGTGATCGATTGCGAAGAAAAACTTAGATATTATTCACAGCCGCCACAAAATAGAGCAATCTAGACCACCATAACTGCTTAGCACACCTTCGCGGCTTTTTTACCTCAGCGTCAGTATGTTTGCGCCGAGCACACCAGAAAAGATTTTACAAATGTTCATAGTAAATATTCTTTATCAGAAATACGCATATTAAAAGGCGTTAAATAAGTTCACCATTAAAACAAAATAATTGAAATGTTAAAAACAGTAAAAGTAAGTCTCGATGATGTTTGAATTCGACGAACTATGTTTTGCATCATTTTAACCGTATTACGCCTCCTTTGTTCAGTGAACAGGAAGCACGAATCATCACTCACAGGATTGCCAACTTACAAAAAGATAAAAGTAGAGCACAATTTGCGTCGACGAACAGAACATGGAGCCTCATTCCAATTCAGCCAAGAGAAACTGGGAAATTTAAAATGGAATGGGAGTGAGGGGGGGCCACACGCTCACAAATGGCGTGCGACACGGACGATGATCTTCTTTGAAGATTATCAGAACCCTGGGACCTTGGGTTTCCTCTTCTTAGAGTTATTTTTCCGGTTATTATTCCTCTTCTTTCTTCCATTATTAACATTTGATCCATTATGGTTCATTAACACTTTACACAAACGTAGATGGGCTTTTTATTTTATGGGCTATATACTTTAATGGGCTCTCCTTTGGTATGTGTAAATATAAGATTACATGTGTTTTCATAATACAATATTTCAATATAAGTTGAATAATATTAATTATCTATTATATTTTCGTTTTATATTATATCCTATTCATATTCTATTTATTAACATCAAACCAATATATTTCTTACATTATTACTTAAATCATAAAATTTTCAATTTTTTTTGTAAGTATCTGACTTGTGTTTTTACATCTTACACTAAATATTCTTATCGTACTAAACACATGAAATTTTCAATATTTTGAGAAAAATGACACATGAAATGCAAAAATAACCTTTTTCATCAATATATGCTTCCTTATAACTAATTCTCAAAATAACTCCTAATAATGTAATATTTCCATTCTTCAAACCTTTAAAATACAACATTTAAACAGCACTATTAATTAGTTAGTTAACTTCAAACACAATGCAATAATACAGTAACACGAATATATGAAATGAAATCTTTCATTCGTAAACAAATTTTTAAAACATATTACATATTAAAAACTTTATTTCACACAATATTGAGTAATATACGTTTTGTCGAGATTTAATAAAATTTATCGGCGCCTTAAAGATTCACAGCTAAATTTTTACAACGTAATAATTCAGTTATGACTCTCTCTGATCACTCGACGGGATCTGCCTGGCTAAATTTCGAAGGAACCTACCCACAATGAATAATCTGTTCTACCACCCCGAGATGAGGCCGAATTAAAGAATACAAGGTTAAAAACTTAAAATAATAAAGAATGGGATTTACCAAAATAGCTTACTCCGAGCATTAAAAACATGTTACATTACCCAATACACATAAAGGGGGGGGACCTCATCTCCATGACTTGGCATATTTCTTTGCTGGTTTTTCCATTGCTTTGGAAAAGAAATATCAACGGCCATCTGGAAGTCGCATAGCGGGTCACAGATGCCTGCATATATCATATGAAACGACTTCTTCTTCTTCTTTTTTTTTTACATTCCTTGTACTCGTTCATTTAGTGCCACATAAGGATTCTGTAGATTTACTAATGCAAATTCCAATACATCAGATGAACATAAATTTTTACAGTACAGAAAATTCAAATACTTATCAATACCCAACAATTTCTCCAAGATTTTATGTATTCGTTGGTTATTACTTCTGGATTGAACACTTTGAGATAAACACACTGGTGTTGTGGTTAATGCATTGCAAAGAACAGTTTCAACACTGCTTTCTAGATCTGAATTCTTAAATTCGCTTGAAATTACATCATGGTATTTCTCAGAACTATGTTTTACTGCGAGATTTAACCAAATTTTACGAGTTTGTTTCGTAGGTTTCCACACCTTAAGTCTATCCACTGAATGTGAACCAATTGATTTACCAGTTAAAGGATCTAACAATTTACCAATCTTCTCAATTTCTAATTTCTTTACATTCTAAAAACAAAATATTTAATCTTGCATTCATCTTTTTTTTTTGTAATATTCAAGAATCTTAAACATTTCTACGGTCAAATTTTCAAAATATACACCATCCAGTTTTCTCGCAAGCATGTTTTTATCCAATTCCTACTCTTGGTTTTTCAAGTACAACAAGAATTTTGAATTTTATTCCAAAACGTTTAATAAACATGTTTTCGTAATTGCCTGTGTGTTTTCTGCAACAAATATTTACTTTAATAATCACTGGCTTTCCATACGCGTGTGATTTTTCACTGTCAGTAGCAACAACAAATCGTATATTGACAGAAATTTTGACTTTCGACTTACCACATTGCTTCACTAACATGCAATTTCCACATATTTTGTAATTGTGTTTACTGCACTTATTTTCTTTCAAAATTTTATTACGGGAAATTCTCTGCCCAATTTTGTATGAAATATTGAATTTGCTTTTATGATCAACCCAGTTTTTCATTTTCCCTGTGTGCTTACGCGTAGGTGCTGTTACTGAATGCTCGTGCCACCTAGCACAAGTTCGTTGGACTAACCTAACTTTTGCCTTTTTCTCGCGTTTGTTTTGAATTTTCGACGCCTGGCTACGACACGGTTTTCTCACTTGATTTCTACATTTTTCACCGACACCATCATGATTTTTAACGACTAACTTCTGCATATGTTTTCCATTCGCATTGACTTTTGGCTTTTTGAACAACTTACAACGCTTACTAGGTTTCAACTTTTCATTTCGCTTTTCACTTACATTTTCTGATTGTGCTTTTTCTGGAGTGACTACATTGCTTTTTTCATTACTACTTACCACCATACAATTGCCTTTGTGCTTACATTGGGTTTTCTTAAAATTCCTACGGACAAACTTTGACATTCTTTCAAAAGATCGCAATATTTTGTGCATGCCTTTTATTTTTCGTTTCAATTTACACAACTTTCGTTTCTTATCGGACGCGTGCTTACTACGTTGTGACCAATATTTATACTTGCTGACGGATTTACTCAAAATGTACTGCAACTTACTAAAATTATTTCGACAACTTTCAACTTGTTTGTGCCATGACATTCCACTAACATTATTCTCTTTGATGCTACTAGTGCCTGAACTGATATCATCATTCATTACACATATTTGGGTGCATAGAAAACAATAAAACCTTATGCGCTTGAAATTTACAACATACATATTTATCACCACCAAGTGAGAACTGTTACCACTGTTTTCCTTCTTGTCAATCTGAACCCTAACTATGTTCACGAAGTACGAACATATGTCATTACTTGGAATACATGCAAACTTATCTGTTTGTGACGTGCTTTGGACGCATCCTAGCTCCATTAAATTCAACATATGACTAATGAGTAAAGAGCGCATTCTCTTGCCTCCATTCATTAATATTACTACATTAGTACAATTACACGTACAAAACCTATCAGTGCATTTTCCTCCGTAACATGACAAATATTTTATGTTCAACGCATCTACTTTCTGTTTAAACTTCGAACGAACACTAGGCCTACATGACGTAACAGTTTGGCTAACTAAACCTTTACATTTGTATGATACTGGCTGACTACTTTTTTCTTTACCATTGCAAGCGCTAACAAAAACTAACTCATTTACTACCTTTTGGCACCCTTGTTCTACATCTGCACAACTAGCCTTTTCATTTGGAGCTTCAATTGATTCAATTTTTTCTTGGACCCCTTTTTCTTCACTTTTACCCCAAATTTCTTTCTTTGCAACTTCTATTTGTGCCTGGAGTTTATCGTTGATCTGTTGTTTTGTTGCCTCTGAGATTTCTAACATCTTGTTTTCTAAGGAATCATTGATCTCAACAATTTTGCTTTCTAAAGACTCACGTACACTGTTAGTTTGCTCGCTAACCCTTTCAATTTTGTGTTCTAAAGATATATTACTTTTTTCTATTTTATTTTCTAACAATTCACGTAAATTTTGCATTTCGCCTTTGATGGCGTCCAACAACTTGGCATTGCTTTCATCCATTTTGTACCATTACATAAAATTTCTAAATACGAGTCAGATACTTTATACCTTTACGTTTCTACACATAAATCACTACTTTTTACATGTACGGTGAAGGAGTTCTGTCCCTGTTCGGGCGCCATTTTTGTAACACGATTGGATCGTGTTGAGTTCGGTTCCAGTTCGGGGCAGCCGTTCTAATGGCCTGCAGGGTCTGATTCTTGTTCGAGCTAACCACCTTTGTAACTGGCAGAGTCTGATCCTTACCTGATCCCATTCGGGATAACCAAGTCTTATAACTCTGCTGGAAACAACTCCCGTTCATTACAGCTTACCTGTGGTGGATATTAGTAATTGGCATGAAGAAGGCATTCGCAATGAAAATGATAATACTACAATAGAAAGTGCGCAAACCTCCAAGTTGGATCGCGAACCAAAATACTATTTCATTGAGGTTGCGACTACGAGCGCCCACCGTCATTGCCAGGCCTGCTGGCAATAGCAGAATAAGTACAAGTTACTAAACATAACATCCACCATTTTGGGTAGTGATTGTGCAGAGATGCTGTAAAGATAATTGCACATAAAGAAATAGATTGTATGTAAATTTTATTCAATTAACACAAGTTATGTATAATACTTACTTTTATGACATTACAACTTTTTGTTAGTGATTTTCATTTAACATGTACCAAAATACCATGAGCCCAAAATTTTATTAATATGGAATTTATGCGATGAAATTATTATATATTTTTATTTTTTTCTTTAAGAAAATGACGCACTACGAATGCCGGCTGAAATTTGCATTACACGATGCACTAGCATTAAACACACGCTATTTTCGTATCACACTTAAGTACACTATAAGTTGATGGATTTGGGGGGGGGGAATCATGTAGCTATTCTTCAAAAAAAAGAAGGAACACGTCCTTTTACCTGTGTTGGTTCCTTACTCATCCCTCGTGGATTTCATACATTCACATATTATACGCTATTTTAGCACGCAAACGTTGATTTTTATGTTAATTTTATGTTTATCATTTGCGTAGGTTTATCTTGTTTTTTCCATAGTCGAATTTACAAAATCGTGATCGATTGCGAAGAAAAACTTAGATATTATTCACAGCCGCCACAAAATAGAGCAATCTAGACCACCATAACTGCTTAGCACACCTTCGCGGCTTTTTTACCTCAGCGTCAGTATGTTTGCGCCGAGCACACCAGAAAAGATTTTACAAATGTTCATAGTAAATATTCTTTATCAGAAATACGCATATTAAAAGGCGTTAAATAAGTTCACCATTAAAACAAAATAATTGAAATGTTAAAAACAGTAAAAGTAAGTCTCGATGATGTTTGAATTCGACGAACTATGTTTTGCATCATTTTAACCGTATTACGCCTCCTTTGTTCAGTGAACAGGAAGCACGAATCATCACTCACAGGATTGCCAACTTACAAAAAGATAAAAGTAGAGCACAATTTGCGTCGACGAACAGAACATGGAGCCTCATTCCAATTCAGCCAAGAGAAACTGGGAAATTTAAAATGGAATGGGAGTGAGGGGGGCCACACGCTCACAATTATCCACATATTCTCATCACAGAATCATATATGATCCGTTGAGCCAACCGAGATTCGTATTTATTGTATTTATTGTGAAACCACTTTCAAAAAATGCGTTTCCGTGAAAGAAGATAAAACACAATTTCATAACTGACCATAAATCAACGAAGTTCTTCCCATTTCCTAAGACTAAGGAAAAAAACTCATTGGCTATGAATTCGAGCTTTTACTGTGAACTGGAGATAATATTTCTTCGCGTTCTCAGCTACTTGTTCAGATATCCTCTTGGCACCATGCAATTCTTCTAGAACAGCGTCTACTCTTTTGAGCAAATATGCCAGGATCTGTTTTTCGCAGAAAATTAGTTTCAACAACTATATCAGAGAACACTACATTTTGCATCCAGTAACAGTAAAGAAATCAACCCTATTTCATAAATTCAGTAATTGAACAATGGACCTAAATCGATTTTCCCTGACTTTCCCTGACCAATCTGCCATTTCCCTGACTTCACCTGATACATTTTTACCTCCCTGATTTTTCCCTGACTTTCACTTATTTACAAGAATGTGGACACCCTGGTAAAGGTTTTGTATGTATTACTGTTTCATAGGAAAAAATGGTGCCATATGATATTAGCAGTTGCGTGAGTACGTATTGGATATTTGTCTCCCCGTGGAGTTAAGAAAGCTACAGGAATTGCGTTTTAATTGCAATTCAAAGTAATTAATATTGCAATTGCATATTTCTTTAAATGACATAGCATATGCTTGCAGTACTTACTGTATTTCATTTTCTAAGAGTGAAAACATAAATTTAATGGCATGTGTGAAATTAAAAGTATAAGTTGTTCATTAATTCCGAGTTTTAACATAACTTTTGCAAAACAAGCATCATTATTCATTACTATGATTGATATTATCCTTTCTATTTATTTGTTTTGCAAATTTGTTATTAAATAATCTGATCACACAATTTTCCAGACAGAATTGTAAGATATTCATGAGCAAGGAATCAAATCTCTTCTTACAATTTCGTTGTTTAAGAGTATAAAGGGCTAGGTACCTACCTGTATTGCTCTTACGAATTTACTTAATAAAACAGAAATACGATATACGGCATTTTAAGTGAAAAAAGATAGTATCCTATTAGTTATGCAACCTTTCATCAACCATTGTTAGAAACAACCAGGAAATCTAACATTGATATACAATTATTAAGATCATGTCTTGCCCCCCCCCCCACTTTTAACGTCCAACCGCCGCCACTGCCAGAATCCTTATTCAACACTCAACCACTGAGTCCAAGGCTGGTCTGTATGTATGTATGTATGTATGTATGTATGTATGTATGTATTATTATTATTATTATTATTATTATTATTATTATTAATAATAATAATAATAATAATAATAATAATAATAATATAGTATTTCGGGTTTATTCGTCTGTTTTAAGCGTTCCGACTATTGGCTCAAGTCTCTTTAAAGCATTGCTCTAGTCCCTGAATTCAAGGATTATTCAAGGAATTACACCCATAGAAGTATTAAGATAGTTATAAAATATATAAAATACGGTATATTCATCAAATATCACATAATGAATTATCTCTAGCTTTGCTAAGGTACATTACAGTATTATTACTAAAATCCGGATTACAAATTTTTATGTAACAATATATGTTGGGGATTTTTGCAATTTCAGTTAATGGTTTTTACATTGATCTGGCAATAGTGTTAAACAGTAGTGATTGATCTGGCTACAGTGAAGTAGTCAAGAGAGAGTGTTGAAGCATCAACATGAGGAAAAATTTCTCAGAGTAATTCTTTAGTGCAGTGTTGAACATTTGATACCTTTGTGCAGTTTAACCATTTATAATTTTAGATATTGTAATGCAGTAGAAATAAATTGAGTGTGTCTCATTTTCAATGTGGATTTCAGTTCACTATTGCACGTATCAAGGCATTTCAAACAATATAACTATGACTATGTATACGAGGGTCACTACGAAAGTTTTGAAATACGCATTGTTGTGGCACAGTATTTGAATTCCAACAATTGCGTTCGGTAGTGGTATCCAGAGCAAACAAGCGAAGCAAGTTTCAACTCGCCTCGCTTATCGGCATGACCGTATCGCCTTCACTTGTTTGTTGATGTGAGCAGTATTCGGCTGTCTAGAATGGAGCTCGAAAGGAAACATTTTCGGGCAATGATCCTTTACGATTTCAAAAGTGGTTTGAACGAGACACAAAGCCTTGACCGTTTCCAGGGGGCATTTGGGGACCTTGCTCCTTCCCGTGCTACAATTTTTCGGTGGTTTGGTGAATTCAGAAGAAGCCGGACATCGCTTAAAGATGAAGAGAGAGCTGGACGTCCGGCAACAGCTGTGTCAGATGAAAACATTGCCGTTGTGGAACAAATGATTCGAGAAAATCTTCGAACAACTTTCAAGGACACTGAATCTACAGTGAACTTTGGATCGCCAGCAGTAACAACAATTCTTCATGATCATCTTCGGCCCAGGAAGGTTTCATCTCGTTGGGTGCCTCACACTTTGACTGAACAGCAGAAGCGCATGCGTGTGGAATGGTGTAAAGAAATGCTTGCAAGATTTGATGGAGGCAATTATCGACGCGTCTCTAACATTGTTACTGACTTGGATCTATCAATTTGACCCTGAAAATAAACTCCAGTTTACAGTTGGGATCCTTCCAGACGACAATCCACCCACGAAAGTGAAGCGACCGCGAAGTGTGGGGAAGAAGATGGTCGCAACTTTCTTCTCCAAATCTGGCCATGTTGCAACTGTTCCACTTGAAGAACAAAGGACTGTTACTGCTCAGTGGTACACCAATGTTTGCCTAACAAAAGTGTTCCAGAAGCTTCAAGAACAGCGCCCAAGAACTGGATTACGTGGGATCCTGCTTCATCATGACAACGCGTCCGCAATTCATATTTTAGAATCTACGGAGGTCAAACATGACTCATCCACCGTATAGCCCTGACCTGACCCCGTGTGATTTTTTTTCTGTTCCCCAGGATCAAAGATCGCATGCGTGGGAAGAGATTTTGCAGGCCTGAAGAAGCTGTAGTGACTTACGAGAATGAACTTTCAACACTTGAAGAAAAAGACTGGCAACACTGCTTTGAAAAGTGGGTTTTGAGGATGCAAAAGTGTGTACAGTGTAATGGTGAATACTTTGAGAAAATGTAAGTGTTAAATTGATTTTAAATATGTCAGTTTTTTACATCTCAAAACTTTCGTAGTGACCCTCCTGTATATATATATATATAAAGGGGTAGACAAAAGAATCTAAAAAACACTTCGTACAGGACACGTAAGTTTGGCCCCCCACTGTATAACACGTGTTGCGGTTTTCAATCGCTTTTTTGTTTTCAGTGCGTCATCTGGACCTTCCTCTTCCGTCAGCAGTAACCAGTTTATCTGTGAGTGTCGTGGTGTGAAAGTGGTGCGGTAAAATGGGAGTAGTAGGCCCCCCGTATATTGAGCCGAGTCAGCAAAAAACTTTGTGACGTCATAGGTCAAAGGTCAATGACCTTGGCCCGGGGTCAATGACCTAGGGGTACATAGGACCACCCCCTCTAAATTTTGGCAGGGCTACAATGGCCCACCCCCTCAATTTTGGCAAGGGTACATAGGATCACCCCCCTTAAATTTTGGAAATTGCAAAATCTAAAAATTTGGTGTGGTACCCTAGGACCCTAGTATGTACCTCTATCAGTATTGGGTGTCCATGTCGTTCCCTTTCATGGGTAAAAAATTGCCAAAAATTCAAATTTCGGGGGTTTTTGACCTAATTTATCCCCTTTGATGAGGCATTATTACCCTATATAGTTATATGGGCGTATACAGGGGTCTATTACCTTTCATAACATATGGATACATTAATGCACCCCTTGAAAAATTTGGGAGGGGTACCTTGGCCCACCCCTTAAATTTTGGAAATTGACCAATTTAAACATTGGGTATAATAGTACAGGACCCTAATATGTATTATGGTAAATTTGGGCGGTCCACCTCGTTTCCTTCTAGGGGTACAAAATTGCCAAAATATAAACGTAAGCAATACGTTGAACCACGTGTTTGGTTTTCGACCTAATTTATCTCCTTGGATGAGGTTCTATTACCTTATATAGTTATATGGTCATGTATAGTGGTCCATTATCTATCATAAGACATGGGTACATTGGTGCACCCCTTTAAATTTTTGGGAAGGGTACCTTGGCCCACCCCTTAAATTTTGGAAAATGTCAAATTTAAACATTTGGTATTATAGTACAGGATCTCAATATGTATCATGATAAATTTGGGTGGACCACCTCGTTCCCTTTTAGGGGTACAAAATTGCCAAATTATAAACATAAGCAATACGTTATACCACGTGTTTGGTTTTTGGTCGATTTTATCCCCTTTGATGAGGTGTTATTATCCTATATAGTTATATGGTCATGTATAGGGGTCCATTACCTTTCATAAGATATGGGTATATTTGTGCACCTCGGGAGGGGTACTTTGGCCCACCCCTTAAATTTTGGAAATTGCCCAATTTAAACATTTGGTATTATAGTACCGGACCCTAACATGTATTATGATAAATTTGGGTGGTCCACCTCCTTCCCTTTTAGGGGTACAAAATTGTCAAAATATAAACGTAAGCAATACGTTGTACCACGTGTTTGGTCTTTGGCCCAATTTATCCTCTTGGATGAGGTTCTATTACCTTATATGGTTATATGGTTATGTATAGGGGTCTATTCCCTATCATAAGACATAGGTACATTTGTGCACTCCTTTAAAAATTTGGGAGGGGTACTTTGGCCCACCCCTTAAATTTTAGAAATTGCTCATTTTACATATTTGGTATTATAGTACCGGACCCTAACATGTATTATGATAAATTTGAGTGGTTCACCTCGTTCCCTTTTAGGGGTACGAAATTGCCAAAATATAAACATAAGCAATACGTTGTACCACGTGTTTGGTTTTGACCTAAGTTATCCCCTTGGATGAGGTCCTATTACCTTATATGGTTATATGGTTATGTATATAGGTTCATTTCCTATCATAAGACATGGGTACATTTGTGCACTCCTTTTAAAATTTGTGACGGGTACCTTGGCCCACCCCTTAAATTTTAGAAATCGCTCATTTTATATATTTGGTATTATAGTACTGGACCCTAACATGTATTATGATAAATTTGGGTGGTTCACCTCGTTCCCTTTTAGGGGTACGAAATTGCCAAATTTTAGTACAACCACGTGTTTGTTTTGGCTCAATTTATCCCCTTGGATGAGGTCCTATTACCTTATATGATTATATGGTTATGTATATTGGTCCATTCCCTATTATAAGACATGGGTATATTGATGCACCCCGGGAGGGGTACCTTGGCCCACCTCTTTATTTTGGAAATTGTCCAATTTAAACATTTGGTATAATAGTATAAGACCCTAATATATATATATATATATATATATATATTACTATAAATTTGGGTGGTCCATCTCGTTCCCTTTCATGGGTACGAAATTGCCAAATTTTAGTACAACCACGTGTTTCGTTTTTGACCTAATTTATTCCCTTGGATGAGGTCCTATTACCTAATATGATTATATGGTCATGTATAGGGTCCATTTTCTATCATAAGACATAGGTAGATTGATACACACCGGAAGGGGTACCATAGCCAATCCCTTAAATTTTGGAAATTTTTCCAATTTAAGCATTCGCTATCATAGTACATGACCTCAATATGTATCATGATAAATTTGGGTGATCCACCTTGTTCCCTTTCATGAGTAAAAAAAAAATGCCAAAATATAAACATAAGCAATATGTTGTATCACGTGTTTGGTTTTTGGCCCAATTTATCCCGTTTGATGCGGTCTTATTACCGTATATGGTTATATGGTCATGTATATAGGTTCATTTCCTATCATAAGACATGAGTACATTGATGCACCCTTTAAAAATTTGGGAGGGGTATCTTGACTCGTCCACTCAGTTTTAGAAATTGTTTAATATAAGCATTTGGTATCTTCGTACAGGTCTTCAATATGTACCACTATAAATTTGGATGGTCCACATCGTTCCCTTTCATGGGTAAAGAACTACCAAAAATCAAATTTTGGAGGTTATTGACCCTTTGATAAGTATTTAGCACGTTATATGGTTTATTACCTTTATATGTTTATGTTCTCTTTTAAATTTGGGAATTATAAAATAACATAATTTGGTAAACGTTTTCTAGGACCCATTGGTGTTCCTCTTATGGCCAAATATTCAAAATTTAAAGGTTATTAACCGGCTTTATTATTAAATGAGTACATGATTTATTACTTTTTCATAAGACACAGGTGTATTTGTGTACCAATCTTAAATTTTGGGAGGGGTACATTTCTTATTGTCATATCAATAATTGGTAATTGTTCTTAAAATTGGATAGTATCTCATTCATTGGGTAAATCATTATGATCACGTGATCAGTTATTGACCTATGATGGGATTAGGAGTCCAGGACATTGGTACATTTAAACTTTGTAGGATAATTTGAGAATTGTCAAATGAAATTGAGTCATTGGTATTGATTATTACAGCCAAATATAAACGTAAGCAATACGATGTACCACGTGATTGACCTTGATGAGGTAGTGTACAGGGATACATAGCTAACCTTATTGAATCTTATGACTCATAGTCTTAAGGGAATACATGCTACAACACTAGCAAAGTTATTGTTGATGCAATTTGATTGGTTGATCACTATCTTTCGTGCAATCTGATTGGCTGATCACTATATTTCGTGCAATCTGATTGGTTGCTGATTTTCAAATCTTTGCTGCATTCAGTTTTAAGTTTTGTTTAACATTTAAAAAAGTTTTTGAAATTTTTGTTTGAAAATTTTTTTGTTTGAAAATTAATTTTTTGTTGCAAAATTTTGTTTGAAAATTTTTTGTTTAAAATTTTTCGTTTCCAAATTTTTTTTTTCGATTTTTTAAAATTTTTTTTGAATTTTTTTTTGTTTCAAAATTTTGTTTGAATTTTTCGTTTCCAAATTTTTTCGTTTCAAAAATTTTGTTTCAAAGTTTGGTTTAACATTTTTAAAAGTTTGTGCACTCATTAGTAAAGAACCGGAACTGTTTAGAACTAAAACCTCTGGCAACATTGTGGTGCAATAGTACACGTCAGAATATGGGGTTGTACTTGAAATGAAAAAACACAATTCATTGAAATGGATCATTTTATTACACTCCACATACATCCATACCAGATAGTGGTTCTGGATATTGTAGATACAATGTATTTTGAACTTCTTGCACTAGTTTGTCTTTAGCATATAATTTTAATTCCAATTGAAGTCTTTTAAGGTCTATTGCAATATCAATTGGTGGAAACTCAATGTCCATTTGATCACAAATAAACTGTGTATCAATACAGGTATGCACCCACGAACGATGTTGACAACCATCACAACATCTAGATACATGTTGTACAATATGCATAACACATTTTTCAAAATAGTACTTTTTCAGGAATATACTTGTTTTGTTGCACACTTCCACTGCATGTTTCACACACTGAAATACGCTGATGAATTTGTTCCATTCCGTTTGTGTTAGATACATCATGTTGCGAGGGACATGGAATGTACTCTTTTTACGTAACAACACCATCTTCTCTTCGAGGACTGTACGCAGCACCACTTCATGATTTGAGCCTAATGATTTGACTATGGTCACATTTAGCTCATCATGAAAATAATCGTTCATTTGGTCGATTCGTGAACATAATATTTGCCATTCTTCAAAGGTCAGTTGTACACCAAATTGTTCTGCTTTGCCCAATCGAATTACTGGTTCAAATGTTCTAGCACTGATACCAATCATCACATGTTTTGTTTGAAATATATTTATTGGATAATAGCTTGCGAAGATGAACTCTTTATCGTTAGAAGTACACATCTTTCCTCCTGAAAAGCACTTGCTCAAATGATTTCGTGGTATTTGCTGATTTCAGAGTTATTGCTGACGTTATTGGAAAGGAATGTGCTGACGTTTGAATTCATGATTTCATCACAGTTGCTGACGTCATGCTGACTAGCCAAATTCATACAACTATGTCTGACGTCAAAGGAATGTGCTGACGTTTGAATTCATGATTTCATCACAATTGCTGACGAATCTGGCTGTGTACTAAATTCAAATTGATGACTTCGACCCAAGAATCCTTTGTAACATAAAGATACAGATCCAGTATTTATGAAACGCAGCAGTTCTTCATGTTTTGATGCTTCCATGGGTAAATATCTTGCTGGTAAAATTATATTCTTATCATTTTCAAACTTCACTACGATTCTTAATCCAAACTTTGTAGAGATTTTTTGGCTAGCTAAGATTCTATAAGGTACATTCTGTTGTAAATCAGTAATCTTGGTATATGATTTCATCACATCACGTGTGTTTAGAAACTGCAGACAAGTAGCCATCATGATGTTATTATGAATACTACCTCGAACGATACTTATATATGATGCAAAACTGATGACGTTGCATTATCATGTTCTGACGTGTACTATTGCACCACAATGTTGCCAGAGGTTTTAGTTCTAAACAGTTCCGGTTCTTTACTAATGAGTGCACAAACTTTTAAAAATGTCAAACCAAACTTTGAAACAAAATTTTTGAAACGAAAAAATTTGGAAACGAAAAATCAAACAAAATTTTGAAACGAAAAAATTTTCAAACAAAATTTTGAAAGAAAATTCGAACATTTTTTAAACTTAAATTTCAAACAAAAAGTTTCTTAGTTTTGAAACGAAAAAAAATTAAACAAAAAATTTTGAAACAAAAATGTCAAAACAAAAAATTTCAAAATTTTGAAACAAAAATTTCAAAACAAAAAATTTCAAACCAAAGTTTCAAACAAAAAATTTTGAAACAAAAATTTCGAAACAAAAATTTTCAAACTAAAAATATCAAACGAAAAAATGTCAAACCAAAGTTTCAAACAAAAAAAATTTTCAAACAAAAATTTCAAAACCTTTTTTAAATGTTAAACAAAACTTAAAACTGAATGCAGCAAAGATTTGAAAATCAGCAACCAATCAGATTGCACGAAATATAGTGATCAGCCAATCAGATTGCACGAAAGATAGTGATCAACCAATCAAATTGCATCAACAATAACTTTGCTAGTGTTGTAGCATGTATTCCCTTAAGACTATGAGTCATAAGATTCAATAAGGTTAGCTATGTATCCCTGTACACTACCTCATCAAGGTCAATCACGTGGTACATCGTATTGCTTACGTTTATATTTGGCTGTAATAATCAATACCAATGACTCAATTTCATTTGACAATTCTCAAATTATCCTACAAAGTTTAAATGTACCAATGTCCTGGACTCCTAATCCCATCATAGGTCAATAACTGATCACGTGATCATAATGATTTACCCAATGAATGAGATACTATCCAATTTTAAGAACAATTACCAATTATTGATATGACAATAAGAAATGTACCCCTCCCAAAATTTAAGATTGGTACACAAATACACCTGTGTCTTATGAAAAAGTAATAAATCATGTACTCATTTAATAATAAAGCCGGTTAATAACCTTTAAATTTTGAATATTTGGCCATAAGAGGAACACCAATGGGTCCTAGAAAACGTTTACCAAATTATGTTATTTTATAATTCCCAAATTTAAAAGAGAACATAAACATATAAAGGTAATAAACCATATAACGTGCTAAATACTTATCAAAGGGTCAATAACCTCCAAAATTTGATTTTTGGTAGTTCTTTACCCATGAAAGGGAACGATGTGGACCATCCAAATTTATAGTGGTACATATTGAAGACCTGTACGAAGATACCAAATGCTTATATTAAACAATTTCTAAAACTGAGTGGACGAGTCAAGATACCCCTCCCAAATTTTTAAAGGGTGCATCAATGTACTCATGTCTTATGATAGGAAATGAACCTATATACATGACCATATAACCATATACGGTAATAAGACCGCATCAAACGGGATAAATTGGGCCAAAAACCAAACACGTGATACAACATATTGCTTATGTTTATATTTTGGCATTTTTTTTTACTCATGAAAGGGAACAAGGTGGATCACCCAAATTTATCATGATACATATTGAGGTCATGTACTATGATAGCGAATGCTTAAATTGGAAAAATTTCCAAAATTTAAGGGATTGGCTATGGTACCCCTTCCGGTGTGTATCAATCTACCTATGTCTTATGATAGAAAATGGACCCTATACATGACCATATAATCATATTAGGTAATAGGACCTCATCCAAGGGAATAAATTAGGTCAAAAACGAAACACGTGGTTGTACTAAAATTTGGCAATTTCGTACCCATGAAAGGGAACGAGATGGACCACCCAAATTTATAGTAATATATATATATATATATATATATATATATATATATATATATATATATATATATATATATATTAGGGTCTTATACTATTATACCAAATGTTTAAATTGGACAATTTCCAAAATAAAGAGGTGGGCCAAGGTACCCCTCCCGGGGTGCATCAATATACCCATGTCTTATAATAGGGAATGGACCAATATACATAACCATATAATCATATAAGGTAATAGGACCTCATCCAAGGGGATAAATTGAGCCAAAACAAACACGTGGTTGTACTAAAATTTGGCAATTTCGTACCCCTAAAAGGGAACGAGGTGAACCACCCAAATTTATCATAATACATGTTAGGGTCCAGTACTATAATACCAAATATATAAAATGAGCGATTTCTAAAATTTAAGGGGTGGGCCAAGGTACCCCTCCCAAATTTTTAAAGGAGTGCACAAATGTACCTATGTCTTATGATAGGGAATAGACCCCTATACATAACCATATAACCATATAAGGTAATAGAACCTCATCCAAGAGGATAAATTGGGCCAAAGACCAAACACGTGGTACAACGTATTGCTTACGTTTATATTTTGACAATTTTGTACCCCTAAAAGGGAAGGAGGTGGACCACCCAAATTTATCATAATACATGTTAGGGTCCGGTACTATAATACCAAATGTTTAAATTGGGCAATTTCCAAAATTTAAGGGGTGGGCCAAAGTACCCCTCCCGAGGTGCACAAATATACCCATATCTTATGAAAGGTAATGGACCCCTATACATGACCATATAACTATATAGGATAATAACACCTCATCAAAGGGGATAAAATCGACCAAAAACCAAACACGTGGTATAACGTATTGCTTACGTTTATATTTTGGCAACTTCGTACCCCTAAAAGGGAACGAGGTGGTCCACCCAAATTTATCATGATACATATTGAGATCCTGTACTATAATACCAAATGTTTAAATTTGACATTTTCCTAAATTTAAGGGGTGGGCCAAGGTACCCTTCCCAAAAGTTTAAAGGGGTGCACCAATGTACCCATGTCTTATGATAGATAATGGACCACTATACATGACCATATAACTATATAAGGTAATAGGACCTCATTCAAGGAGATAAATTAGGTCGAAAACCAAACACGTGGTACAACGTATTGCTTACCTTTATATTTTGGCAATTTTGTACTTCTAGAAGGAAACGAGGTGGACCGCCCAAATTTACCATAATACATTTTAGGGTCCTGTGCTATTATACCCAATGTTTAAATTGGTCAATTTCCAAAATTTAAGGGGTGGGCCAAGGTACCCCTCCCAAATTTTTCAAGGGGTGCATTAATGTACCCATATGTTATGAAAGGTAATGGACCCCTGTATACGCCCATATAACTATATAGGGTAATAACGCCTCATCAAAGGGGATAAATTAGGTCAAAAACCCCCGAAATTTGAATTTTTGGCAATTTTTTTACCCATGAAAGGGAACGACATGGACACCCAATACTGATAGAGGTACATACTAGGGTCCTAGGGTACCACACCAAATTTTTAGATTTTGCAATTTCCAAAATTTAAGGGAGGGTGGGTCCCTGCTTCAATCCTCAATCAAGTAAGTTCATGTTTTTCTCATGTTTTCGTCCTATCACTTCTCATCATCATCGTTTTGCGGAGACGTTAAATTCAACATTTCCTGAAACTAGCACCAAGAATCGAACTCGGGACGATTGCAACACATGTACGGTATCCATGTTCACCCTAAAGCGGAACAAAATGACCCCTAAAAGGGAACGAGGTGGACCACCCAAATTTATAGTAATATATATTAGGGTCCAGTACTATTATACCAAATGTTTAAATTGGACAATTTCTAAAACTTAAGGGGTGGGCCAAGGTACCATTCCCAAAAAAAAATCAAGGGGTGCACAAATGTACCTATGTCTTATGATAGGGAATAAACCCCTATACATGACCATATAATCATATAAGGTAATAGGTCCTCATCCAAGAGGATAAATTGGATCAAAAAACCAAACACGTGGTACAACATATTGCTTATGTTTATATTTTGGCAATTTTATACCCTAAAAGGGAACGAAGTGAACCACCCAAATTTATCATGATATATATTAGAGTCCAGTAGTTTATGCTTAAACTGGAAAATTTCCAAAATTTAAAAGATTGGCCATGGTACTCCTCCCAAATTTTTAAAGGGGTGTACAAATGTACCTATGTCTTATAATAGGAAATGGACATCTGTATACGTCCATATAACTATATAAGGTAATAGGATCTCATCCAAGGTGATAAAATGAGCCAAAATACCAAATACGTGGTTGTAGTAAAATTTGGTAATTTTGTGCCCCTAAAAGGGATATCATAATATATATTAGGGTCCTATACTATTATACCAAATGTTTCAATTGGGCAATTTCCAAACTTGAAGGGGGTGGGCCAAAGTACTCCACCCAAATTTAAAGGGGTGCACAAATATACCCATATCTTATGAAAGGTAATGAACCCCTGTATATCTCCATATAACTATATAAGGTAATAGGACCTCATCCAAGAGGATAAATTGGGCCAAAAGACCAAACACGTGGTTGTACTAAAATTTGACAATTTTGTACCCCTAAAAGGGAACGAGGTGGACAATCCAAATTTATCATAATACATATTAGGGTCCTGTACTATAATACCAAATGTTTAAATTGGGCAATTTCCAAAATTAAAGGGGTGGGCCAAGGTACCCCTCCCGGGGTGCACAAATGTACCTATGTCTTATGATAGGTAATGGACTCCTATACATAACCATACAACCATATAAGGTAATAGGACCTCATCCAAGGGAATAAATTAGGTCAAAAACGAAACACGTGGTTGTACTAAAAATTTGGCAATTTCGTACCCATGAAAGGGAACGAGGTGGACCACCCAAATTTATAGTAATATAAATTAGGTCAAAAACGAAACACGTGGTTGTACTAAAAATTTGGCAATTTCGTACCCATGAAAGGGAACGAGGTGGACCACCCAAATTTATAGTAATATATATTAGGGTACTATACTATTATACCAAATGTGTAAAATGGGCAATTTCTAAAAATGAAGGGGTGGGCCAAGGTACCCCTCCCAAATTTTTAAAGGGGTGCACAAATGTACCTATATCTTATGATAGGAAATAGATCCCTATACATAACCATATAACTATATAAGGTAATAGGACCTCATCAAAAGGTATAAAATGGGCCAAAAGAACAAACACGTGGTACAACGTATTGCTTACGTTTATATTTTGGCAATTTTGTACCCCTAAAACGGAATGAGGTGGACCACCCAAATTTATCATAATACATGTTACGGTCCAGTACTATAATACCAAATGTTTAAATTGGGCAATTTCTAAAATTTAAGGTGGTGGGCCAAGGTACCCCTCCCAAATTTTTAAAGGGGTGCACAAATATACACATATCTTATGAAAGGGAATGGACCCCTATACATGACCATATAACTATATAAGATAATAACACCTCATCAAAGGGGATAAAATCGACCAAAAACCAAACACGTGGTATAACGTATTGCTTACGTTTATATTTTTGGCAATTTTGTACCCCTAAAAGGGAACGAGGTGGACCATCCAAATTTATCATAATACATATTAGGGTCCTATACTATAATACTCAATGTTTAAATTGGTCAATTTCCAAAATTTAAGGGGTGGGCCAAAGTACCCCTCCCAAATTTTTCAAGGAGTGCATTAATATACCCATGTCTTATGAAAGGTAATGGACCCCTGTATACGCCCATATAATTATATACGGTAATAATACCTCATCAAAGGGGATAAATAATTTCAAAAACCCCCGAAATTTGAATTTTTGGCAATTTTTTACCCATGAAAGGGAACGACATAGACACCCAATACTGATAGAGGTACATACTATGGTCCTAGGCTACCATACCAAATTTTTAGATATTGCAATTTCCAAAATTTAAGGGGGGTGGTTCTATGTACCCCTGCCAAAATTTAGAGGGTGGGCCAAGGTACCCCTGCCAAAATTTAGAGGGGGTGGTCCTATGTATCCCTAGGTCATTGACCCCGGGCCAGGTCATTGACCTTTGACCTATGACGTCACAAAAATGTTTGCTGACTCAGCTGGACATACGCCGGGGCCTACTACTATGGGCGACCTGACAGACTTCCAAACAGGCATGATCGTTGGTGCCCGTCCGGTTGGAGCTTCAGTGGCAACAGTGGCGAACATTGTGGGGGTACCAAAAGGCACTGTGTCCAATGTCACGAGGGCATACACAATTCATGGGCAAACGACGTCTGCAAAGCACAACAGGGGTCGAAGGACAATCCTGTCAGAGAGGGACCGGAGGCATTAAAACGGATTGTAGCAGCTACAAAGAAGAGCACTGAAATGAAAATTACGTCTGAACTCAATTCCGGCCTAGAGAACCCGGATTCATCGAAATCAGTGCGACGGGAACTGCATTAAATGAAAATTCATGGCAGGACCGCTAGTCACAGCAGTAAAGAGGCGTATCCAGTGGTGCAAGGACCACAAGGCGTGGACTCATGGGCAGTGGAAACACGTAATGTGGTCCGATGAATCGACCTTCACATTGTTTTCAACAACCGGTCGTGTTTACATATGAAGAACAACGTCGCAGACCTATGATACAGACTGTCTGCTCCCAACTGTAAAGCATGGGGGTGGTTCTGTTACAGGATGGGTAGTAATATCGTGGTTTTCCGCAGGTCCCATCATAGCCCGGCATGGAATGATGAATGCTAAGGCGTATGAGGCTATTTTGGAGGACCAGATTCTACCCATGGCCTAAATATTGTTCCCTGGTGGTGATGGCATCTACCAAGATGATTTGGCACCCTATCACGCTGAAAAACCGTGAAATCATGGTTTGAGGAGCATGACCAGGAGCTATCACACTCTCCTGGGTTCAATCATCAGATCTGAACATCATTGAGCCATTGTGGTCTGAGTTAGAAAGGCGTGTTCGGTCTCATTACTCTCCACCAGCAACTCTTAAGGAACTGGAGCATGTTTTGGAGGAACAATGGTACAAAATTCCACACACCACGATTCAGGAGCTGCATACGTCCATTCCACGTCGGATCCAAGCTGTTTTGGACGCAAAAGGAGGCCTCATACCATACTAGGTATGATTTTCACACTTTTGCAAACAGTTTAAATTTTTTATCCAACCCATATATATATATATATATATATATATATATATATATATATATATATATATATATATATATATATATATATATAGTACATAAATATATAGCAAAAGACACTGAAATATGTAATATTGTTGAAATATTTGATAGTATATATTTCATTTTGGGGCACCAGAAATTTATAGAATTACAAGCTCATTTGCCCAGCGCTACCAGCACATTTATCCCAATCTTCTATTACATAGAAAAAAAATAATTTGTATCACCTATGGCTTCGACACTTCGGTAGTATCGGTCATTTTCGATTATTTTAACATGTCATCTTCTCCCGTATATTGTATGTAATAGGGTTGATTAAAAACTCTCCAGGTGTCCTAAGCTAGAACATAAAAACATACACACACGCTCCACACATTCATATATACACATAAATCACACACACATCCATATTATCGCAACCACTCTCTACTCTTTCCTGGCAACACTTACTCCCTCCCTCAACAGCCAAGTGGCAGATCGCTGCCTATATGTGAATAGTTCCATTGCTTATAATGTCCCACTTGGCTATACGTGGCAATCTGCCGCGCCGCTTTCTAGCAGGGAGAGGGGGCTGCTTTCCCTCGTCGCGTAAATTTGCGGCGAGCGCCTCGCATATATGAAGAGCTCCTAAATAAGTATTGACATTACTGGACAAAATTCTCATTCAAAAAAGGAAGTCGAAATTCCTGTTTTAGAAAATAAAACTTAGCCGACTAAGGGTTTCAATTTTTCACGAACTGCACGCCGATCTTGTCGCGAGGAATGGTTTCATAAATTCCCTGGTTACATTAAGATAGTCAGATATTATGTTTTGTGTTTTGATTGTATAAGGCATATCATTTGAGGGTAAAATGGTGATGCAAGGAACTGAATTGACTTTTCTCGCCATAAGGTTCAAGAACTGGATAAAGGTCGCAGACAAATTCAGAGCACATTAGAAAAGTGGACTCCGTTGTCCGAATAATGTCCGTGTGGGCATTTACAACACAGTTAAAGATATGTATATAAAATAGTAAAAATTGTAGTTACCAACAGACATTTTTTGTAAGTAGTATAATTTTAACTATTTTAAATGTTTTTAACTGTGATTTAATTGGCTGAAAATGTTTGCACCATACCAGAATCCAGAACAAAACTGGCACTGGATTTATTCATCTTAAAGATATAAACCAAGATGCTTCTCGTAGATGGAAATTTTACCCTCATGAAATTCTTTATAGCTGCATTATATTACTATTACTATTATTATTATTATTATTATTATTATTATTATTATTATTATTATTATTATTATTATTATTATTATTATTATTATTATTATTATCCAACCATGTTA
Organism: Thermobia domestica; assembly: GCF_964235325.1. NCBI lineage: Eukaryota > Metazoa > Arthropoda > Insecta > Zygentoma > Lepismatidae > Thermobia > Thermobia domestica. The sequence continues at coordinate 15,621,692 of NC_137463.1, forward strand.
CATTACAAACATATATTCGTATTATCTTACCTATGTCACATTCCCGCGTCTATTTCGAAGACAGTAGTTCAAAACCAGTTTGCCCCCAGCTGAAAAGTACTTCTGACGCCACTGTATTTAGACCTTCTTAAGTGATCTAAGCTTACGGTCACTCTGGCCTATGTACTTTGTTAAATGATGTTTGAGAGTAGAGTTTGAGAAACTGTTGAAAAGCAGTCTGATAACAGTTGAAGGAGAAAAAATTGTCTTTGTTTATGATGAAGCTCATCTAGTTCTTCTCACATGCAAGAAACATGTCGAGTAACTATAATTTAATTTACACTTATTAATTTCGAATATATAGAATAGGAAATAGTTACTTAAACGAGTTTTCTCTTTCTTTTCTTTTTTTTTTTTTCGGCTGCTTGCTTTCGGTTTCTGATAGAGATTCAAACGGAAACTGTAATGAAAATAACGTCGATAGTGAAAGGAATTTCAGAGGATCAAAGATCACTATTGCCAACTCTTATTCACAAAATGTCGCTAAATTCATCTCTGAAAGTCGCTAGAATAGGTGTTTCGAATTTTAAAGTAAACTATAAATGGACGTAGGGCTGCATCTATTGCTGTATAGTATCATGATGACTACCATCTCGAAGTCCACCATCTTGGAGTCAGGTCTATATTTTTTTAAATAGGATTAATAGGATGAGAGTCATATGAATATCGTTTTGGGGTAACTTTTCACCACAAACACAGAGTTGACGTATTTCCAACTTATCTCTAATCATTTAATAACTATTACCTTACTAGTATATGTTTATTATATAACCATATGGTCTAGCTCATCGAATATTAATGAAGAAATTTTTAACGTTTAAATAAACCTCGTATAAAAGCACTCTTAAGAATTTTTCTGTCAGCAAACAGATGAATATGCATATGTGTGTGTGCGTCGTGTCTGCGACAGAAATCTTGGTGATCCTCTCGTCTCTCCAAATAAGGTGCTAAAATTCAGCACAGGGAGCAAACTTCGTCTCCAAAAAATTCCTGCCTATGGGTTGTCATAGTTATTTTTAGCTTTGACACCACCAGGCTGCATTGTGAGCCTGTCCCCTGCGTAGAAACACGAGGAGGCGGAGAGAAAAATTAAGTTAGTCTGACAATTGTTTCTGGTGTGTTAACAGCATATAAACAGCAGTGCCTACAAAATAATATTTTGCTTCAGCTAAGCACAATTGTACAAAGAGTACGAAGTCAAAACTAAGCCTAAAATGCTGTTCACGTACGTCTGCATAATTCAGAATAATATAAAATATCATTAGTGCAACTCTCAAAAGCTAAATCTAAAGGAGTAGCAGCGCAGTGAAGAAATTTCAAGACCACCCAAAAGAAGATAAACGGAAAGTGAGGGACTTCACCCCCAACCTTAAGGACATCCCCCTGGAACCACCAAAAATAATTTTCCTTCAGCATCAACGTGAGTGAAAAGTGACAGTGCGAAATTACAAAACTAACGATGTAGTGAAGTTCAACCGGTGACCCGCGACTACCGCGCCTTCCACGATTGTAATAAGAATAATTGGGCCAAGTGTTAAAGTTTACCATATTCAATTATTTGAATTAAAGTGCCAAAATGCAATGTAACATGTGTTTGTGTAGTTTCAGTGTTGTGTATTAAAGTGAAAGTGAAATCTTCCATACCCTTTATCAAGAGAATTATCATGGTATAAATTTATATTTTCTAGTTTGAGATAATCTAATTTATTTTTTTTTCAGCATAAATAACTAATGCCTATGCAACATAATAATTTTCACAATATTAAATTGCATCGGCATTGAATGCATTTTCCAGAATGTTCTGACCCGAACTCTGAGACTTGTTGTCCAGTGGCTATATGGTCGGCTTTGGCAAAAGAGTCAAACTGTTATTAAAGTCTAAAGCAGACGTCCAAAACATAGAGGATCGAATCCCGGATTGTTGTAAATGCCTAAGCCCTCCTAGGGAACTGCAGGACACGAACACTGATACAGTAATATATGGCTATTCCCTCACAGGGACTTCAAGCCGGTATATTAATAAATGGCTTATTCCGAACAGGGGTGTACAAGGATCGAACCCTGTTACAGTAATATGTGTCTTCCCGAACAGAGATGTACAAGAATCGAACTATGATACAGTAATAATTAGCTTACAATTGTATACTATAAATGCATTGGAAACATGAGGTCGCTTGTGATACCATTTAATATTATACAATTAAAGTAATATTTTTCTCATGGCTTACTTCGGTCTGATATGGGACTTTAAAAAACCGGAAATCGAAACGTAAGGACTATAAAAGGAACTAGAAGATATTGGTAAAGATTTAAAACTTTCGTTATTGGTAAAAATTCACCCCATGTCACAAACATAATCTCTCTCAACATTTTATCCTGATGAAAAAAGTCTTAATCCTATTGTTGGCAAGCATCTTTTCTCTTCGTTAATAAGTCATAGATTAAAGAGATTATCAAGGAATTCTGGGAAGATGGCCAACGACTAACTGAGTATTTAATTCATCTTTCATGCAAGTTTCCTACTATAAAATATTCTAATTTTAGATCTTTTGTTTTAATACAAATTTTGACAGTATGCTTTTCAAGTAAAACAAATTGGCGTCAATCTCAAGTTTCTTTTCGTAACGATTCAAGTGTTTAAACATTCTAATTTGACACAGGGGATGTCGAACTTACGTTCGTGCCATTTTGGTTGCAGTTTGTACTGTAACTCTTGAAAACTTTTTCCTACAATTTGGTACAATTGACTTTGTTGAAATTTTAAAACATTGACTGTCGACATCTATTTATATCCACGACGGGTGTTTATAGAATTGAGTAGAAGTTATCAACGACTTAATCTTTACAAAAAATAATAATAATAATAATCAAATTTCGTTGTATAAGTGTAGCTGCTACCGTACATATTTTTGCAGCAACTTTCTAATTATCATTATATCTTTCCTATTATTAATTTTGAACATTTTCTTTAGTTTTCGCTTTCAGTAATTTAACTTGTTCTTACTTTCATAATTTTAAAGAAAAATTCAAACACGGTCTGGACTTGTAGAAAACACAGAATTAAATTTTGTCTGATAAATGTACAAAAATTGTTTGTACTAGGGCTGTCCAAAAAGTAACAGACGTTTTGAAATGAAAAGTAACAAAATGAACAAACCAAATTGTATTATATACATTTGAAAGGTACAGTCTTAAGATATTTTTCCACATAGTCGCCATGCAAATTAAGATACTTATACTGTGGCACAAGTTTTTCACTACCGTCGCGGTAGAAATCTACCGTTTGCGATTTCAACCACTGGCTGACACCGGGATTCAGTTCGGCGTCAGTATCAAAGCGTTGTGCAGCGAGCCATGTCTATATCGCTGGGAAGAGGTGGTAGTTGCTCGGCGCCAAATCCGGGGTGTATGGTGGGTGATCGAACAGCTCCCATCCAAAACCATCCAAGATCTTTCGGGTACGCTTGGACGTGCGTTATCATGAAAAAAACTCCTTCGCGCTAAGCTTTCTCCGATGCACACAGTTGGCGATCAATTTCAATTGGCTTGTGGCTTTTTTGCCAACGAAAACTTAATCGCAGAACACACCTCACAACAGGCGGGATTTTCTATTGCTTCGCGCATTGTATCACGTCACAGAAAGCACAGAAAGAGCATGACAGTCCTCACGCTACCACAGCAGGATGCGTACTGAGTGTGACAATGTTCTGACACCAAGATGGCGGCTCTAGCATTGCCCACTGCCGCGATAGACCAAAACGACTGGCACTTTCTGGACAGCCCTCGTATTTTTATAATCCTAGTAACTTTTATATTAATGATATGTATTATGTTATTACTGTTATTATTTATTATTATTATAATTCTAGATCATTGGTAGATCATCTAATTTAACCTGTAAAATCGATCATGTCGACGATTATTTGCAATATGATTTTAAAAAAAATAACCTAAGCTAAGGACATGTAAATAGGATTGAAGAATAACTCTGTGAAATTAAAGTCTATGAATTTGAAATCTTCATTCATTTCAAAGAAAAAGAAAAATACAATACCTCGTAATGTAAATCAATTGATTGAAAAACAGAGATAGGATGAAAATGGCGCTATAGTGGATAAGTATAGGGAAGTTCTGCTCCCAATTTTTATTTTTATTTATTTATTTATTTATTTATTTATTTTTACTTTTTACAATTTATTACTTTAGACAAATTCACGTTTCTTACAATCTTCAATTGTATGTTTTACAATTTAAAAATTTTGTAGCCGCTTCTCCTCTTTAATTACATTGAAAGTGTGTAAAACAAATATACTTCTAAGAGCCTAATTGTCCATCTTGCATCGGGCCATTCTGTTCATATTGTAAACTAATAACAATTTTAGTGATATAGCCGACTTGGCTGATTGAGCTGCGACGTATGTTGGAAACTACTCTAAAAAATTTACCTTATTCTACTGCTTATAACAATGGCGTATACAGACCTCCTTTTACCTTCTTTTACTACTGTTAACAATGACGTACACACACCTCTTTATACCTTTTTATTACTAGTAGTAGTGGTGTATACAACTTCCGTCAAGTACCAAATTCATTTTATTTCAGGACACGTGCTACTTTTGTATCAACATTTTAATATCTTTTATTTTTCAATAATATATTTTAAAGAGAGAGCTTAAAACTCAGAACCCCCTTGCGTATATCATCGCTGGTAAATATATCGTATTATCTGGTCGTTTAAATTTATTTCTTTTTCTTTGTCTAATCATGTAACCATCCATGTCTTGTCTTTAGGACGCTAATCAGTTCTGGGATTTTGTCACCCTTCGGCCGGAAAGCACACATCAAATTTGTTTTATGTATACTGATAGAGGGATTCCAGATGGCTTCCGTCATATGCATGGATTTGGATCCAATACCTATAAACTTGTTAATGCCAATAACGAAGCAGTTTATTGCAAGTTCCACTACAAAGTAAGTAGTCAGAAAAAGTTAAGTATTTTACCAATATAAATAAATAAATTTAAAAGATTTACAGAAGACATTCTAGGTGTTATTGTATTGAAGAGCACGACTCAATTTGGGTCACATTGGAGAGAAAGATTCAGTGTGGATATAAGAAATATCATTCGTACTAGCTTTTTCTTTTTAGCTTCAAGAAAAATCCACCAAAATGCAATCCATCTCCACATAAAATTTCAGATTTTCATTTCAAATTTTGCCAGGGTGCAAGGATGTTCACTGATAAAAGGTTAGTACGTTTTTTATTAGTACAAGGGAGAATTAGAAACTAAGGTTACAAGGGTGATATTCCTAGAGTTTCGTCTGTTATTGTAATTTTTCAATAACCGTATACGGTATATATATATATATATATATATATATATATATATATATATATATATATATATATATATATAGGATTAAGAATTAGATTTCTAGGCTTTAGGCATCTAAGGCCATGTTAGCCCGTCACGTATAAGGGATGACGTCCCCCGGCGAGCACACTATCCGGGGAAAGAGAAAGAATTGGGGAAGGAACAAAGCGGCCTGGGACCTATGAGTTACCAGCCAGTGACGACGCCAGCTTTAATTTCTTAGGGGAACAAAGGAGGGGAGGACATTTTTTGAGGGGGGCGGTTTTTTCGTACCGAAAATAATAGCTTTATTACGTTTGACTTACATTGTAGTACAGCATGTACTTCTTGTTGATTTACATTACAACATGTATTTCTTGTTCTCATATTATACAAGGTGTCCAATATACAATGCAACCCGGAGTTCGGGATAATAGAACTTTTGAACCTGAAGCGATACACAAATAATGACTATCATATACCAAAATGAAGCTTTGCTCATGCATATATTTTAAAACTAGGAAGCAACGATTAAAGTACACTAGGAACCACACAGTGTTGCCAGATGTAAGTGAAGGTGTAAATCAATGATTTTTGTAAAACATGTAAATTGACTCATAACTAATACGTATGGATGTTCTGTCGTTAATTTTCAGTTTGTTTAGTTGGAGTAGCTTGGAAATTATGGAACAGAAAAAGATAATCTTTCATTTCCACCGATAACTAATCGGATGAGGCCTCTGTGAGGGGGAACTAGAGAGATCGTAGTTTTCATAAATTAACACTCTGAATTGGCAACATTGCTGATGTTTCAGTGCATCAAAAGGTGTGTTAATTATCTGTCTACATTATGCAAGTCCTGAAAACATTAAAAAAGAAACTTTGAAATTACTACGAGTTGCTGCTGAAAAACTCGAAACTCATAGCTCAGCCCGGAAAGAGTGTAGGTAGAACGATGAAATTGTACAGTTTTTAAAAACGTATCTCTATATGTACAAATACAAATTTTCATATTAACAACGAAATTCTTATTGTGTTTTTTTAGGCATTTGAAGTGATTATATGTGTCCAACCAGCGAATTTCAGGAACATCGAGATCACAAGTTTTTTTGTTCTACCATGGAAAGTCACAGGAGAAAATTCCTGAGGAAACACTACAGGACTCTTATATATACAGTGGTGAAGAAGTGAGTGACACAGTTTCAATCTGGCGATTTCTCAACAGATAATGCTTTACATCCAGAACGACCAAAAGTAGTGACTGTCTCCGAAATCATGGATACATTTCGTGATATTATAGTTGAAAATTGCAGAATTTCACCGAAACGTGTGTCAGAGATTATGGGCATTTCTCTGGAATGCGTCGGTGGCATAATTCATAATAACTTGGGCATGCACAAGTTCTCACCATAATGGGTTCCAAGAAATCTTAAGTGATCAAAAGAGTGAAAGAGTGGCGGGATCAAAAGAAGCCTTCTACTATGTTGACCGGAATGCCTATCGATTTCTGTCACGAATTAAAACCATGGACGAAATAGGCTGTACCACTACAATCCTGAAACGAAGCAACAGTCAATGGAATGGTAGCACTCATTTTCCTCTCGCCCCAAAAAGTTAAAGAGACAGAAGTAGACTGAGAAAGTGCTTGCAACATTCTTCTCTGATAAGAATGGAGTCGTACTGATAGACTACCTGCCCAAGGGTCAGACATTTAATGCAGAATCTCTGCATTACTGACAAAACTGAAAGGAAAATGAAAGGAATTCAGTTCCTTCAGGGCAGTGCACTTGCCCATCAATTACTGGAAACACAACTGACATTGCATACACAAACACAACTTTCAATGTCTAGATCATCCTCCTTATTTCCCAGATTTAGATTCGTCTAACTATTACTTATTACCCAAACTCAAATAACATTTGAAAGGACGCCATTTTAGATCTGATAAGAACTGTAATGCGAGGATGTCTCCAGATTCGTTTAACAGGTTTGCAAAAACTGGAGTACTCTACAAGGAAATGTATTGAACCTAAGGAGCGGTATAAAGAATAACTAAAATTTCGTCATTCAACGTGCACTCCTTCTGAGTTGGGCTACGAACAGCGTTGCCAGATCTAGCATAATTATGCTAGATTTAGCATAATTTGCATGTTTTTAGCATCTAGCATCTTGCTTTTAGTATCCTGCCCAAACCTAGCATAATTTCAGCAAGTTTATCAAAAAGTCGCAAAACCTGGAGATGAGAAAGAAGTTAGTAATGGGAAGAAATAGAACGGCAGAAATGTATCCTGTCCCACTGATTCATACAATCAGTAAACCATACAGGCAGCCTTATTGTTCGAAGCAAGTTCGAAACGGCAGGAGGTCATCCCTTTACCGATAAGCGCGCCATAGACGCACGCACTTGCATTACCAACATGTATGAAAGGTTTCTTTCATCAAGCATCTTGAAAGAATTTTTTGCCCACACACGTACCAACGTGCTGTCCAACATGTGCTTTTTCTTTCTGCAACTGCACGACCTTGGCATGCGACGGAGGAGAGACTCACGTGATTTCTTCCGCTGTCGTGATTGGCGGACCTAAATATAAAACAGCCACCTTGCATGAACGAGCCCATACACGGTAAACATGCACGCAGAACGGCAAAAACATCAAACATGTTTTCAGAAGATTTTGAAAACTTTTAACATGAATGAACGAGGCCATACACGATCAACTTGCCTGTGGTTTTATCATTTTTCATACAAGTCGGGCTGTTTCTTCAGGCATGTGTTTACGTGTATGGGCTGCTAAACTTTTAGAGAAGAGGCGTGGGAATAAAAACAATTTAGTGTTTCTGAGTTTTATTGCAGACGGAAGCTTCTTGATGAAACATACAGCACACAAATGCAGGTGACTCAAAGAACTTTCGGCATGTTTTTGACCCAGTCCACCCCAGAGATGCATTTTTTTGGTAGCTCCAACCAGGGTTTTCTAATCTTTGACTGCGAGGTCATTTTCTTTCAAAATATGTAAACAAACACTTTGCATTCATTTATACGACATATTTTTCTTTCTTTATTCTTCTTAGAAGCCAAAAGCTGTGAGTCTGGCAATGACTGCACTAGTTTAGTTGAGTTACAAAGATTTGTTGCGTGAAGTATTGAGTTTTATTCTCGTATCTTTGCGCTCTGCGTATTTTTAAGGTACGTTATAGCATCTCGACTTTGGTTTTCTTTTCTTTAAAAACTCCTGAATTAGAAATTATGAGGATCTAGCATAACTTGACCGAATCTAGCATAATTTCGATCAGGTATTGGAATAATTCCGAGCTGTGAGTCTGGCAACGCTGGCTACGAATTTTCAGCAGATCTCGAACATTTCTACTCATTATGGTAGACGTCACGTCGGTGCTTTGAAGCAAAATAACTAAGGGAGTATTAGTGCAAACCAATTACTAACTAAAGATCAGAGCTCTGACAATACATTTTATTGGGAGCTAATCAATTTAATTTCACACATTTATTACTATTATCCTTTGCAGTAATGAAAACCACAAGTCTTTTTACTCGTATCTCCTCTAAACATTAAGTTGTGATTATCATAAATTAAACTGTTATAGGATCATCCTATGAATATTAAATGCTTAGAATAATGTTTCAGAAGAGAAGTATAGAACCCTTAAATAAAACAAAATGTGTAACTGGAAACTTCAAACCTGGACAAATACACAGGAGTTATTTAATGTATATACTGTAATTAATGGTTTTGTCTTTCTTTTGTTTCTAATCGAAGTTGATCCAATGCAAAGAAAACAGATCGACCAACTCTACAATTGTTGTTTGCTAGACACAATGAAAGTTCTATTTTCAGGTGAATTGCATCTAGAATGTTGCCTATTCTCACAACCAGTGTTAATTAAAAATCATAAGAAAGAACTATAACCAAGATTGACCAGAAAAGGCGCTAAATTAGAACACAGAAATATATGTGTATGCCCAGACGCTCACAGAAGAAAGCTTGAGCATTAATCTGCCACATAGTAAATGCATGGATAGTACAATGTGATAATGAGATTAATTATGATACTGACCTATAAAATATATGTAGAATATTTTAAGATTTTAGGAGGCTGGGGGGCAGGAGTACCTCCAGGGAGCGCTCGCCTCCTTGCTCCCTTTGGCGTCGTCACTGTATCACCGCGGAGTTTGCCTGGTGTAAATGAGGAAAACCCAGGAAAATCACATTCAGGATGGCTGGCCTGAAAAAGCTCTTTACACTTTTTCCTCCGAGTGCCCCCACCGGGAATCGAACCCGGGACCGCTCGCACCGAAGGCGAGAAAGAGAGAGGGTAGGTGTATAGTTAGATAGATTTAACTCTCTCAGGAAACGAACTATACAAGCTAGACAAAAGCAATGTTTTTACTGAATCCACAAGAGGTTTACACAGCATTCTAATACGAGGTGGTGTCTCGAAATTAGGTAACACTGCGAATATCTTGGTTGTCAAAAAAATATTGGGAAAATCTTAATCCAGCAATGGATCGACAATTGTTGACATGGAATGTATGCGTTTCAGATATAAATGACCTTCGCCAATACACTCATCATTCAGTCTATACTTTTTAGCTTATTTTGGTGACAGGAATCACCTCCAAAACGTTGTCGGTGTTGTTTTGAACTACCCTGTATATAAAAATGATCGAAAATGACCTTATTAGTGTTGAATCCATAGTTTTGGGGATCGCTGAGATGAACAGTCGATGCCGTTTAAATACAAATTCAGCCTCATTATTACTCCTAAGGGGGGATAATGATATGTAAAGATAATTGAAAATGACCAATATTAGTGTCGAATTCATAGTTTTGGGGGTCCATAAGTTGATTGGTGACAGTTTTGGTGCCCTTTATATCCAAAATGAAACATATTCTCCCCATGAGAAGAACGGGTATTCTGTTAGTCTGTAATAATAACGAACAGAAGTTTCACATATTGAACCCTTTAATATAGTTCTCGCTGCTCAACTCTATTCACTTGTGCGGTGTATGTGTAAATAAGATCATATCTCTTTTTCAGTTATTCCAAAAATATACAAATAATAATGAGGGATTTGATCAGAAATTAGAAAACTAAAAATGAAAATTAAAACCTGTTGCTTTAAGTATTTTACCTGCTAGAGAAATACATTGTATATATGATGCAGACATGCTACAGCAGCTAAGATTAGAGCGTTTCTATTTCAAGTGTGCCCTCGGAAACATAGCGAAACATTCTTCGGCCTTACCTCCGTCGACTTCCCAGGAAGGAAACTTCCCTTTGCTTTGGGGAAAGAACCCTGTCCGCATCCAACTATTAAGATTCTTCATCCCGGCGAAATTAAAAGACCGCTAATTTTACAGTAATTATGTGATATCTTCAAATAGATAAAAGATAATTGAAATATGGAACAAAAGCGTCCTAGACAATATTATTTTGCGTGAGGTACCGTTATCACAAATCATCTAGTGGCTTTCCGTTTTCAGCTGTTTAAAAACGCGAAAATAAATCCCGATTTTCAAAATGGCTCGAAATCGAGAGCAGATAAGTGAGTCGTGATAACGTATCTCATGTAAAATAATATTGTCTAGGGCGCTCTTGTTCCACATTTCGATTATCTTTTATCTAGTTGAAGATATCACATAATTACTGTAAAATTAGCAGTATTTTAATTTCGCCGGGATCAAGACTCTTAAAGGATCTCACCCACAACAACTTGTCCCTCCCCTTTCGAGGGAGATATGGGAAAACACATATCGACAGCAGCACCTTCAGGGACACACTTGGAATATAAAGGCTCGAGCATCAGGCGAAGAAATGCATAGTTTTTAAATTACATTTTCTGGTTTTCTCCAATATTTCCGAACAAATGTTTTTTTTTCTAACCGGTTAAAAATTTCCTTAAATTTTACATAGCACAAGGAAAATATCTCTATGAAATATATGTTTGCTTTGACATATTAACTAAAATGAATCTGGCCCCGATATTTTAACACTTCTCTGCCATAAAACGGTAACTTTATTAGATTAGTTAAGATAATTTAAATGCGTCTAAATTAATTAATCTGACTAGGATTATATTTTAGTTTCTTTTGTAGCCATAACTCCATTCTATCACAGTGCTAACTTTAAAGTATTTGGATGAGTGGTGCATACATATTTATTGCCACAAAATTTCCTTATTCTAATACAAGAAATGTAAGGGCTCAATGATCTTAACTGTAAACTAGTAAACATAAAATAGTTTTCATTTTAAAAGCATAATATAGTAAAATATTCGAAACTTTCAATTTTTCCCAATTTTTCGTTTTTTTTTCAAGCTCGGGGGAGAAAACCATAACAACTGATTTTCTTAATTTCCGTTTTTTTTTTTTTTTTTTTTCAGGCCTTCACAATACTAGCTATGGCAATTCTTGACCTGATCTCTTTGGTACAGTAAGCATCTGTCCTTAAAATACTTCCCAGATAGGCACTTGAAATTATTGATCTCTTCAAGTTCTCTCTGTTATACTCTGACCCGTAAGGGCGCGTTTCAACGTGATATTTTCATGACTTTCACAAGTATTTTGTCTATCATTTTCTGTAGTCCTTCAGCTCTAGCTATTATAACTGTATTATCTGCATATCTGATCTTACTAATGATCTCCCCTCCAATCTTGAAATCTCCAATTCCCATTGATGCTTCCTTCATTAAACATTCACTGTAAATGTTGGATAATTGGGGCGACATACTATGCCCTTGTCTGATTTCTCTTCCAATCTCCACACTGTTGGTTTCCTTATATTGTATTTAAAAATAAAAAATCAATTCTTTTATCTACATGATAATAAAGCCATAGTCTCATGATGGTTACTTGAGAGCAAAATGCTATTGGGTAATAGTAAAGTTTAATAATTATAATATGCAACTGCAGTGTATTAAAGCAAAAGTTTTAAGTTAAATGTCCATGTTAGAATACTTTAATAAAAAGCTTTTTAACAACATATTATTTGATTGCATTCTCAGACTGATCAAGGCATTCAAAATTTAACTCAAGAAAGTGCTAACCAACTGGCAGCTTGCAACCCTGATTACGCTCGGCAAGATCTTTGGAACGCTATTGCAAATGGAAATTATCCATCATGGACGTTTTATATACAAGTAATGACTTTCCAGGAAGCAGACAATCATCGATGGAATCCTTTTGATGTTACAAAGGTAAAATAATTCTTCAGTATGAAAAGAAAGGAACGTAGTTCTAAATGTCCAATTATTTCGTTATTCGTATGTTTACACAATATAGTACATAAACAAATTATGTAAATTACGCGCAGCGCTGGCCCTAGGCAATTTCCTGCCGCTTCCAATGACATCATTTGCCAACCTTCTTTCTCTAGAAATAACTAGAAATAGAAATCTTCAAAACCACGACTTTAAGTATACTATCCCAACATAAACAACGAAGGGGAGGGAAAACGCACTTGCACGCAGAAAGCCTAAACATTACAAACACAACCTCGTTGTGTCCGTTTTTTTCTTTAAATACTAATATATTACGTTAATGAATGAGAAAGTAAACACATGTACAGAGAAAATATGGTATTTTTTTTTAAATATATAGAATACAATATCGAGCTTCAATCTTAATATATCAGTTTGCAATTCCAGTGCAACTAGCTCTTTTATCTTTATTTCTTGGTTTTCCTTCTACATCTGTTAAAAAAATTAAAAAAAAAAACTTGTTTCTATCTTCAATGATAAGGAACTTCTTTGTGACAAAGACAAGACTAGTTTTCATATCAAATGGAACAGGTGTTCGTTACTGTTCGAGAATTGAGTTCTTGTATTTGACAAATCAAGCAATTCATGCTGGGATTTGTTTCAGCATATGCTTAGCACCGTTCATGTGACCTCAAAGTAATGTGACCTAAACGTGATTTATGAATGTAGTATTCAAATAAGTCAGCTTAGTAAATTTAAGTACGCCCCGTGTAAATGCACGTGTTGCACGCAACCGTCCATGGTTACACGCATAACATCAGCATTAGATTTTTCTTCAATGGTTTTGAGTAGTCACTTACAACAAGAATTCCTCACGAGACAGACGAGAAGTACAGTTGTCTCGTCTCGATTCTCAAAGATTTGTTTCCCATCTCGTCTCGAATATTTCTCCATTCGTTTTGTAAATTTATGTGCAAAATTTATGGCCCCATTTCGTAATGAAGAAGAAGAAAGATGAAAATCCTTCTGTATCACGATAGGTCCAGAAAGGGTGTGATATAAGAGCATATAAACTATATTTATTATTCGATTATATTGTGTAAATGACTTCTGTATTTTTAAAGGTTGATAAATCCTCCTTATTGTGTTCCCCAACAATTAGTGTATCAATTTATAGTGTTTTTTTTTTTTTTTACTATGAATCATACAACTATAAAACAGTTCTTGTAATCTAAGGCCCGTTACACAGTCACGCGAAGCTCCGCGCGCGGAGTCCCGCGTGGCAAGATTGTTCTATTGATTCTTATGGGTGCATACATAGTCACGCGGAGGCCTCCGCGCGCGGAGCAGCCTCCGCGTGGCCCTATCCGCGCTCCGCGAAGCAGATAAGGCCATTGAGCAAATGGGTGCTTACATAGTCAAGCGGAACTCCGCGCGCGGAGCAGCCACTTCTCTTTAAAATTTAAAAAGAAACGTGCATGGTAGCAAAAGCAAAATGCAAATTGATCCAGATTTCTTTTCTTATTTTTGATAGTGAGTTGCTAAATAATATTTTATACTGTTCTATAATACTATTTTCGTATTGTTTAGTGTTATTTTTAATTTAGCTATATTGTCTTCGTTTAATTGGAACTTTCAATTAATGTCTTTGCTTAATTGCATCTGTATATGTGGTGCCTCTAATATACCACTGTTAACAGTACGTGACTATTGTAATTTTTGGACTTTCTTTCAACAAATTTCAGTTTGTTTCAATTATCACGGAGGTTAAATTAACACCATGTTAATGGGATCCCTCTTGTGAGGAATACAAAAAGCGTGACATTCGTGAACAGGCATGGAACGAGATATGTAAAAGATTTTTTTTTTTTTTTGTAAAAATGAAGGTATGGGCAATGAAAAAAGATAAATTGAGGCAAATAATTTATCTCTACTATTAAATAGTTGATTGGATGTGAAGTTCTAACCAAATGTACAAACATAGGTTATTTTCATTTGTTCAAAAACAGTATCTGTTAAGTGCTGTATTTTAAGAGCGTGCATATGAATTTTATTTAAATTGCATTTTTATAATTTCGATGGATTTTTTTCTTTTTCAATTAGGTCATCAAACGACTGAATTGACGTACGGAAATTATTGAAGTACTTCTCGTCTTCTCGCAAATCTATATACACAGACGTAAAGCTCCCTTCAAACTTCTTTGAGAAACTAAGGAGTGAATCTTGAGACATTTATTTTTCTGTGTTCGTTTTCTCTTCTTACAGAAATATTAAGATGCCACTATTGTCGTTTTGAACTTTTTATGTTGACTCGCAACACTGACTGAGAAGAATCCTGTATATAATCACGTGACGCGTAGCGCGTAGCTACGGATGACTGTGTAAGCACACACGCGTAGTGCGGAGGGCGGAAGACGGGACGCGGAGCGCGGAGCTCCGCTTGACTGTGTAACGGGCCTAAGGATAGGGTGAACTAGTGTTACTCGAGAGTCTCGTGAAATTCTCGTCGCGTCTCGATTCTGATCTCGAAAACAAAACGAGGATTGTCTTGTTTTTCGTCACGTGGGGAACAGTACTTCCAACCAGTGGCGCAGGGAAGGGGGCCAGGGGAGCCGGACCAACGAAAGCGTTCTGACAATGTACTTTGATATTTAGATGTTTGTAATTTTTTGTCGACTCTTGGACCATTTATTACTAATGAATATTTTAGGCTTGATCAGTGCTCATTGTTTATTTAGTTTTAATTCATTTATCAAATCCAGTAGGGATGCGCACGAGACAAGATTTGTGGCTGTCTCGTCTCGAAAATGTGCTGTAAAAGTGATGTCTCGACTCGAAAAATGTATATTTTTCTATTGGAAAAGCCGTGTCTCGAGTCTCGACTCGAATTTTGTCAGGAAAATCCTGTCTCGACTCGTCTCGTGCGCATCCCTAAAAGCCAGAATTTTGGATTTATTTTGTGGTTATTTCTCTTACCTCGCAAATGCAGTTCAACATTTTATACAAATTTATTACATTAACTAATTTATTGTATTTCGTTTTATTACTAGTTTTATTAATAGTATTATTACTAGTAGTAGACATTTTATCCTAAATGTCTTCCTTGACAAACACATACAAACGCATATTATCTATCTATCCATTTATCTAGATAGATAGATAAATAAAACAACAATAAGGTCCCTGCCAACAAAATTCCTACCTATGCTACTGTTTCCAACTGGCTTTTGTATAACGTCGGAGCACGCTTTTATGATCAGGGAATAAACGTTGAGAATACATAGAGTAAAGGAGAGGAGACGAAGTAGTGGAATGGGATAAATAAACGTTGCAGTGTACACGATCCACGAGTAGCGTATCTGCGTCATTGATGTTTGCCTATCACTGGTCTCTTTTATGAATTTCTTTGTTCACTCCTTGTTCTGTTCATTTATTTAATGGAAATATTTGGTTGGACTTACGAAACATTTAATCAAGTCAAAACTGGACCATATTGTTATGTTAACAAACAAGATTTTTATGAATGACACCCCCTCCCCCCCAAAAAAATGGATCAAAAGATTTTGATCTTGGCCAAGAATTTTAAGAATGTGTCCAAAGAAAATGCATCAAAAGATTGCGGTCTTGGCCAATAATTAGTTTTCGGATCAGAGGCCACAACATTTTTGAACGGCCCCTAAATCGAATTTTCGTATTAACTACAGAATAAGCACATTATACTGAGTTAAATGATAGTTTGAGTTTGGCTACACTATATGTAGTTTTCCAGATATAAGGCTTACAAGAACATTTTTGATTAAGATATATTGGATCTTTTGATCTAAAAAGAAAATTATTCAAATGGCTTAACAAAATTTTCGGATTATATTTTAAACAAACTTATTGTTTATATGTTATGTCAGAAATATGACTAAGCTGTTTTTCACAAATTAGACGTGCCAATTCAAGAAATGAACTCTTCCGTTTAGCTGATTTTGATAAACAAAATTTTCTGCTGGTCAAATATATTTTGTATCTTTAAATTCGTGTTATTATGCCATTGAATACAATCGTTAGTCAAAACGATGTCATTGAAAATTTATTTCCTAATGGATAAAGTGGATAACTTTTTTTTTTTTTTTTGAATATGTAGATATTGGTTATAAAACTTCATTTTGACAAAAGTAAGATGTTTGTCTTCTTCAAATGACACGTTGAATTGTTTCTACACCATTATTCTAACAATTTATTTTTTTGTGACTTAGGTATGGCCTCAAAGAGAGTTTCCACTTATTCCCGTCGGAAAACTTGTTTTGAACAGAAATCCAACCAACTTCTTTGCTGAAGTGGAACAAATTGCTTTCTGTGTTTCCAACCTAATACCCGGAATTGAACATAGTCCTGATAAAATGTTGCAGGTATGTAAACTGGAATGATCCATTGATTGCCTCATAACGTCTTGTTATCAGTATCGAAAGAATTTTACTGTCATTAGCAGATATCTAACAGAAACTTCTTTCTAATATTCAATCTACTTTCAAGGGTCTATAATAGCAGTCGTATTTTTCGTGCTGTGAAACTTACAATGATTTAATGGTGGATTATTTGCTAGGAATTCATTGTAATTTTATACTTGAAAAATCTTACATTGTTTGGAGCGAATACACCGATTTGATTGGTGACTCCTTGTAACTGTTAAAATTTTTTTCTAAAAACACTCACTAGTACTACCCATTTTCTATAGGAACAACCATTCATTGCCATACGAAAACTTTAACTTTTATATAATTTGTATTTCGGACTTCCATTACGAGTAGCACAAGTCAAGCAGGTCCGGATATCAAGCGTGGAAGCAGATTCACAGCATTTAACAACCTTAACCATAACCATAGTTATACAGATTCCAAATCTCAGTTCCAAAAATTTAATGTTTATTTTAAATATCAGGATACAAGGGCAATATTACAGATGTCTGTTTTTTTAACGATCCGGATTATAGGATACATCAGTTTCTTAGCACCCTTTTACTTACTACAGCCAGTACATATATTATTTCAAGGCAACGACGTATTTCCACATGACTGCGAAGCTTTATACACAATGGCTAAGAATACATATAAAACATCCGTAACATCCATCTCGTAGTTTGAACATAAGCTGTAATATTAGCTTTCTAAATTCCGTAAAATCCATATTATTTAATAAAATAATTATTTCATACAAAAACTTAATAATTTAGCATTGGGAATCATCTGGGATATGGAAGTAGGCGGTGCTAAGCTCTTAGCAATTCATATTATGGTACATTTCAACGATATTCCAAAACACGTCTTACCGTCTATATTTATTTACTGCACAAAAGAATATAAATTTTCAATATTTTATGGCAGTTTGATTAAATAACCTTATAAATTCCTTTAAACCTCAAATTAATTCGATTTTACATTTATTAACTTTCACTGTTTATCTTGTATATCCATCAATCGATCAATAATTTAGAAAAAGATAAAAATGCATGTATACAGAATTTAAGCACTTTCCGCCCATTGATTCATTTAGTATCCCAGAAAACTATAATTTATCGACTCGTTTTAATTAAATTTGAGTTGAAAATTCATAATAACATTTTAAAATTAGTAACAGCAAATCTTAAAATGAAATGAACAAGTATTTACAATAAAATAAAACAATCAAATAATACAAATGTAAACCAAACAAATCAGATTTGTAACGATCGTTTTTTTAAATCGTTACAATTCCCCGGCTTCACCGGAAAAAATTTTATGATCTTTAAAGACCAACATAAAATTTTCACGTTCTGTTATTCATAGTTATCTTACATTTATATTTTTTTTTATTCATAGTTATCTTACATTTATATTTTCTTTAAGTGTCTAAAGACTGAATAAACTAATAGAAATTACAACTGAACAAAAATTTAAGAACAGTAACATTAATAACATAGAATTCGCTATTTACAAGCTCTTATTTAACTTTACTTGAAAAGTTCATATTTACTTTTCTTTATATTCGTATATTTAACAGTTCCAAAGATTCTTCACAATCAGGTGGACAACGACTTAGAACATCTGCAATTTTATTGTGTTGTCCCGCAATATGTTGAAAGTGTAAATCAAATCGTTGAAGTTTTAGTATTAGTTTCGTAGTCCTAGCGTCCAAATGTTTTAATGTGAGAGCATGAGTGGCTGCTTTATTGTCACAATGAACAATTACACTTCTCCCAAGGATAAAATTAGCAAAACGTTCGCACACCAATAAAATCGCAGCTAATTCTAGCTGAAACACAGAATATGATAATTCATGAAGTCTTAATCGTCTACTGGCGTAACCGATAACTGATGGATCTTCGTCAGTCCCATGAAACTGTGCTAAATATCCCGCTAGATTTTCCGCGCATGCATCACTGAAGATATGGAACCTTAATGTAAAGTCTGGCTGTCCAAGCGCAGGAGGTGTACTAGCTACTATACGTAATTTCTCGAAAGCAGTTATAGCTGTTTCGTTCCATACAAATGGTTTATCCTTTTTCAAAAGTTCATACAATGGACTTGATAGATTAGCATAGTTGTTTATGTATCGTTGACGCCATCCTACTAGCCCTAAGAAAGATCTAAGCATTTTTCGTGTCTTTGGTATAGGAAAGCAACGTATGGGCTCATTTAATTTAGGGTCGACCTTTATCTCTTTTCCATTGACTATATGCCCTAAAAATTTTATCTCAGGTACGATGAAACTACATTTTTTAAAGTTTAAGGCAAAGTTGCCGGCTTGGAATATTTTGAAAGCAGCTTCCAGATGGACAAAATGTTCTTCTAGCGAAGAAGAAAAACATAAAACGTCGTCGAGATACACAATAATAAAAGATTTGGTACGCATCCCAAAGAATTCATTCATTGTATCCTGGAATACGGCAGGTGCTGATCTCAAACCCATGGGAAGTACACGCATACAATATTGCCTTCCTAAATACACAAAACTTGTACATAACCTCGACGAAGGATGCAAACGTACTCCGTAATAACCGGACGTACAATCAAAAGAAGAAAATACACGTGCACCAGTTAATCGAGATAACAGATCTGCTATAGGCTCTACTTGGACTTTAGGCGATATGACCTTGGCATTTAACCCTCTTAGATCTAATACTGGTCGTACTCCTCCTGAAGGCTTGCGGACACAATGGATGGGATTACGGTAAGGTGAAGACTTTTCTTCTGCAATACCATACTCAACCCATTTCATTAATTCTTTTTCAAACTCATCCCGCAAAGATTGAGGGATGCCATATAACTTTCCCACAACTGGTTCATGATCTGTAAGTTCTATCTTATATGCCTTCGTGCGGATGGGTCTTGGATAATCTGTAAATAATGGTCGATATTTCAGAAGGATATCACATAATTTACTCTGGATATCTTCTGGCAAATCAGCGCGCTGTTGCACAAAGTCTTTGATCTCATCCTCAGATATACTAGGTTCCGGTACACGGATAACTTCCTTAACTTCGTGTAGGGACTCATCGGCGGGACTGTAATTTGTGTCACGAATAAAAGAAAGATGTACAGATGTAGGTTCTATAAGACAAACAGTAATCATATCTCCATTCTCATCAGTTAAGTGTAAAACCTGTTTTCCAACATCAATAATCCCATTGAATTTACGCATGAAAGGGCTTCCAAGTAACAGATCTGGATGCATATTTTTCACTACAAATACTGGTACTTCAAAGACATGTTCCTGAATTAAAAAAGTTAAGAGCTGCATTCCTTTAACATTAAAATTTTCATTACCGGCAAATGCTCCCAAATTTATAGTCTCTACATGTCGTAGTTTAGCATTTGGAAACTTCCGTTGAATTTTATACCAAGTTCGTTCGCTTAATAGATTTAATTCTGCGCCAGAATCTATAATAGCAGTTAAATCGAATTCACTTAAAGTACATGGTATTTTGGGGGAAGGATAATAATATTCCTCCTTGCCTATAATTTTAGCATCATCAACATCCTCGTCAATGACAAACGAAATGCTATATTTAATTTGAGTATATTCATCTGCAACTACTTTTGATTTCCCGTTCTCACTTGCAGAGGATATAAATACTGTTGCGCATTCTTTTTTCTCTGAGAGATTATATCTATTTAAGAGTTGATGTTTTCTCTCCATTGAACAATTAAATTTCTTTAAATTCTTAAAATTCTGAGTTCCCAATCGCTCTCCCTGTAAAGTTTGGATGACAGCACAATTGCGTAGTATTTTGTGCACCAAGTATGGGCCTACATAACTGTCGAAGTATTTATGAACTTTATTTTTAACCGAAGAAGAGAGGGAATGTGTTCTAACCATTACCAAATCTCCTTCTTGTAAACTAGGTGAATTATCACAAACTTTAGCACTGGTTTCAAAAGTCTTCCTTATTGTAATTTGTCTATCTTCTGGTTGTAAATCAATTAATTCTGGAGGCCATTTATAAGATCTTTTAAAGACATCAGTGGCAGCGAAAGATAAAAAAATTTCAGCTGGACAATGATTGGTAGCTTCACAAATTGAATGATTCAAGAGATCTTGCGCTTCCTTCAAAGATTGACTCCATTTAGAGTGATCTTCGGAGCACTTTATTCGCATTATTCTATTTAATTCCCTGTGTCTTCTTTCCACAAGTCCATTTGCCTGAGGAGAATAGGGTGATGTCAAGTGATGTTCTATGTTATGGCGTGCACAAAATTCTTTCCATTTCTTCGAGGTAAATTGTGATCCGTTATCGCTTACAATATGTGTTGGGTAAGGAAATACATAGAAATAATATTTCTGTAGAACTTGAATAATCTCTTGAGCGTGTGCGGTCCTCAGAGGATAAAAACATATAAATCGAGAGTACACATCTAATACAGATAAAACATAATAGAATCCACGACTATTAGGTAACTTTCCCACGATATCTACACAAAGCTTCTCGTGAGGACACTTCGATTCACTATGGCACTTAACAGTGGGAATCGATCGATTTCTTGCTTTCGTACGAGCACATGTTAAACAGTTATTTATATAGTTAGCTATATCTCTCTTTTGGTTCTTCCAATAAAATAGTGCGCGGGCAAAACCAAAACACTTCTTAAGTCCAAAATGACCCTTTTCATGTATATTCTTTACTAACACATCCACCAACTTCCTAGGAATCACAAGCAACCATTTATTTTTACGTTTTTCTTTAACAAACAGTATGCCGTCATTAGTTGCAACGAAACTTCCGTTCTGTTCTAATATTGAAAATAATTTCTGACAGTAATTATCAGTCTTTTGTTCTTCTCGGATTACTTCACTAGATATTAGATCTGGGTCTTCGAATAATACAAAATCGGTTCTTATTATTCCTGTGTCGGAAGGATTTATGCTTTTGCCCTCGCAACCGTTTACCCTTCCTATGAACGATTGCGCCACACGTTTTCCGAACTAAGTGGATTGTCACCCGAGCCTTCAGATTGGCTAGCCCCTGATCTTATATCTTCAATTGGTGAATGACTTTCGTTAGTTTGACAACTTTGGTCTTGTGAAAACTGAACTCTCCTACGTTGGTTATTGTTCGACGGTGTTCGTGCATAATTTCCCCAGTTTCTTCTCTTGTACTGGAAACGGTAATTATTGCTACGAGTACTATTGTCTGCAGTATGTGTTACTTGAGCAAGATTAACATCGATTGGTTTTGACGAACGACCATTATCCGGGTTATTACGGGAGCGATAACTGACTATATTACGCTTGGCGCCTTCTCCAGCTTTGATGTTCGCGAGTCTAATCAATACATCCTGGACAGATTTTGCGGGAACCACTCTTAACAATCGAGAATCTTCTTCCGGAAGGCAGGTTAGAATAGTATCAATGAGCTCTCTTTCCCTATAATCTTCCGCAATACTATGATATTTCTCAACCAAATGCCATGCGAACTCGAGCGTGGATGGAAACTTACTCTTATCGTAACGCATGGTTAAGAGTTGTTGTTTCTGAGCCCATTCTAAATCTGGTGATAAATATTGCTCTCGAAAAAGTCGTATAAAATCTTCATAGCTTTTAATTTCAGATGCGACCGTTCTAAACCAACCTTTAGCCGCACGTGTTAGAAACTGCGGGAGGAGGAATAGTTTTTCTTCGTCAGTTAAGTGAAACATATTACCACATCTTTCAAAATCTTCAAGGAACTGTCTCGCAACACCAGCTGTTCGTTGTCCTCCGAAACGGGGGAATTCGCGAAGGTCTTTAGGTTTTAGCGGTAACTCGTACCACACATCACTCTCATTCAATCCGAAAGGATTTCTTACTAAAACTTTTTCAGGCGTTTGACCCGTTATAGGATAATGAAATCCAGTTTCTAAAGAATTTACCCTACTCGATCTCATATTTACTCCGTTAGGAATGTGATAAGGCACGCCTGAATTAACTGTATGACAATGGTTTACTATAGGAGAAACAGAACTTTGGCTATAATTTACGATGGGAGAAACAGGACTATTTACCGTAGTAACGGTAGTGGTAACAGCAGTAGACATAGACGTCACACTCGGAATCTCGGTGGTTCTGGATATATTACCTGAAAAGAGAGGAGGAATACATACATTTGCAACACTGATATCACCACAATTACCTGACATTATCTGTTTGCCTGAAAAGGATTCAAATTTTTCTTTGAGCCACTGGTACTTACAATCTTGCTCTTGCAACTTCTTACCGTATTGTATTTCTAGATTACTAAGTTTTCCCTGAGTTATCTCCATATCATCCGTCACCTTCTTAAACTTATCTTTTTGTCCACTCACTTCATCACTCAATTGATTCAATCGGATATCGACAGTTTGTATCTCAGTTTTCAAATCCTCCTTCAACTCTTGTTTGCAGTTGGTGAGTTCTTGATGCCACTTCTGTTCAGTCTCAATCATCCTTTTATTCATCCGCTCTTCCAACTTCTGACAATGAAGTTCAAAATTCTTATTCTGATCCTCGAATTTCTTTTCCAGATTTTGATTCATATGTGTCATCTGATCCTCAAAATTTTTATTCATACGCGTCATCTCCTTCCACAGTTTTGTCAAAATTGTTTCAGGTCCTATATTACTACTTTCAGCAACTTCTTCTTCCTCTTCAGAAGCCTCATCATTCTCTACTATTGATTGATTATCTTTACTGGTACATCGACTGCAACACCAAGTGTTTAATAATTCTTCTAACTTGGTTGATTCTACTTTTTCACACGACAGATGAAAATAATTGCGGCAAGTATTACACACTATACTGTTATCAGTATCCTGTCCAGTTACTTCCACACCCTCACAACACAGATACATTAAATTGTCTCTGCTTTTAGCAGTTTTATCACCTTTATTCTTCCTTACCATATTATTCAATAATGTTCCGCCTACTTCCGAAGTCCCAAAATTTTCTCAAGAATTTTTTTTTCTGGTATCCACTATCCTCAACGCTGATATCTTTTCAGATCATTGTCGTTATATTCTGACTCTGGATCTGCGACCAGTAACGACATGTGTCTTCAAAGTCCGGTAACACGGTCGCCATTCTCTGTGTAACTGTTAAAATTTTTTTCTAAAAACACTCACTAGTACTACCCATTTTCTATAGGAACAACCATTCATTGCCATACGAAAACTTTAACTTTTATATAATTTGTATTTCGGACTTCCATTACGAGTAGCACAAGTCAAGCAGGTCCGGATATCAAGCGTGGAAGCAGATTCACAGCATTTAACAACCTTAACCATAACCATAGTTATACAGATTCCAAATCTCAGTTCCAAAAATTTAATGTTTATTTTAAATATCAGGATACAAGGGCAATATTACAGATGTCTGTTTTTTTAACGATCCGGATTATAGGATACATCAGTTTCTTAGCACCCTTTTACTTACTACAGCCAGTACATATATTATTTCAAGGCAACGACGTATTTCCACATGACTGCGAAGCTTTATACACAATGGCTAAGAATACATATAAAACATCCGTAACATCCATCTCGTAGTTTGAACATAAGCTGTAATATTAGCTTTCTAAATTCCGTAAAATCCATATTATTTAATAAAATAATTATTTCATACAAAAACTTAATAATTTAGCATTGGGAATCATCTGGGATATGGAAGTAGGCGGTGCTAAGCTCTTAGCAATTCATATTATGGTACATTTCAACGATATTCCAAAACACGTCTTACCGTCTATATTTATTTACTGCACAAAAGAATATAAATTTTCAATATTTTATGGCAGTTTGATTAAATAACCTTATAAATTCCTTTAAACCTCAAATTAATTCGATTTTACATTTATTAACTTTCACTGTTTATCTTGTATATCCATCAATCGATCAATAATTTAGAAAAAGATAAAAATGCATGTATACAGAATTTAAGCACTTTCCGCCCATTGATTCATTTAGTATCCCAGAAAACTATAATTTATCGACTCGTTTTAATTAAATTTGAGTTGAAAATTCATAATAACATTTTAAAATTAGTAACAGCAAATCTTAAAATGAAATGAACAAGTATTTACAATAAAATAAAACAATCAAATAATACAAATGTAAACCAAACAAATCAGATTTGTAACGATCGTTTTTTTAAATCGTTACATCCTTACTCATAGAATGAACTTAAATTTTAGTTTTCTATTGGTTACAACCTATTGATTAAATAACTATAGGATACGCATGCATTTTTGTTTACTATTATAACTTTATATAACCATATTAAGCTATGTACTAACACAGTAGCAATGAGTTTTCAAGGATTGTCTCCTTCAGAATATATAAAATACATAAAAATGCTTAAAACATACACACTTCCCCTATATAACTATTCACTCCATCTTGTAATCCGTGTCCTACTATCACTACTAACTACAATTCCATGTTATGCGCACCTTGTCAGCGTTGCCAAATCAAATGTTGAAAAGTTGATTTTGTGAAGAAAAAACAGAAATTTCTGTCCTTTTTTTCTCTTGGAAATCGCTCATTGATGTGATTTTTTAATTGTTATTGTACAGGGTGGCCAAAAAGTCCCATATTTCATTCCTACATTAAGGGAGATGTCCGTGTTTTGACTGCTTACGAGAAATTTGCCAACCCACGCTTTGCTATTGTTTGCAGAAATTTAATGTTTGGTCGGTAGATGTGTATAGAAGTTCAGTATCTCTATGTTTTTTCTTTTCCTCTATCTTGCCTTTTACGCATATGACATAGGCTCAAATTTTTAGCACAGCTCTAAAAGTGTTTGTACATTTTTCTTGGAAACTACTGAAGGAATTCGTTTAATTTTTATACCATGCACCCTACTATAGCTGACAATGCTACCGAACTAGTATTATTTTTCTAGGTTACATACAAAGCCAATAATTATTATTTTTTAATTCGAAGAATTTTAAGGATGTGATTTTTTTATCTTCACGAAAGAGTAATTGAGACAAATAAAGGAACTATGTTATAATTCTAGTTCAGTAAATAGACGTACATATAAGTAAGATTTGTGCAAAATTTTATTACTTTATCATTCATAGTTTGTGAGAAAATGGTACATGTGTGTCCAAAAATGCAATTTTGAGAAATTAAAGGATTAAAATTTACAACGGATTTTCAGCAATAAGACGCATCACAACATTCAGAAAGGATCATAACCATATTCTTCGTCTTCGACTGTGTTTTCTTCACCCTTCCTACACGTTCTTGTCTTCATTCTTGATTCCTTGATAAGCTTCAGGACTCTCAACTCAGATTTTGTTATACGTTTCTGTCCATATCTCGGAGTAGTTTCGAGCTGTATTCACCGCTTGAAATTCCCATCTTTTCCAGAACACCGTTTTTTGATTCACGTACGCTACTAAAACACAAAACAGCATTACACACTATAGTTTGTAGATTTTAGAACTCGAAAATGTAGTTTTTTGACATCATTGCTATATCAGTGCACTGCAACTTTATTGGGGTTCCGTGTTTTGCTATGCAAACATTTTTCCGAAAAGGGGGATCCGCAGTAGCTCTGTAGATAGGTTTGATAGCATCCATCACTGCAGCAGGCAAAGAGTGCTTATTTTCGTAATGTTCTCCCGTTGCTTAAGATGTGTTATACCTACTCCAGAAAAGCTCTCCTTTGGGACAAAGCATATGCGTTGGTTTCTCGTCAGTTGAATATTTATGAAAGTAAGTTGCCCACAGTGCATTCTCCATCTTCTGAAGGTTGCCAACGTTTTCCCTGATCGCCTTCCCATAATATACCTGTAAGCTATCAATTTCTTTGGAATTCAGTCTTCATTTACCTCCTACTGGCTAAGTTTAGTAACACAGACTAATAAGAAAAACAAAGAACTGTGAACGCAGAAATAACAGTAAGCAAAATGAAGTGTGTATTCTTTTTGGAACGACAAAGCAAAAATATATTTACTACATCATTATAGAAGAATGAGATGATCAAACAAACTGAAAACTGAAAATATATATATTGTCAACCCCCCTGTGTGTGCCTATATTAGCAAGTGCGTAGCTCAGAGACACAGGAAGATTGTCCTCCGAACATTTTCTAAATGTCCGGGAAAGTACAATTATTATTTCTAAAAAATAAACACATGACGAGTAAAGTTTAAATCATTGTATTTTCAATAATTAATTGTAATGTTCAAGTGTACTCTGTTGTGTGAAGAATGGACAAACGTTACCAGATCACAACCTACGGAGTCTGACTATTTTCTCTACTTGATGACGAAAAAACGAATAGCAAACACATACCTTCAGGATAGATGTTGATGTCGTTAGGAAGCTAAGATGCAGCAGAGTAAACTGCTCAGATATTCCAAAGCCGAACGATTGTAGAACTGATATTACAGACTAGTTCACCATAGCTAATGAACAGTCTCAAAGTAACTCTCGTTGAATTATAAAATGTCAAATGACTGAACTGAGAGTCTCTTCTCCGTTGAGTGATCGTCTGAGACCTCTCTCCGTCGAATCCTCTTGATCTCATCTTCGTAGAGTATTTATGTCAAACCTGTTACTCTCCAAACTGCCACCTTGTTTCACGTTGCTCCACGTGTTTGCTATCTCATTGCCGAAATTCACATTTCTGCAATGATCATCAAGTAGACAAAATCTCCAGACGTCTATCTCCGTAATCTGACAATTTTGTCACATCCTAAAATTTGTGTCGATGTGAACAATTGACAAATAATAACATAAACATTACAACTTACTCTCACAACATTCCTGACACAGCATTTCATCTTTGTTATTCTATGTAATCAAAACATTGCACATTCACACGTCTGCATTTACAACTGACATAACCAAAACAATACTGGGATAACATAATTTTGTAATTTATTTGCTTAACCTAATTCTTGACTTTTAATTTTGTCTTTTAACTTTCACACATTCATTTATCTTTATTCAATCCAATTATTAAAATTTTTAGAAATAAAATCTCACTCCCTCAACAATATTTAAGCCTGAAAATACAACGGAAGTACAATAATTTGCAGTTCTCGAAGGGAATCTGATATCGTACGGACATGAAACTTCCGGCAATGAAACTTCAAAGACCGTAGATTCTGAAAATGATACTTTTCGAAAATCGAAAATTTTGACCCCAAACGCAGACATTCCCCTTAATAATACTTGCAGTTATATGTTCAAAATGTACGTATGTGCACCTCAGTTATCCCTCCACAGCTTGATGCACCTCCATGTCCTCCTACTCATTCGTTTTAGCAGCTACGACGTCACAAGCTGAAAAGGTTCAAACACATTTGTCCACAGAGCATCATTATGAATGTAGGCCTACCTCTTTTTTTTTTCTGACGTCTGATTTGATTATACCGTACAGGACATTGTCTGGTGTCGTAATGTCCAGACTTCTAGGTGGGCAAGGATAAGGGACTGGTGAATTTTGGGACTCACGTCCCATCCATCGGCCAGGGAAAAGCGCGTTCGGGTCTTCACAAACAGCAAGTGATAAGCGGATAGAAGCTTCATCGTGTTGGAAAACAACCGTGTAGTTGATGCCCAGATTCTGCAGGTGTGGGAGAAACCAGTTACTAAACATCTCCAGATAAGTAACCTGGGTCACGGAAACCTCAAAGAAGTACGAACCAAAGATGTATTGTTCTGTCATTCCCGCCCAAAGCATGACTTGGGGAAAATTGTTCTCAATTTCTTGATAAAAAATATGGTCTTTCCTTTGCCCACATGATGACGTTCATATCCCTCGAATTCCAATGAATAGTACAGTCATCGGAGAAAGAAGATACTTCGGAGCAGGAATGGTGGGGAAGGCCTCCAATAAGATTTTGCATGCTTCCTGACGGCAGTTTAAGTCATTTTCGGTTAGTTCATTGATAGCCATTAGCCGGAATGAGTCTATTTTCATGTGAAACTGCATTGCAGTCCTTGCAATTTTAAGTTTTGTAGAACGCTTTTGGTCGACTTGCAGGGTGAACATTACTGACGCAATAACCTTTTGCTCACGTTTTCTTTCGGCTTGATGGACGACCAGAACGAGAGGCATCCAAAATACTTCCCACGCGAAAAGCTCTATTCTCTCACTTGATCAAAGTCTGGCGACTTAGTGGCTCCTTACCGAATCGTTCATGAAGCTATGCATCACCTGCAGATGTTTTCATTGTTGTGGTTCCGTTCATAGACCCATACCTAGCACTAAGCAATCCTCCAAAGTGAAGTCACTGGTAGCTGCCATTGTTGTTCACCAAACGCAAAAAAAGCGAGACAATGAACTGCTCCGAACTGAACCAGAGTGGCGAACGAGAGGAGTTCTACTGTATTCACCTATTATCGCAAGGATAGACTATTATTGCATATAGCATTAAGGCTTAAATTATCCTATATGGCGATAAATTATTGTATGGCTGGAAAGCCTGCTTGTAATCGCTGCAATGGAATAATGGATAAAATAATAATAATAATAATAATAATAATAATAATAATAATAATAATAATAATAATAATAATAATAATAATAATAAGTGTGTCATTGTTCGATTTCGAGCATAGTATTAAATATCTAAATATCATTAGCTACACGGATATAAGTATATAGGCCTAACGATTAAACGTTATTTTATTTGTTTATTTTTTTATTTATTAGGGCAGGATTTTTTCTTATAAAGATACTCAACGTCATCGGCTAGGGACCAATTTCCAACAGTTGCCAGTGAATCGACCAATCGTTCCGCAAACAAATTACCAAAGAGACGGAGAAAACACTATTTACAATCAAGGGAGTGCACCGACATATTTTCCCAACAGCTTCGGAGGACCTCAAGAGTCCCAACGTACTACAGAATCCGTTTTTTCTGCTTGTGGAGATGTTACAAGGTAAAGTAACTTTTGTTAGCTACATAGGGTTATTTTTACGCTATTATAATTATTAGAACTTAACTTCAAATGCAGTATCCTACCGACATAATTTCGTACACGCGATAAAGTTTTACACTATTGGAATACCTGGTCCAGTGTTTTGAAATTAGATATGTCGAGTACGTCCTTTATTTATACTAGATTATACGAATACTTCTTTTTGCACAAGGGAACGTAGAAATACTTAACTTCAAAATACGAGGTAACCAGAAAAGTTCTTGCCTTTTTTTACGTACTACTACAAGCATCTCATACATTTAATTTACAAGTTTTTTTCTAAAAGTAAGTTTCGAAATAATAAAGAAAGAAAGTATTTTTTTGGTAACAATTTTAATTTTGTATGAAGGCCTATGCCTTAATCTACTTTTCTACTAGTTTCCATCAATATGAAAACACTTATCATATCGTACAACAAACTTTTGAATATCATCCTCATAGAAGTCTGCCGCCTGATTTGGCAACCACTGCAACATGGTCGTTTTGATTTCATCATCGTATCATGGCGCTGAGTCACAATTTCGTAGAGAACACTTCTTGAAACTTTAAGAAACTTATCAGTAGACATCGGAATTTTATGCACTTAAAATTCATAAAATATGTTTGCAACTATGCGGTTAAATGTGTTAAAATATGCACTAACAATACAATTAAAGAGAGCATTTTCAAACATGCAACAAAGTTACGACTGATGTTTTGTAGATGAAATATTTAGTATAACATTGAAAATGTACTTTCAGGGGCTCCTCTTTAGAACTTATTGTTGTGATATTTACAGTTTATATAATCCAGAATATTTTAAAACACAAAGATTGCGAGATAAAAATATACACAGAGAGTGATGTGGTAATACATATCTCTAGTATTTTCTTCATGAATGTATTTTAAAGTGCATTTACTTTACACAAAATCACACGAGCTTGAATTTTCTACATGTTTCCAATGTACAAAAAAAGTTTGAAAATTTACTCCTTCCCGTAATTAACCTTGCAATAAATTACGAGATGCTTCTCTACATTTTCTGGTGTCAGTTTGTGACGTTTGTCCGTTAGAATAAGTTTGTAGCCAGAAAACGACCTGTCAATATCAACAGATGTTACCAGACAATATTGTAAAACTTTGTCCCATATAGGTTATAGGTAGAGCGTTAATAAAAAGTGTCCGGACTCGACCCCACTACCGGTTTTATTATAAAAGTTTCCACTATAAAAAGTATTTTTACAAAATACTATACAAATAATCTCTTCAAATTTACAAGGTTAGTTATAGGTAGTCTTTAACCGTAAGGTCGCAGACAGGATCTCTGCAAAGCCCTGAAGCAGGCTAGGCAGAGTGGAGTTAGGGGACAATAGCTCTGATTCAAGCAGTGGGTTGGTTAGGTGGTCAACAGAGCCCCGAAGCACGCTTAGCGGCTGAGGTTGGAATTCCCGACAAAGCCCCGAAGCAGGCTAGGCGGCTGAGGTTGGGATTCGCGATAAAGCCCCGAAACAGGCTAGGCCAGGAGAAAGGAAAGGCGTTGTCTCGAAGCAGACTAGAGCCCTGGGATTAGGTTACTCCTAATGTTCCGAAGTAAACAATAGGAGAGGCACCAGTGAATTGGTACAGAATTGCCGTCGTCCAGCCAATTTATAGAGGTCCTTGGGTGGCGGTGGCGTTGCTGCTCCGTTGACATCGTCTGCTCCATGGGAGGAGATCAAAGCCCGTCGTCTACAGGTGATAGTAGATCCATCTGGTGTGTGGAATCCTCTTGCTAAACATGTGGTGGTGTTTGCAAACACTGGCTTGAAGAGTTGTTTACACACATCACGTGGGACATTACAATATTTATAGAGAGGAGCAAGTTTGGTACGCACAATTTCTGGCAGGTTGGAATCTAACCCTTGAAGATACCTTCCTATGGCTTCAATAGTTTTGTAGTCGGAGTTTCTAGGAAGAACACCAGTCAATTTATTTTTCACAGAGCGCCCGAGCTCACCAGGAACTGACTGGAGCTCGTGCTGAACTTTATCAACTAGAGCTAAATATTCACTGAGTAGCATTCCTCGTGTCTCTAGGTTCTGAATAGATGTCGACATGATCTTTATCATTATTAGATTTCTCCTAACTTCTTGACAGTTGAAAGCGTCGTTGCTCTGCTGAATGACTTTCGCATCAGAGGAGTCAAATTCTCGTCCAATGCTTTTCACTTCGCCAAAGTATTCGCAATAAAACATTGCAGCCTCAAGCCACGTTCCTCAGTGAGAAAGAATTGGTTCAGGAAGTGCTTCTCGATGCGCTTGTATATGAAGGAGTGCTTTCACAAACAGTTTCTTTGTATTAGATATTAAAGAATTGACGTCCGGAAACAGATCGAATATCTTCTGCTACTCTATGAAGTCCATGAGCCAAGCAGGTAATGTGGATCATCTGGGGATTAAAAAAAAAAAAAAAAACTTTCAACCCTGTTCCCGCCTTCAGCATGTAACTTACACCATCTGATACCAAAACAAGAAACTTTTCGTTCCTATCGCCACTTGGCCACAATATCGCCTGTTGTTTAATAGATGCTTGTCTACCAGCTACATCGATATGTGCCTTTGTGTTGGAATGCTGGATCAGTTGATACTTTTTTTCATACGGAATTTGCTTGCTACATGGTTTACAAAAAATATTTTATCATTTGTGACGTAATTTGTATTGTTTTGTACCTATTGCTTAAGCAGTGAGCTTCTTGGCGATTTATCTTTGGACATTATTCACACGCAGTCAATCACGCAGTAACACTATAGCAAAAGTCAACACACACGCACACAGTAAGCTAGAGTACGATGTGAACACTACTTCACGACGAAGTAAACTCACAACAGCGCGTTCAGTCAATACAGGAGCAATTCGACAAATTTCTTTCAAGTTCCATGCTGATTTTTACAACAGCATCCCTTTATTCCTCCATCCCTCTTTTGCCCGCATTTGCGGGGTTGCAACGTCTTAAGAGGCCTCATCCCGGCAAAATTAAAATACCGCTAATTTTACAGTAATTATGTGATATCTACAAATAGATAAAAGATAATCGAAATGTGGAACAAGAGCGCCCTAGACAATATCATTTTACATGAGATACCGTTATCATGTAAAATGATATTGTCTAGGGCGAAAAATCGGAAGACGGAAAATTTTCCGAAAAACGGAAGACGGAAAATTTTCCGGAAAAACGGAAGACGGATAATATGATTTCCGGAAACCGGAAAACTCTTTTTCCGGAAATGGCCATCCCTAATTTTAATCGCCATCTCATTGCACAGCTGCAGGAAAATTGGCAAAGAGTACTTGATGCTGTTGGAAATTATTTCGGGACTTAATGTTGATACTATGCGCTGTATGTCTGTCTGTTTTTGATGATCACGAATGGCAAGGACTTTTTGATTGCCCTGTAGCAGAGTCAATGAAAACCAAGTTTTGACTTGAATTCGGAACTAATTGCTACATAAGTAATTTTAGGGTCGAATTATGGACTATAGTGTAGAGAATAACAGACAAAATCCGCCATCCAAATATTTTGGGAAAACTCACCAATGTCAGGGAAGGTCAGGCAATGGTGTTTAGAGTTTCGTGAAGGACGTTCAAATATTCATCACGATGAGCGTAGCGGAAGACCTAGTGTTCAGAAGGGCGGTGTGGAGAAAGTGAAACCCAATTGCAGATTCACGATGGCTGAACTCGCCAAATTTCCAGAAATGTTTTCCTAAACAGTTCATATAATTGTAGCCGACAACCTTCATTACCACAAACTGTGTGGGAGATGGATGCCGAAAATGCTGACAAACGCTCCCAAAGAGCAGAAAATGACAGTTGTGCGTGATTTTTGGGCCGCTGGGGCACGATGGAAATGACACCTTTTCTCACATAATAACGGTAGATGAAACTTGGATATTGTACGCCACTGGAGAGTCGAAGCAGCAGTCAATATAATGGCGGCACTTTTGTTCTCCTAAAGTGAATACATTTAAACAAACACCAACAGTTCACAAAATCATAGGAACCTTGATTTGAGACAAAAGGGTGTGATTCTTGTATAATTCGTGGAACTAGGACGAACAATTACAGCGGATATCTATTGCAAAACATTGAATAATCTGCGACATGCCATCCAAAGTCAACGGACATGAACGCTACGCTTTGGAATTCTTTTGATCCATGAAAAAAACTGGTCCACACATAACTACTCGTACCGTTGGGACAATTCTAAGATTTCGATGGGAACTATTCAATCATCCCCCTTACAGTCCCGACTTCTCTCCCACCGATTTCTTTCTTTTTCTTCACCTGAAAGGTGTCTTAGATCTAAGTGATTCAATAACACTGAAGTGCTCAAGACATCTGTTCTGGATTCGCTGCTCTCTCAGGCGGCAGAATTTTACACAGAGAGTATTACGGAAGCTTGTACCAGGGTGTCAGTAATGTCTGGAGTCTTGTGGTGACTACGTCGAAAATGAATCACAATAAATTTCTTCTTCTATCTGTAGGTCACTTGCCGTTTACTTTTCTCAGAGATACAGCATACAAAAATGGGTGAATGTATGCTAAATAGTTAGGTGAAAAGTATTTCATTTTTAATGTGCAACAGGAATGGTGATAGCATCCGATCTTGTCTATAATTCTTCGACTCATAGGGTCCAACTTTAAATTTCTCAATGGTGCTCAGGCTTCGGCACTAACGTCCCATATTCTTTTTATTGTGTTTTTTTTTTTAGTAGATCCAATAGACCACCTGGTTCCCAAATTCTTCCCGAGAGGCGAGAAAGACTATCAAGACTTGCTGAAATAAAATGAACAGAGAAATTATTTTTTAAAATTGCAAAGGCAAAAACTTTTAGATTTCATTTTAACTTATTTTAGCACTATTTCGTAAACTTTATATTGAACAAAATTCCTAAACATTAAGATTTTGTTTGTGAATTTCAAACGTGTTTAGCAATATTTGTCAAAATAAGGATATAGAAAATTAGGATAATGTGAGTGAAAATACAAAATGATTCAATTGTCTTGTGATTTACGTAAAACATTTTAATCTTTAATTATATAAATTAAGAACATCAAGCACCAAGATCTTTAAAGGAATAGTTATACAAAATTACACTCATAAATTATTATTATCGTTGTAATGTTATATCGCTCTATCTTTGATATGCCGTAAACCTGAAGAGTTTAAAAATAGGTATTGATAAATACTTATTCAAAACATATGCAATCCTATCTAAAATTTAACCTGGGATCACATGCACTATAGTTTCTTTTTATTATTCACCATATGAAAGTGTAATTTCGAATTTAATTCCTACGCAAAATTTCAGTGGGTGCTCAGTACCCATTAAATACCTCCAAGCTCTGGAGCACCCACGTAGTTGGCGCCTGTGCTTCGACTAATTGTTACATAATTGCTTTTATTACCAAATTATGTAGAATTGTGCAGAGAGAGTAACAGATCACCAAACTGCTCCCACCAAAAACCAACCTCCAAATACTCGAAGTAAAGCCGCCATTTTGAAATTTTAGCAGGAATCCTCTGCGTTCAGGGATTTTTTAAAAACAAAATTTAGTTTGCATCTCCTAATTTTTGAGACATTATTTTTCATATACCTCGAAAATTTCTGCACGGGTGATACGTTACAGTTTGTCGAGAATTAAAAACTAACTCTAGACCTCTGAAAATTATTTACAATCTCTTCTTTGCTTTTCCGCCACACTGTATCATTTAGCATAAGTTTTTGTCCTTTCTTTCTTTTCTTGTTTTACTTTATTAACTTTTTAAAATCTTGTTTGTTGCAGATATAATTCAAGTGATGATGATAACTTTAGCCAAGTCACGTTATTTTGGAGAAATACATTGACTCCTCCGCAGAGGGAAAGATTGGTCGAAAACATCGCAAACCACCTGTGTCAAGCTTATGAACATATACAGGTTCGAACTTGATTTTGATTTTGAATTCTAACAATAGATGTAAGCAGAGGCATAACTGAGAGTTGATAGACCGGCTAGAGTTTTTGCTTCCGCACTGTAAGGTAAAAACACGTATACCGCAGATGTATAAAGGAGGTTTCAAAACAACACCGGCAACGTTTGGGAGGTGATTTCTGATACCAAGACTAGAGAAAAAAGAATAGACCAACTTGGATGCACAAATGCTTCCTTTCGGAGTTTTAGGCTGCAGAAAACATGAAACCATTAACTTTAAAGGTCCATAGTTCCAAAACTATGGATCCTACCGTAATCGGGTCAAGACTTCACTTAGGAAATAGTATGTGCCCTATCCAAATATCCAAGTTTCAGAATCCTCCTGTATTTCTCCAACAATTTTTATAGAGGCAGTAGATGAGTACTTCAAATTAGATGGTCGTAGCCAAACACCCTTATGCCAAACTTTGTAAAATTAAGATGCCTACCTTCTCTCCTTCTCCCATAGCTTGTGTCACATTTCTAATCAGATACCTTTTCGTCCAATATAGTAATGTTCTAACCATTTTCATTTCCTCTTTTTAACCGTTTCTAGTAATTTTCCTCTCTTACACCAAATTTTGCAAACGCTACCTCATTGTTCTTTCACTTTGTCAGCTAGTTTATCCCCACCAATTTGTTTTCTAACACGAATTACTCTTTTGCAATATCCACGTTGTTCCAGCTGTATTTATCACACTAATCCAGCTCTTCCGGAGGAGTATGTATGGTGAAGGATTTTTCTGTGGGAGACTGTTATCACTCGGAGAGAAAATGTGTTACTCTTCCTGGATCTCTACCTCCGTACAGTCCCTTTTTATCTGGAGTGTACTGGGTTCACTTTTATTTTTACTGCATATGAACGCTTTACCTAGCATCTTTTCGCCCTCTTCATCAAATATATTCCTTTTTGCTGATTAACGTAAACTGTTTAGAGGCATTAACTATGTAGATGATTCTTCTTTACTGCAAGATGACATAGATATGCTAAGTAACTGGTGTACTAACTGGAATTTAGCTTTAAATTCCAACAAATGATCTATCTTTTCTATCTCTTTAAGAAAGAAGTACTTCTTCAGACTTACAATGTCAACAATATACCTTTTAAACGTGTCTCATCTCAAAAAAAATCTAGGTGTTGTATTTGATGAAAAACCCTCCTTTATGGATCATATCTCATCGATCTCATCCAGAGCTATGAAATTACTTGGTCTACTTTATAGATCTTCCAAAATATAAAATTTCCCTGCCTTCAGGAGCGGATTAAGGGCGGAGCCAATGGAACCCTGGCTCCAGGACCCTCCAAAATCGCTCTTTAATTACTAAAATATAGCAATCAACATATTATATTGTAAGCTTCAGACCCATGCATTTTTTTTTTCCCGCTCGCTATGCTCGCGGTATCGTTAGAGTTAAGTCTTCTTCCAGCAGCGTCTTCACGATACTTATTTTGTTAGAGAGTGAGCTATTTGAGAAAATTTATGCGCTAGAATTATTTGTAGGATAGAACCCCCTTGAAATAGTCGGCTCCAGGACCCCTGCCTTAATCCGCCCCTGCCTGCCTTTACAATGTTTTATAAGGCTTATAGTTCCACGATCATTGAATATTGTTCACCTGTATGGAATGCGGCAGTACCTGCTAACCTATCACGCATAGACTCGTTCTTAAACTTCTTTATAGCCAAAGTTAGATTTATAATTCCCGAGTTACGTGACCACACGAGACAAGAAATATCTTTAATGAATTTATGTACCCCAGACAAATGATGACGAGTTCCAGACCTACTTTACCTATATAAGATTATCAATGGAAAAATTGATTCTGAATTTTTACTATCATAAATTAACTTTCGAGTTCCTCCCCGACGAACCTGTTGTCCTAATTTCCTAACTTACGAGACATCTAGATTATCAATTGTAAAACGCTCGTTCTTTTATACATCAGCGCATGATTACAATACGTTGCTAACAGGATGTAATATTTTTACTTTTGAACAAAACTTTAAATTCAGGTAAAGAGAAGATCGTAAATTTAAAAGTGAACCATCTGTGTTTGTATTTCTTTTTTTATTTTTCATGATTGTTTTTTATTTTATTTGTTATTATGTTCATTTTCAGTCGATTGGCTTAATGATGTATAAACCAAGGATCTTATAAAATAGAGGATCTGCCCTTACAACAAAATCTTGAAGCCATACGTCACAGTTTCTCCACCCCTACTCTGCCCACTCCGCCCAATAGGATCGCAATGTTTTGAGCCAACAATCATGGCGGAAACGAAAGTAGCAAATCAGACGATGGCGGAAACTAGAGTAGCCAATCAGACATGCCTATGCTCGGTATCGATTTAATAGGATGAAGATACATATGGGCAGATCCTCTTATTCATAACATCCTTGGTATAAACTGTGTGAATAAATAAATAAAGGTTTTGTCTTTTTTTTGTAGGAACGAGGGATTAAGCTGTTCAGCCAAGTAGATGAAGATTTTGGGACAAGACTTCGTGAGAAGTTGATGAAGAAAGCACAATCAAGTTTATAAATGAAACCATTTTATTTTTCAGTTGTTGCTTGAAATAAAATTTAATTGTGGACAATGTTCATTGTTTCTATTGCGTTGAAAGGAATCATACAGAAATTGTGTATAACCTAACAATAATATAGAGGATAGTCAACCTTCAATTTACCACGTCTCACTGTTCAATGTGCTACTCCAACTTAATTCATTCCTTCTCTTTAATGGTACAAACATTGTGTTTAACTTACATGGTCTTCATAATAAATCTGCTTAGCAATAACTTAAGATATTTTTTTAAATAAAAAAAAATATGTATTAAGTTTGCGTCACAAACCTGTGACTCATAGCGTTTATGGATTAGCATTCTCTGACATGATATAATATTGAACATCATATGTCAATCTAATGTTTCAAAATTCAGGAGTTCAAAAACTGTAAGCAGCAGGGATTGTTATAGAACAGAAATCGACTAATGAGAGGAACTGTTGAATATACCCTCAACGCTGTCCACCATTATATGTATAATGTTTTGGAGACACTCATCTTTTTAATATCACAGTAGCAAATTCATGTAATGAAATGGAATTTTCAATATTACGTCGCACGATTAGGCAAAAGGTCACTTACGATTGATTGTGAAAATAATGGCGGAATGATAATCCGGGAGAAAATGGGATAACCTCGAGAAAACACCGCAAACTCACATGACCTGGGATCTAACGAGGAATATCTCTCACCACAGGTGAGTGCTCTAACCACTGAGCTATCGTGTCATTAACAACAAGATCATGTGACACATGATTTAGAGCTAGACGTTAGAAAAGAAATTATTGATTGATGAAATCAGCTTTACAATATCTGCTACAAATTACAAGTTTTTCTTTATGTAACTCTGTTCCGCATAATCGATTTTGCAAAGCTGATCTTGCCAATTCTAGTCCCGAAGCAAGTATCACATGTTTTTGTTCCAAAATGTGGAAGAGAATCCAAAATAAGGAACATCAAAATAGCTGGTGGTGTTGAGTATGTACCCATTAAAGCATTTCTTCAAATCAAAATCGCTGACTTCTGACTCTCAATATCTCAAGTGTGCCATTTTCCAACAAAATTGCTGGCGAGATTTGTGAAAGATCCTCTAAATTCTTTATGGCGCCTTATGCAGAGTCGTTTTGACGATATGATTAGCGTCATACTAAAATTCTGACTACTGCAGGGAACATATGTTAGTCGAACTTTTTAGTGTGCCTCTAATCAAGCATCAAAACGACTCTGCATAAGGCCCATGATGTTTAAACGGCACTGAAGAGGAGTAGAGTAGATGGCACTAGCGCGGGGCCCGATTGGAAGCAATCGGTCCAATCGGCTTAAGGCCGATATATATATATATATATATATATATATATATACATAATGCGTGTATGCGTGTCTGTTCGATCCCAGCCCCCGCCAAGTGAACTTTGTGGTGGACAAACACCGTGCTCGTGGGTTTTCTCGAGGTTCTCCCGTTTCCTCCCACTTTCTTCATTCCACCATTTCACTCATCTCTCATTATCACCGTCTCCTTTAGCCTAACCGGCATAATCGTGGGACGTTAAACTTAAAGATTTCATTTCATTTTCGTATTCCAATAAGATATCAAAAAAGGTCCAAAATGACTCAATTCAAGGATTCAATCAATTTAGTCAGGTTTAATTTATTGGATATTTCAAAACTTGTTTTAAAATGTAGGTAGTTGCCAACATGTCATTAATCATGCCACTGATCTGGTGGCATACTCGCGTGCCTTTGGAGCACAGGTCTCAGGTTTGATTCCTGGTGGAAAAAAATATCAAACACACTACAGTACAATGGCT
The DNA here is from genome assembly GCF_964235325.1 of Thermobia domestica. Lineage (NCBI taxonomy): Eukaryota > Metazoa > Arthropoda > Insecta > Zygentoma > Lepismatidae > Thermobia > Thermobia domestica. The sequence goes on from NC_137463.1 coordinate 15,662,062, forward strand.
AAGATCCCACTTAAAAGAATAGGTTTTGTTCTATGCAGCCTTGCTGTTGATGAAGGACATAAATACAAATCAATCATCACGAAGAACAGAGGGCAGGAGTGTTTCTTCAAGGGTTAATTCCGGGGAGGAGTTGGTTTTCCCGAAGTACATTCCACCCCGGCGATAAGATAAATTAAATTGCTGTTACAAATACTGTTTTTCAAGTATGTCCTTTAGGAAATGGCGTCTCAGTTCGTTCTGCCTCACATTTCAAGTTTGTTCTCCCGGATAAAAGTTTCTGGAAGAATGACTACCCCATGCTATAAGCGGCGGATGTGCAATTAGCGACATCTCGCCAAAAATTGGCGGCCCCGCAGTGACGATCCGCGGTGGCCCCTCTTCCGTTTTAAAAATTATACCACCAGCGGCCCACCAGTGGCAGAGACGCGACAAAACGTCAATGAACCACAAAATGACTCCCCCAAAATATGTTAAATCGCCTATATGCGTAATTTGTTTACATTAAGGAGAGTCTGAAAAACACTAAAAAAAAGTGTCCCGGTGTGGGCGCGAGCCACCAAACTTTGGATTACTGGGCGTGTGCTCTTCCGACTTGGCCACGGATGCGACAAAGAAAAAGTCGCTTGTAGATGCATAAATCCTTAAGGTATTTTTAATTTGGCTAATCAGAGTGCTCCTGTAACCATGTATATTCGACGATAACCGTTTGAGATCAAATAAAGTCCGTTCACCATGTAATTTTATAAGAAAATGATGCACGTCTATTTACTTTATTTCATGGTTCTCCCATATTTACTTTCAAATGGTCGGCTATAATTGTCATCTAAATTCATACAATTATACGCACTTATCTCAAGATTTTTCGCTTCATGATGTAGAGCCAGGGGTTACTCTTGATCCCCGTAGCTCACTTTAGGAACATTCGTCAGGAAAAAATAATATATAATAATAACCGCATGCACACGACTGGCGGTAGTTCGTGTTGGTGCCTTCGCGATTCTCCGCGACAAATCAAAGAAGCGCGGACCAAAATGAAGTCCTCGCTGCTATGCGGTGGTAACTTCAATACCCCGACTCTACATATATCTTTCGACTCGACGAAACCCTGCCGCCAGTGGCACACTAGCGGCAGTCCTTCGACACCTCGCCATAGCGACGATCGACATTTACCGCAAGTGGGCCACTAGGTGTTGGCGACGTTTACGGCATAAGGTGGGAACTATTTCTCGAAACTACTAGTCTTGTAATAATAATGTAAAACTTTTTAAAGTAAAAAATTGTGCAATTGTATGTCGCCTGAAATCATGACGGATTAGAAGAATCAGCATTAGTATTTAGAAATCTTATACTGTTATTTTAGAATTTTTGTTTCATGATATTTTATAACTTGTAAAACTCATATTACGACTTGTTCCTTCGAGAAATAGGCTGATGGTGAATGATGACAAGAATAAAGTATAAAATTAATTGGCGACGGTGAATGTTCAAAATACAAAAGCATTGGATCAAATTTAGAATTTTAAAAGAAAAATAAATTTTATTTTTATTTTGAAACATATGTTTATGCACAAACGCTTTTCAACACTGAATCGTGCTAACTTTTATGATTTAGAAAAAAATATAGGAACAAGCTTAAATATTTTTTACAATATATTCCTACTCAATAATGGATGATTTTAAACTTGAACTGAAATTAAAGAAGAAGAAAGGGAAAAAAAAAGAATATTACGTTTCTTGCTTCTTTATCGAATACAATATAACATATTTAACTAGTTTTCCGCAACATAGCTGTACATTTTGTGAAGTTCACAGGTTAAAGGTCGCAACTGTCTTCTTTTATCGGAGCCACATGAGACAAAAGTCATCAGACTACTATCGCCTTCTACATGTAGGCTATCTCACAGATAAGAAATTTCAGTACTAATTGTAGTGCCACTGAGAAATATTTAAAAACCTTATCGCGTTGCTAGCAAGAAATATTGTGCCAAACAAGAAGTTTTTAAGACTTTAACTCAAGCAACCTACACAAAATGCAGGACATGAAAATATTCAACAAGTTCGGCTACTTTTCCCTTAATTTGCTGTCATAGTAAAAGAATAAATAAATGTACAGCCTCAAAGTAAGTGGGACAACCAAATTTTCTTTTTTTAATGTACCATACCCAGGAGCCTCATTTCGGGGAAAGGTGAAAATTGCTTCCCTTGATACACTAGCTAGAATCGTTAAAATTTAGAATTGTTCCTCTATTGTAACGTTCCTCATCTAAGATGTAGAATTTGTTTTTACATTCTGCTATCAAATGTAGAATAATAAAATGCGTGTTCTCGAATACAGAAGCGAAATTTATTATTACAAAGAATGAGAAAGAAAATCTGTTACTTTAGAGTTTGCTTAGTTCCAGTTCTTAAATGACGTGATTTATGCTATGTTTCATGTATCTTTTGAGATTTCGATATATCGAAACTACTATGTGAATCAAAGAAATAGTAAATGTAGATAGCAAGTACGTTAGATTTATTGAGGGAAAAGTGCTTCAGGAAATGGACACATACTGTGTAAAAAAAAAAAAAAAAAAGGCACAACCTGCGTTGGTTAAAAAGTAATTCTAGCAAGGATCTTATAAAATAGAGGATCTGCCCTTACAACAAAATCTTGAAGCCATGCGTCACAGTTTCGCCATCCCTACTCTGCCCACTCCGCCCAATAGGATCGCAATGTTTTGAGCCAACAATCATGGCGAAAACGAAACTAGCCAATCAGACGATGGTAGAAACGAGAGTAGCCAATCAGACGTGCAGATGCTCGGTTGGTTTTTGGCTTCACCGATTTAATAGGATGAAGATACATATGGGCAGATCCTCTATTTATAACATCCTTCGATTCTAGAATATGAATGCTTGAAGACTTCAGATTTCCGCGGTGCGTGTCATAGTGTTAACATCTCTTAATGTGATGTGCAGAAGAAGAAGTAGTTAAAGTGAACATTTCTCATCATACATTTTTTTTACACCTTTACAAATACTCATGGAAACATTTACATCTATCTACAACAAGGATGTTATAAATAGAGGATCTGCCCATATGTATCTTCATCCTATTAAATCGGTGAAGCCAAAAAGAAACCGAGCATCGGCACGTCTGGTTAGATACTCTCGTTTCTACCATCGTCTGATTGGCTACTTTCGTTTCCGCCATGATTGTTGGCTCAAAACATTGCGATTCCATTGGGTGGAGTGGGCAGAGTAGGGGTGGCGAAACTGTGACGTATGGCTTCAAGATTTTGTTGTAAGGGCAGATCCTCTATTTTATAAGATCCTTGATCTACAACCACTTTACATGTCTTCATTTCATTCTTTTTTCACTTTTTCCAACTTTTATACCCTGACTAACTGGGAACTGGCCTTCTTCTACCCGTTGGAACTCCTTCACGATGTTGACTATTATTACACCCTATTGTGACTATACATTTCTTGAAGACTATGACAAACTATTCCTGATTCCTGATCTTGGCACAATTACAATGCTTATTCTAATATATTCTGATTACTGCATAAAACAGGCAATTTGACTCTAAAGTCGGCCAAAAATGCAAATGGCGTCAGCCACCATTTGTAAACATTTTTACAATTTCTAATACAGGTAATTCAATTTTTGTATAAGTAATTCAAGTTATACAGATTCATAGCATACTTGACCAAAAATGCTGATGCACCTTTAATGGTGAAGAGACAAGACAAGTCAAGAATGCTTGAAAATACCAATTTAAATAGTCATAGCCCTGTTCAAGTTAAGTGACGCAGTGATGTAAAGATGAATGCTTATAATGGTGTGTAATAGATATAAGAGAATTATTGATTTATTCCCTAATGAGATATGTATATGTTTACTTACGTAAGGAATGTTGTATCAAGTTGTATAAGTTGTATCAACAGTTGATACAAATCAAGGGTAAAAGTGAGGGGGAACGTGGGAGGACGTCATCCCTCACTTTCATAAAATATCTATGGCGTCCTCCCACTTCCTAAAAGATTGCAATGGGCAAAAATAGGCAAGGCGGACGGCGTGTCGTCATGAGTCCCGCTACCTTTTCAGATCCACTTTTACCCCTGATACAAATTTAAACCATTTCTCTTTTAAACTAAAATCCAACCTTACAAATCCAAATACGAGGAAGCGATAGATAGCAAGGTTTTGCACATTCAACATTCATAATGTTTGATTTTCTATGTACTTTCAAGTGACGGATTTGTGATAGCAAATTCTAAAAAGATTTGTGATAGCCTGGTCCCCCTAAACTTTTCATGGCCCCTCCAGACCTCAATACAAAATGCTATTATTATTACTAAAATCACAATTTAGATATTTGTAAGAGAATTTTTAATGACTTGGCCCCTTTTATCTTATTCATGTCTCCCCCCCCCCCGAAACTTCTGTGTCTGGTTGCGGCCCTGAGAACATATAAGTTATTGACAGTCTAACTGTGAAAATTTTATATGAAATAACATATTATAATCAAAATTGAAGAAATTAATGACATATACAACGAATTTCTGTAGCTATATCTTCAAAGAAAATTTTAAATATTTCTCTACTTTTTTAAATATATGTAGTAACTATTCATTCCTTTTCGAAACACTGTGAGAATGACTATTCTAGTTTCACTGCAATATGTGCAATAGATTAATCAACAAGATCCCAACAAATACAATTTCACATAGTTCAAAGCTAAACGTGTAGAAGTAAATTAGCATGTGTGGTTGTGCTGTGGGATGTAATTAAATGCGGTTAGCTAGTACTATACCAGGTAGGCCTATCATCGCCTATAACTTATAAACTGTATTTTATAAAATATTATTAATTTCAATTGGTTCTTAAAGTGAGAGGAGAATTAGTACAAAGCTAATTTATTTAAAAAATATATATTTTTTAAAAAATTTACATTTTTCTTTCAACTATGATTCTAAATTTGAGATAGAATAAAATAGCTTGAATAACTGAAAGCAACAGCAATAAAAGCTTTTCACTTTACCAATGAAGATACGATGTAAAGTAACAAAGAGTACTTTAAATCAAACTACCAATGGTAAGCGTATAGTACAGCAAATTCATTCAAAATAATACATTTCTTTGGGAACTAGTTATTTAAATTGAGTTGCAGAGGTTAGTAATATAGCTATTTGCATGCAAAGGCTCCGGCTCCGATTTCTCTGTAAATTTTTTTTGGGGGGACATTCAGATGCAGATATATATATATATATATATATATATATATATATATATATATATATATATATATATATATATATATATATATATATATATATATATATATATATATATATATATATATATGAGGATTTTAGGGCAAATTGCATTCAAATTATGCCAAATATTGTATATTCGTAAATACAATAGGGGCCCACATAAGCTTTGGATGGTCCGGCCCCCCAGCCCTCCCAGGATCGACGCCCTTATTTGCATGTAACACTTTCCCTTAAACTTTCTTGATACATAAATGAATTGCCTGAGCTCTAAACCATATGTTTTTCTCATTATTACTATTGTTAAAAAGAGACAGAAAAATCCAATATGTGATTTCATGCTTTTGTGTTCAGTCTGACTTGCCAATATAGATAGGGATGCGCACGAGACGAGACGAGACAGGATTTTCCTGACAAAATTCGAGTCGAGACACGGCTCTTCCAATAGAGAAATATACATTTTTCGAGTCGAGACATCACTTTTACAGCACATTTTCGAGACGATACAGCCACAAATCTAGTCTCGTACGCATCCCTAAATATTGATACGATACTTGATATAATAACACAGGATACGAAGTTATTGGTAGTATGAAGATTTACAACTTCGGAATATTTTGAAGTTTCATAGGAGAAGAAATTATCACCGTTCTATCTCTGTGAAATTATCATATTATATTTATATTTTCACGCACATTCATGTGGTCACAAAAATTATCTAACAGGTATTTTTGGATAAATCAATGGAAAATTAGGTAATAGTGGCGAATGGTTGGATATTTATTGGCGAATTCTTCCAGAAAAAGAAAGTAATTTATCAAGCAGATTTTTTGGAGAAAGGTGGCAAAACTGTATCTCTCTTATGCAGAGTCGTTTTGACGTATGATTAGCGTTATACTAAAGACCTGACTACTGCAGGAAACATATGCTAGTCGAACTCTTTAGTATGGCTCTAATCACGCGTCTGAACGATTCTGCATAAGGACCTACATTTTGAAGAACTATTTGGTTCTATAATGTATAAGGGACAGAAAAAAAAATACAGAAAATGCTTCTGGGCTTTTTTTTTTTTTTTTTTTTTTTTTTTGGCTGTGAGCCTGCTCATTCCCATGATAATACGCAAATTACTTTTCTTCAAAACACATATACAAAAAAGTATCTCGGTTCTCCTACCTTTTGAAGCGGAAGAATGAGGCATAATTTGTAGCTCGGATCCCATTAACCTTTTAAGATGGTTATCAGTCTTTCTTCAGAGACGAAAAAGTGGGATGTCGTAAAAGTAATCCAAGTCTATGATTGGATATTAAATGGATTGTTTTACAAATTAAACGCAAGTGGAGTTTATAAACCACATCCGCCCTCAAGGGAACAATCGACTGTGTGTTTGTATGCCACGGGAATCTCCAAGGAGTTAAATCTAGAGTCAGGCATGTTAGAAACTTCGGGGTTTTAAACAAGACTTTACACTGGGGGTAAACTACCCAAGAGCGCCGATCCTGGGGGGCAAGACCCCCAAAGCTCATGTGGGCCCCCTATTGTATTTATGAATATACAATATTTGGAATAATTTGAATGCAATTTGTCTTTAAAAAATCCTCATATATATATACCTTCTGCATCTGAATGCCCCCCCCCCCAAATTTACAGAGAAATCGGCGCCGTTGAAGCTACCCGTATTATGCCCGCTATCAAGTATTCCACATGGACGACATAGTGCTTATAGATTTTTTTACAGTTCTTATTCTCTAAATTATTTTATAACCATTCAGTTTGCATAATTGTTAGTCTTCCTAGCCTGGGGGGCGCGGTGGCTCAGTGGTAGAGCGTTCACCTCCGGTGCTTGGGGTCCATGGTTCGATCCCAGCTCGCGCCGTGTGGACTTTGTGGTGGACAAACACCGTGCTCGTGGGTTTTCTCGGGGTTCTCCCGTTTCCTCCCACTTTCTTCATTCCACCATTTCATTCATTTCTCACAATCACCGTCTCCTTTAGCCTAACCGGCATAACCGTGGGACGTAAAACTCAAAGATTTCATTTTCATATTTTCTTCCTAGCCTAATAAGCATAAACGTTGGACATATAACTAGAATTTTCATTTCACTTCTTCTACACGCATTCCAACTTTCTATTTATTCTTTTAGGTGTATGCAGGGCCGGTTTAAGGGGGGTTCGAGGGCTATAGCTCCGGGCCTCCACTCTGATCAAAATGTCAAATGGCTATCTAAAAACAATTATGAAGATACAATCATCATCATAAAATAAAATATGAAGAAAAATATGAAACATATTTCCTTAACTTTCTTACTGTATTTTAACAGAAATGTATGAGGTGAAGTCAGCAGAAGCCACATATTTTTTCTAGCCGCGGCCTCCAAATGAGTTAATCCAGCCCTGGTTGTATATATATTGCGAGGGAAGAAAGGGACTTGCAATTTGTCGCACTAGGGTTTGGTAACACTGCTAGTATCCAGCGCTGAATGAGTGTCGTCTGCAACACTTCTATGAAACGTGTCACTCTTGTAGAATTAGTCGTTGGAGTGTAGTAGACCGTTGAACATGGTAGCTCTATTGTCGATCTACACCAAGGAGGAAATGAGGGCAGTGATTCGCTTTTTGTTTGCGAAAGAAGTTAAACCTGCGGAAATTATTCTCGAATTATTCTCTACAGAACTTAACCCATTGATTCCCGGTAATTCTAAAGTACAAAGGTTCATATGAAGCACTAAATCTAATTCCATCATTTTTACAGTTATATTTATTACTTAATTAGGAAGAAGGCAACTGGATCTAAACGGTCGTGCCTATGAAGCTGTCCACTTGGAGGCCGAAATGAAATCTGATCTGACGTTTGATTCTGAGTAGAGGGTGCATAAGAAAAGAGAAAAAACACCTTTATTTGGTGAAGAAGAAAGAAAGAAGATTCTGAGTAGAACGGTAAAATTGTGGTCGTTTTATAGTGCTCCAAAATATGGTAGAGGTTAATTGCTGTTCTATACTGAATAATTTAAAGTGTACATATTACCTTCACTGAGTTACTATATACAGCTTAACGTTATCACATTAATATTTAAAATATGCTATTGCAATAAACACTTTCACAAAGCATTATTGTTAGTGTTAAAATCCATTTAGTGAACACTTCCAAAAATCAGGAATTAGTTACTTGTGTTATTCCTTATTTTATGTATAATTTTCTTTCAATGGCATATTTAGTAAATAATTTGATGGCATTTATTCCGAAGTTGGGCGTCCGCTTTCGCCACGTTTTTTCGCTGTTATCTCCTTTGCACACTTTCTGCAATTTGTTATTAGGTTCATTAATCCGTGCTCTTCACAAACTTTTAAAAGATTTTGCTCCTTATCAACGTATTGCTTCACAAATGTTAAAACTGTTAGTTCATTGCCCTTGTACATTCGCCATGTTGATAACATAAATGCTCGTTTCTTTCCCACAATGCAACTGTTCGGTTACCTTGCGCCAAGTAGTTCCCTCCACTCGCCGTATAGTCCCATGTTTATAGTCGCTTATATATAACAAATAAATAGATTTTTCGAGACTCATATATTAACAAGCACACAAATGATCAAACTATCCATATCTTAACTGTAAATTTTAAAAATTTTGCTGGAAATGGACGCCCAACTTTGGAACTTAACCCAATTTGATCGACCAATTTATTAACGTAAAGCCGCGTCAGTTCCCGAAGGAGCTGGACGCTCATACTTTTAGGGATTATTCATTGAGTATCTACGAACTTACCAAGGGGGTAACAAAGCGAGTTTGATTTACTTGTCGACTGATACGAAAATAAAAAAGAACCTGTACTTTATATCTGCATGTGTAATGCCCTTGTACTTTATCTATGACTGTGTGTGGGGGGGGGGCGAGGAATTTAACGCATATTGCATGTCTTGTGCACATGAATACTTCTTACTATTGCACTACGTAGAAAATTTATGGTATTTCATGTAGAAGTGGTATTAGAACACAGAAAAAACGCAAATCACGGCGTTCTCATGTATACTATTACCACTTTGATTATTCTGCAACTTTCGTAATATACAATTACTTCTACAGAATGGCAAATTCGGTAAATGTGTAGTTTCTTTAGTCTCTAAGTATTTTCTAGGTTATTATTTAATAAAGTCGAGTTTCTTTACTTTGATATAACTATACCAACAACTTAGTTGTTACAGTGTAGTTTCTTAAACAGATTGAATTTATTAATTCAGTAAACCAGGAGTAAAACATAAGAAATTTATTAGTCCAATTCTTTGCATAATTAACAATTCAGTACTTGTGAAGAAGGTAACCAGCTGTATCTGGAATATTAGTTTAGTATTTTTAATCATTAAAATAGTTGTTTTTCATCAGTAGTACTAT